>NC_069675.1:36319262-37053428 GCF_023699985.2 Odocoileus virginianus | reverse complement strand
CTTCTAAGTATTAACCAGAACAAATGAAAATGTATGGGTACACACACAAGGCATTATTTAAAATAGTCCCAAACTAGAAGCAACCCAAATGCCCATCAACACAATCATGTATAAACAAGTTGTGCTATATTCATACAACTGAACACATTTTTTAGAAAATAATTAACTGATGATAATGGAGAAAGGAATGGCAATCCACTCCAGTATTCTTGCCTGGAGAATTCCATAGACAGAGGAGCCTGGCTGGCTACAGTCCATGGGGTTGCAGAGTCGGACACAACTGAGCAGCTAACACAAACACACAACTAGTGATACATGTAACATGGCTCTGTCAGGCATGTCCTTCCCTCTGTCTGAGCTACTCCAACTCGCCTTCCTAAACTCAGAGCAAGAGTCACCCCCTCTTAGAAACCCAGAGATGATGCTGCTTTCTCTACATTATAGTGTTTCCTAAGAAGAAAATATTAAGAAGCAGCCCCTTAGGAGGCTCCAAGGCCACATCTAGAGCCTATCTTACTCAGGCTTGCATTCCTTATGCTGAGCAGTATCTTGCACACAGAAAGGGCTAAAACATTTTATCTGAGAGAATAAATGAGAGAACCACTACAGATATGAATTCTGTCAAGGATTTCTTCCAGAAAACACTGAAATGTAATATCTGAAGCAATCATCTTACAGCAAGGCAAAGCCTGAGTACTGCCTATGACTTTAAATAACCAGTGAATTTTCTTGTGCTTCCATGTCTCTGGTGTCAAATGGGGAGACTGGTTAAACAATCACTAAAAATTCTTCTCAAATCCAAAAGTCTGAGGTGCAAGAAGGAGATGGGCTTAATTTAAAGTAGGAGAGATTCTAGCTAGACAGAAAGAAAGAACTTCTTAACAAAGAAGAAAATGAGGACATTTTAGGGTTCTGCTCCCAGAGTTTTCAGGAGAAAAACAACCATCTGTTTTAAAATGTTGAACCACGCCCTGAACATGAGGGGTCATACAAGATTATTTTTAAATTTTACCTCCTTTTCCACTTCCTAATTATTATAGGGTGCAGACCTCAAAGGTACAAGTAGAAATTCCCCACTGGGAAAGACTAGGGGAAGGTTTATCAAAGAACTGCCAACCAGGACCCAGCTTCCTTGTTTAAGCTGAGCTACTGTAAAGGAGTCAAACTGTCAGAGGCACCATCAGCAACCCAGGGAGAGAGCTTACCAGACACCTGGCCCTGCTGGTACACCACTGACCACGGGCTCCAGAAATGTGAGAAAGAGATTCGAGTTGTTTAAGCCAGTCTATGGCATTTTGTTAAGGCAGCCCAAACAGGCTGAGATATAGGTTACACTTAGATTTCGATGGTTAACTTCATGGGTCAACTTGGCTGGGACATGGCACCCAGATGTTTGATCAAACACTAGTCTAGACGTTTCTGTGAACGGATTTGTGAATGTGACTAATATTTACAATTGATAGATCTTAAGTAAAGCAGATTACCCTCCATAATGTGGACCCAATCAGTCGAAGGCCCTAAGAACAAAAATATGGTCTCCCTAAAAAGTAAGTAAGTCTGCCTCAAGACTACAGCAAAAAACTCTACCTGAGTTTCTAGCCTGCTGGCCTGCCCTACAGATTTGGACTCATTAACCTTTAGCCAGATTTCTGATATGCTACCCAGCCCCATAAACTTCAGATTTACCACCCCTTCCCAGCTGTCCCTTAAAATAAATCTGCTTTCCTCTTTTTGTGTGTGTATCACGTATATATGCTCTTTGGTTCTGTTTTTCTCTAAAACTCTGCCTAATACACAAGTTAAGCAAAATGGTACAACACACACATGGGACATATCAAACAATATAGAAAATAATTATGACTAGGAGAGAAGGGGACATGAAGAAAGAAAATAGCACATCTTTCCCAAGTTATCTTTAAGAGTTAGCGGCAATTTGCAGCGGTGTGCGTGTGTGCACGCGCTTAGTCACTTCAGTCATGTCAACTGTGTGCAACCCTATAGACTGTAGCTTGCCAGGTTCCTCAGTCCATGCGGATGCTCCAGGTTAAGGATACCAGAGTGGGTTACCATGCTTGCCTCCAGGGGAATCTTTCCACCCAGAGATCAAACTCAGGTTTCCTGTGTCTCCTGCATTGCAAGTGGACTCTCTACCACTGAGTCATTGGGGAAGCCCTTACAGAGGCACACTATTTTAGACTTATCTGATTTGGTTGATAAGCCTAAGCAAAGAAGTTAAAGCTTTTAGTACTGTCTACCATGATTATGTTTAACTAAGTGAAAGTGTTAGTCACTTGGTTGTGTCCAACTCTTTGCGACCCCATGGAGAGTAGCCTGTCAAGCTCCTCTGTCCACGGGAATTCTCCAGGATAGAATACTGGAGTGGGTTGTCATTTCCTTCTCCAGGGGATCTTCCTGACCCAAGGATCAAACCCTGGTCTCCTGCATTACAGGGAGATTCTTTACTGAGCTACCAGGGAAGCCCCATGATTATGCTCGCTTTAACCAATTTTGTGTTTTTCCCTAGAGATGATAATGGCCTTCAATATTAAAAAAATAAAAAGGAGTTTTCCCATTTGCAGAGTTTTCAATTCATTCATCTTTAATATTTGCCAGCAGATTGCCATATGTCTGACAAAAAATGTTCCCTCACAGTGAACCAACATCAGATAGCCTATCAACTCGTTTTTCTCCCGGGGTCCTCTCCTGGAGTCACCTCCAAGTCCTCTTACTCCTCACACCCAGATCTACTCCATCCTAGGACTCCCTTTTCCTTTCAGTGTTGCATTGTCTTTTCTATGGAACCCATGTCCTCCTCTTTCTTGATTTATTTACTCATTTTGTTAGAGTGCATCTTCTAATGACTTTTCAAGAAAGGTTATATGGAAGGTACATTTTAAAAACACTTTTATCCCTGAAAATATCATTATTTTACTTCACAATTGTTTGATCATTTGCTTGGGCATGAAATATTAAGTTGAAGGTAACGCCCCCTCAATTTCAAAGGCGTTGCTCCTTTGTTTTCTAGAACCTAGCTAGTGTTGTTATTATAAAGTCTGACTCTAATTCCTTTGTGTTTCTTTCTCTGCCCCCCACCCACCCCCATCCCACGTTGTAGATACTCCATGTACTAAGGCATTCAATGTACCTTTCAGAAATACATGTCTTTCGGAATTTCGATTTGTTCAAAAACATGGCTTTTTTTGCTTTTGTTTTTGTATTGCTTCTATGTTCATTTCCTATCCTTTTTGTTGATCTCTGTAGAATTTATACTGATTTGAACCTCATAGGGTGATCTACTTTTTTATCTTTCATCTCTTATTTTCCATGTTTACTTTTTACTTTTTAGGAGAATTATTTTCCAAATTTTCCTTCAAATTTATTTCAGCTATGTTTTTATTTACAAGACTTCTTGTTTGTTCCCAAATTCTTCCTTTATCATAGCATCATGTTAATTCATAAATAAACTACCATCCCAAATCTCTTTAAGAATATTAACTGTGGCTATTTTGACTTTTTCTTGTCTCAATTTTTATACTTTTTTTTTCAATTTGTTCATATTAGTGTTTCTTCCTCATTGAAAGTTTCCTCTAATGCTTGTGACCTTTGCTTGCATATTCATATTTACAAGTTAAAGCACTAAAAATCTCAGTGGGAGCTTGACATATACAGGCTTGGCATGTTGCCTGGTAGCTTCACTGAAGAGGAATCAATCAGAGAGAAGATGTTTCTTCTTTTTTTGAAGAGACTCTCAAATGTAAGGATCTGGAAATCTTTCCATCCAGGAGTCGGGCTGTTTCTCAAGACACTAATTTTCTGCTCTCCTGCCTCTGGAGTTCTACATGCAGTTCACCGAATCTCCTTGTTTTCCCCTGTAATTTATCTTTGCCCCCTGCTATATACATGATATTCCTAAGTACAGAGCTTCCCAGCTAACTTGTCAAAAAAGAACCTCAGTTCTATGACAAAGAGGAGAGGTTAGTGAAGCAAGTATCACAGAACCATGTCACATACAGAGGGACCGATGATCCCCAAACTTACAGCTTCTTATGAGATATGTAAGATCTCAATTTTATTTCTACATGTAGCAATGAACATATCGATAAAAATTTAATAAAAACTTTAAATGAAACCACTTACAATAGAATAAAAAAATCAAATATCCAGGAGCACATCTAATAAAATATGAATGCGACTTCTCCATAGAAAAACAGAAAAAGAAGGAAAAAACTGAGAAAAATTAAGAAGAGTTAAATAATTTGACTGATATATCTTTGTCCATGGATTGAAAAGCTCAATATGGTAAACATATCACTTTCATCCAAACTGATGTAGTTTCAATGCAATTTCCCAAGAAAGAGAGAAACATCTAGGTGCCTGCCAAGTCCATCAGCTAGACAGTTATGTTGCTACAAGCTGGTCTAGTCACTGCCTACAGGCCTTGGTGTTCTCCTGTTAAACAATTCCACTGAACATGAATACTGGAAAAGAACACCCAGTGCCCATGCTGGATCAAAACAAGACTACTCTGTAACCATCTGGAAAGAGACAGGACATGAATATTGTCAACCCACAAACTACCAAAGAGTCCTCTATACTGGCAAAGATGAAACTGTAGCTTCTTTACCGATTACAACTCTGGCTTCAGTCTAATCTTGCCTCTGAGGGAAGATTTATTGAGATACCCAATAATAGAATTAGCCCTGTTTTCTGACAATGTCTGATGCAGAGCAAACACATACTTCCTTAAACTTTCCATAAAATCATGTAATACAAATCTAAACTCTATAATAAATCTTTTAAAATACCATCTAACTGAGATATCCTGTAGTTCCTCATGATGTACATTCTCTCTCTCTACAATAAGTAATAAATTCAACATATTCAACAACAAGTATATTCCTGGCCTACTTTGGCTGGAAAACATTGCACCTGGTAAGCTTTTTCCAAAAGCTGAAATATTATTGCCTATTGTCAAAATTATATGGATATTTTCTAGTTACATCTTTCTTTGAAATTTTAGCATAATTCTACTATTTCTGGCTAATATGTTGTTAAATAACAAAATTCAAATCAGTAAATTGTAAGGATATTATTGGCCTCATTCAATGATTCATGAATCGGGCAGCATCCCCTCTAGCAGAATAAAAGGCATTCAGAAGAACTATACAAACGGTAAGTATTTTATAGGCAGAAGGGAGTGGGGGAAGAAGTTATACTACTACAAAGGGGACTGGTTGTGGCAACATCACTGTCCTGTAGGGGATGATAAGCATCTACCAGGCAGGTTATCTCACTAGTAATCAGGCAGATCCTGGTCCAAAATTCTACTTCTGAGAGAGGCTAAAAGCGTAATTAAGTTAACTCTGTTTGGCAACACTGGGAGTAGTGTAAGTGACTGTGTTGTCTTGTTTCTGACAAGCATTTGGACGTGTGGATTTCAATGTTGTTGTTCAGTTGCTAAGTTGTGTTTGACCCTGTGATCCCATGGACTGTAGCCTGCTGGGCTCCTCTGTCCATTGGATTTCCCAGGCAAGAACACTGGAGTGGGTTGCCATTTCCCTTTCTAGGAGATCTTCCTGAACCAGGAATTGAACCCACATTTCCTGTGTGGGCAGGAGGATTCTCTACCACTGAACAACCAGGAAAGCCCATGGATATCAATGACTTCAATGTAATGAGAAAACTGCTTTCATTTTGGTAAACATCCCATGTTCATTTGGGGAAAATGTAATAATAAGGTATATGAAGAAATATAAAAAAGATATTTTTTTAGTTGTTCATTTTAATATTCTGTCAATATGACTAAGTTTATTAGTTATTTTGTTCAAATTTTTCCCCTCAACTGGGATTTTTCTGCTTGTTCTAACAGGTATCAAGACATTTATATTAATGCCCCCATTCTGGTTTTTTTTTTCTTTTAAATTTGCATAGTTTCTTTCAATCCAACCTTATGAACCTTCTAAACAAGAGTATTTTGGCAGTTTTCAGATCTATCACATTGCCACCATCTGTAGTACCCGCTACCTCTAAGACCATTAGGTTCTATAAGATGAATCTACTTGCTTCTGGGCAGTATACCCCTCTGTAAGATGTTAAGTGGTAGCTTCCTCTGTTTTGCCAGGTTGGTTACCACTCCTCTTTCTGCATTTGATCTTGCTAAACGTTATTCAAGTCTACTATCCACTAAGGCCACTATCCCATTTTCTTTAGCCTTAGGTATTAATACCATTTAATAACTTTACTGGTGTTTGATAGCAGGACTTCCCTGGTGGCTCAGATGGTAAAGCGTCTGCCTATAATGTGGGAGACCCGGGTTCGATCCCTGGGTTGGGAAGATCCCCTGGAGAAGGAAATGGCAATCCACTTCAATATTCTTGCCTGGAAAATCCCATGGGTGGAGGATCCTGGTAGGCTACAGTCCATGGGGTTGTGAAGAGTCAGACACGACTGAGCGACTTCACTTTCACTTGGGTGGAAAAGGTGAGGAGAGAAAAAACAAGTGGTCTACTCATCATATTAAACTGTGTCCAAAGTCCAGGATCACCATATTAGTCACACACACACACACACATATTCAGCTTGACTAACATATTTAGAAATGAAACCCCACCTCACCCAGTCCTCAGCTTCCCACCAGGTTCAGGCAGAAGCTGGAAGAAGACTGGAAGTTCGCAAATCCAAGTGGTGCATAACTTGCTTGTACCTTCCCCTCCATGTCATCAATGCCATCATTTGTCAACGACAGCAGGCACTGGCCGGGGACAGCCTTCCACTGACAGGAAGAGCCTAGATCTGTTTCTGCCCCTGAGCATGCTGTCTTTATGCTCTGTGTGAAGCTTCCTGGTCTGGGGCTTCTCACCTTCCCCAGATGGAGGGAATGCCTCCCCTTGTCTCTGCACCTCGTCCACCATCAGACACAGAGACCTGTTCAGCAGTGGAGACCACAGTGGTCTGAAACTCTGAGGCAGAATAATGCATCAGGAGCAGCTTGCCAGGGAGCGGGAAAAAAAGACTGAAGGATTTACTATTACTTGCTTGCCTCTCTATAAGACAACCCGACCATCTCTGCCCTGAATCTCACCTGCATAACTCTGACACCTGCTGTGTAGTGTCTGTGAACCCAAAAGAAAGATGCTCCATCAAATAGGGAAGAAAGAAGCTCTGGCTCACGTAAAATGCCTCCCACTTCTAGTTAGCATTCCCACCTTCTTGGCATCTGAGCCCTGCCAGCCTAACCAGTGATATCTGTCTGCTCCTCTCAACTAGAGCTTCGCTGCCTAGTCCAATCTTGTGCTTGCCTAAGCACACAAAGGATCTACCCACCCTCCCACTGTGCTCTGTCCAACTGTAATCCACTACTCAAATTATTCTTGTCTTTACTGAAGACCAGTTTCTGCTCAAAATCCACAGCTCCTCAAAACTGACCCACATCTGACCCAAATCTGATTCTAGCCTCAAAACTCCAGTTTAGTAAATCCTACAGAAGAGGTGATGTAGTACACTAGCAACAGATTAAACACTGGAGTCAGACAGACCTAGATTCAATTGCAGCCCTGCCACTTATTAGCTGTGGGGTCTTGAGTGATTTATTATAACTCCTTAAGCCTAGTTCCTCAACTGGAAAATAGAGATAATAAATTCTAATTCATAGGGTTATGAGGATGCAAAGAAATATTACAGCAATTATCAATTAGCAGAGTATATAAAATAGAACAAGCACTTGATAAGTATTAGTTCAGCCCAAAACCAACTTGAACCAATAATAAATCAGTAGTTTCCCCATGGTGTACAACTTAAGACTGTTTGAGAAGCATGTGGCCCCTGCCTGCCTTGCATTCCTAAATTAATCGCCTTTATCTTTAGTGGTGATTTCTGCTTCTAAATGCTGATTTCTGCTTCTAAATGCTTCTAAATCCTTCAACCTCAGTCCAAACACAATGCAAAGCCAATCTTTCAGAGCCATTACAATAGTCAATGTATATAAAATAGCAACAACAAAAAAATTAAAATGGGAGGTTGCTACAATTAATCTGAACATGTAAAAATAACTACAAAAGTAACACCTAGGTTTAACAGTTCTTGATTTAAGTAGAAACTCAACTATACTCCTAGGTACACAGTAATTGACATAATATTGCAGATATCCACAAAGTATAGGTCACTTTTCATCCCAAGTTTTTAAATGGAAATGGTAGGATACTATTGCATTCAAAGATTTTCTTGCTCTTTAGTATTTTATATCACATTCTCTTTGGAAATCAGACTGGTAGCGATATTCTATTCAATTACCTAGAACCAGACATAGAACAACAGACTGGTTGCAGATTGGGAAAGGAGTACATCAAGGCTGTATGTTGTCAACATGCTTATTTAACTTATATGCAGAGCACATCAGGTGAAATGCCAGGCTGGATGAAGCACAAGCTGGGATCAAGATTTCCAGGAGAAATATCAATAACATCAGATACACAGATGATACCACCCTTCTGGCAGAAAGTGAAGAACTAAAGAGCCTTTTGATGAAAGTGAAAAAGGAGAGTGAAAAAGCTGGCTTAAAACTCAACATTCAAAAAACTAAGATCATGGCATCTGGTCCCATCACTTCATGGCAAATAGACGGGGAAACAATGGAAACAGTGACAGACTATTTTCTTCAACTCCAAAATCACTGCAGATGGTGATTGCAGCCATGAAATTAAAAGACGCTTGCTCCTTGGAAGAAAAGCTATGACCACACTAGACAGCATATTAAAAAGCAGAAACATTACTTTGCCAACAAAGGTCCATCTAGTCAAAGCTAAGGTTTTTTCTCTAGTCATGTATGGATATGAGAGTTGGACTATAAAGAAAGCTGAGCGCCGAAGAATAAACATTTTTGAACTGTGGTGTTGGAGAAGACTCTTGAGAGTTGCTTGGACTGCAAGGAGATCAAACCAGTCAATCTTAAAGTAAAAAGATTAAAGTAATAATCTTAAATATTAAAGTAATAAGATTAAAGTAGTAAACAGCCCTGAATATTCATTGGAAGGACTGATGCTGAAGCTGAAACTCTAATCCTTTGACCATCTGATGCAAAGAACTGACTCATTGGAAAAGACCCTGATGCTGGGAAAGATTGAAGGCAGGAGGAGAAGGGGATGACAGAGGACATGATGGTTGGATGGCATCACCAACTTGATGAACTGAGTTTGAGCAAGTTCCAGGAGATGGTGATGGACAGGGAAGCCTGTCATGCTGCAATCCATGGGTTTGCAAAGAGTCAGACATGACTGAGTGACTGTACTGAACTGATATATCTAGTGAATTATTAATAATAGAAAAATCTATTTTGAGGTATTGTTCATTGCTATCAAATTATGAAATTATACAAATACTACTTACAAAAACAATGCTAATTCCTCCACAATTTTTGAAATCTTGTCAATTTTCAATAAATCAAACCTTTCTGGATCCTACCACTAATTACTGTAATGGAGAGGGACAAATTAGCCAATCCCAGCTGACACAAACACATGTATACATTCACCCGCCAAGATCTTAATTCCTGCAGTAGAATGAAAACAGGTTGGGTATCCTTGACAGGCTATTTCTGCACAAAATGAATCTGACACTCACTTAGCCTGACAATGCCATTACTGTAAGAAATCATTTAGCAGACAAGGCTCCTAACAGAAGTCCAACTGACAGATATGCACACTTCAAGCTGAGTATAAAATAAAAATCACCAGCAAAGCTAATGTGGAAGGAAAAAAAATCTAATAGTGCTGTTTCTGGTAATGGATCATCTGAGATAACCCAAGGGAATGAATGGGTGTTAACTCCGTCTTATGCCCAAGAGTCAGCCTAACTTAAAAAGCTGATTCAACTTCACACATACATACACATACCCTCACTTTAAAAAGAAACAACAGCTTTCTTTCCTGGTACTTTTTTAGCGAGGGGGTGGGTGGCACTAATGGGAGGAATGAGACACCAGCAATTAAATACAAGGAGATTTTAAATTCACATACTTAAATTAGGAGGACTGAATGTGACCCTGGGGATTGACACTGCTGGTGAGGCAAAGTGCCATACTCTTCCTCGAGGGAGCACTCTTGGTGATGGATTTGATGAATCCTCAATACATATTAGCAGAGACAAATTCACTGTGATGATAATGACGCTTAATCTTTAGGATTCTCACTTACACGGGCCTCTTCCAAGGACTTGGGAGGAGCTCCAGCAATGTGTTCATAACAGATTTGGATTTTTTGTAAATTTTGTAAAAGTGAGATCTGTTACCACCACCATTGAGACTGCTTCCTTCTACTCCAAATTTTCCTGCTTCACACACACCCTGTCAAACAAACACCCTGCCAGGCAGTGTGGTAAATTCCATGGGCAGGTTGGGATCCAGCTAAGGAGAAGCTGAGTTGGGAGGACATTAGTTGGGATTTAGGAGGATACATTTATGTGCTTCCGTGTAAGGTAAATTATTACTAGGGGTCCTGGTGGCAAATTATTTTCAGGGACGCTCCTGCCATACACAGTCCTAGTTCCCCCTGAGTCATGACCCAAAGATGCAGGGCCAGGGACTGCAAAATAAATGTGGTCTGCATCGCCTAGCACCAAAAAGAAATGAGGTGTGGAAGGAGAAAACAAAGGTTGAAAAACATGTTCAAAGCCAGAAATCAGTCTATGGAAAAGTCTTCCAAATCTTAGAGAAAGATATTTTCCATGAAAGAAACTGGAGTTTCTCAAATTTGACAATGGTGCTAAAAAACATATGACATCACTAATAAAATCTAAAGTTTTTCTAAACTAATGATAAAAAACAAAGTCCAATCAATGCTGATAAAGGCAAGATAATTATCTAAGCTCTTTGTAGAAAATATCACAAAAGCTATTGTTGTATGAGGTGGATCAAAGACCATGCAGCCAAAAATGTTTTTCGAAAATCAAATGGTAGGAGCAAATAAAATATTACATAATTTTTCTGGATATTTATGATAATGGTGTTGTCAGGCTTTTTTAAATTGTAATTTGTTGAGATTTTTCTCATTCTAAATAGTCCATTTGTACTTAATCTATTGTTTTTCCTTTAAGAGAGCCTCCAAAATTTTGTGCTTCAGGTCCCATGAAACCTGGATCTGCTTCTGAACAGTAGATCCTTGTTTTCAATATTCCATAGGATAATGGAAAATCATGACTGACATATATGTGAAAGCCTCAGAAATTTCAAATTTTAACTTCATCTTAACCTGAAGAGCTCATGTAAATCTTCTAAAAAATAATGAATACATTAACCTGGAGCATAATTGGATCTAACATCTCCTTTAATTCATATATAAAGCTTCAAGGGCATCATTTAACCATCATACAGAAGAGTCAACATAGACAGTCTATGAGATTTATCCTTGAAATTTACTTTTAGGAAAAATTGTTGACATGAGCCTTCTGAGCCTACCAAACTTCACACCAAACACCAACGGCTCTAATTCCACTACCATTTAGCCTGTTTCTCTAAATTATGTTTGAGGAGAAAGTCTAAATATTTCTAAATCCTGATAGTTAGATTTTTGACTAATTACATTTATTTTAAGTGTAATTCTGGCTGAAGTTCAAAATAGTCCTGAATTACAGTGAATCCCACTTCCCAGTGTTTCTAGTTGAAATATGAGTTTATTTGGTCATCTTCTGAGGTTAACCATGCAAAACACAGCCAGATTTATGCTCCATGAGGGCTGTGAGCACTCAATAAACCTACCCCAAAGACCCTCCCCACCCCCACCCCCCGGGGTTCGCTCTGGATGCCAGCATACCAAGCCATGCTGGCATGTCACATCCTTCCCATCTGGTCCCAGTCGGAGTGAACACAAGGGTCTGTGCGCTGTGATGAACACACCAATTACCTTTTTGAGAAAGGATAAAAAGCTGGGTGGATCAAAACATCATTCAAATGATTTAGGTGTGTACCATATGTAAAAAGGGCATGAGCACTTGAAACACTATCATTCCCAACAGGTTTAATCAATCTTTTTACAAGCCTGCATCTTCTTGTTTAGGGAAAAAAAGATCAGAAATAGCAGTACTGGCTGTTACAGAGATCTGCTCAGGGAGCTGGCCTGACTCCTGTTCTGTAGCCTTCACTAGGGATGGTGCAAACTGGCAGGAAAATGGGTCTGGGGGGTGGAGGAGGAGTCCATCTCTATTTTTAGGGTCGGCAAAAACTGTTCCACTTCAGGACAGCTTTTACTTCTCAGTTGGAAATATCACCGACCAAGCCCCCATGAATGTATTCCATTGTCCATAATTACATATTACACTATCTCTACACTGTATATATATTTTTTAAAAAAGCTAAGGCCATCTTCATGTGTGCAAGCACAAGGAGATTCACAAATAGAAAAATCTTTAAAGAACTTGTTCTCAAACAGTCACTTTTTATTTAAGGCAAACCATATTCCACCCATTTAATGTCAAAGGTCTTTTTATCCTATCTTCATATAACAACAGGGAAGTCTTAATTAACTGCTAACATACCTTAAGCATCCTCATTTGGACAACTTACTAAGAGTCAGGCTATAAGTAGCGAGCACAGCTGCGACAGTGAAGAAAAGGGAAAGAAAACTGAACAACAGGATTCAGGAGGTGGATGAGGCCAAGCAAGACCCTCAGTGAAAACACAGAGTCGTGAACCCTAAATCATACACTTCAAGGCTTTCTTCAACTCATCTCATATACATTAAGGTTAACCTTCTTTGGTAGCTGTGTTAGAACTGTACTCACAGAAGGGATCAATCTAGAAAGCTGATTTAACTACAGGCAACTTTGACACTGCTGGCAAACTGGTGTTAGAAGGACAGCTGTTCTTCCTATAGCTTGTCCTTGCCTTCTGATTCCTCTTCTTTTCTCCTCTTCCCTTTTCCTACTCCTCAAGTAAGACTTAGGAGTGCCAGCAACATCCATGAGCAATGCCTCCCCTCTCCTCCCCTTGGCATTCTGGTAAATTAAGTTCACACAGTGGTATGTACTAAGCAGAAAAATAAAGGAAGGTAGAAGAGGAGGAGGTTAACACCAGAATGAGGCCATAGTGTTACAGGCAAATCCAGGAAAGCCTCCTTACAGAGGTGACATTTTACCTGAGATTTAAATCAAGGATCTAAACCATGCAAGGATATCCAACTAGTCCATCCTAAAGGAAATCAGTCCTGAATACTCACTGGAAGGACTGATGCTGAAGCTGAAACTCCAATACTTTGGCCACCTGATGTGAAGAACTGATTCATTTGAAAAGACCCTGATGCTGGGAAAGATTGAAGCCAAGAGGAGAAGGGGACGACAGAGGATGAGATCGTTGGATGGCAGCACCGACTCAATGGACATGAGTTTGAGTCAACTCTGGGAGTTGGGGACGGACAGGGGGGCCTGGCGTGCTGCAGTCCATGGGGTCGCAAAGAGTCGGACACAACTGAGCTGAACTGAACAGAACCGTACAAAGCACCTAAAGGTAAGAGGGAAGAGTACAACAGAGGTCCCAAGGCAAAAACATACTGGGTGTGGCTGAAGAGCAGGCTGCAGGGGTGGCCTGGAGGGGAGTAAGTGAGGTGAAGTGTGGTGGGAGGCGAGATCAGAGAGAAAGGTGGGGGCGAGATCACAGAGGGCCTGCCTTCTGAGTCCTTTAAGGACTTCTGCTTTCAGATTGTACGAAGGGAAGCTATCAGGAGGGCTGAGAATAGAATGACAATCTCACTCTGGCTGCTGTGTGAAGAACAGACCATGGGGAGCAAGGGTACATGTAGGGAGACCAGTTGTGAAGCTACTGCAAACCTCTCAGAGAGAAACCACAGTGGCTCAGACCAGGATGACAGGGGGGTAGGAAAGTGGATGAATTCTGGGTATGCTTTGAAAGCAGAGTCAATAGGATTTGCTGGAGGTTGGACATGAAACTTCAGAGAAAGACAGGATGTGAGAGAGTCAAAGGTGACACGTGGGTTCCTGGTCTGGGAAACAGAAAAGATGGTGAAGATGGTGTTACTCTCTATGAAAACGGGTCAGGCAACCCAAGGAGCAAGTTTTGGGGGATGAGGATATTAGACGTTTGGTTTTCGACAAGTTTGAAAACCTACTGGATATTCAAGAAGAAATATCAAATACAAGATACAAGAATACAACAATCTGGAATTCTGGAAAAGAGGTTCAGGTTGTACATAAAATTTGAAAGTTAAAAGCAGAGAAATGACATAAAGGCTGTATGAGTGACACAAAATGGGATAAAATCATCTATAGAATAAGGAGAATGGAAAAGGGAAGGGGTTTAAGAATTGAAACCTGGGGCAGTTGAATGTTTCAGTTTGTAAACTGAAGGAGATAAAATCAGGAAAAGGGGCTGAGAAGGAGTCCCTTCTAAATCATATATGCCCCACTGTAAAAGGAAAATGAACTAGTTCACAGTTCCCAAGAGCCATGCCCCCCATTGCTCAGGTGTCTACACGGTCCCACTCCGTCTCTCGCCAACAAACTTGACTCCTATACATACAGGAACGCACTTGGGATTTTCCCAGCCAGGGCTTCATGGAGCCAGGAATTAACCGCGAGCATCACTCCACTCACCTAACAAGGCAGGCAAAGAGGAAGAGAACAGGGACTCTGCAAACTTCAAGGCGGTGTATGATTCAATTACATAGAATACTTTCCCAAAGGAAACAAAACCTCAAAAGTAAATTACTCTGCTTGTCTCCAAACATTCATTCAAGTATTAAAGGAGAATTTACTTCTTACTAAAACTTACAGAGATTAACACTATCCAGGAGCTCTTTGAGTGTGATCCCCAGTAAAGACTAAGAGCTGGGGATGGTCAACTCCCCTCATGCACCGGGACTGAGCAATCTAAGTCTCTCTAAGGAAACTATGCCTCTGGATTAGGCTGCGTTTCTATGAGATGTGATAGTGCCCAGGAAAGGTCAAGTTTTACATTCTAATTAAGTACTTTCACTTGCTTTGTCTGCTCACAGTATTTCTAGTTCTGTTCTGAAACTAAGTATTCATTTGGTCCCTGCTGGTCTCTTTGTTAATCAAACGCTTTAAGTGGTCTTGAAAAAGAAATGTTCTCTGAGGCGCCTCTTATTTCTCAAGCATTATAATTGAAGCTGTAGTTATATTTTGCCAAAGTAGTGGAACGATCCAGTCAGGGGAGAAGTGGGCAAACCAAATGCCCTGTTTAGAGACATGTGGCTGAGTCCTTAAATTTTCTATTTGTAAGCTGTTGTGCTGACACCACATGGACTCCTCTGCACCTTGGAGCTTGCCTGTGATGACTGGACTGGAAGCAAGAGACAGCAATGCCCTGTCTCAACCCTCCTCTGAACACGAGGTCCGACCCTGCCGCAGTTTCTCATAAATGCAAGCGCCACTACATACCAGTTACCACAGAGACTTTAATGAACCCCTAACAATGTGTGGATTGCTTACTGAGGGCCACCACTGGGAATGAGCATCTCCCAGTGAGGTGAAGACAACCTTGATTACCTGGGGGTACCTGAGTTATACCACTTTATCCAGCAGCACCTAATTGCCCAAACCCAGCCTTCTCATTCAGAAAAACCCTTAGAAACTAAGGAAATCTGGGTGAAAGTCATTTTTGTATTAGACTGAGACATTTCCAGCAATTAGTTACAGAAAAAAGTGAACAAGTCTGTGAGCAAAGCCTATCATTCTGTTTGAGATAAAGACCCAAAATATCTGATGTATTCCTGTTCATACCATTTTTTGTTTTTAAATACAAAACCATTATTAAGTTGGCCCTGAAAAAAACACCCTACAGTTATCCAAACCTCAGTCAAGACTTAAGTACAAGAGAATGAAATCTTGTCATCTGCAACAACATGGATAAACCTTGAGGATATTATGCTAAGGGAAATAAGTCAGACAGTAAAAGACAAAATATTGTATGATCTCATGTATGTGTGCAATCTTAAAAATAAAAAAACAAACTCCAAACTCCTAGATACAGAGACTGAATCAATGGTTACCAGGGGCTAGGGCTAGGGGAGCAAGTGAAATGCCTGAAGAGGATCAAAAGATACAAACTTTCAACTGTAAAATAAGTCATGGGGATATAACATACAGCATAGTGACTGCTTTAATAATAGTATATTCCATATATGAAAGTTGCTAAGAAAGTATATGTTGAAATTTCTCATCACAAGAAAAGAAATTCTGTTAAGTATTAATATTATGGTGATACCAGACTTATTGTGATCAGTTAGTATACACATAAACACCAAATCACTATGCTGTATACCTGAAACTAATCAATAATGTATAATTACAGCTCAGTGGTAAAAAATTAAAAGTGGAAAAAAAATTTTTAATGTTAAAAATAGTAAAACTAAAATTATACTGACTTTAGACATATGTCATAACTCAGTAGATTTTCAACAAATCAATGAAGCTAAAGAACAATGAAAAAAGACTAAAAAATTCAATTTTAAGATGGGTTATTATACAGCTATAAGTGAAAGTCGCTCAGTTGTGTCCAACTCTTTGTGACCAAATACACTATAGTTCATGGAGCTCTCCAGGCCAGAATACTGGAGTGGGTAGCCTGTTCCTTCTCCAAGGGATCTTCCCAACCCAGGGATTGAACCCAAGTCTCCCACTTTGCAGGTGGATTCTTTACCAGCTGAACCATAAGGGAAGCCCTTGTACAGCTATAGACTAGCCCATATCTTCACTGACCCTCTCAAATTTCCTCTACATTCCCACTCCTGATCATGGAAATTTCACCACTAGAGAAAAACTGGGTTCATGAAGTTGTCTCTTCTTAGCTTCAAAATACTCTAAAATTCTCTAACACAGTATATGGCAAATGTTCATTAAGTACATTCTAAACGAATGTATGATTAACTGCTTTCATTTGCTCTTTTCTAGGTGCCAGGAAAGTAGGTGCCAGAGTAGCTAGGACAGTAGATGCTAAGATGGGGTTAAGGAGTGAAGAGTCAGCATGTGGCTTGTTTTGAATCTCCGAGCAACTGAGAGCTTCAGTACATGAGTCAAGGGCATCATTAAAGGATATGTGAAGGGTGCTCCAAAACTTCATTTCACCTACAACACTAACTTGCCCCATCACTCACACTATTTCCACCTTTCAAATAGCAAATGTACAGCTAGCTCATTCTCATTTCACCAGATGGAGAGTCTTCGAGAGCTGGGGCCAGGCTATACTTAACAGGTCTTCGATGCTCACTCAGTAAATGTCAGGTAAAGTGGACTAAGTAAAATGAGGCATTGTTTCAGTTGTGTCCAACTCTTTGTGACCCCACTGACTAGCCCACTAGGCTCCTCTGCCCATGGGTTCTCTAGGCAAGAATACTGGCGTGGGTTGCCATGTCCTCCTCCAGGGGATCTTCCCAACTCAAGGATCAAACCCACATCTCATGTCTCCTGCACTGGCAGGCAGGTTCTTTACCACTGAGCCACCAGGGGAGCCCTAAAATGAGGCATAGATTGTGTGAATACAGCCAAAGTGATTCTACTGTGCTGCAATGAATGCATGCAGAATTTCAGACTGGCTTAAATGTGATAAGTCTTAGCATATGAATTTGGTTAAGTGATGTATGAACATTGGGAACGGCAGCAGAGCTATGCCCGAGTCACTTTGGATGCAGGAGGATATGCACACAGCATCCGCAAAGGAAGGAAAGAGGATAGAACACCCGGGCTTATAAATTACCAATCTCACTGCCCTATTTCCCTCCACAAGGCTCAGTGTCTCAGTTCTAGCTCAAGAATAGCACCATACGTTTATACAGCCCTGTGGTTTTCAAAGTGCGACCGCAGGTTTCTTCACAATCTCCCTGATGAAGGAGGTTTCATTATCCTCATTTGAGAGATGAGGAAATGGCATTTCCAAGAGGCTTTGCATATTTCCCTGGATCACTCAAGGACAGGACTGATCTAAGATGCAAACCCAGGGTACTGACTCAGGACTATTCAGGGCTGTGTCAACTTCATTCCTAAAGCAGATTTGTTTTTAAGAGATGAAAACTAAAAACTAAACAAAATTGTATGAACTGATTTTCCAAAGGCAAGGTGCATTTAAATTTTTTTTGCTTTTTGCAAAGATCTATGAGAATCTAATAATCAAAGGTTAAATGCCCTGGAATAATACAGAGACTATTCAGGCTAAATAGGATGTTTAGCCAACAAATTGAATCACTAGGAATATTTTTTATATGACACTGTTTTATACATCCAATCAATATTTTCCTTATACTAAAGTAATTACCTGCCAGGTATGCTTCTCTGATGGCTCAGCAGTAAAGAATCCACCTGCCAAGGCAGGAGACCCAGATTCAATCTCTGGGTCAGGAAGATTCCCTAGAGAAGGAAATAACAACCCACTCTAGTATTTCTGCCTGGGAAATCCCATGGACAGAGGAGCCTGCAGAGCTATGGTCCATGGGGTCGCAAAAGAGTCAGACATGACTTAGCGATTAAACAACAGCAACGGTTACTATACTTCCAGAACCAGTGATTTTATGCTAACTCCAGGCGCCCTCATGCACAAAATTCCCAGCAGCAGCACCTAGTGGAGAGGACAGCCAGGTCATGAACGTGACAAGATTACTAACACAGCTCCGACCTGCTCATTATGCTAAACTTCAGAACCACGGCACACGGCTACTTCTGCCGGCAGGTAAGTTATCATCACCTAGAGCAGCTCAAGGAAAACTGGACAAATATTATCATGTCTGTGAAAGCCCATGTTTGAATAAAAAGTTCCACTAACGTTTTATTTCAGGCATGACATCTCCCATTATGGGCAGAGGCAAATATCTTCTGGAAAGAGCAGTGATCAACAGAAAGATTCTTGTGATTCTTTGTTAGAATCGACCTTTATCTTTCACCAGGGCCCCCAGGCTGATTCAAGCTGAAATCCCTAGGAAAGCCAAGCTCCAGAAAGTCTACTCTCCAGCAGGAGGCCAAATGGGTGTTTTGGCAAGGGCACACATTCCTGATCATCTCTCTCCTGCTGCCCTGTCCATTTTGCCCTGCTGCTGTTGTTCCATACTATCTTTCCAGATGTCAAGATGCAGGCTGATTTTCAAATTGGTATTTCTCTGCTCACCGTCAGTCTTAATGTCTTACGACTCTCTGGTTTACTTCACATTCTACTTCTCCTGTCTTAAATGCTAGTTTGCTTGCTAACCCACCACCTCACATTTCCCAGCTCAATATGAACATTTGAGTAGGTTTGGCCAAGGGAGTCCTGAGGTCTCCACAGAACAGACTCATAAGGAAGCAGGTCCACTGGGGTCCAATGGAGATGTTCCAGCTATCAAGACTGTCCCCCAAGATGAGCTATGGGAGTTCAGCATTCAGTGTCTGAGGAGACAAGGAGAAATCAGACCTACCTGGGCCATCAGCAGTGTATCTGAAGAGGCCCAATGTGGCAAAGGACAAAGGTGCTTTGTGGTTTTCAGTCCATTAAGGCAATAGAGGGCCAGCCATGCAGGTAGAGCTCCAGGTGATCCCAAACCCTGAGAGGAGCACTAGGAGGAAATAGAAACAGTTGCCCAGACTGCAAATACCAAGGGGCTCAAGGGAGGGCTACAACTCTGTGGACACCCAAGGGCCAGGATCCACCACATCCATATCAGACATGGGAGTACAGAAGCAAAACTAAATCCACCTCCACCCACCAGCGGACTGGAAGCGCCCAGCGTGCACATTCCCATCCTGCTCAAGGTGCTCAGGGACTAGATGGGCCTGAACTAGAAGCGGGAGGCCTAGAAGACCAGGGCCAGGAAGTGGTGCCAGGGGGACCAGGGCCCATGGGCTCTGTGGCCATAGCTTTCCCTCTTGTCTCCTTTGTTCTTTACCATTTCATGGCATTAATTCTGATATGTCAGCCTCTAGGAGTGGGGAAGGAAAAAGCAGTCAGTGCATATGATCCTGCCTACAAAAAGTGAGCCATGTCCCAGACAGTATTAATGTACCCCAATGTTCACTGCAGCACTATTCACAACAGCCAAGACATGGAACAACAGACTGGTTCCAAATAGGAAAAGGAGTACGTCAAGGCTGTATACTGTCACCCTGCTTATTTAACTTATATGCAGAGTACATCATGAGAAACGCTGGGCTGGAGGAAGCACAAGCTAGAATCAAGAATGCTGGGAGAAATATCAATAACCTCAGATATGCAGATGACACCACCCTTATGGCAGAAAGTGAACAACTAAAGAGCCTCTTGATGAAAGTGAAAAAGAAGAGTGAAAAAGTTGGCTTAAAGCTCAACATTTAGAAGGGCATTCGGTCCCATCACTTCATGGTAAATAGATGGGGAAACAGTGGAAACAGTGGCTGATTTTATTTTTTGGAGCTCCAAAATTACTGCAGATGATGGTTGCAGCCATGAAATTAAAAGACGCTTACTCCTTGGAAGGAAAGTTATGGCCAACCTAGATAGCATATTAAAAAGAAGAGACATTACTTTGCCAACAAAGGTCCATCTAGTCAAGGCTATGGTTTATCCAGTGATCATGTATGGATGTGAGAGTTGCTCTGTGAAGAAAGCTAAGTGCTGAAAAATTGATGCTTTTGAACTGTGGTATTGGAGAAGACTCTTGAGAGTCCCTTAGACTGCAAGGATATCCAACCAGTCCATCCTAAAGGAGATCAGTCCTGGGTGTTCATTGGAAGGACTGTGCTGAAAAGTTGAAACTCCAATCCTTTGGCCACCTGATGCGAAGAGCTGACTCATTTGAAAAGACCCTGATGCTGGGAAAGATTGAGGGCAGGAGGAGAAGGGGAAAACAGAGGATGAGATGGTTGGATGGCATCACTGACACGATGGACATGGGTTTGGGTGGACTCCGGGAGTTGGTGATGGATAGTGAGGCCTGGAATGCTGCAGTTCATGGGGTTGCAAAGAGTCGGATACGACTGAGTGACTGAACTGAAGACATGTAAGCAACATATATGTCCAATGACAGATGAATGGATAAAGAAGACATGGTGTGTGTATGTACATTGTGTGTGTGTATACATACACAGTGGAATATTATTCAGTCCTGAAAAAGAATGAAATAATGTTATTTGCGACATCATAGATGGACCTAAATGTTAAATTACTAAGTGAACTAGCCAGAGAAAGACAAATATCAGATATTGCTTATATCTGGAATCTAAAAAAAAAAAAATGATGCAAATGAACTTACAAAATAGATCCACAGACATAAAAAAACAAACTCATGGTTACCAAGGGGGAAAGGTAAGGGAAGAGGGATAAATTAGGATTTCGGGATTAACATATACACACTGCTATAAAATAAATATGTATAAAATAATCAGCAAGGACCTACTGTATAACACAGGGAACTATACTCAATATTTTGTGAAGTGAATTGAGTCGCTCAGTTGTGTCCAACTCTGTGACAAAATTTTGTAATAACCTACAATGAAAAAGAATATATATATATTCTTTTTCATATTCTGTTTCTTCCTTATCAATGTACGAATAATTATACTTGTAAATAAATATAAATTTCCTTTAAAAAAAAAGGGAACAAATAGTATCAATAAGGTACCCCTTACTACCCCTGAATCAGGTCTTTATTCTTCACCAACTTTCCTGCTCTGTTCATCCTCAGTACTAGTAAGCTCTGCATAGCCCTCAGTTGAAGGAAAAAGCCATAATCTAGGTCACTGTAAATACATGACATCCAACCTTACTTGGTCCTCAAGGTTGCCTAATTATTTTATTCATCTCACATTGATGCGGAATCACCCAACACTCAGCAATTACCCTAGACTTTACCAAAGGGCCTCAGCTCACATCTTATCCACCTATTTACACTGAGGACTTTATTTCACATTTTAAGGCAAAGACTACAGAAATCCAACTTAAAGTGCTCCAAATTTCTTTCCATCTGTTTCAAAATCACTCTCTATATTTACCTTCCCCCTCATATCTCAGGAAAAAGTGTCCCCTCTTCTTGCCAAGCCAAACCCAGACTTGATCTCTTTCCCTCTTGAATTGTGCGACTTTATGAGTTCCTTTCTCTCATAATTCAACTGCATTTTTCTACTGACTACCTCTTTGTCACAACCATATTCAGGTCTCTCCCGTCCTACATCTCATTTTCTCTTTTAAACTACGACCTTATTCTCCCAAAATTCTAGATGGAAGAGTCTGTACCAGAATGCCAAACAGCCCCATCCCACAGCCACCTTTGTTTGGCACAATTCTCTATGAAGAAGGACACAGGTTAAAGCCAGGCCAGGCCATGGCTGATGGCAGAGCATGACACGGGGAAGGGGAGCCACACTCAACACACTGCCTTTATCTCCCCACCACCCACTCACCCCTGAATTTCTTGCATCCTAGCTTCAGTGAGATCCTAGTGGTTACATCCACAGACATTTTTCATTCTTCATTTTTCTTGTACCCTCCTACTGCACACTTTCTTCCATTGATTTCATTCTTCTCCCTCCCTGGCCATTCCTCCCCATCTCCTCCACAGCCCTGCTTCCCTCCTCACTTCTTCACTGCAGGGGTGCTCCTAGACTCAGCCTTCTGCTTTCTTCTGTATCTGCACATTCCCTCCTCAGAAACTGATTTACTCTTTCAATGCCATGTCCATGGCTCCCAAGCTGACATCTCGAGGAAGAATGTCTCTGATAAATTCTAATACATCAATGATTTAAGAAGTAGAAGTCCAAACCTGTTATGCTAGCTGACCCCAATAAAGAACAGTTCTGATTTTCCCACTCTTGTTGATGAAAAGGATGTCAACATCTTATTACCATCTTCCATCCCTGTTTCTTTCCTTCCTTCAGTAGCTAACGCACAAAAATTCGACATCAAGAGCATCTTTGTTTTTTCTCCTTCATACCAATTCAAAGATCATCTATCCTTTAGATCTTTGCAACTGTTCGTTTAGATCATCAAAATAACTTCCAAACTCATCTCTCTGCCTCTAACTCTTCTTATGCATACCTGGATACATACCTCATTAGCCTTCAAAAATATAGTTTCTTCCACTCCCCAACTTAAAAAATTTAACAACTCCTCATTCAGGCATCTAAGCGCCTCCAAAATATGCCCAAACCTACCTTCCTCCTAGATATTTTTTATGTAACTTTTCTACCCCTACCCCTCACTTCTGCCTGACTGTGTGGTTGCATACCCCTCACCTTTGCCCACCTCCTGTTTCCCTTCCACTGCCTTATGCTCTTCATTGTAACTTTACCCCATTTCCCCATCTTTCTCTTTCACTAAACCACCATAATTGGGTTTATTTTTTACTTAGGGTCCATTTTAAACACTACTTCCTTCATTAAAAACTTTCCTGATTCCCTGACTGAAAACACTACCTTCCATTTTTGAACTTCTACAGTACTCTGGGTCTCATTTTTGTCACCCATCACAGTCTGGGTTGCATGATTATTTCTGCCACCTCCCCAACACATACACACATATATGATAATACAATACTATTAAGTTCTCTGAGGTCAAGGGTTGAATCTTATTTAAGTTTGTGCTTTGTGCTTCGAGAATGTAACAAGACCTTGTTCAGGGAGGGTACATGTTAAATGTCTGATTAAAAGCAAACTGAAGTCTATAATATGGTAACTTCTAAGGTCATGGACCATTTGAGTTATTTTGCATTCATGGTATTGGAAGGGTGGTACTATGTGGACTTCAGGTCAAGGTTCCCTGTGTGAGTGACCTCTCTCCTTTTCTTTCTCAAATATTTTGACAAGTTGAATCTGTCTGAAGTTACTACCAGTTATTTTTAAAACTCTCAAGCACAAAATGAAAAATAAATGGCATTTATCCAGCAACACTTTACAACAGGTACCTGTTCTTTTTTGTTTGTGTTTCCTTTTTAATGTTTTCAAATAAGTCTGCAGGACTGTCCACTCTCTTCACAACTTCTGAAGTCACAGGGATCTTACCAGTCCCATGTAAGCTTACAGCTTACAGTATGCAGCAGTCACTCACACAACTTAGGCACTCAGCAGGAGATCTATTCATCTGGCTGGGCAAGAGACTAATCCAGACAATACCTGAGTCACCTGTGTGGCTCTTAAATTAGGATAAAAATGGCTTGCCCTACTTTGAATTTTTAAAGTGAACATTGAAGACCTAACCCTCTAAAAAAAAAAAAAAATCCAACTTAATGCTGTAAATGAATTCTGATGGGTATAACTCATTCCCTCCTTATGCATGAGTTATTTTAGTCAACTACTTTATAATTGAATTTTCTTTAGGCAATTCACAGCTAGTCTGACTGACAGGTTTTAAAGTGATAACACTGATCAATAGGCCACCAAGGACACATTGTGCTCACTTAATAAATAGTAATAAGGTGCCTGACATCTGAAAGATAGTCTCATTAATTAATCTCAGACACAGCCCTACAAGCTACCTTGACTCTGCTTTAAAAGATCTGTAACCCCTTATAGTTAGCAGGTTGGTTCTATGTTCCCATAAAAACATAGCACAATAACATGCACAATTATTCAAAATGCAACACTTACTCTTATTTTTAATTTCACAATAACAGCCCTTTCATAGAGTCCTCAGTATTGCAGCCTGTAAGCAAGGTATTTTGGAATTCTGGTCTTTGTAAAGAGCTAATTTGAATATTTGATCCCACCAAGAAATTTACTGTATTTTCCAGCATCATGAACAGGAAACCTTTAAGGACCTTGAATCTACATGGGCTATGTACATCTTCTCATCTCTTCTATCAACCCTTTCATCACCTCAAACGCTTCTCTGTATTTTCAAATGCCGCTCCCATCTACTGCTTTCAGCTCTAAGAAAGAAATGCCCCCTCCCACCTTGTTACCAAGGCTAACTTTGTACTCTGCTCTGGTCTTTTCTAAATTCTTCCTGTATTTTCCTGTATTCTTCCTGTATTTTCATTTTCTCTTTCTCCATATCATTTCTATTCTATGCTTATCATCATATCCAGAATTTACTCTCCCCTCAAAAAAAAAAAAAAAAAACCCCCTGAACCCATGACTTCAATAACGACCCAGAGCTCCATCATTTTTTTCTCCTTTTAGCTGATCATCAGTGATGTTCTCAGTTCCCTGGACCTGATGAGTGGCTTCGTTTTCCATGTTCTCAAATGTCTACAGCGTTTGAAAGTGCTGGCTGCGTCTTCCTTCTGACAGTTCCCTCACTGGCTACCGTAACTCCATGTGCTATTCTCCTGGTATTGGCTGCAGGAGAGTGCTCTCCAAGATGACCTAGAGTCTGTAATAGAGAGTGAGGTGTGTCAGAAAGAAAAATAATGCACATATGTGGAATCTAGAAAAATGGTGATGAACCTATTTGCAGGGCAGGAATAAAGATGCAAACATAGAGAACAGACATGTGGACACAAAGTGGGAAGAAGAAAGTGGGATGAATTGGGAGGTTTGGATTGACATATATACACAACCACGTGTAAAAGAGAAAGCTAGTGGTGACATGCTACATAGCACAGAGAGCTGAGCTCAGTGCTCTGTGATGACCTAGAGGGGTGGGATGGATGGGTGGGGAGGTCTAAGAGGGAGGGGATATATGTATACATATATCTGATCCACTTCATTGTAGGCAAAAATTAACACAACAATGTAAAGGAATTATACTCTAATAAAAAAATGTAAAAAGTCTAAATACACTAATCCAAAAAAAGAAATAAAACACAGTTCTCACTACCTTCCTCCCCTCCAGTAGTTTCACCCATGGCTCCATATTTGTACTTATACTTAAAATGCCATCTCCAACCCTCCCTTCTCTTGCAAGGTCTAAGCCCTACATTTCCAACTGTCTGTGGGCATCTTCTCCAACCTAATACCCCAGACTAAATATGATCTCAGCCAGACTTACCCTCTTCCTCTCAAAAGCCTCTATCATTCCCTTAACCTTATGAATTGTACCTTAACTCCACATCCATCCAGGTGCTAAAAAGTCACCGCTTTTCTCCCTAACTCCTTCCCCTCCTTTCCTACCCACTTTTTATTAACCACCAAGTCATTCTGACATATCATTTTCATGGCCACTGATATGCTTTACCCCTTTGACATATCCATAATCATTACTCCAGAACATGTTATTTGTCTCCCAGTTCCCAGCAGTTAGGTGGGGTCATGCAATCAGCCTGGCTAATGGGCTGTGAGTGGAAGTAGGTTACTTCTGGATGGGGATTAGGAAAAGCAAGGCACAGGGACTCCCTGTGTTGTCTTCTCATTTTGAACCAACCAGCGATGTTCTAGGAGGGAAAACCACCATCAGCTGGGGTCCCCCAGGGCCTAGGAAGAACAGGAATCTCCTCACCAAGGTATATCATTTACGAAGGGAAAGGAGGAAGCAAGCCTCTTTAAAGTTAAGCCCCTAGAATCTGGGGATTAATGTGTTATTCACACGTTACCTAACTGGCTTTCTGTCTTGCCTCTTCAAACGGCCCTATTAGATATGCTTTTCTCAGCTCCTTCTCCTGCCCAAATGATACTATTCTTCTTGCACCTTAATCATCAACCTCCCTAGGGAAGCCTTTGCTGATGTCGCTAGCTAGATCCAATCCCTATTTATAAACTCTCATAAACCATGTATTTCTCCCTTATGGGACACATCACGAGCCTGCAAGTACCATTAAGAGCAGAGATGCCATGCTTGTTTTAGGTCACCATGGAAACCCAACAACCAGCACAGCATAAAGAAATTTATACACAATTGGGAACTGAGTCAATGTTGCTCATCTTTCTATTTACAGTGTCTAGCACAACGCTTGGTATAATATTTGGTTTTTACTATTAATTAAATTATATGGTACTATCATAAACAATAGACATGGAAAAAATGCCTTAATCACCTCTATTCAATTGTTTCAGGGCAAGATTCACATTTTTATCCATCTTTAAATGACTTTTTTATTGGCGTGTGTTGTGTTAGTTTGTGCTATAGAGCAAAGTGAATTAGCTAGATATGTACAAATATCAGCTCTCTTCTGGACTCCATTCCCATGTCATTACAGAGCACTGAATAGAGATCCCTGCACTCTGCAGTAGGTTCTTATTAGTTCTCTTTTATATATACTGAGGGAAGTCAGATAGAGAAAGACAAATATATATGATCTCACTTATATGTGTAATCTAAAAAAACTGGACAAAACTGTTTACAAAACAGGAATTGGGTCAAAGATATAGAAAACAAGAAAGAAAGTTGGGGGATAAATTGGGAGATCAGGATTGGCATATACATATTTTTATTCTTGGTATCACTGCTCCCACCACCACCATAGTTACGGGGACACAGCATCAATAAATCCCGTAGAGCGTCATCAAAGTGACGCTGGGCCCTCTGTGAGCTCGCTGAAGAGTGCTTTATGAGCTGCAAATAGAAAGTAAGATTTGTCCTTTCATGTTCATCAAATTCAACAGAACTCATCAATCTTCCAAATACTTATTCTAGCTAACTCCTGCCTGCTAAAAGGGAAAATACAAGCTACACGCTGACATGCACACATCTCTGTGCTGTGTGTGCTCAGTCGCTGAGTCATGTCCGACTCTTTATAACCCCACGGACTGCAGCCCACCAGGCTCCTCTGTCCATGGGCATCCTCCAGGCAGTAATACTGGAGTGGGTTGCCATGCCCTCTTACAGGAGATCTTCTCAACCCAGGGACTGAACCCAAGTTTCCCGCATTGCAGGCAGATTCTTTACCATCTGAGGCATCAGGGAAGCTCAAGAACTCTGGAGTGGATAGCCTATCCCTTTTCCAGGGGCTCTTCTGACCCAGGAATGGAACTGGGGTCTCCTGCATTGCATGCGGATTCTTTACATACATCTACATATACACACATATTTGGTACACATGGATAGCTGTGTGTGGGTGTCCATGTATGCATGTTTGTGTATCTCTTCCTCAGGAGTTAGGAGATAGAAGAGGAAATGTAACACATTCTATTAATACCCACATGTGTCAATCTATGACTTAGAGCCATCACAACCAGCAACCGCTTAGATGACCACAAAACTAACCACACCTGTCCTTGGTTTTGCCAACCCTTTCCCAAATCTGCATTCTTCAGAGCCACTTCAGTTGAGCTGGCAGATGGTGTCAGTGACTGACATCACCCTCTGCCACTTTTCCAACCAGAAACCTAGAAGTCATGCTTGACGCCTTCCTCTTCCAGTCCCTAAAGCTTACCATCAACAAGTCGTGTTAATCATTGCTCTGAAACATCTCTCAAATCCACCCACTCCTCTGCATCGCTACTGCCGTCCTTAACCAAGCCACTTCGTCTCTGGATTAGAATACTGAAACAAGCTTCTAACCATCTCCCTTTATGCACCCTGGCTCTTCTCCAATCCAAACTTCACCCTATATCCAGAGCCATCTCTTCATAAAAAGATATCTGATACCCTCCTCTCTCCAACTCTACTGCTTTTAGGATGAGACACAACCTCACATGATGGTTCACAGGACCCAGCAAATTCAGTCTTACCTTCCTCTCCAGACTCACTCTGCACCTGCCTCTTTCTGCACATCTCATGCGAGTCTTCTTTCAGCTCCTCAAATGCTTCCCACTCCCTTGTGCTACAAGAGAACCCACCTGGAAACTTTTCCCAGTCGCCACCTGAATTCTTGTCACTCTCACCCTTCAGCTCTCAGTTCAAGCACACTTCCTCAAGGAGGCCTTCCCTGGCTTCATATTTGATCCACTCTCTAAACCAACCCAAAGGCATCACTTTGCCAACAACAGTCCATATAGTCAAGGCTATGGTCTTTCCAGTAGTCATGTACGAATGTGAGGGTTGAACCATAAAGGCAGAGCACTAAGAATTGATGCTTTCAAACTGTGGTGTTGGAGAAGACTCTTGAGAGTCCCTTGGACTGCAAAGAGATCAAACCAGTCAATCCTAAAGGAAATCAACCCTGAATATTCATTGGAAGGACTGATACTGAAGCTGAAGCTCCAAGACTTTGGCCACCTGATGCAAAGAGCCGACTCACTGAAAAAGACCCCAGTGCTGGGAAAGATTGAGGGCAAGAGGAGAAAGGGGTGACAGAGGATGAGACAGTTGGATGGCAACATCGATTCAATGGACATGTACTTGTGCAAACTCTGGGAGATGGTGAGGCACAGGGAGGCCTGGTGTGCTGCAGTTCATCAGGTTGCAAAGAGTCAGATACAACTTGGTGACTGAACAACAACAGGTAAACCAACCCACAGTTTTACAGACTGCCATCAGAGTTCATCCTCCAACAGGGAGCAGCACATGAAGAGGATGTGAGGGGGGCACTTCTGGGTGCTGTTAAGTTCTTGATCAGTCTCAAGATCTACAAGCTGATCAGTTTGTTGATCTGGTGCTGGCAACACAGGAATATTGAGGTTGTGAGAATCCACCAAGCCATATATTTATATGTCTTCTCTGATATGTATATCATACGTTAATAAAAAGCTTTTAAAAGTACACAGGGCACCCTGATCCTAATATATTTTTTGATTTGTGTATCCTGCCTCTGCACAGCTGCAATTTCACATCATTAGAATAACATTTAACATTCTCCCATTAGATGATCAGCTCCGTGGAAGTCGGCTGGGTGCGCTCTTCAGTAACTCTGCACTGCCCGTCCTAGGTTAATACTCAAGAAATATGACGTGATTTGGCCAGTGAGACTATGGTAAAATGAATCTCACAGAAAATTTTTAAATGGGTCCCAGTGAATGGCACAGACAGGAAAAAGAATGGTCTCTTTCTCTCCTGCAGTGGACATTCCGCTCCCTGAGGGTCGCCCCACCATCGCCCCGTGCTCATCTGGTGTGAGGAAGCCCAAGCTCCCCACCCTAGAAAGACCCGTGTCATTCAGGAAGGCAGAATGAAGAAGCCGTAGAGGCGCTGTAGAAGGGAGGGAAGTGGCGGCGTCTCAACGGCAAGGACAGAACAGCAGGAGGGGGCCGCGCAGGCAGAGGGAGCAGGGAGCTGGCGCCAAGCTGGCCATGGAGGGAAAGCAGACGGGCCTCCGGCAGCAACACCGCCCATGGGAGGCTAAGCCAGGAGGAAGGAGCAGCTCTGGGTAAACAACCCGAGGGACAGAGAAGGGAAAAGAAACAGTAGAACCCACTGGGAATGAGCAGCTGCGAAGGAAACAGAGCCCGAGACTAAACGGCAGCGGAAGCGGCAAAACCACCATACACAGAGGCAAATCCAAGAGCAATTTTTCTTTCTCCACCATTTTCCTTTATCTTTCGCTCTTCCTGCCCACCTTCTCCAGAGAAAGTAGCCACTTTTTCACACATTCACCAAGCACCCAATATGCAGCAGGCAATGGGCTGACGTGGGCTCACAAGGCCTTAGATAACCACGAGGAGGAAACGGAGCCATGTCAAGGCAGAACTACTTCCGGTCAAGTCAAATGCACCCATGCCCTCCTTTCCCCAAAGTCTACAGGACTATCAACGTATCTTGGCGTTACTTAAAGGATCCACGATATGAGCCTGGGGGAGAAACTGACAAGGTACACAGCACTGATAATATCAGATGAGGGAGAGTATTGGACCAAAACCACCCAAAAAGAAAAACAAAACAAGGTAACAGCGAAACAAAAAGGGGGTGGGGGGAAATTACACTAGAGTGGAAAGAGAATAAACAGGAAGCAGAATAGAAAGCAAAAGAGAAGAGAAGGGAGGTCAGGTAGGCATAATGGAAATCTGGCAAAAAGAAAGGCAAGACTTTCACAATAAGAGCACTGTGCCCAAAATCCTTCAAATGTACTCCTAACATTTCTGTTTGTTCTGGCTCAACAGACCACCTCTGGACACAACAAATAGTCAATGAGCAGAGAACTGATGGCTGAAATTAACCAAACACCTCAGTTTTCCTGGATGCATCAATATTTTTAAAAGCAGCATACAATTTGAATCATGTTACAATCCTTCCTCTAATATATTCACTTCTTAAAACCCAGGAAAGAAATCCCTACTCACTGCTTCTAAGGAGACCTGGAATTCTCCATCCTCAGCCTGAATGTCCTGGCCCTGGCCTCCATCCTGGTTTCTTCCTCGTTCAACTGCCCTGCCAATAACCCGAGGAGAGCTCTTCTTCACATTTATCCACGGAAGATATCTTGATACATTTATCATCTTGTTCTTGACACACAGTGCAATAACTTTCTCAACAATGGGCCTAATAGAAAGTCTGCCTGTCTTCTAACTTCAAACTAAGAACACTTCTCAGAGTACTCATGCACAAGTATGGGTCCATGGAAATAACTGTAAAACCCCACTGCAGCCTCCATACCAATTTCAGACAGGATCTAGGGGACATTTCTATGGCTAAATATGAGGAGAGCATCCTAACATAAAATCGTAATTTTTGAGCAGACTCCCCCCAAAATGTAACAAGTACCAAGCCGGTTAAAGAGTTAATATTTGTTTCTAGATGCTTCTTCTATCCCACAAGGCCCTTGTCATCTACTGCACTCCCCGATAACCCCTTGACTGCACACGGTTAGGGAAGTGAACTGTCTGAACACACAGATTTCATGGACAGGGCAGGGCCCTGCCTGCCCTTCATGGCTGCTGGCTGATGGCATTTACTGCCTCAAGATCCTCAAAAGCAGAGCTGATGCAAAGAATCAGGCGATGAAGCCATTTAAATAAAGCTATGGCTGGGCTTGGCAGTGTTACAGCAAATTAAATTTTAATGAGACACGGAAAACGCTGAACCTTCGGAAAGTTTATCAGAGGAAGGGGCATCTGAAGGACACAAATGCCCCAGGGCCCAGGCATAGACACAGAGGGATAACTACACACCACCGCCACTCAAGGTCGAGAATTTGCAAACACCACAGACATCCAGAGAGGGGAGACTAGACCTCTGCAAATATGCTGGTATTTTTCACTCAGAAGGCAAAGCAAATTGATGCAAGCTTCTTCCTAAAGGCGCAGAGAAAACTAATATGTAACGAGGTCGAGTGAAAGATGCCACATGTACAAGGGTAACTGACTTAAATACAGCTGCTGACCAACGACCCAGTGACCTCCAAGCTGCCACAGTGTGTCTTCTCAGGTGGGTTTCAGGGACGGGCTCACAGATGGGCTATGAACAAAGACATTCCCTGTGTCCTTGTCCGGATTCACTCTCCCCTTCTCCACCCTGCTCTGTGCCCCAGAAAGCGGTCACCCCAGCTTCCCTGCCTCTGAGCATTGGGCTCAGATGATAAGACTTGGCAAGAGATGGGAGTCAGAAAAGAGAAAAGACTGGGGTTCTCTCCCAGCCAGGCTGTGGTTTGGCAGTGGGTACCCGCCCCTACTTCCGGTGCACTCATACCTGGGGGGCCCTCTCATGTTGATAGCCACGTCTTCCCCTTGTGCGCTTGTCCCTGTGGGCCTGATCCGTATGGATTACAGCAGCGGCTTCTCCCAGCCTCTGGCTTCCGCCTGGGGTGTCACTGAGCAGCCTTGCAGGACACCGGACAGAGGGCAGAGAGCGAGGCCCTGGTTTTCATTCTCCCAACAACTCCCTCCCATGGCATGTGGGCTGGCATCTGACACTTCACTGAAGGTGACAGCCCCTGCCTGAACCTTTGTCAAGGAGTTGCACCTGACACAGATACCCACCTGGTATGATCTTCAGGACAACTACAACAGCTGTGAGTGTGGGTTTTAAGGTTCAATTCTCTGATTATCACTTATGATTTTTGCCAGTCAGTATCATGGAGCTTTCCAGATGGCTCAGTGGTAAAGAACCCACCTGCCAATGCAGGAGATGCAAGTTTGAGCCTGGGTCAGGAAGATCCTCTGGAGCAGGTAACACACTCCACTATTCTTGTCTGGAGAATCCCAGGGACACAGGGGCCTGGTGAGATACAGTTCATGGTGTCGCAAAGAGTAGAACATGAATGAGCAACTGAGCATGCCATAGTCAGTATCTCTGCTATCTTGGACCAGTGACCTGCCCTCTTCAAGCTTCCTCATCTTGGGGATCCTAAAAGAACCCAGATCAGAGTGTTGTCATGACAGTTAACTCAGGCATGTGCATACATACTCTCACCGTGTAAAAGTGCTTGACAAAGTTAGTAATTACTATTATTATTTACAACGATTCCTCCCTAGCTTTTCTTTTGCTGAACTGCTACCTGCCTGAAACTCCCACTTTTGTGATAAGCCTCTGCATTGCCAGAAGGCACTTGTTAAAATAGAAACACCTTGAGAATATTGGGGAAATCTCTGTACCTTCTATTCAATTTTTCAGTGACCCTAAAACTTCTCTAAAAAATAAAGTCTATTAAATAAAAAAAAATAAAAATAGAAACCCTGCAGGAACACATGACACATCCAGCAGCTCGGACCACCTATCATTTTAAGCAATTATGCGCCCAGAAGGGACGAGTGTGGTAGGCAGGACTCAGTGCACTGCCACAAGACCTCTGAGAAGCCAGGGCCGCCTTCGAGCAGAAACCGAGGCCTCAAGAGAGAGGCCAGCCACAAGGCAGAGAAGCCAGCACCGGAAGGCAGGCAGACGGGCACGCAGGGCCTGTGTCATCTGCTTTCCTGTCTTCCCAAGGGCAAGCCTGACATCATGGACCAAGCAGCATGGGAATCTCCCGAATGTACCACCACACCCCAGCTCCTAATCAGGAAACTAAGGCTGTCCCCAAACCAGAAGTCACCAAGGCTGGAGACCCTAGCAAGGAAGCCCCTTCCAGAGCCAGCCGGGCCCAGAATAGACTCTTCACCCTAGATCCATCATCCTTCCTGCCAGCTGGCAGGACATTCTCCCTGTTGAGCCAATGCTTCTGTGGAATATTTAGACAGCAACAGCATTTATCACAGTGATATATTCTGACTTCCAGAAATAGAGACATCTAGAAACAGCCATCTGAGTAATATCACTTATATCCCCTGTCACTCTCTCACACAATCCAGGAGAGAGAAAGATAAAGTTGCTGTAATTTTCCCCGGAGCAGGTAAAGTAAGAGTATATCTGACATGCCTCCCTGCTCCCCGGCAAGTACACGGGGTGTTTCTGAAGCACTCTCCTTTCCCTCTCTAGGTAGTTTCAGGTACCAGCAAAACATGGGTCCCAATTCCAATATCCTCAGACTCCGCACTTGTTTGTTCCATCAATGTATTCCGTCCTTTCTTGGAGAGGATTAAACAGGGCCACATTCCACAGAACTGTATGAGAAGGGAAAAAACATCTCTCTTCTGTGTCCTTCACATCCTCTATGATGCCTTTACTTTGTTTATATTTTAAACGGTCTAGTCTTTACCATTTCACATTTTTATCAAAGTAGAAAAGAAGACACTTATCAGTCCCCATCAAAACAAGACAGTCTGGAAATATCCAAATAAAACATTTCAAGGATATAAACAAGGTGGCTTCAAGGATCCTATTAATTCTTTCTGTGGGCTCATACTGCATTAAAAGCTAAAATACTCTCAATGAGAAAAACCAGGACAACACTCCAACTGCTCTAAGACTGCAGAGGGACACACCAGGTGTGTGAACCATGCAAGGCAGAACTGCGGAAGAAAAATATATCTTCCGAGTTTCTTTCCTGTTCCTCCCAGGGACAAAAAAAAAAAAAAAAAAAAATGCTACCTGTCACAGTCCAAGTCTATAGTTTCCAGATAAATATTAAAATAAAGTTTAAACTTCTCAGCATTCACTGTCACTAGATATCTGTAGGTTATTGTTAGTCTCCCAAGCAATGTACTTTCATTGCAACCCAGTGTCAGAGAGTCTCAATGCCAATCCAAACAAGAGATCATGACAAAATAGGATAAGTTCTAGAAATTCACTATGTTCTGGTCACCTTCAAATTCCCCCACATTAGACAGTCAGAGTCACACACCCTAGTCAGTCATGGTTCCTACACAGAACCTGTACCATGGCATAATCATGTTTTGAGAGGATATCATTTAGCCTGTAGCACATCTGAATCCCCATAATAAAATTATAAAATGGAGCTCCATTGAATTTTTATAAGAACAATAGTTAAGATTATTCTAATCAGAACTCCTTCAAATCCTTCACACAAGGATGCAAGGATGACTGGAATGGATTGTTCTTTCTCACAATAAATATTTTCAACCATGAAGTCAGAAGAGAAAGGTCCTAAAACCATTAACCTTTGAATATAAAACAGAGCAGAAACAAATACAACAAAAGCTACATTTTTAGCTTAAAAAAAAAAACTCAATGAAAGAAATCTATGCATTAAAACCTATAATGTTGAAATCCAAGTTGACTATATTCTCATGTTCCAAATTCCCTCCTCCTCCTATGTGTTCTCCTTTATTACTTTACACTGACTCTTCTTTCTAGGAATTTCTTTTTTAAAAAGTTGTCCTTTCTTCAAAGGTCACCATTTAAGATGTCAAAGGGAGCTGCAAATTAGAAGAGGAAAACACGGTGACATACTAGGGAAAGGTCTCTTGGCAACAGCACTATTCCCTACTCTCCTCACCTTCAGGAAAGTCTGTCCTTCCAGCAACTCGCTGTGAATGTCCAAAACCAAATGAAGTGACAATCCTCTAATGGATCCCCAGTGCTGACACTGTGATCTGCCTTTAAATGCCAATTCCAGTCACACTCCTCCATCGTCTCTCATGATATAAATTTCATTAATTTAGCTTAAAAAATATAGACAGCATCACAACATAAAAACCTTTTCCTCTCAAGACAGAAGCCTGCAAATCAAGTTGAATTTAAATTCTACCCATGACCAAGTAAGAGTTATCTCAGGAATGCACAGTTGGTTCAACACATGGAAAAAGACAAAAAAAACAATGTAATAGACCATATTTATAAAGAACAAAATCACATGTGATAAAAATCCAATACTTTTTCATAATAAAATGGCTCAACAAACTAGGAATAAAAGGAAATTTTCTCAAGCTGATAAAAGGTGTCTATGAAATACCCACAGTTATCATCATACTTAATAATTAAAGACTGAAATTTTCCTACTAAGGTCAGGAACAAAATAAGGATGTCTGCTTTTCACTACTTCTATCAAAGATCATTGGAGCAGGAAATGGCAACCCACTCCAGTATTCCTGCCTGGAAAATTCCATGGACAGAGAAGTCTGGTGGGCTACAGTCCAAGGGGTCACAAACAGTAGGTTTTAGGTATGGAAATTAGGCAAGAAAGTAAAATAAAAAGCACCTATTTGGGGGGGAGGGTGGAAATAAAACTCTCTTTCCACAGATGGCATGATCTTGTACACAGCATCCACAAATGAACTACTTGAGCTAATTAATGAGTTCAGAAAGGTTTCAAAATACAAAAATCAACTGTATTTCTATACACCAGCAATGAACAACCCAATATGAAATTAAGAAAACAATTTACAAAGGCATCAAAAGAAAACAACACTTGGGAATAAATTTTACAAAAGAAGTGCAAAATATGTACACTGAAAACTACAAAACTGTTGCAAAAATTAAAGAAGGCCTAAACAAATGGAAGGATATCCCAGTTCACTGATGTGAACACTTAAAATTGTTAAGATGTTCAGATGATCCCCAAACAAAAATATTCCCCAAATACAATACCTATTAAAATCCCAGCTTGCTTTTTTGCAGAAATTCCCAAACTCAAATACCCAAAACAATTCCAAGGCCCCAGACCAAACAAAATAATCTTGGGAAAAAAAAAGTTGGAAGACTTACACTTCACATGCAAGATTTACTACAAGCTACAGTAATTAAGAGAGTGTGGTAGTGGCATAAGAACACATAGGTCACTGGAATAAAATAGTCTCGAAATAAACTCACATTCACAGTCAACTGATTTTTAACAAAGATGCCAGGATATTTCAATGGAGAATTGTCTTTTCAACAAATGGTTCTGAGATAACTGTATATCCATGTTCAAAAGAATGATATTAAAATTCTAGCTCGTATCATATATAAAAACTAACTCAAAATGGATCAAAGACCTAAAAGTAAAAGGTAAAACTAACAAATTTCTTAGAAGTAAGCATATTCATAAATCCTCATGACCAGGGATTAGAAAGTTGTTTCTTAGCCATGACACCAAAAGCAAGAACAAAAATAGGCAAACTTGATTTCATCAAAATTAAAATTTTGTTGTGCTTCAAATGACACTATCAAAAAAGTGAAAAACAAACCCTAGAATGAAAAAAAAAATTTGCAAATCATGGTGATAAGCACCTTGTATCTGGATTAAATAAAAACCTTGTAATCCTAATAAAAAGACAACTTAATTTTTTAAATGGGCAAAGTATTTATCCAAGCAATATAAGAAAAAGGCCAGTGAGACATGAAAAGATGCTTACCAGTCTATAGGGAAATACAAATCAAAACTTCAAGATATAGCATTTATACCTATTAGGATGGCAATGATCCAAAGAACAGACAATAACAACAGGTGGCAAAGATGTGGAGGAGATAGGAACCTTCACATATTGCCAGTAGGAATATAAACTAGTACAGCCACTTTGGAAAATGGTTTGGCAGTTGTTCAAACAGTAACACACAGTCACCATATGATTGGAGCCATTCTACTCTCAAGAGAATTCAAAACATATATCGACACAAACACCTGTGTACAAATAGTCATAGCAGTGTTATTCACTAGTCCAAAAATTGAAATAATTCAAATACCTATCAATAGATGAGTGGATAAATAAAATGTGGTACATCCATACAATGGACTATTACTCAGCCTTTAAAAGGACTAAGTACTGATACATGCTACAATATTAATGAACCCTATGAAAATCGCTGGACTGGATGAAGCACAAGCTAGAATCAAGATTGCTGGGAGAAATATCAATAACCTCAGATGTGCAGATGACACCACTCTTACGGCAGAAAGTGAAGAGGAACTAAAAAGCCTCTTGATGAAAGTGAAAGAGGAGAGTGAAAAAGTTGGCTTAAAGCTCAACATTCAGAAAATGAAGATCATGGCAACTGGTCCCACCACCTCATGGGAAATAGATGGGGAGACAGTAGAAATAGTGTCAGACTTTATTTTTTGGGGCTCCAAAATCACTGCAGATGGTGATTGCAGCCATGAAATTAAAAGACGCTTACTCCTTGGAAAGAAAGTTATGACCAACCTGGATAGCATATTAAAAAGCAGAGACATTACTTTGCCAACAAAGGTCATCTGGTCAAGGCTATGGTTTTCCCAGTGGTCATGTATGGATGTGAGAGTTGGCCTGTGAAGAAAGCTGAGCGCCAAAAAAATTGATGCTTTTGAACTGTGGTGTTGGAGAAGACTCTTGAGAGTCCCTTGATCTACAAGGAGATCCAACCAGTCCATCCTAAAGGAGATCAGTCCTGGGTGTTCATTGGAAGGACTGATGCTGAAACTCCAGTACTTTGGCCACCTCATGTGAAGAGTTGACTCGTTGGAAAAGACCCTGATGCTGAGAGGGATTGGGGGCAGGAGGAGAAGGGGATGACAGAGGATGAGATGGCTGGATGGTATCACCAACTCGATGGGCATGAGTTTGAGTAAACTCCAGGAGCTGGTGATAGACAGGGAGGTCTGGTGTGCTGCGATTCATGGGGTCGCAAAGAGTCAGACACGACTGAGCAGCTGAACCGAACTGAAAAACATTTTACTAAATTTTGCACTAGTATTCCATAACTTCTCACAGAAAAATCAAAATGAACTTTTTGAGCAATCCAATGAAAGATGTAGACACAAAAGATCACATATGGTATGACTCTATTTGTATGAAATGTCCAGAAGAGGCAAATTCATAGAGACAGAAAGCATGTAAGTGGTTCCTTGAGATTGAACGAGCAAAGAATGGGGAGCAACTGCTAATGTTTCTATCTGGAGTGATAAAAAGAATGAGATCTAGGATTAGTGTTAATAATAGTTTCATAATTCTATGAATTTACTTAAAACCAATAAATAGTACACTTGAAGGGGGCAAACTGTATGGTATATGAATTATACCTTAAAACTTTGTACTTTAATGGCATGTAGATTTTAAAGTATGCAAATCTTGGTTTAAAAAAAAAAAATCAAGCAATTCCACTAAAAACTTACCATGAAACAGATAAATATATAAAATGACAAACTAATAAAAATATCTAAAGTTAAAGGAGTCTTTAAAAGTATGATTACAGAGAATTTCCAAGGGAATTCTTCAACTAATTATCCCATCATATTACCGCTATCACTGAAGGGTCAGGATAATGTGCTTGCTGAATAAGGCCAGACAATCCAAACCTGGAAAGTGTCTATCTTGGTCTGAAGATTCCAACTCAGTAACTGTTTAAGAAAATCCTTAGTCAAACAAAGTTTATCCCCCCAAATTTTTTTAACAAATCTTCATGATAAAAATGATTTATTTCTCAAATAAGTAATTTGAGAAATAAATTACAAATAAGTGAATTTTACAAGGCTCCAGATCCCAACCTAGTTGGTGGCAAGTGTTTGGCTCTCTCCCAGTAACAAGTAGCTTCCTACAAAGTTACTTTGAAGAGGGAGCTGTCACACACCAGATAAAACCTACACAGAGTCATTTGTCAGCCAGTACAAGCCATTAGTCAGCCAGGCTTCATAAGCCTGTCACTTCATGGCATTTCTCTTTTGGGCTTCATCATCCAGAACTCTCTATCCCTCTTGTCCACTTTTAAACAAAGAATAGCATGACATGTACCTTGCACATGAGGACATTTAATTATCTCTTTTCTGACCCAAACAGACTTTCTGTGCCTACTCCACAGTCTTACAGTGACCCTGACAACTGGCTCAATAAAAAGACAGTGAAATGTCTACTCGGAGAACCTCGAAAAGTGCACCCTTCTCTCTTCAGGATTTTAAATTTCAGCACACCTTAGAGAGGAAATCTGTCTCTCTGTTGAAGCTACTTTGCATTTTTTTCCAGCTGCCAAGGGGATTCTTAAGTATAAGGATCCATTTTGCTTTTAGATTAGTACCAAGTATATGGATATGATATCCATCTCACAGGGAAACATAACATGGAAAGATATAAAGTAGTTGAATAACCTTTAGCAAACATCCGCTTCACATGTAAGGCTACATGTGTACATGATAGTTATCAACTGAATCAATCCTCTGTGAAAACGACTGGTTTTGTGTAGACTGACCCATGATTCAAAATAATACAAGTTAATCACTCTTGCCCAGAACTTAGTAAGTGATCAGTTCTTTGAAGCAAAAACAAGTCTCTGATTATGCAAATGAACTGCATAATTTGGTCACTCCAATTAACCAAGTATCCCTATAAAAACAAAGCCTCCAAGTAATTTTCAAAGTTTTTTTCATATTCTCAACATGTTTGCACAATGTTCAAAGATATGGGTTACAAAGACTGCACCAGAAATGTCATAAATAACAAGGCCTATTTTTAAGAAAAGGCTATATTATACATTTGTATTTTAAAAAAGAAAAAGTTGAGTGCTGGGTGCTGATGTGACATCAACCTACTACCTCCTGGCAGAGTGGCCCAGTGGAAAGAGCAGAAATAAACAGGACAGGCAGGCAGCCCTGTATTCAAAGCCCAGCCTGGTCATGAATTGGCTGTGGGTGAATGTCTGCTTTTAACTCTGGAAAACGGAGATAATTAATTATATCTACTTTTTAAGGTTACATGAGGATGCAACAATCACTATCTCATGTACCACAGCAGGTGGCACAAGACCCACAATCCATCTCTATGCCTGGAGTAGGCACCTAACCTATACTGTTTTCATTTACAAAAGAAACAATACTTTAGTACTCATTTGTCACAGCAAATTTGTTTTATTATTATCATCCAATGGTTAGAGGTAATAGAGCATCACAGTTGAGAGCTCCAGCAAACCAATAACGAGACTTAACTATGAATCCTAGCTGCACTGCACCCAAATAAGTAGACTCACACAAAATTTCTCAACCTTCCAAACACAGTCTTTTTCCCTTGTTCTTCCAGTCCCTTTGTCTTTGAAATAGGGATGAGACATTCACATAAATTGCCTAACAAGATGCTTGATACACATTTGGGATTACTGCTATTACTTATCAAGAATCTTATATGAGTTTTTTTTCTTTCTTTCTTTCTCTTGAATTACTTTATGTACCCATCTGCTGAATCTCCATCATGGCAGCAAAAACAATATCCCAGAAACACCTGCAGACACCTGCTTTCTGCCTCCTGCATCCAAGCTTCCTAGCCAAATGAGCTAGGCTTGCCTGTTATCTGAATGATCATTCTAACTGTAATGAAAATAAGCTTGAAGAGCTAATGATAGATGCTGCATGCTAAGTCATGCCGGGAATCTAAAGAGGACATCCGGCTTTGCCAGGGTGCACAACCACATCTGAGCAAGTGACTCTCCAGACTGGCAAGGTCTGGGTCAGCTCACCTAGTGAGGCTAGGTTACTCCAGGGAGAGGCCTGATAGAACAAAAATGCTGAATTAAGCACTATGTAGAAATGGCCCTTTGTATCAAACCAGCAGTTTGCACAGATTAGCAGCCAGTTAAAATATACATTTTTGATGAGCCATGTAAATAAGTGCTAGGAAAGCTGGACAAGACAGATGGAATCAATATTCCTAAGGGGAGGGGACTGCTTTGTAACTTCCGTGAAAGACTCTGCATTACTCACACACTTGGGTATAAGAACAAGTAAGGGTGATACGGACAGAAGGAGCCTGACAAGTCTGCACAAACGTGAGGCTGAAATTCTGAAGCAGCCACCTATGGAGAGAAAAGAACTTACTAAGGAGACCTGGATTCTCAAATCTCTTTCACTAGGTAGCCCAGGATACTGATTTTTATCTTATCTGCCCCAAGTCATCACCCCTCACCCTGATACTATGCAGAGTATTTTTAAGATTCTGAAATGGAATGTGCAAAGTGTGGAAGGAGAGCTAAAAAAAATAAAATAAATTTCTCATAAAATGCCAAGAAATGTGCAGGCTCACACCTCCTCTATCCTTCCATTCATTGCTCTTCCTCTTTCCTCCACAGAGACCCTTCTCACCTCCTCTCTCCTTACCATCTGCACCGGACTCCAACTCAAGGGAGAGGCCAAGTCTGGAAATGGGTTACAGAAAACACAGGTCACACTGTGCTGGCCCTCCTGGTCTCCCAGCTACAGGCCCCTCCCAGCTCCCTCCCCACTCCATTCCATCAGGCACAGGATCCTGTCACTTCTGTGCTCAAACACAGGGAACAGCTTCCAACAGCCCGCTTAACACCAGCTGGTAACTCATAGCACGCACAGGGTACCGGGACTGTATGAGGCTTTCCTTCAGTATTCCCAGTGCTCACAGTGACCCTGGAAGAAAGTTATTCTGCTATTATTGTTGTTACCCCCAGTATTCTTCCACCTCCATATCTGGTCACATCCGTACTTTCAGTATCATTCCTTGAGCTCTCGACAAACTGAACTTGCTGCTGCTTATTCAAGCCTTTGGCTCTGCCCCTTTGGTTCTTGCCCGGGCTCTCCCTCGAACAGAAACATCCTCCTACTTCTCAGGCACTAGTTTTCAAAGGGGGTCCAGACACACTTCCTCCACGAGGACTTCTTACACCTCTTAGCCAAAAATAATGCTTTCTCTTCATTAATAGAGATATTTTTGTAGCCTACCAGGCTCCTCTGCCCATGGAATTCTCCAGTAAAGAATACCGGAGTGGGTTGCCGTGCCCTCCCCCAGGGGATCTTCTCGACCCAGGGATCAAACCCGTGTCTCTTACGTCTCCTGCACTGGCAGCCGTTTCTTCACCACTAGTGCCAGCTGGGAGGCCCTCTCTCATCGGTAAGTTCTGTCTTTTCTCTAATTTACCTTTTTCATTTATGTGTAAAAAACAATATCAAAACACGCCTTCTACAGTCTATTTTTCAAAGTACATCTAATAATGGTTACTCAAGACTCTGGTTGACTCTGCAGTAAGTGGACCTGAAGAAATTAAGGGAAGAAGCAATGCAGAAAACTTTCCATGCCTACTTAATCAACTAGTCTAAGTGACAAGATTATCCACATTTCCATTTAGTTAAGCTTGCAGATTAGGAGTAATAAACTAATATTTAGCTTCATACTTTTTCTCTATCACTTTGCACACTAGAGAAGACAGTATTTCAGTATTTTTAGCTTGTTCATAGGTCTCCATGGATGTTTAGTGTAAATTAATGACCCTGAAACCTTACATCTGTTTTGTTTCTGATTTTAGTAAACTGTTTTTCACAACCTGAGATCAAGTTATTTACACCCAGGCTTATAAGTATTTGGGAACATCTACTAAGCTGTTTCTATCAGCAGACATGATAGAACTGTTCAACTTTCATAATATGCTAATTATTATTCAACAAATAATTAGAATATAGTATCTCCCCTAAGTCAGCAAACAGACAGGACAAGAAAAGAATGTGTAAACACTCAGGTGAAGGAAAATGAATACATAATCGAAGGATTAAAAAGATTAGATGAATTCTGAATCTCTTTAAGAAAGGTCTAAGCTGGCTCTGGAAGAACATGCATATTTGAAAGGGAAATGGAACCCAGAGAGGAGAAAAAGGTGGATGGTGAATAATGAGGGACTGACACGTAACAGGCAAATATGAGAAAAAGACTAAGGAGTTACAAAATGAATCAAGATGAGAAAAAGCACGAAACACAAGGGAAAATCAAAATCCACAGAGGGTGAATTTTTTTAAAAATCAGAAAAATAATTGTAGCCAAGACATTCTGAAGGGATAAGAGCAATAGTTAGACAGGAAAGGCTAAGGAAGCCTGCGGTGTTGGGGCGGGAGGTAGGGGAGGCGGTGGTAAGCTGGAAGTTTAATTCCACAGCTGTTTACTGAAGTCCTAACTCAGGACAAGATGTCATGTCAAGAGGGCAGAGCCCGCAAGACAAAATAAGACAGACCTCACTCTCCAGAAGCCTAATGAGACGACGAAAACAAAGCTAGCACGTACCTAAAAACCACGACAGATGGCAGATGGAGATGACTACCAGGAGTGAAGAACCCAGAGATGAGGAGGAAAAGGACTAAGCTCCATAGTAAAGGACATGACCCACCATCACTGATACACTTTCCCATGAGCACAAGAGACATTCAAGAGAAGAGAGTTCAATAAACACATGAAAGCCATTCTCAGACTCACAAACACAGCATAGGAGAACTCCAGTAGAGAAGGGGTCTGCAAACTGTGGGCCCTATGCTAAATCCAGGCCATTGCCCATTTGTACGTGGTCCACAAGTTACAAATGAGTTTTGTATTTTTAAATGGTTAAAAAGAAAGTTTTTAGAACATATTTTGTGACATGTGAAAATTATATAAAATTCAAACTTCAGTGTCCATAATAAAGTTTTACTGGAACACAATCACTTTATTACAGATTGTCTACGGTTTCATTGGCACTATAATAGCAGTTGAGTAGTAATAAGAGAGACCTTTTGGCCCAGCAATCCAGCCTAAATATTTACTATCTGGGTGACAGTAAAAGCTGACTGACTTCTGCTTTAAGAGCATGCCAGGCCTCTTCAGCACAAATGTCAAGCACGAATTCTGTCACTTTTCAAAGGATGAGACAGGAAAGCTGTGTAGTTTTGTCATTACACAACAGGCTCTGTCGTGACAAGGACAGGGTTCCAGTCCTGGTCCCTCAGTCACCGGCCATGCAATCTGCCAGTTTATTTAACTCGTCAGAGCCTCAGTTTCCTCACCTGCCCAGAACACTATCAATCTACACTAACCAACCAGCAGTTAGGCTTACCAGGAGCTGGACAGGCTGTGAGTTCTTGGCCTTCACCTTTTAGCTCACATAGAAGTTCTTTCATATGCCCATTTGAGATGTTTATATGTACACAACACAAAGGCATTGGCCACACAGGGGCACAAAAGACTAATCCCAAACCACAAATCAATTGTTTTGCTAACATCAGTTATTTTTAATGCCTTTCTAAATCACAAATCCCTTTGAGTATAATCATGCATTCATTTACCCAACAAATAATTGAGTTCTATGATTGCCAACTGATAGCCTGTTGGGGAAACAGACAACAAATACAAATCTATATACCCTTACACACATTCATATACATATTATAGTTTTTTATATATATATATATCCACAAAATTTTATTATGTACAGACATATGGAGAGAGAGTCAACAGACTGGATGTGGAAGATAAGGAAATGCAAGAAATTGAATACAAGTAAGACATTTTTGGTATGAGCAATTTTGGGTGCCATTTTCTAAGATCAGCAATTCCACAGGAGAAGCAGCTACAAGGAAGAAATCCTGAGTGTGCTTTGGGGCAAGATTTAAATACCAATCAGACACCCTAGTGATAATGCTGAAGAGGGATTTACCGAGAAGAGTCTGATATTCTTCAGTAAAGTGATGGATACAGGCACAGATTTGAGAGTCCTCTGTACTAAGTTAGCATTTAAAGCCCTTGGACCAGATGAAATGATTTAAATATGCAGATAGAAAAGAGGGGGAGTACACAGGAGAGCACCCTGGGGCCCTTCAACACTGAGAGGTCAAACAGAGACGCGAGGAAGGTCTAACAGAAAGAACAGCCGGAGAAGTAGGCAATGAGGAACACGAAGTCACGAGAGTCTAGAGTTAAAGAGTGTTATTAATACAAGGAGAAATGGCCCTCCTTGTCCACTGCTGCTGAGCGGCTGCAGCCCTCTGGGATCACCAGGATGGAGGCAACTCGGACAGAGTCACCTCAGTGAAGTGGTGGGCGGTGAAGAGCTACTGGAATGGGATAAGAAAAGAATATGAAGTGAGGAAGTGAAAAGCATAAATATCTCTGATAAAACCAAGAACTTTTATCCCAAACCAAAAAAAAAAGCACACTAACATATGAAGCATCAAGTATTAAGGGACTGAGGGGATTAAACAGCAGAACTCTCTAGAACTATGAACCCCCTAAGGTTCTAGGCACTCCATTAAAAAAACTTTGGTCCACAGTGGAAACATACCGCCATGGCAAACTCCACATGGCCAACCAAAACCTACAGTCATGAAAAAATGGACGATTCCAGGTATTTGGAGGTCTCCTGTCTTTCCCATGAAGCTCATTCCCTATAGAATGTGTCTCTTTTTCATGAAATGGAGTCACTGAGAATCAGAATGAACCCATAGGCTTCATCATGGTGAACTGAGTCAGTCACTCTAGCTCTTTCATGGACTTGTTTAAGAGACCCTGTTCAACTTGGGGGGGGGGGGGGGGGGGGGGCGGCATCAGAGCTCAGATACCTTAATCCTGTTACCTGACTTGCTTTTCCTGCCACCTCAAGTTTGAGACACTGTGGCTAGCCTAAGGATTTTACCAAGAAGGCAGTTTAAATATTCTTAATTTTCCAGAAAAGACTCTAGTGCCAAGTTAAGCAAATGAGTAGCCAGGACATCATACTGTCCAACCCTACAGAGCCTGAATTTTTAAAAGATAAAGTAGTATTCATAGGACTAATTTTTTCCACCTCTTATTTGATCCTAAATCTCAACTTTGGCAGGCATGTTGCCCTTTCATATAGGGGAAAGATACCAAACCATGTATGCTAGGCTTACCATGTTTCTTACAGCCATGCTGAGATGTAATGCACAGGTAACCAGGGCTTGTGTGGACGGTGCTTTACAACTCACTTAAGCACAGACACCAACTTTTAGTGGCAAAAGAATCAGAATCAGAAACAGTTCATGCTTGTTCTTCTATCTCCTTTAGCAACCTTCTACCAAGCACTAACCCTTTCAGAAGGCCAAACCAAGGTGAGGACCAAGATCCAAGCGCTGAGTTACAGCCGAGATCCTTCCATTCATGGAGCTCATTTTTTAATGATGAAAGACAATTAACTTATATAGCCATGTATCTAACTATATGAAATTTTCAAATGGAGATACACACACACACACACACACACATAAAGAAACTTTCAAATTGGGATTATTGTTTTTTAAAAACTCTAAGAGAACAGGGTGGTCAGGGAAAGACTCTCAGAAGAGGTCATGCATGAGTTGAGATCTGAATAACAAGGTGTCAGCCATGGGAAAACCTGAAGAAGAGTGTTCTGTCTATGCTTTTAAAATCTTGCTTCCAGAAGGAGAGGAGCCAAGATGGTGGAGGAATAGGATGGAGAGACCACTTTCTCCCCTACAAATTCATCGAAAGAACATTTGAACGCTGAGCAAATTTCACAAAACAACTTCTGATCGCTAGCAGAGGACATCAGGCGCCCAGAAAAGCAGCCCATTGTCTTCGAAGGGAGCTAGGACAAAATATAAAAGATAAAAAGGGAGTCAAAAGAGCTACGGATGGAGACCCATCCCGGGAAGGGAGTCTTAATAGAGAAAGTTTCCAATCACCAGGAAACCCTCGCACTGGCGGGACTGGGGGAAGTTCTCGGCAATCTAACTGGGAGGAAAAATTAAACAAGGCCCACAGATTACGTGCCTAAAAGCAACTCCCAGCAGAAAAGTACCCCAGACGCCGGTACCCGCCAGCAACAAGCGGGGGCGGAACGGAGAGGAGCGGGCGTCATTGCTTAGGGTAAGGACCGGCCCGAAGACCCTGAGAGCAATCGGAAGGAGCTTTTTTAAACTGTGGGATAGCAAGGGACAAAATTAACTGGCCCGAACACACTGCCGGCGGTTTGCAAAACAAAGGGACTGAGAAACTCCAGAGAAGAGCCGGCCCATCCCCGCTGGAGGTAGGAGGCAGGGGGCGTGGGGGGGGGGGGGGGGCGGAACTCAGCCCCTGAGAAGCCACCCCCTCCCACACTGCAAACAGGCCCCCGGTTCCTATCTAAAGACTTCCTGAGACCCGACTGGCGGCGCGCACTGAGGCCGCGGAGGGAAAAAGCGCGCCGTACCCAGGGAGATTGCGCCCAAGCCTCTGGCTGCCTGAGCCGCTCGCCGTGGAGGGAAAAGGCGCGCCGCATCCGGGGAGAGTACACCCAAGCCTCTGGCTGCCTGAACCGCTCAGGCCAGGGAAGGCACAAAAAGCAGGCGCAACCGAATCCGCACTTTTGTGGAGTACCCGAAAACTGGAACCGCACTCAACGCAGGGCCCGCTCCATATAGAGCAGCTGGGAGCCTGAGCAGTGTAGACGGGGAAAGCACTGACACCCGTGAGCGGGGCAAACCCAGTGTGGCCGGAACACAGTGAGTGCTATCCACACAGAGCGGTATCTGTCTGCAGTGCCCCGCCCTCCCCGTAGCAGGACTGAACTGAACTAGCAAGCCTAAATAAGAGATCGCCTCCGCCTGCCTGTGTCAGGGTGGAAATTAGACACCGAAGAGACGGCAAACAGAAGCCAAATAAACAAAAGGAACCACTTCAGAAAGGACCGGTGCAACAGATTAAAATCCCTGAAGGTAACATCGACTACACGGGAAGGGGCCTACTGGTATCGAGAAGTGTAAGCTGGAAAGAGGAGCTATCTGAAATTGAACTGAACCTACACTGACCGCAACAACTCCAGAGAAATTCCTAGAAATATATGTATATATTTTTTTTAATTAAAAAAAATTTTTTTCTTTCATTTTTTATTTTTTCTCTTTTATTTTCTTTTAAAATTCCCTATTACTCCGCCATTACTCCTCAACTTTTATTTTCATATATTTTTACGATTTTTTAAATTAGGGGAAAAAAATTATTTTTTCTTTTTTTTTCTTTTTGTTTTTCTCTCCTATTTCCTTTTAAAGTCCTCTAATACTCCTCTATTATTCCTTAATTTTCATTTTCATTTCATAACCTTGCCAAAAAAAGAGAGAGAGAAACCCTATTTTTAAACCAAACTTCATATACATTTCTAAATTTTTTTTGTGTTTTTGTTTTTGTTTTTAAATATTGTATTTCAAAGAGTCTAACCTCTATGCTAGATTTTTAATCTTTGTTTTTCAGTATGTGATATAAATTTTGGACATTCAAGAATCCAATATTCAGTTCCCATTTCGATTCAGGAGTGTGGTGATTACTCTCTCACTTTTGACTCTGTTTTCTACTTCAGAACACCTCTATTTCCTCCTTTCCCCTTCTCTTCCCAATCCAATTCTGTGAATCTTTGTGGGTGTCTGGGCTACGGAGAACACTTTGGGAACAGATAACTGCGTAGATCTGTCTCTCTCCTCTTGAGTCCCTTTTTTCTCCTCTTGCTCACCTCTATCTCCTTCCTCCCTCTCCTATTCTTCATGTAACTCTGTGAACCTCTCTGGTTGTCTCTCACGGTGGAGAATCTTTTCACCATTAACCTAGAAGTTTTATTATCAGTGCTGTATAGTTGGAGAAGTCTTGAGACTATTGGAAGTATAAAACTGAAATCCAGAGGCAGGAGACTTAAGCCCAAAACCTGAGAAAACCAGAAAACTCCTGACTACACGGAACATTAAGGAATAAGAGACCATCCAAAAGCCTCCATACCTACACCAAAACCAACCACCACCCAAGAGCCAATAAGCTCCAATACAAGACATACCACACAAATTCTTTAGCAACGCAGGAACATAGACCTGAGTGTCAACATACAGGCTGTCCAAAGTCACACCTAACACAGAGACCCATCGCAAAACTCATTACTGGACACTCCATTGCACTCCAGAGAGAAGAAATCCAATTCCACGCACCAGAACGCTGACACAAGCTTCCCTAACCAGGAAACCTTGACAAACCAATCGTCCAACCCCACCCACTGGGTGAAACCTCCACAATAAAAAGGAACCACAGACCACAAGAATACAGAAAGCCCACTCCAGACACAGCAATCTAAACAAGATGAAAAGGCAGAGAAACACCCAACAGGTAAAGGAACATGAAAAAAGCCCACCAAGTCAAACAAAAGAGGAGGAAATAGGGAATCTACCTGAAAAAGAATTTAGAATAATGATAATAAAAATGATCCAAAATCTTGAAAACAAAATGGAGTTACAAATAAATAGCCTGGAGACAAAGATTGAGAAGATGCAAGAAATGTTTAACAAGGACCTAGAGGAAATTTTTTAAAGTCAATTAAAAATTAATAGTGAAATAAATGAGATCAAAAACACTCTGGAGGGAACCATGAGGAGAATAACAGAGACAGAAGATAGGATAAGTGAGTTAGAAGATAAAATGGTGGAAATAAATGAAGCAGAGAGGAAAAAAGAATCAAAAGAAATGAGGACAACCTCAGGGACCTCTGGGACAATGTGAAATGCCCCAACATTCGAATCATAGGAGTCCCAGAAGAAGACAAAAAGAAAGGCCATGAGAAGTTACTCGAGGAGATAATAGCTGAAAACTTCCCTAAAATGGGGAAGGAAATAGCCACCCAAGTCCAAGAAACCCAGAGAGTCCCAAACAGGATAAACCCTAGGTGAAACACCCCAAGACACATATTAATCAAATTAACAAAGATCAAACACAAAGAACAAATATTAAAAGCAGCAAGGGAGAAACAACAAATAACACACAAAGGGATTCCCATATGGATAACAGCTGATCTATCAATAGAAACCCTTCAGGCCAGAAGGGAATGGCAGGACATACTTAAAGTAATGAAAGAGAATAACCTACAACCTAGATTACTCTACCCAGCAAGGATCTCATTCAGATATGAAGGAGAACTCAAAAGCTTTACAGACAAGCAAAAGCTGAGAGAATTCAGCACCACCAAACCAGCTCTTCAACAAATACTAAAGGATCTCCTCTAGACAGGAAACACAGAAAGGTGGTATAAACGTGAACCCCAAACAACAAAATAAATGGCAACGGGACCATACCTATCAATAATTACCTTAAATGTAAATGGGTTGAATGCCCCAACCAAAAGACAAAGGCTGGCTGAATGGATACAAAAACAAGACCCCTATATATGCTCTCTACAAGAGACCCACCTCAAAACAAGGGACACATACAGACTAAAAGTGAAGGGCTGGAAAAAAATATTCCACACAAACGGAGACCAAAAGAAAGCAGGAGTCTCAATACTCATATCAGATAAAATAGACTTTCAAATAAAGGCTGTGAAAAGAGACAAAGATGGACACTACATAATGATCAAAGGATCAATCCAAGAAGAAGATATAACAATTATAAATATATATGCACCCAACATAGGAGCACCGCAATATGTAAGGCAAACGCTAACAAGTATGAAAGAGGAAATTAATAGTAACACAATAACAGTAGGAGACTTTAATACCCCACTCACAACTATGGATAGATCAACTAAACAGAAAATGAACAAGGAAACACAAACTTTAAAGGACACAATGGACCAGCTAGACCTAATTGACATCTATAGGACGTTTCACCCCAAAACAATCAACTTCACCTTTTTCTCAAGTGCACATGGAACCTTCTCCAGAATAGATCACATCCTGGGCGATAAATCTAGTCTTGGTATATTCAAAAAAATTGAAATCATTCCAGTCATCTTTTCTGATCACAATGCAGTAAGATTAGATCTCAATTACAGGAAAAAAATTATTAAAAATTCAAACATATGGAGGCTAAACAACACGCTTCTGAATAACCAACAAATCATAGAAGAAATCAAAAAAGAAATCAAAATATGCATAGAAATGAATGAAAATGAAAACACAACAACCCAAAACCTATGGGACACTGTAAAAGCAGTGCTAAGGAGAAGATTCATAGCATTACAGGCCTACCTCAAGAAACAAGAAGAAAGTCAAATAAATAACCTAACTCTACACCTAAAGCAACTAGAGAAGGAAGAAATGAAGAACCCCAGGGTTAGTAGAAGGAAATAAATCTTAAAAATTAGGGCAGAAATAAATGCAAAAGAAACTAAAGAGACCATAGCAAAAATCAACAAAGCTAAAAGCTGGTTTTTTGAAAAAATAAACAAAATTGACAAACCATTAGCAAGACTCATTAAGAAACAAAGGGAGAAGAACCAAATTAACAAAACTAGAAACGAAAATGGAGAGATCACAACAGACAACACTGAAATACAAAGGATCATAAGAGACTACTACCAGCAGCTCTATGCCAATAAAATGGACAACTTGGAAGAAATGGACAAGTTCTTAGAGAAGTATAACTTTCCAAAACTGAACCAGGAAGAAATAGAAGATATTAACAAACCCATCACAAGCAAGGAAATCAAAACTGTAATCAGAAATCTTCCAGCAAACAAAAGCCCAGGACCAGATGGCTTCACAGCTGAATTCTACCAAAAATTTAGAGAAGAGCTAACACCTATCTTACTCAAACTCTTCCAGAAAATTGCAGAAGGAGGTAAACTTCCAAACTCATTCTATGAGGCCCCCATCACCCTAATTCCAAAACCAGACAAAGATGCCACAAAAAAAGAAAACTACAGGCCAATATCACTGATGGACATAGATGCAAAAATCCTTAACAAAATTCTAGCAAACAGAATCCAACAACATATTAAAAAAATCATACACCATGACCAAGTGGGCTTTATCCCAGGAATGCAAGGATTCTTTAATATCTGCAAATCAATCAATGTAATACACCACATTAACAAATTGAAAGATAAAAACCATATGATTATCTCAATAGATACAGAAAAAGCCTTTGACAAAATTCAACATCCATTTATGATTATAAAACTTTCCAGAAAGCAGGAATAGAAGGAACATACCTCAACATAATAAAAGCTATATATGACAAACCCACAGCAATCATCACCCTCAATGGTGAAAAATTGAAAGCATTTCCCCTGAAATCAGGAACAAGACAAGGGTGCCCACTCTCACCACTACTATTCAACATAGTTTTGGAAGTGTTGGCCACAGCAACCAGGGCAGAAAAAGAAATAAAAGGAATCCAGATAGGAAAAGAAGAAGTGAAACTCTCGCTGTTTGCAGATGACTTGATCCTCAACATAGAAAACCCTAAAGACTCTACCAGAAAATTACTAGAGCTAATCAATGAATACAGTAAAGTTGCAGGATATAAAATTAACACACAGAAATCTCTTGCATTCCTATACACTAACAATGAGAAAAGAGAAAGAGAAATTAAGGAAACAATACCATTCACCATTGCAACAAAAAGAATAAAATACTTAGGAGTATATCTACCTAAAGACACAAAAGACCTATACATAGAAAACTATAAAACACTGATGAAAGAAATCAAAGAGGACACAAACAGATGGAGAAATATACTGTGTTCATGGATTGGAAGAATCAATATTGTCAAAATGGCTATACTACCCAAAGCAATCTATAGATTCAATGCAATCCCTATCAAACTACCAACGGTATTTTTCACAGAACTAGAACAAATAATTTCACAATTTGTATGGAAATACAAAAAACCTCGAATAGCCAAAGTAACCTTGAGAAAGAAGAATGGAACTGGAGGAATCAACCTGCCTGACTTCAGACTCTACTACAAAGCCACAGTCATCAAGACAGTATGGTACTGGCACAAAGACAGAAATATAGATTAATGGAACAGAATAGAAAGCCCAGAGATAAATCCACGAACCTATGGTCACCTTATCTTCGACAAAGGAGGCAAGGATATACAATGGAAAAAAGATAACCTCTTTAACAAGTGGTACTGGGAAAACTGGTCAAACACCTCTAAAAGAATGAAACTAGAACACTTTCTAACACCATACACAAAAATAAACTCAAAATGGATTAAAGATCTAAATGTAAGACCAGAAACTATAAAACTCCTAGAGGAGAACATAGGCAAAACACTCTCCGACATAAATCACAGCAGGATCCTCTATGACCCACATCCCAGAATTTTAGAAACAAAAGCAAAAATAAACAAATGGGACCTAATGAAACTTAAAAGCTTTTGCACAACAAAGGAAACTATAAGCAAAGGTGAAAAGACAGCCCTCAGATTGGGAGAAAATAATAGCAAATGAAGCAACAGACAAAGGATTAATCTCAAAAATATACAAGCAACTCCTCCAGCTCAACTCCAGAAAAATAAATGACCCAATCAAAAAATGGGCCAAAGAACTAAACAGACATTTCTCCAAGGAAGACATACAGATGGCAAAAAAAAACACATGAAAAGATGCTCAACATCACTCATTATCAGAGAAATGCAAATCAAAACCACAATGAGGTACCATTACACGCCAGTCAGGATGGCTGCTATCCAAAAGTCTACAAGCAATAAATGCTGGAGAGGGTGTGGAGAAAAGGGAACCCTCTTACACTGTTGGTGGGAATGCAAATTAGTACAGCCGCTATGGAAAACAGTGTGGAGATTTCTTAAAAAGCTGGAAATAGAACTGCCATATGACCCAGCAATCCCACTCTGGGCATACACACCGAGGAAACCAGATCTGAAAGAGACACATGCACCCCAGTGTTCATCGCAGCACTGTTTATAATAGCCAGGACATGGAAGCAACCTAGATGCCCTTCAGCAGATGAATGGATGAGGAAGCTGTGGTACATATACACCATGGAATATTACTCAGCCATTAAAAAGAATTATTTTGAATCAGTTCTAATGAGATGGATGAAACTGGAGCCTGTTATACAGAGCGAAGTAAGCCAGAAAGATAAAGACCATTATAGCCATGGATTTACATGTATGACAAAAAAAAAAAGAAATTGTCACTCAAAACAGAAAAATAAAATAAAATAAAATCTTGCTTCCAATATCAGACTTGGAACCACTGGAAAATAACCTAGACTAAGCCATTTAGCAGCAGTATTGCTAACAGCAGAAAAAATAAATATGAACTCCTGGGATTGCCTATAAAAAGGAGTGAGTCATTACTTCTTTTATGAGGTTTTCAATGACTAATTAAGAGAACAGGGAGCCCAGAAAAATTACAACTGCTTGTACTTTTACTGCCTGTGTCCACGAATTACATCATCTGCCCTGGGTATCTATCCCTAGAGTAAGTCTATGTTGCTAAATTATCAGTCATGACTTCCTAATATAAGCAGGGAAGGGTTTAGTTCAATTAGTCTAAGTAATTGTACAAATTTCATGCAGACTCAAGAAAAGGACTGAAACACAAAAAATGAAACATGAGATGAAGAAAGTAGAATGTTGAATATGCGGGGCTCAACGCTGGGGCTTCCCAGGTGGCACAGTGGTAAAACATCTGCCTGCCAATGCAGGAGACTCAGGAGACATGGGTTCAATCCCTGAGTAGGGAAGAACTCCTGGAGTAGGAAATGATGAACCAGTCCAGTATTCTTGTCAGGAGACTTCAATAGGCAGAGGAGCCTGGTGGGCTTTGGTTCATGGGGTTGCAAAGAGATGGACACAACTGAGCATGCATGTAATGTTGCCTAACATCTTGATAAAATTTCACTTGTTGATTCTGATAATTACACTGTCCAGTATTTTTTTTAAAATTCAAGCATAATTTTACTGACAACATCAATATCTGTATCAACTTCATGAAAATTCTCTGACAAAAAGAAAAAATTTTCCTAGTGTAATATCAGAATCAAAATTCAGATACATCCTGCTGCTAAAGCAAAGTCAGCTCAAAGTGAAAGTCATTGATTCCCTGGTGAAAACCCATTTGCTGGGACTGATTCATTTTTGCCCCAGATAAAACACAGATAGTGTAGGCTATTTAAGCCTAATTTGTACCATATTGTTTCAAAAAATTGATCACTTTCATTTTTCATTTAGGAAAAAAAACCAAGACAAAGATTTAGCTGTTTGTAACTGGTGCATCATCTTCAACATGGTTCTCCTACTTTTAAGAATGAGCGAGTTTATGATTACCTACAGCAAAACTCAGAATCCACCTGCCAACGCAAGAGATGCAGGTTTGATCCCTGGATTGGGAAGACCCCTTGGAGAAGGAAATGGCAACCCACTCCAGTATTCTTGCCTGGAAAATCCCATGGACAGAGGACCTTGGCAGGCTACAGTCCATGGGGGTTGCAAAAGAGTCAGACATGACTTAGCAACCAGACAAAAACAGCAAAAATCAGAGGTCTAAGATACCAGCAGTATGCTGCTTTTTCTCTAACTTTCCTCTCCTCTCCCCTATACTCCAGTGGAATTAAAGAAATAGAAGGAGGGAGGGAGAAAATGTGTAGACTTCCATGTTACTGCCACCAATACTCAAGTCTTACAAGAATTTTGCAGAACTAAGGTCTAAAATGACTGGCAATCACTCACTCAAAGCTCTGACCATAATTACTAGCTACAATGTTCAAAACTGTACCTAAATAATGCTCCTTTAAGGTCCTCTATTAAAAACGAGGGAAACATCACACATGTCCAAAACATTCAACCAAGCAAAAGGAGGAAATTAAATGGATGAGAAATAAAATAGATATTCAGAGACAGAAGTATGCCTTGATCATGTAGGATTAAGCCTCTTATAAGATAACACTAGAACAGAAACCCCCCTCCACTGGATATGCAACTGACAAGTGAAGCTTTAGATAAATTCCTGCAAAGACAACAAAACTTCCAAAGAGACGTATGTAGGTCCTAGTTCAGCTGACGAAAGTAATTGTGTCACAGCAATCCTGGACTAGGATAAACAGAATAGGAAAATCCTTCATTGGATGAGAGAGAGAGATTTCTAACCAGGAAGAAGTCCAGGGTCTTCAGAACCATCAGCAGCATCCAGGTCTCTTTTTATTCCAGTTGTGCAATGGGAGAGCCTTATCCTGAAAGCTCATTATTTAAATATATTATCATCCAATGAATACAAAGTTTAGAAGGTTGATGAAAACATATCTTCTCTCAACTTGATTCTGAATCTTAATGAGGCCACATCAAGTGGAATTAAAGAAACAGAAGGAAGGGGGAAGAATGTGTAGACTTCTGTTACTGCCTTTAGACATGTATCAAATAATAAAGACAAACATACTGTACACTTATAGTATATAAGTGTGTTGTCAGGCAGTGTGTTGTCTCACTTAATTCTGAGAAGCACCTTATAAAAAGGTGGGTACTATTATTAGCCTCAGTTTACAGATAAGGAAACCAGGGCACAGATAAGTTGAGAAACCCTATCACAGAGCTTGGAAGTAGTCAGAAAGCAGTATCAGTCTGGCTGGCTTCCCAAAGGAAGTTCTTAGTGACATAGTTATTCCTTGATGCTCAACGGGAGACCTTTAGTCCTCAGATCTGCTCTGTGCTATGTCCTTTAAAAAAAAAGCATCTCTTAATCTCTCAGCAACTCAGTCACTTCTCTGACTCTGAAATAGTACAGATTTACTTTACAAGTCATAGTGAAAGCTCACAACAGAATGAAAAATTCTGTGGGGAGAACACTGGCGTCCAAACTACTGAATCACACTTTTTGAAACAGGTAAGCTCACTTTGAAAAGGGCACTCAGACCATCAACAAACGTCATAACAAGCCCACAGCGGGTTCTGAAAAAGCCCTGCAGGGGCCTTGAATTCTGACAGGGGAGAGAGGTTAAGCTTATATATATTTATTATAAACATACAATAATTAAATACACCAAGAAGATGGAGTAGGTCTCAATGTGTCAGACAATGGTTAGTGTTTGTTTCAGAAAGGTTTTCTGGAGAAAAAAGGCCTGTGGCCTGTAAGTTTTTGGAAGGAAACAACGAAAAAAAAAAGAAGAAGAATATTCCTCCATACGTAATGGATAGCCTGGGCAAATCCTCAGATTGTGAGCTTGTGTTCCGGCCAGAGTATCTATAAAGCTCAAATGGACAAAAACTAATTTCTACTTAAAATATTTATTAGAAGACAAATGCAAGAAAAATATTGCTGCCATGCTGTTTTCTTCTACCTCTAGGCTATTTTTCCTCAAATAATGAAATCATTTTAATAAAAAAATGAATAATAAAACCCTGAAGTATTTTTAAAGTCTGAAAACATTATATTTTTCTTTCTGTTGCCAAGCAACATACGTTTGCTATGATAAAATCTGAGACCTTGATTAACATTCTCAGTCGTATAGAAAGGTTATAGAAACAGGATATCTTGATCACAGAATGAAGGTTTTTTTTTAATAAATAAATGAAAAGAAAACAGTAAGAAATGAAATAGGACTCATATCAAACCACTGCATTTTTACACTGGAAACAGAAAGCCATGAATTCTTCAATTTCAGAAAACTCAAAGTACAGGGCTAATAATAAAGGGAGATTCTATGCAGATACTCAGATTGCTGCAGCCATATGAAAACATAGCAATGTCACTGCTACTACCTTAGCTATAATTAAGTGTTTTCAGTGACTGAATGGTTTTTTGTTAGCTTTTGCATCTTTCAGCACTAGCCCTCACCTAGCTGATGGTAACAGAGCTGGGTAACTGATGGCAAACAAAGCAAAATGAATAGAGTTCTTACTCTCAAGAAATCCATGGTCTAGAGGAACGTGCTGCACTCACCATCCTCATTTTACAGATGAGGAAATTAAGTAACTTCCCCACAGAGCTAGTTAGTGGTAGGCATGGAATGGCAACTCAAGTCTGTTTTGACTCCAGAATCTACCATGGTTCAATGCTTGTGTCCTAACTTGAGAGGTGAAAATTCCATTGTGCCTCACAATAATATCACACCTAGAAAACAGCAGTTTTTAGTTCTACGTGACTTGTTTTAAAAGGAGACTTGAATTCCTCTAGACACATTCTAGTTTGTCAATCAGGAGAGTGGAATATCTGGAAAATATATTAGGAATACTCTCCAGGTTGTCTGACCGGCAGAGAAGATTTAGGTGGTGATGTGATAAACATCTATATAACAGAAAATTTTTACATAGAAAAAGTATGAGACTTATTCTATAAAGCCTTGAAACAAGAGTAGAACCAAAGATAAAATAATGGGTGGAAGATAACAAGGGGCAGATTTCAATTCAACAAAAAGAGCTTTTTTGACACGAAAATTTGTCCAAAATTGATTATAGGTGGTTTCAGAACAAAATGAAGGCGCTTCCCTGGCAGCCCAGTGATTAAGAATCCGCCTTCCAATGCAGAGGACACAGGTTCGATCCCTGGTCAGGGAGGATCCCACATGCTGCAGGGCAACTAACCTGCGCACCACAACCCCCAGGCCTGTGCTCTGGAGCCCGCAAACAGCACCTACTGAGCTCACCTGCCGCCACTGCTGAGCTCACCTGCCTCAACTGCTGAGCTCACCTGCCGCCACTGCTGAGCTCACCTGCCTCAACTGCTGAGCTCACCTGCCTCAACTGCTGAGCTCACCTGCCTCAACTGCTGAGCTCACCTGACGCAACTGCTGAGCTCACCTGACGCAACTGCTGAGCTCACCTGCCGCCACTGCTGAGCTCACCTGCCGCCACTGCTGAAGCCGTCACGCCCAGAGCCTGTGCTCCGCAACAAGGGCGCTATCACAGCGAGAAGCCCACACACTGCAACCAGGGAGTAGCCCCTGCTCGCTGCAACAAGAGGAAGCCGGCGCACAGCAACAAAAATCAGCACAGCCAAAAATAAAAATGATTTTTTAAAATATGCTTAAAAAATGAAGTCTCAGGAACTAAAATTCTTCACGTGGAGAACAGCCAATAAACCATGGACAGTGATATGGATGATGTATGAGAACTCGAGGTTGGATCAAATAGTTTCTAAAAATCCATCCACTTCAATATATTGTCATTCTAGAGGAAAGTCTTATACTTTAGTTTTTGACACATACGTACATACATATAAAATTCAGGTAACCAGGCATATATTCCCACATGTAGAAGAAAAAACTCGTTTTTAATTTTTTTAATTATGTTGACTATATCAAGGAGAAAAGTTTCAATGAGGTGCCTATTTATCTTTAACAACTCTTTTTAAGGTTTGCTGAAAAAAATCAAAACAATAACAGCCAAAATATAGCAGGAGTGGGCTGAAGGAAACCCAGGAACCAGGAATCAAAGAAGAGTTAGCAAATATAAATGAATATTCAAAACTCTAAATCCTCTACCAGCAAATCTGTAAGGTTTCCAGTTGAGAGAATATATATTGGTCCTATCACAGGACCACTGAGTATCACTGTGCATTTTATAGTCTCTGAGAATTGCACTCCGTGGAGTTGTTCAAGGCATAATTTGCCAGACTATATGCCCCAACCCTGCATATCCCTCATAAACCAAGAGAACATAACCAACTCTCTCCCAGTTAGAAGAAACATGTTGAGTTCCATATCCACTAGTGCCCATGACCTTGTAAGCTCAAGTTACCTTTTCACCAGCCCCTCATGACAGAGGATGGTATGTATTTACAAGACTGGCTAAGACAGTGATCAAATTAATGATCCTGACTTCACTGGCCCACTGCTCTAAGAAAATAAGCTAAGCAAGCACCCTGTCTGCTGCTGCTGCTGCTGCTAAGTCACTTCAGTCCAACTCTGTGCGACCCCATAGACGGCAGCCCACCAGGCTCCCCGTCCCTGGGATTCTCAAGGCAAGGACACTGGAGTGGGTTGCCATTTCCTTCTCCAATGCATGAAAGTGAAAAGTGAAAGTGAAGTTGCTCAGTTATGTCTGACTCAGCGATTTCATGGACTGCAGCCCACCAGGCTCCTCTGTCCATGGGATTTTCTAGGCAAGAGTACTGGAGTGGAGTGCCATTGCCTTCTCTGGCACCCTGTCTGGTTATGGCCAAAAACAAAATCAAAATCAGTTCACTATTAGTAAAATTAGTAATAATTTCTTTTTAAAAAAGTTCACTACTTTCCCGACCTTGGACTTTTTTTTTTTTTTTAACAAACCACCTATGAAAGACAGAAATTTCTTTTTTTCAGCTTGTCCCTGACTTGCAGTTAAGGAAAGATAATACAGAACTGCTTGAGGTTTCCCACATATAATATACAGTATTATTTAGCTCTCTTCCTTTTTGCCATCCTAGGAGATTTTCTGCTGAGAGTGGAGGGTACAGAGGTTGGAAAGAAGACTTAACTATGGTGTTAAAAGGTCTGAAGCAGTTAGAGAGGAACAAGAAAAAAAGATGTTAACTGAGTCCAATTTTTTTAATGTCTAATTTGCAGACATGATGTTAAATACAGAAAATTCTAAGGAATCCATTAAACTATCAGAACTAATAAATGAATTCAGTAAGACTGCAGGATATAGAAATCAACACCATCTCTATACACTAGCAATAACTGAACAAAAGTAAAGAACAACCAATTCTACTGACAAGGCCATCAAAAAGAATAAAGCACATATAAACAGATTTAATAACAAGTGTAAAACCTATACACTGAAAACTCCAAAACACGACTGAAAGACATTAAAGAAAATCTAAATAAACAGAAAGACATCCAATGTTAATGAATCAGAAGACCTGATACTGTAAAGTTGACCATATTCCCCAAGTTGGTTTCCTGACTCGCTGTAATCCCTATCTAAATGTCAGTTGCAGGACTTTTCAGTGGTTAACAATCTGAGCTCCCAGTACAGGGGGCCTGGGTTCAATCCCTGGTCAGGGAACTAGATTCCACATGCTGCAAATAAATAAGACTTCACACGTTGCAACTAAAGAAACTGCATGTGGGAACTAAGACCTGGTACACCAAATATTTTTAAAAATTTGAGCTGCTTATTTTTGAAAAAATTAAGAAACTGATATCAAAATTCATAGAGAAATTCAAAGGACCCAGAATATCCAAAGTAATCATGAAAAAAATAAGTTGGATGATTCACATTTCCTGATCTCAAACTTACTACACAGCTGCGGTAATCAAGACAGTATGGTACTGGCATAAGGATAGACCTATAGACCAAATGAAGAGAACTTTCATAAATCTAAGGGTTTATTTTTGACAGAGGTCCCAAGTCCATTCAATGGGGAATAGTCTTTTCAAAAATGATGCTGGAGTAACTGAACATCCACACGCAAAGCAATGAATCCGTACTTCCTACCTCACCCCATGCACAAAGAAAAACACAAAATGGGTCTTAGACCTAAATATAAGAGCTAAAACTATAAGACCCCTAGGAAAAAGATGGGTGTAAAATTTTCATGAGCTTGGGCTAAGCAGTGGTTTCTTAGACATGACCCTAGAAGTACAAGCAACAAAATAAATTGGACTCCAGCAAAATTAACAGCTTTTATGCTTCAAAGGTGGAGAAGGAAATGGCAACCCACTCCAGTATTCTTGCCTGGAGAATTCCATGGACAAAGGAGCCTGGTGGGCTACAGTCCATGGGGTTGCAAAGAGTCGGACACGACTAAGCAACTAACACACACACACACACACACACACACGCACGCACGCACGCACGCACATGCTTCAGAGGACAATACTGAGGACAAACTGACCTATAGAATGGGGAAAAATATTTGTACATCTGATATGTATACTTGATAAAGGACCTGTATCTAGAATATATAAAGATTTACCACTTTAAAAAAAAAAAAAAAAAGCTTTAAAATGGGCAAAAGAGTTGAACAGACATTTCTCCAAAGATGACATACAAATGGTCAAGCACATGGAAAGATGCTCAAAAAACTGGGATGCTACTTCATATCAACTAGGACAATAATAATAATAAAGACAACCACCAGTGTTGGTAAGGATGGAGAGAATTGGAACCCTCATATATTGTTAGTGGGAATACAGAATGGTGCAACCCCTTTGAAAAACAGCTGGAAGTTCCTCAAAATGCTAAACATACATCATATGGTTGCCATGTAACCTAGAATCCCACTCCTAGGTATTTATTCAAGGAATAGGAAGACATATGTCCACAAAAAAAACTTTCATACAATCATCCACAGTAGGTTTAAAACAGCCAAGATAAGAAGACCTAAATGTCCATCAACAGATGGAGGGATCAAAAAATGTGGACTATGCATACAATGATGCATATTACCTGGCACTAAAAAGCAACAATATACAGATAGATGCTAAAAGACAAACTGTGAAAATGTTATGTCCAATGAACACAGTCACAAAAGAATAATTATATGATTCCATAAAATCCATTATAGGCCAATCTATAGAAGCAAAATATATCAGTGATTTCTTTGGGGTTGGGGGGGAGGGGAGAGCTGGACTACTAACGCGCACGGTGTGTGCATGCATGCTCAATCACTCAGTTGTGTCTGACCGCATGGACCAGAGCCTGCTATGCTCCTCTGTCCACAGGGTTCTCCAGGCAAGAACACTGGAGTGGATTTCCATGCCCTCCTCCAGGGGAATCTTCCAGACCCAGGGATTGAACCCACGTCTCCTATGTCTCCTGCATTGGTGGGTGGATTCTTAACCACTGGCATCACCTGGGAAGCCTTAGGGTAAATACAGATTCTCTTGGGGAAAACTAAAATGTTCCCAAGTCTCAGTCATGGCTGTACAACTGAATATACTAGACGTCATGGAAGTGTACACTTTAAATGGGGGAGTTTTATGATATAGCTTATATTTTCTTAAAGATATGAAAGGAGGTGAAATGGTAAGGTGGGTAGGAGGGGAGAGGGAAGAAGCTGGGTAGGAGGGAAGGAGAGGAAAACAAAAAACACCATTAGACTGTTGAGGCAGATTCTAGAGGATTCTTTAGGGCTATGGAAAATGCATCTCATCACAGCTCCGACAAATTTCTGATGAAGCCATTCCAGACGACTGTATGGTCGGACTTTGGGGCAGCAACACTGACAGTCAGAACAATACAGTGGATGAAGTACAGAAGTAAACTCCCCTTCAGCCCTTTAGACTTCTGCCAAGGCTACTTGCTAAGAATATCAGATTTTAATTTATAGTAATTTTTTTCACCTTTGATGTAATGAACTGTCCTTTAAAATGATAATTATTATATCAAAGATGGGAGCAATGATATCAATTCCTATTTTCAGGGGATGAGACCAAGATAGAACTATTGAGCTTCATCCATTTTTCAGGACACTGTGAGAACAATGTTTGACAAACCATGGCTCAGTGGGCCAGAACCTCCTACCTGTGTTTGTAAACAAAGTTTTAGGGGAACAGAACCATGCCCATTCATTTACATGTTGTTGCATGACTGCTTCTGCACAGAGTTGGATATCTGTGACAGAAATTCATGACCTGCAATGTCTAAACTATTTACTCTTACTCTTTACAGAAAAAGTTTGCCAATTCCCACTCTAGATAAATACAACTAATTTGATTTTTAACAATAATTTATACACCCAAATTAATAGTCTCCTTTTCAAAGCATTCACCTTCTTCAGTGGTTTATATTTATTTCAGTGATGCTACCATTGCTCAATGCTTTTCTGAAATTCTCCTTCTGGGTTGTCTTTTAAGATCTGAAATGCATATCCTAGCAATGGAAAACCAAGGTAAGTAGCTATTTGGATCCAAGATGATAAATGAAGATGGGTAAAATTATCACTGGTTTAAAATCAGGTATGACTTTAAATAATCCACTCCAGTATTCCTGCCTGGAGAATTCCATGGACAGAGGAGCCTGGAGGGCTACAGTCCATAGGCATGCAAAGAGTCAGACAGGACTGAAATGACCACACAGCACAGCATGACTTGAAATAACTCAGCTGGTATTCCCATGAAGCCTGTAAACTGTCTTCAACAGCAATTTCAAATGAGTTCCAAAAATGACTCAAGTAGAGACAGCATCTTTTGAGTAATTGTTGGCCCTCCTACTGTCATTAATTTGAAGAAGAAAGCTCATTTGGATGTATAAAGTCCAACATATTGGCTACATTCTCTCTTTACCTCCCAGTCACATCTTCTACTGGAGACTTTGGATACATTATCAACGGGTGGGCAAATATGTCTGATATGCCCCTGAATATTATGTGCCAAGAAAACAGATTTACAAAGACATTAACTCTCCATGGTTCAATTATCCTTGATGGGCTTTCTGATAGGCTGCACATCGTCCTCCCTGCCGAGGTCCAGAAGTTCATTCCCCTGTAATAGAGAAGAGTTCCAGCCCGGTGGGTCTAACAGAGAATACCCCTCTATGCACGACTGCACATAAAAAGGAGTGGGGGTGGGGGGGCTTGCATTTCAAATAATTCCCAAGTCTTTTGCCTAAGATATGGCCTGATGGGGGGTTATTTCATTAATTTCAAAAGTCAGGAGTCATTTTAACAAGGATAAATATATGCAAAGACCTTTTCTCAGACTGTACTGTCCTGCTCACAAAACCCAGTGCAAAATGCATCACCTAGATGTTCTAGTTTTGCTCTCTTCTTTCAAGTGCAGTGAGAAATTCACACTTAAACATTTAAAAGTAGAGTGAGAAATAAGCTATCTAGCAAAAACTTTCTCAATTTTTATGATTCTGTTTTCAAATATTTTACCACTTTCTTGCCCAATTCAAATTTGACAGCAATTTTCATTAAACAACTTACCTTTACTGAATCTTTCCATAGCACTTGATTTACTTTTCATAATTTCAGGATCACAACGAATGTAATGGACAATAAACAGGTTTGGGAATACATACAACTACCTCCTGGTAAGCAAACAGTTCAACTAGTGCGAGAAGCTGATGAGTGTACCAGAGTGAGTATTCTTCTAGCTGAAATGGCACTGGTCAGTATGCTTTACTGCAAAAAATGGAAATACTCACAGTGTTAAGTAGGAAAAGTGAAAGTTAAGTGCACGTCTACTACACTGTATGTGCATAGGTGGTATACAACTTCATGAGGTTGATAGAATCAGCCTGTGTGCAAGGCTTTTTAAACTATCTGAGTAGCCGTCTATGAGCCCAAATCTATCCAAGACATTTTGATGAAATGATTTGTGGTTCATCTCTTATTCATAAGTGAGCACTTGTTATCTGTGTGCCAGGAAATGGAGTCAGAAAAGCAAATAACCACAGAAAAAAGAATTAGGGTCTTAAATGTGCATGTTATCATAAAACAGGAATCTGTTTTGAAAAGGGACAGAAATGTAGTCTGATCCAGTGGACCAGGGGTGGGAGGTTGGTGAAGGCAGGGGTGACGAAGGCTTTGGTGGGAATGGAGAAACCATACTAGACTCAGTCAAGAGACCCTACATCCTTGGCCACCTGAGTATCTCTTGCCTTCTAGATCCATGGGAAAATTTATTATATGTTATTTTTGGTAGCCAGGAGACAGAAGAGGTTATTGATGGAGATCAACCTTTATTGCTGTTTTGTTAGGTGAAGCCAGTCACACTTAGCTCTTAGACAATCCATTTGTGGTTGGTCCTATCACTAAGTGCACGGACATTGCTGAAGAGGGATCTTCTGGAATGCCACTTAGCTACCGAGAAGAAATGACAAAGCACAAGCTGCCTTCTCAGAAATGTCTGACCCACTAAACTGTCTGCAATAAGTGAGTTTCTGGCAAACAAAGTACTACCCCCTCTGTGTTGTTCTTTGTGTCTAGTTTATTCTTTGGAAGTACATCTGTCTTTCTTTAGAGTCATTATTATAAAAGGTAAGCTGTTTTCAGAAGCTTAGTGATAGATTCCTGGCTTGCTATAAATAATCACATCTTATTCTTTGATATGTCAATAGTTTAGTGTTTTGTCTTTATACTCTACAAGTTTGGTTTCATAAAAACAAAATCCCTAAAATATTTATTCAGCATGTGGAAGGTATCTGATTTAGCAGTTTTTTTTTTTTTTTTGATTTAGCAGTCTTTTAAGGGAAAAAAATATAATAGTGGAGCAATGGAATTTTAGATTAAATAGAAAACAAAATCAAAAAGGAATTAGAATATTTGTGCTTAAAGTGACAAGCAAAGATCTTCCCAGAACACTGACATCTCAGGCTTCCCCAAGTATGTCTTGACTTCAGAACACCATGCTTTTATACTTACCTGTTTCCTGTATTCCACTGGCCTTCCTTAGCAAATGTCAGAATCCTTACATCTTTAGAAACTTCATTGAAGCTCTACCTCTTTCCCACATAGTCAATGGTTCCCTATACCTTGCTCCCATAAACCACCACACTCATGTCTATTACAGTTATTATAGTCCATTGTTTCTGATACTAACTCCTACTATATTTCAGTCTCATAAAGAAAGGGACAAACCCTTATTCTCATTTCTTTCTATCTCACAGTCTAGTATTAATTCTGACACATAACGAACATTAGAAAAATATTTACAGAATGGATGAAACAGAAAAAAGGAAAATGTCTGCTTGTAGGTGGCAAAGCAACAATATTGTTCAAGTGGAATGGAAGAAGACTAAGCTTACACTTTCTTTAGTAAATGGCGTTATACACACGGATCTCTGAGAGCACGAAGCGGGGTGAACAGCCAGGTGTGAGGCTAATGTGGAGTAAAACTTGCAAAGCAAGCCAGGTAAGGGGGTCATTCCTGACAAAGGAACGAAGCAAAGGCACAAAAATACCAAATAGCTGGAAGGGCAAGAGGAAGATGAGACGGCAGAAGACTAAGCTGTTTTTGCAGCAGGATGAAGGAGGAAGTGGTCAGGAAAAAGAAGCTATTTAAAATGGATACATTTTATTATACGCAAATGATGCCTCAAGAGAGGATTTTAAATACAAGATCACAGAGTGTTTTAACTATAGTTGATTCATAGGATCCTGTTAGGTTCAGGGGTACAGGGTCATGGAGTATTTTTAATGCCATCTTGTTTGTTGTTGACACACCATCTAACACTGCATTTAGTTATTTCTCCATATACTGGTACATCTTTTTTCTCCAGTTATTCTAGAGATCCCTGAGGAAAGTCTGTGCTGTTTATCTTAACGTTACTCATCCTCACCTCCTTAAGGTCTAACACAAGGCATGGCACATTGTAGGTACACTATACTACTGCTTCCGGCAGGGGACCTAAGGGCCCAGACAAGAAATGTATGTGTGTGTGTACAGGCGCACACACATAAAATAAAGTCAGTGTGAAGGCACATTACAGTCTAAACAAAATTCAACAATGGTACCCCTGCATCACTACCAACGTCCTTAGTACATTGGTGCTCATGACTATCCTACTTCAGTTCAGTTCAGCTCAGTCGTATCCGCCTCTTTGCGACTCCATGAACCCCAGCATGCCAGGCCTCCCTGTCCATCACCAACTGCCAGAGTCTACCCAAACTCATGTCCATTGAGTCGCTGATGCCATCCAACCATTTCATTCTCTGTCGTCCCCTTCTCCTCCTGCCCTCAATCTTTCCCAGCATCAGGGTCTTTTCCAATGAGTCAGCTCTTCGAATCAGGTGGCCAAAGGATTGGAGCTTCAGCTTCAACATCAATCCTTCCAATGAATATTCAGGATTCATTTCCTTTAGGATTGACTGGTTTGATCTCCTTGCAGTCCAAGGGACTCTCAAGAGTCTTCTGCAACACCACAGTTCAAAAGCATCAATTCTTCAGCACTCAGCTTTCTTTATAGTCCAACTCTCACATCCATACGTGACTACAGGAAAAACCACAGCCTTGACTAGACAGACCTTTGTTGGCAAAGTACTATCCTACTTAATATACTAAAAAATGGAAAAGTCAGGGCCTCACAGTTCGGGAGGCATCTCATAAACTAAATATGTAAATAATGAGTAATTAGCACACCCTTACAGATACAAGTGTCTTCTGAGCTCAGTAATATCTTTACATGTTCCCTCCACTCCTACCTCTGGTCCTCCCAACACCTTCTAAGGAGTAAATTTCTAATAATTCAAGAAGTTAAATGCTATCTCCAAAAACTGTAATATTAAAAATCTATGAGAACAAGACAGCTTGCCCAGTTCCTTCTGACGCAGTCTCTTCAGCAAGTTACAACACAGGAAAAAAGTGAGGACTCTGCTAGAGGGACAGAGGAGGCAATGGCAACCCACTCCAGTACTCTTGCCTGGAGAATCCCAGGGACAGCGGAGCCTGGTAGGCTGCAGTCCATGGGGTTGCTAAGAGTTGGACACAACTGAGCAACTTCACTTTCACTTTTCCCTTTCATGCACTGGAGAAGGAAATGGCAGCCCACTCCAGTGTTCTTGCCTGGAGAATCCCAAGGACAGCGGAGCCTGGTGGGCTGCCGTCTATGGGGTCGCACAGAGTCGGACACGACTGAAGTGACTTAGCAGCAGCAGCGCTAGATGAAAGCACCATAAAGGGACAAAACAACTAGAGGCAAAGGGTGACTTGCAATAGAATCTAGGCTAGACTAACAAGTTCTAAAGGATATTTTGGGGATGATCATTCAATTTTGAATATGGACCAAGTAATACATAAAATGCAAATTTACTGACATGAAACACTAGTGAGCATTAGCTGGAATAAAAGCAGATTATAAAATAGCACGTAGAGTATGATCATTTTGCTTAAAAAAGCATGTGCATGGAAATGGATATAAAAAAAATTTACAGAAATTTATGGTAATCTCTAGTGGTAGGAAGATGGTGTTTACTTTCTTATATTTTCTATTTTCTACAATGTACATCTTTGCTGTTATAATAAAAGTTATTTTTAATTTTAAAAAAGCAGTTAGGTAACCTAGCTTCTTTAGCAAGCATAGTTTTGCTTTAAAATAGTTTAGATCACTATATTAAGACTATAGTTTCCATTTTTATTTCTAAATTCTTCTTTCTCACAAAGATATTTAGCACTGTACCCAAAGTTACAATGTATTTCCTGAAATTACTTAAGGAGCATTTTAACTGAGAAAAATTTTACATTGAGGTTTATTCTTCTTTTTTGCTGCTTTTGTTTTGGTTCCTAAGCAAGATTTTTCACACAAGATGTTGTATCAGACAAGATGCCATATGTCCTCAAAACTCAGCAGGAACAACTCAGAGTCTGTAAAACGGATTTAATGATGCTTTTTCATAAATTGACTTCCCTATGATCCTTAAAATATGCACATATTTTGAGAAACCAATAATCAGGCAAACCTAATTAAGAAAGATAATTATAACTAACCAAAAAGATTGGCAAATCATATTCAGAGATGTATATTCAGATGTTTGCCATGAGTTTCATGTTCAATAAATATAATCCTTGGATAATTAATTTACATTAAGTTTTCAGAAAAAAATCATTATTTTGAGCATTTTGCTTTTATTCCACATAGTTCTTTTTCCTGTCCATGCTAGATGTTTATGCCTTTGGGAAGAAAACACCAATACCTTACAAATGCTGGCTCTCTTGACATAGCATCAACATATGAGGATACAAAAGTGAAAATTCATTATCCACTTACTTTGTTTAATACCAAACATTCACGTATTTTAAAGCACCAAAAAGATATAACTGCCAGTAAAAAAAGAAAAAAAAAGGCTAAGTAAACAGATTCTCCTCCTCCAAAACCAACCAAAAAATTAAATAAAGAAGAAACCTCTTTGGAACAAGAAGTGACAACTCCACAATGGGAACTATGGAGCACATCTCAACCACAGAGGTAATGTTACCACCCATACCTCCTCATACATCAGTAGAAGTAGGTTTTCCTAAAAGTTCAAGTCAGATGAGGCCTATAGGCAGAGGAGGCCTATCCAATGACTAAGGCAATCAGATGCAGAGTTTTAAATCTGGGGAAAGGGGCAGGGGGAGTTGGGAACTTGAGATGGTTATAGGAAAGTAAAGGCAGTAAAGACATAGAACAAACAAGAGTATAATAGGAGATACAGCTAAAACAGAAACCTGTTTTTTTTGTTGTTGCGGTTTTTAAATATGCTACCTCTGACCTAACCTTAGAGGAGGGAGATTTTCAGAGGAAAAGCAGTCAGGCCAGGAGATCACAGAGTCTCTTACTTCGCTGGTATTGCCATGAGTCACATCACCTGTTAAAAGCTAAACTCTAAGGGAAGACTAACCCAAAGGGAAAAAAATAGCCTATTTAATGAGAGGACTTCTGAAGCAAAAACCAAAACTACAACCAAAGATTGTCCCAGTTCACATTCCCCTTACCCCATGAGCAAAGATGAAGAACATAAAAAGAAAAACAATGAAACAGAGAAAAATTTCAAGCTAATAGCTTCCGATGTGTGCAGGGAAATTTTAGATTAAAAGGCTCATTTAAGGGACTTCTCTGGTGGTCCAGTGGTTAAGAATCTGCCTTCCACTGCAGAGGATGGGGATTCAATCCCTGGTCGGAGAACTAAGATCTCACATGACTTAGGGCAACTAAGCCCATGCGTCACACTAGAGAAGCCTCCACTTTCCTCAAGAAAGAGCTGTGTGCCACAGTGAAGACCCAGCGCAGTTCAGTTCAGTCACCCAAGCCATGTCTGACGCTTTGTGACCCCACAGACTGCAGCACGCCAGGCCTCCCTGTCCATCACCGAATGCCAGAGTTTACTCAAACTCATGTCCATTGAGTCAGTGATGCCATCCAACCATCTCATCCTCTGTCGTCCCCTTCTCCTCCCACTTTCAATCTTTCCCAGCATCAGGGTCTTTTCTAATGAGTCAGTTCTTCACATCAGGTGGCCAAAGTATTGGAATTTCAGCTTCAACATCAGTCCTTCCAATTAATATTTAGGACTGATTTCCTTTAGGATGGACTGGTTGGATCTCCTTGCAGTCCAAGGGACTCTCAAGAGTCTTCTCCAACACCACAGTTCAAAAGCATCAATTCTTTGGCACTTAGCTTTCTTTATAGTCCAACTCTCACATCCATACATGACCACTGGAAAAACCATAGCCTTGACTAGATGGACTTTTGCTGGCAAAGTAGTGTCTCTGCTTTTTAATATGCTGTCTAGGTTGGTCATAACTTTTCTTCCAAGGAGCAAGCATCCTTTAATTTCATGGCTGCAGTCACCATCTGCAGCGATTTTTGGAACCCCCAAAAATAAAGTCTGTCACTGTTTCCCCATCTATTCACCATGAAGGTGTTTGGGGAAGCACACTCACTGAAACCGCCCACCCTGGCCAGGCACCATAGTAACCATTTGCATGAGTTGTTTTACCATAGGAGGTCCTGCTAAGGAACGCGGAATAAGCCACCACCAACCAGAAGAGTTCGGGAAAGGTCAAAAGGAGACACCATATGTCTGACCACCTCCCAGAATCCTTCTCTCTGGCATCCATCTTGGTTGAACAAGGCATGCACCACCAGGAAGGACTCTGAGTCAGTATGATTGGCTAAAGACAACCCAGAAACTAATCCCATCACCATAAAACCAGAGACTGTAAGCCATGTGACAGAGCAGTTCTCCTGGGTTCCCCTACCCTACTGCTCTCCACCCGGATGCCCTTTCCCAATAAAATCTCTTGCTTTGTCAGCACATGCGTCTCCTTGGACAATTCATTTCCAAGTGTTAGACAAGAGCCCACTTTCGGCCCCTTCCTGCAACAAAGTGATGGGACCAGATGCCATGATCTTAGTTTTCCGAATGTTGAGCTGTAAGCCAACTTTTCACTCTCCTCTTTCACTTTCATCAAGAGGCTCTTTAGATTTTCTTCACTTTTTCCATAAGGGTGGTGTCATCTGCATATATGAGGTTACTGTTATTTCTCCTGGCAATCATGATTCCATGAGGTTACTGTTATTTCTCCTGGCAATCATGATTCTGGCTTGTGCTTCATTCAGCCCAGCATTTCTCATGATGCACTCTGCATATAAGTTTAATAAGCAGGGTGAGAACATTGAAGTACTTCTTTACCGATTTGGAACCAGTCTGTTGTTCCATGTCCAGTTCTCACTGTTGCTTCCTGACCTGCATACAGATTTCTCAAGAGACAGGTCAGGTGGTCTGGTATTCCCGTCTTGAAGAATTTTCCACAGTTTATTGTGATCCACACAGTCAAAGGCTTTGGCATAGTCAATAAAGCAAAAGTAGATATTTTTCTGGAACTCTCTTGCTTTTTCAATAATCCAACAAATGTGCAGCCAAAAATAAAAACATTTCAATAAAGTAAAAAGTTCAATTAAAAAAAAGAAACAAGTTTCAAAGAAATAAGATGACAAAGTCCAGATTTAAGAAAGAAAGAGAGAAATGGAAATATTGCTGAGACAAAACACATTACAAAGAAAAACAGATGGAATGAATACAACTAAAACTACAATTAAAAATAAGATGAACAGGATGGAGTAAGTCATCTTAAAAGGAAGGTGGGGGAAAACACAACACATATAATTGGTGTTTTGAAAGAACAGAAAAGAATTAAATGCAGAAAAATACTGCCTCCCCCCCCACCAAGTATAATGGGCATCATTGGTGGTCAGGAAGGAACAAATGAACACTTGTACTCTAGGTTTCACCTATCAGACTGATAAAATTTAAGTCATACAAATAGCCATTATTGGTGAGCATTTCATCCACTGTAGGTGAGAATCTAACTAGAAATGTCCACTCTGGAACAAGTGGTATCATCTAGGAAAGCTGAAGACAGACACAGTCCATGACTCACTCCAAAGTACAATCCTAGCCATGGTACACATGTTTACATGAACCAGTATACATGTATAGAGCTGTTCATGATGACTTTTTTCATAATTGTCAGAATCCAGTAACATCCTTAAGCCCATCAGCAGGAGAATAGATTCACATTTTGTGGAATATTCATGCAATAGACTACTACACAACAGGGATCAGCAAAGATTTCTGTAAAGTGCTAGATAGTAAACACTTTCTACTTTGAGAACCTGTGATTTCTGTTGCAATTACTTAACTCTGCCATGGAAACACAAAGGCAGCCAGAGACACCACACACACAAATCAACTGCCATGTTTCAATCAAACTTTATTTATGGACAATAAAATCTGTATGTCATAACTGTCACACCACAAGATATTATTTTTCTTCAGACCTTTTAAAATATCATTTAGAAATTTTAAAACCATCTCAGCTCACAAGTCATAAAAACAGGCAGCTGCCTAGCCTGCAGGTCAGAGTACAGCAATGAAAATATACAAAGCACAGCCAACTGCAGAAGACTCATGAACTGCAAACATAAAATTGAGTTTTTTAAAAAGTGAGCAAATTCCACATATAAGTGAGATCATTAGAATTTTTTTCAATTTAAAAAGTTCAAAAAGAATATATGCTAAAGAGGAAAATTATGATTATATCAATATAGAAACAGCATTTAACAAAAACCCAACACTCTTAAACCAGGAATAGAGGAGAACGTCCCTAGTTTGATCTCAAACATCTACAAAAAGCCAACAGCCAAGTTCATACTGGATCCTTTGCCCCTAAGATCTAGGACAAGGCAAGAATGTCCTACCTCACCATTCCTATTCAACATCACACTGAAAGTCCAGCGAGTACAATAAGGAAATAATATACAAATTGGGAAGGAAGAAATAACATTATCTTTGCTCACAGATGACATGATTTTCTATGCAGAAAATGCCAAGAGGTAGGGAGGTGAAGGAGGGGAATACTTCCTGGATCTAACTAATAAGCCAGTATGGTAAGGTTACAGGATAGAAGGTTAATACATAAAAGTCTACTGCCTTCCTGTATATCATAAATGGATAACTGAAATGTGAAACTTAAAAAACAATACCATTTATAACAAATGGAGAGCTATGTTCACAGACTGGAAAACTTACTGTTGGCAAGACATCAGTTTTCCCAATCTGATCTATAGATTCAGTGGAATCCCAATCAAAATCCCAGAAAATATTTTGTGAATATCAACAAACTGATTCCAAAGTTAGAGTCCCTGAAATAAAAGTCACCGAATAGTCACCACAGTGCTGGAGAACAAATTTGAGGACATGCACAACCCAATTTCTATAATCACAAAGCTACAGAAATCAACAGTGCAGAATTAGCAAAAGGATACACATCGATGAAACAGAAAAGAGAGCTCAGAAACAGACCCACATAAATACAATCAATTGATCTTTGACAGAGAAACAAAGGTAATCAAATAAAACTGGTGCTGTCCATACACACAAAAAAATTGACAGACCTTACATCTTTCACAAAAAGTCAAAGTGGATCACAGACCTAAATGTAAAACATAAAACACTCAAAAAATAACAAAGAAAAATCTAGGTGACCTTGGATTTGACTATGAATTTTTATCTATACCACCAAAACATGATCCATTAAGAAAAAAATTGGTAGATGTCATTAAAACTAAAACATTCTGCTCTACAAAAGACACTCCACAGTCTGGAAGAAAATAATTGTAAAACACATATTTGATAAAGGACTTGTATCCAAAAACACACAGAAAAAACTTAAAAATTCAGTAAAACAAATGATCCATTTTAAAATGAGTAAAATATCTGAACAGATGTTCACCAGAGAAAATATACAAGTGGCAAAACAAAAAACACTCAGTGATATTTAACATAATTTGTAATTAATAAATCCACTCAGTGCAAGTTTAAGTAAACTAAACTAGACCATTTCAGGAAATGAATGCTGAGGGTAAGACTACAAGAAAAGCAAAGAAACAATGACTCTCAAAGTCAGGTTAGGGTCCCCCCAAGGGAAAGAAGGGGTCATGATTGGGAAGGGATAATAGGAGTTTTGCTGAGGCAGTGAAGATTTGGGTCTTCACCCAGGTGGTGGTTCCCTGAAAATTTGGCTCATAAACAATTCTTACAACTGTACAATTTAGTTTCATTCCATTTTCTCTACATTACATTACAATAAAAAAGTTAAATATTTCAATGATATAATAGAATAATAATAAAATTTAAAAGCATCAATAGGGTATCCTCCACCCCAGGAAAAACAATTCTGAAGCATCAAGACATGCTCAGGGGAAGTTTACTGAAAAACCTAGGCAGAAAAAGTCACATTCATGAAAAGGAAAGTCAAGTTGGCCTTATATTTCTCTACAGTAATCTTCAAAATAAGGTGCAGGGATAGATCTATCTCAGTTTATAAAACAATTTCTGTCTACCTATCATCTATAATATGCATGGGGAGTTGTGTAGAAGGTTCACAAATTTGAAGGATGTTTTTAGCTTGATGATACAACTTTGGCTTTTTTTCCCTTTTTTATAATTTTTCTGGGTTGCTTAAATTTATTATATGAAATTTTTACAAAAACAATGAAGTCATTATTATTGAGGATGGGGAGGAGGTATATCACATTTCACTTTGAGGTTAAAAGTCCAGACTCCAGATTCAAACTGCCTGAGTTTGAATTCAGGTCTGCCAGGAAACAAAATCCATTGTTAACCATGATTTACACATACTCTTCATTCCCATTTTTCTTTACTTGTACAATCTTTAGCTCATCTTAGATACTAGGAATTTGGCAAGCGGGATGAAAGAAAATTCACCCCCTGGGGAATTAGCCTCCAGGTAAAGTTTCCATCTCTGATACCACTAACTTTCACTTAGTCTCCAAGCAATAGGGCCATCAGTGGAAAATCCTAACCCATCTTAGACATTTAAGCAGCACTTACTACGTGAAGGTTCAATCTAAATGCTTTAGATATGTTGATTTTCTTACTATTCACAACATCCCTGTAGGGTAGTTTTACCACCTTCTTCCTATGAATGAGAAAACTAGGTTCAAAAAGGATACATCACTTACCAAAGGTCATACAAATAGCAAGTGGAGAAGCTAAGAAAGAAAATCCCATCCGGCCTCAAAAGTCCAGACATGTATAATATATTCTATATACAGTAACATCAATTTATCATCCCTAGGAAACTGTGTTTACCTGTGTAGACTTGTCTCTGGAGAACGTTCAAATCACCACCTACTATCGGTCAAGCTGAGCCCCCAGTGCCTGTCCGACTTTACTGGACATATCTGGTACCACACCCTGCTGCTGATTGTGCACCCTCTCCCCCAAATTCCTGATCACTAGTAAGGCTTCCTCTACCCAAACTGGGCCACTTAAATGTGACTGGCTCACATTTATAAGAAGAGACTATTTGGGGTGGTTCTATTTTCAGTTATTAGACTTTGTTCTTTCTATGCCTGAGTTGAGGCAAGGGATAAAGAAAATCACTTCAACAGCAACTTTTTTACACTTGAAATAAATACACCTAATATCCAGTCATTAAAAGTGCATTAGTCTCCTTCCAAGGGGTTCCTAGAGTACATAATAATAAAAATTTTAAGAGGAAGCTCAATCCCTGTTTGGCCTAGATCCTAGAGTCTGGGTATTCAGTCACAAGTCATCAATCTCCCCTCTCCAACCACTTAGAAAAAAAAGCAATTCCTAGAAGAACTGCTTTTGGTTGAAACCTGGGTAATTTTAGCCTCGGCTCTTGGCAACACAAAGAGCCAGCTGCAAATTACAGCCAAATCTAAACTCTTCATAAGGCAAGACTGTGAATCTCAGCTGCTCCTGCACTGCCTTGCCATCGAAGCCCTTCTGAGTTTCTGTCTACAAGAAGTGGGAATGAAATACAGCTCCACGTGAAATACTGACCTAAGACCATAGAAACCGTCAACAAAGGACCAGGTCTAAGCAGTTAGCTTGAAACTGAAATTCTAGACACTCAGAGCATGTCAAGTGCTTCTTTCTTCTTTTATAAAACAAGAGTGACCACAGAGAATCTTTGTAAAGCTGTCAGCTGACATAACAGCACAGAACCCTGCCCAGGACTGAGTGGTCAGTTGAGAGCTCTTCACCTTTTGTTCCCTTGAGCCTGCGATGGTATATCCTCTATACACATCACTAGTGACAATTAACTTGCAATCTGAGGTTTACTTGCTTCTAAGTTGCTGCAATTAAAGTGACAAAATAAGGAGCTAAGAGGTGAAGGAAATGGCTCTCCGATTATCAAACAAAATATTTAGGTGTGCAATTATTTCCCTTCTGGAGAAAGGAAAGAAGGGACCTAACATTTGTCAACTTCCACTCTTACCTGCTACTTACATTTTATAAATATGGTGAGGCTCTATGAGATAAGCTGTCCTCTAGGACGTGTAGTTCAGGAAAGACTAGAACCAGAATTTGCAGAATGCCAGGCTCCAAGTTCACATCCTACCCACTGTACCTCGGTGCTTCCAAGAGAATGATTGTGAAAATCTGAGTTGCTCACTGCGGGGACTAAGAAATGAGTCACAAATGCAGGTACACACAAAGGAAAGTTGTTCTTGACATTTATCAGGAAAGACTAGATTTAACACTTTCTTTTGTAATATACACAAATATATGATCACAATACAGGCTTCCCAAGTGTCATTAGGGGTAAAGAATCTGCCTGCCAAAGCAGGAGACATGAGAGATGAGGGTTTGATCCCTAGATCAGGAAGATCCCTGGAGGACGGCATAGCAAATCCACTCTTGGTAATCGGCCACCTACCTGTACATGTCCTTCTCATCTCTAATATCTCCTATTCCAAACTGTCCTCTGTTTTATAGTGATCTTCCTAAACTATCAGATCATGTTAATTCTCTGCTACTGACAGTAGTATCTCTATGCTGGGACAGTAGCATCTCTACGCTTCCCATCTTTTAACTGGGAAGATAATCCACTGAGGTGTAATCTGTGCTTGTATTGGCTGTGTCCTGTATCTGCACTTGTATAAATGTATTATCTTGCCCATGTATTCATGTCCTTATTTGTTGCCTGGAGAATGCCATGGAGAGAGGAGCTGGGCAGGCTACAGTCCACAGAGTCGCAGAGTCAGACATGACCGCACACATGAACATTATCAGAACATATAGTTTCCAGAAAAAGATCTTGTCTCCTTCCCCGCCCAAATACACATTTGTATACATTCCCTGTCAGTGTGAAGAGCACAGAGAAGGATGCCTCCCAAAGAATAACTTGGAACAGGATTCTCTCCCCCATCATGTTTGCCCTTCCACAAGAGTAATTTTGGAATGGAATCACTGGTGGGCTTCAACCAGTCAACCATTCTATCAACATTTACCAACAGCCCTACATATGCCAGGGATTGATATACAGAGACAAAAGATAGTTTCTGACTTCAAGAAATGTAAACTGGAATGTGAAAGCAGGTGGTAAACACATTATTATACTGGAAAAATACTCTGGAATGTCACAGAAACCAAAAATTGAGTTGGAACATTATGGAAATGACAGAACACCAGCAAAGGCTTCCAGTTTAGAATATGGCCAGGTGTACCCGGCAAGTGCTTGGGAGCAAGTGGCCAGTTATGATCAGAGTAACTTATGGTGTGAATGTCCTGGAGGGGTAAGAGCAGTTTGGATATGAGGTCTAAGAGCCACATGCAGTTCATTCTGTTAAGATATCCTGTGCCATTTTGAAAGAAGGCTGAGTTTTATCCAGAGGCATAGAGATGCTGTCAGTAGCAGAGAATTAACATGGTTGATCTGATAATTTAGGAAGATCACTGTAAAACAAGACAGTTTGGAATGGGAGATATTAGAGATGAGAACATACAGGTAGGTGGCCAATTACTAGAAGTACCAGTGATGAGAGGCTGAGCCAAGGGAGCAACAGTAGGTACAGGGGATCGAGAGAAGGAATATAGAGAAGGTTAAACAAATTTGACAGTCTAGGGTGATGGGCAAGGAAAGGACTAGATAACACCCAGTATTCCAACCAGGACAATGATGATACCTTCACTGGAAGAAGCGAAGTTGTTAAAAATGAAAAGGGCGACAACAGCACTAGTTTTAGATTAGTTTTTTTCTTAATTTTTTAAACCTGTGGTTGCTTTATTTCTAATATTCCTACTAGTGCAGCACCAATAAACAAGAACTTCATTATTTACAACAACAGTGGTAACACCCACAGGATATTTTAAAAATAATAAACAAATGGCTTGGCCCATCTTCCCCAAAAGAAGGAAATGCACACGGCCAAGAACAAGAAATACGGAAATGAATACATGGGTAAGACAACACATTTCTGCAAGTGCAGATATAGGACACAGTCAATACAAGTACAGATTACACCTCAGTGGATTATCTTCCCAGTTAAAAATCACACAAAGCTTCTCAAAAGGACTTTACCATGTGAGTCCACTTTGCATTCCACTCCTTTCCCCAAATTACACACTTAGATTTATCATTATGAACGTTGACAGAAGAAACTAACTAGAATTTAGGGTTCATCTACATTTGGAAGTACAAAGGAGGAGCAGTAATTCCTTACCCAAGGCCCTCAGGGGCAGTCAGATGGTAGAAAAGAGTAAAGTATCAATATTTATTGCATGTATTGGTAATAGGGAGATGTGTTTTGCCTCCTTGGGCAGTTTTAAAACAAAGTTGCAAATTCCTCAACACTTAGCCCAATGAGAGGAGGGGTATGGTCTCTCTTTACAACTTGGTGGGCTTGAGACTCAATCCATAATAGAAGGCAAGGAAAGTGACACGGTATGACCTCAGAGGATAGACCCATAAAGGCCAGGTGGCTTTTGCCTGGTTCTGCTGGAACTCTTGCTCTTGACTCGCTGAGCTGCCAGGTAGCAAGCCTGACTATCCTGAGGTTGCCAAGTCACAGAAGACACAGACAAAGACCACATGGAAAGACCGGGAGCTGCACACAGATTTGGAGGGTGCCCATGCAACCCCAAGATATCCCAACCCAAGCATATGACATGTGAGCAACAATACCTCCAGATGATTTCAGCCTCCAAAATTTAAGTCCCCCGAGCTGAGGACTCAGACACCGTAGAAGAAAAACAAACCATCTCCACTCCAAATTGTACAAATTTCTGACCCACGGGATCCATGAGTATGATGAAAGGGTTGCTGTTTTAGACTCTAGGTGCTGAATGGTCTGTTACCCACCAATGAAAAACTAGAACACCTCCATTAAAGAGGCAGCCACTACTGCATCTGCTGACCAGTACCATGTGAGGGTGCATGACCAGTGACAGAAGACCCTCCCACTTATCAAGAGAAGACAGAAATTTAGGTTTGTATGCAACTTTTCCAACTGCTAAAAAACTGTATGGGCCAAATGAAACATGACTGTGACTGGATCTGGTCCTTAGATCATTAGTTTGCAACTCCTTGTGTAGAATGTAGAAGCTACAGCGGCACAGGCCTCTTTCAACAAGCACATGATCAGTGAGTGGTTCAGACCACCTTGCCATCTCCACTCTGTGCCACACCAGCTTTCACGGCTGCTTCTCATTAGACAACACTAAGAAAGAAAGCTCTAGGGAGGTCTGAGACACTCCCCCAAATATTCCTAAAAAGCACTCTAGGATGTGCTTTAGTTTTAAATCCCCAAATGATTTTAAGGTCCACATTCTAACACCCAAAGCCATGGGGTTGACATTAAAATTCAAGGACCACTAAGTTTGGAAGTCACAAATATGAGTTCAAGCAGCCGGCCTGAGATCCATAGTCTATAAAGCAGAGCTGGAGAATAAAAGTTCAGCTGGAGAATAAAAGGGAGCACTGAGTCTAGTACCTAGGGCTGGGTTGTGTATTGTGCTTAGTCACTCAGTCATGCCCAACTCTTGGCAATGCCATGGACTGCAGCCCACCAGGCTTCTCTGTCCATGAGGATTCTCCAGGCAAGAATATTGGAATGGGTTGCCATAGCCTCCTCCAGGGGACCTTCCCAACCCAGGGATAGAACCCAGGTCTCCCACATTGCAGGCAGATTCTTTACCAGCTGAGCCACCAGGGGAGCCCAAGAATACTGGAGTGGGTAGCCGATCCCTTCTCCAGGAGATCTTCCCAACCTAGGTATTGAACTGGAGTCTCCTGCATTGCAGGAGGATTCTTTACCAGTTGACTTACCAGGGAAGCCCAGTACCTTGTAGTAAGCTCAGTAAAACATAAAAGAAGATCCCCTGGAGAAGGAAATGGCAACCCTCTCCAGTCTTCTTGTCTAGGAAATCCCATGGAGAGCAGAGCCGGGCAGGCTACAGTCCATGGGGTCACAAAGAGTTGGACATGACTCAGTGAGCAAAAGCACCCATAAATAGAGGAATAAATAACCATTTCAATATGTGATGTGTCCCATCTTCCTTTAAAATGTATTTTGGCATCTCCACAAAGACAAAACCACAACCCAGTCTAAATTCACTTAGGTCTTAAACTGATGTGAATTATTAAGTCTCTAAAACAGAAATGACAAATTCTCCCAAGTTTCTATCTCTGATGGTGACCTAGCAGTATAGCTAGTTCATTACAGCCCAATACAGAATAAAACCTTTGCCAAAAATGAAAGTATTAAGTAGACAACCAAAAAAAAGGTCACTTTCATTTAAACTATGAAATAGGAAATTTTGTATATGAGTCACACTGACTTCTGGGGGGGAAAAAAACACTCTATTCGTACCCAGGTCTCCCACAATGCAGGCAGATTCTTTACCAGCTGAGCCACCAGGGAAGCCCATTTGTATCTCTAAGTTTTACCAAATATCACCCAGGCCTAAATTAATCTTTTTGTGACTAGGCTTTTGCTTAATTTTCTTTATAAGAAGAAGAGAAAAGAAGGCACATGAGAATCCACAAGAATGTTTACTTTCAAATAGGTTGCATTCAACAAATTAGCATTCTGTTTACTTTCTTTGAAGTCACTGTACCACAGCCATCTGTAGAAGGAAGCTACGATAGAAATTATCACATTAAGACCAAATACGAGAGACAACTTGAATATGAACTCTGACAGCAAATTCAAATCTGCCACCATTCTTCCATCTGCTCAGAGAAATATGGCTCAGAATGGCCAGACACTGATACCATGGCCAAAGGATTCCTTCCTTCCTTTCCTTTCCGCCTGATTTAGACCCCAGGCACACACGCACAGGAAGTTCTTGTGATGGTGAAGAATGCCTGCTGCCTCCTGCCTATCACTAAGGACACAGTTCATTGCAGCAGAACATTATAACCGAGGGATTTCTGAGGTTCCATATGGGGTACAGAAGGAAGTTCTGGTTTCTTTGGTATTTATGAAAGGATTCTGGAGACCAGAACATGCCAAGAGTTTATAAGGAGACAGGAGGAACATCCTCACTGCCAGCTCTCCTGATAATGCTCTCCTTCCCTACCTTCCTTTAATCCCGTGTACTGGGTGAGCCTGGAAGAGGAGAATGAGGTAGAAACTGGAAATTATTATACTGAAGTCTGTCAAGTCACCGCAAAAGTTTCTCTGACTCAAGCTGGGTTCAAGACACTTCTTGACCCCATGGCAAGTGGTTCACCATGGGCCCAATAAATTCTAAGCTTCCATTCATCAATCCAGGCTCTTTTTGATTTACATGAACCCAGGATTCCAGAAGCGCTGACTACAGGAAAGCAGAGGCTCCTATGTTGCTATAAAAAAAACACCACTGCTTCAAAACGCTCTGCTGTAATGAACTGTATCCTTAGTGAGTTTTAACACCCTGCTGGTGGTATAAGATTAGGCGTATGTTTGTGAGAGAGAGTATGTGTGTATAAGAGAAAGGGCGGAGATCTAGAACAAAGCCTCATGTTATAGATAAAATTACCAATTTATCTTTTCTTTCTGAGCTAATATAATTTAGTATCCTGAATAAAAGCTGGCTTTTAAATAAATAAATCTTCTGATCAGAACTCAGCATTGAGTCAATGAGGTCATTAAATGACCCTAAAACTCAAACACGACCTTTTCAAATGGCAACCCACTGATGTAACAATAAAGATCACATTTATCTAATTAAGCTAAGAAAACATAAATTCTGCCCAAGTAGTTCCACAGAACAGAGAGGAAAAGGGGAGGCTCCAACAGAATAAAGTTATTTGTTGGTTGATTTAAGGATAAACATTAAGTTAAATTTCTCTAGAAAAGTTGGTCACTACTATGATAATCACTCAAAATGACCAGCACACACCTCAGCAGCTCCAGGTAGAGGTTAACAAAAGCTTGGTTTCCGTCAAAGAATTTACATTTTGTTTCTTCTCCAGCCCCAGAGGGCATCACAAAATAGAGAACAGATGGTAGAGACTAAAGGAGGAGAACCTGAAGGTGAAGGTTTTTGAAGATGCACTAATTTAAACATCTACCTCTGAAAAAGACAGTCCCCAGGCCTATAAATTAACCTGAATGTGTGTTTTCATAACATGCCTATCATCACAGCTGAGACCCAAGTTCACACCCTCAGCAACAAGAAGAATCAAGAAATGGTGTTATCTGGGACCATCTATTCTCTGGTCCAGAAACCCAGCTCGTGCATCCAAATGTTGCTTCTTTTGGCCTCTCTGGGTTAGATCATGGGTTTTCAAACTTTGTAAAAGTCACCTTTGTTCCACAGAAGCTTAAGCAGAAGTGTGAACGAGCCAGTTAATGTAGGGCTGCCCCAGGTGAAGGGCACCTGTGGTCATCTGCAGCCGGTGGCAGAGTCTGGCTCCTCCCAGCCCTGCCAGGGCTCAGTGGAACACTTTAAAAGCCATCCGAGACTGAATATACAGCAACATGGGCTAAACTGAGGTCAAAACAGTAAATTTGGCCCATATCTGAGCGACATCAGAATGAATGAAATATAAAGGCTAACTTAGGTTAATTTTACATTACACCAACCCAAAGGTCAACAAGTTCCAAGAATATTTTTCTCACTTTATTGTTTTAACAGAATTAATTTATTGATTTGCACCTAGCAGTGTATGTCTGCCTTCTGAAGAATGAGGCTATATTTTCCCCAAAACCTTATCACATCTTTATTACTGACTGAAAATATACTAGTCAGAAGATGGGTTTTCTTAGCTGATGACCCACATTGTAAAACTTGCCCACTAAAAAAGAACTGTAACTCAGCATAGCCTTTGCTAGAAAAACTAATGGAAGGGGATTAAATGGTAGCATAAATTTGGGTACATAAAGCCCTCAAGCACTGATCACTGTAAAATTTTTTTCCTCCAGGAATCCTAAAGAAAAGAAACAAAGAAATTAAGCTGAGTTATAAAATCCTAACAAGGGATTTTTTTAATGCTAATGAACTAGCTTTTCTGGTCCATTTCATTTAACCAAAAGGTCCCAACAATGGAAAATATTTTACCTTCCTCCTAGTATGAGAAGTTAATGTCTACTAGGAAACACTATCGGAAAGCAATACCCTCTTGTAATGTAGCCCCTACCCACTTCGCAGCATCACCTGCAGCAGTCTAAGGAAGACATCCAGCACAGACCTGCTCCCACCCACGTGGGTCCTTAATACCATTTGCGCATTTCTGGTTCACATTGTCTCTTCCAGACATCCTCAACCCGCCTGCCAGGGAATCCAAATTCGACTCCTCCCAAGACCCAGCCTGACAACAGGGCTCCCTGAGCGGCCAGCACTAATGTGACGGAATGTGAACCAGCACTCAGGCTCACAGAGGCCCACAGCACCGAGAGTTCACTCTGCACACCTGGCTCATAATCACACACCTCCTGCCACGGACAAGGTGGGCAGCTAATTCCTAGTATGAAGGGCCTTGGCTCACTCTTCTGCTCCGCCTCATAGAGGATGTATCACCAGGCTGCACCCACACGGAGCATACAAACACTTGTTGAATACATGTGTTTATACCTCATACATGTGTTTATTCTCAGACGGTAGAGTCTGCCTACAGTGTGGGAGACCCAGGTTCGATCCCTTGGTAGAGAAGATCCCATGGAGAAGCAAACAGAAACCACACCAGTATTCTTGCCTGGAAAATCCCAAGGATGGAGGAACCTGGCAGGCTACAGTACATGGGGTTGCAAAGAGTCCAACACAACTGAGCAACTTTACCTTGCACAAATGTGTCATTTTCAATCATCTCCCATCTACACATGAGACAGTGGAGATACTTAAAAGCAAGTGAAACATGAGCAGAGTTTGGTTTTCTGCTACCACCCACACCCTTGAGTCTTTTACCAGCTCGTGCTTCTCCCAACTGTCATTTATGTTTGTTTGGCTATGTTGTTTATCTCAGGACATGCTGTGATTAGCCTTTAATTTGTTGTAATAAATCTGTTACCCCTGATACTGCTTAGAACATGTGCCTGGCTGATAAGCCAAGGAAAGCTTTACAATGAAACTTTGCCTTTCCCTTTGGTTCATGGTACCCACTCAGTTTCATCAAAGAGTCTCCCTCCAAGGTAGTTCAAGCTCCAGCTGTGAAGTTATAGGGTTAAAGTGCTAAATAATGGAAAGAATGCCTCCTCTTTCACCCCAAGGTTCCAGGAGAAGGTAACCAACATCTGGCTAGATGGGACATAACAAAAACATGAACAGTATGGCAACACTGCATCACCACTGGCTTATTCTCTTCTGATCTTGAGTTGATTAAACCATCCTCTCCCATTTGGTACAAAGGTGGCAAAGAGATTTGAGAAAATCTGGTCTACAAAGGAGCAGAAAGTAAATTCCTCCACTCTGATTTTCCAGAGCACTGTCCCACTAAGCAACAGGGAAATAAGAATCTTGACCCAGAATGCATTTTTCACCCATGGCCAACCCATTTGCAGCCTACCATCTGAGACCACCCGAAGAGAAGAAATCTTACATCAGAAGAAATCTTACATCTTGGGATGCTACAAATCCCAAGACACCTCCGCTATAGCCTCTAGAGCTCCCTGTTCACCCAAGAGGTATTCAATCATTACTGTCGCCATGCCAAAGGGGACTGGGTCTGTTTGGACATTGCTGGGTGAATGCTGCAAACCCAACAAGTTCCTGACAAGGCGCAGAGATGCAGGGCAGGATTTAGTGCCACAGTTCTCAGGCGGTGCCAGACACAGTGAACTTTCCACCTGAGCACAGAAGCCCTCAAGGGTAACATCCTTACTGCTCTGTGAGGAGCCCAGACCCAGCTACACAAACTCTGGAAGGAAGCAGGTGGGCTCACACGCAGAGAGTGGAGCCCCCAGTCCAAGCTGGTCAGGCCCTCAAGTTGCTGTCTTCCCGTCCTTATAAGAGGAGGAGCAAGAAGCTAGAAGTGGTACATGGGCTGGTTTCTGGCTTCCATCAGTTCACCTAGACTCTGCCTAAGTGAAATCAACATTGTGGGTTCTGTGTTTATCAACATGTCAAGCTGTTGAAACTAGATTTTCTATGATGACTGAGATAAAAATAAAGTCCACAAACATGCTGGCCACTAGACATGCACTTCACATTGCATCCTGGAATCTGAAAGCCAGGCTATATGTTGTTACTATTTCCAAAAAAAGTTTAGTAGAGATGTATCAGTACAATGTGAGGGAAAAAAACTAGTAAATAGTATCTTTTGTTTCTAAATGTTCAAATGATCTTTTGTGACAGATGCTGTTAATAGATGATTGTTTTATGGTAGTCCTTACCTAACAAACATAGAAAGTTGGCAATTCTTGGTTTTTTCTCAGGTTTTATACATCTATAAAATCCAAATTCTGAGACTACTGACTTAGAAAAAATGTATTCCAAGCCCCTTGTCTGAGAGAGAAATTACTGTGCCCACTGAAGTGGGTGGTATGCTAAAGGTCACACAGCAAAGTGCAACGTTGAAAGTGGCAAAGCCACTTGTATACCCAAGTCTCCTTTTATGAAGTTAGGGTATCCCACTTTAACTCCATGAAAAAATGTAATAATTTTTAACTGTTTTGAAATATGTTTTAAATAAATACCACTTAAAGGAAGTTTATAAGACTGCTTCATTGTTCTTAAGTTATAAAGCTAGTGTACCATATGCCAATTTAAGGATGGCTGGAGCCACGTGGTGCTGGGGCAACTGTGAGGAGATACCCCACACCCAAGGGCAGAGAAGCCCCAGCAAGACAGTAGGCACAGGAGCAGCAGCTGCTTGGTGCTGGAGCGACTTTGAGCAGATACCCCACGTCAAAGGGCAAGGAGAAGCCACAGCAAGACAGCAGGAGGGCCGAAATCACGTTTAGAATCAAACCCCACACCCGCCAGAGACAATCAGGTCTCAAACATTGTGCACACCAGGACCCAGAGACCCCACAGAGACCGAGACAGAGCTGTGTCTGAGTGTCTCCTGAGAGGCACGGGTCAGCAGTGGACTGCTGCAGGGGCAGGGGCTCTGGGTGAAGCAGATCTGGGTATGGCATAAGCCCTCTTGGAGGAGGTGACCATTAACCCCACCACAGAATCATAGAACCCCTTCAGAATGTACACAGGACCGGGGAAACAGATTCTGGGAGGGCACAAACAGAACCTTATGTGTGCCAGGACCCAGGAGAAAGGAGCAGCGACCCCACAAGAGACTGACCCAGACTTGCCCATGAGTCTCCAGTGGCAGTGTGGGCAGGCAGTGGCCTGCTGCAGGGCTGGGGACACTGAGGGTACCAGTGTGTGCATGGGAACTTTTGAACCCACCATTATTTTCATTACCTCCATCAGAGTTTGGCCTCAGGATCAAATAACAGAAATTTGCATTAAAGATATACTGCACATGGCCCTGCCCATCAGAACAAGACCCAGTTGCCCCTCAGTCAGTCTCTCCCATCAGAAAGCTTCCATAAGCCTCTTATCCTTCTCCATCAGAGGGCAGACAGACTGAAAACCACAATCACAGAAAACTAACCAATCTAATCACATGGACCACAGCCTTGTCTAACTCAATGAAACCACGTGCCATGCCATGTAGGGCCACCCAAGATGGACGGGTCACAGTGGAGAGTTCTGACAAAACGTGGTCCACTGGAGAAGGTAATGGCAAATTATTCCAGTATTCTTGCCTTGAGAACCTCATGAACAGTATGAAAAGGCAAAAAGATAGGACACTGAAAGATGAACTCCTCAGGTCAGTTGTGCACAATATGCTACTGGAGATCAGTGGAGAAATAACTCCAGAAAGAATGAAGACATGGAACCAAAGCAAAAACAACACCCAGTTGTGGATGTGACTGGTAATGGAAGTAAAGCCCAATGCTCTAAAGAGCAATGTTGCACAGGAACCTGGAATGTTAGTTCCATGAATCAAGGAAGTGGTCAAACAGGAGATGGCAAGAGTGAACATTGACATTCTAGGAATCAGCTAACTAAAATGGGCTGGAATGGGTGAATTTAAATCAGATGACCATTATATCTACTACTGTGGGCAAAAATCCCTTAGAAGAAATGGAGTAGCCATCATAGTCAACAAAAGAGTCCAAAATGCAATACTTGGATGCAATCTAAAAAACAGAATGATCTCTGTTCATTTCTAAGGCAAACCATTCAATATCATGGTAATCCAACTCTATGATCCAACCAGTAATGCTGAAGAAGCTGAAGTTGAAACGTTCTATGAAGACCTACAAGACCTTCTAGAACTAACACCCAAAAAAGATGTCCTTTTCATTATAGGGGACTGGAATGCAAAAGTAGGAAGTCAAGAGATATCCAAGACAGGCAAATTTGGCCTAGGTATACAGAATAAAGCAGGGCAAAGGCTAATAGAGTATAGATCTCTTCAAGAAACAGAGATACCAAGGGAACTTTTCATGCAAAGATGGGCACAATAAAGGACAGAAATGGTATGGGCCTAACAGAAGCAAAAGATACTAAGAAGAGGTGGCAAGCATACACAGAAGAACTGTACAAAAAAGATCTTCATGACCCAGATAACCATGATGGTGTGATCACTCACCTAGAGCCAGACATCCTGGAATGTGAAGTCAAGTAGGCCTTAGGAAGCAGCACTATGAACAAAGCTAGTGGAAGTAACAGAATTCCAGTTAAGCTATTTCAAATTCTAAAAAATGAGGCTGTGAAAGTGCTGCACTCAATATGCCAGCAAATTTGGAAAACTCAGCAGTGGCCACAGGATTGGAAAAGGTCAGTTTTCATTCCAATCCCAAAGAAAGGCAATCCCAAAGAATGCTCAAACTACTGCACAATTGCACTCATCTCACATGCTAGTAAAGTTAAGCTCAAAATTCTCCAAGCCAGGCTTCAGCAATACGTGAACTATGAACTTCCACATGTTCAAGCTGGTTTGAAAAAGGAAGAGGAACCAGAGATCAAATTGCCAACATCTGCTGGATCATTGAAAAAGCAAGAGAGTTCCAGAAAAAATCTGTTTCTGCTTTACTGATTATGCCAAAGCCTTTGACTGTGTGGATAACAATAAACTGTGGAAAATTCTGAAAGAGATGGGAATACCAGACCACCTGACCTGCCTCCTGAGAAATCTGTATGCTGGCCAAGAAGCAAGTTAGAACTGGACATGGAACAACAGACTGGTTCCAAATTGGAAAAGGTGTACATCAAGGCTATATATCGTCACCCTTATTTAACTTATATGCAGAGAACATCATGAGAAATGCTGGACTGGATAAAGCACAAACTGGAATCAAGATTGCCAGGAGAAATATCAATAACCTCAGATATGCAGATGACACCACCCTTATGGCAGAAAGTGAAGAACTAAACAGCCTCTTGATGAAAGTGAAAGAGGAGAGTGAAAAAGTTGGCTTAAAGCTCAACATTCAGAAAACTAAGATCATGTCATCTGGTCCCATCACCTCATGGCAAATAGATGGGGAAACAGTGGAAACAGTGACAGACTTTATTTGGGGGGGGCTCCAAAAATCACTGCAGATGTTAACTGCAGCCATGAAATTAAAAGACACTTTCTCCTTGGAAGAAGAGTTATGACTGACCTAGACAGCATATTAAAAAGCAGAGACATTACTTTGCCAAAAAAGGTCAATCTAGTCAAAGATACGGTTTTTCCAGTAGTCATGTATGGATGTGAGAGCCAAACTATAAAAAAAGCTGAGCGCTGAAGAATTGAACTGTGGTATTGGAAAAGACTCTTGAGAGTCCCTTGGACAGCAAGAAAATCCAACCAGTCCATCCTAAAGGAAATCCAACCCTGAATATTCATTGGAAGGACTGATGTTGAAGCTGAAACTCCAATACTTTGGCTACCTGATGCGAAGAACTGACTCATTTGAAAAGACCCTGATGCTGGGAAAGATTGAAGGCGGGAGAAGATGAGGACAACAGAGGATGAGATGGTTGGATGGCATCACCGACTCCGTGGACATGAGTTTGGGTAGGGAATTGGTGATGTGACAGAGAGGCCTGGCATGCTGCAGTCCATGAGGTTGCAAAGAGTCAGACACGACTGTGCAATTGAACTGATCTACATATTCCTTTAAAATGTGAAATTCCACCTATACCTACAAATGTAAAAATAACTAGCTATGTTTTGTCAATAGGTATAATAGTAGTAACATAGGTCTCTTTTTTAAATAAATGCCTACTGTATACATGGCTATTCAGACTCTAGCAAGAACAATGTTTCCATCACAGATTTATGTGCTAGGCCAATAAAACCCAAAGTGGACAATTTTGAGATTACAACAGGAAAAAGTCAAAAGTAGTTTAGGGTGAAAACCATATGGCATATAGTGTAAGAGTAAGAAGGACTAAGTATTGCTCTCCATTTAAGCGCTAAAGGGACACTACAAAATCAAGCAATTTTCAAGCCTGTTCCTTGATTCCTAACAGTTTCTCATGAAAATCACTACACTGAGAAAGCTATTTATGACAAACCACCTGAATAATGTTTATTTCTAGACCTCTAATTGATCATAATCGTAAATTTATTCTGTTCCAAAGTGCCTTGTATATACAACAAATAGCTAAATTCAGCCAGTCCCCCTGCCCTCCCATATAGCTCCATAACCAGGTCAATTCTGGTTGGGTCCTATAACAATGAGGCAGCTGACCTTGCCAATCACGTAAGACTGCTGGTTATTAGCAACAAGGGGCACCACAAATAGGTAGATCTTTTGACATTCCTCAAAGCACCCCACTCACTCAGCCTTTGTCCAGTAATTTCACTCTCTCCCCTTCTTTCCTGTAAGTTGACTCTTACATCACTTTCCTTTGAGTCACTTGGAATCCATCACCTACAGATTCGACTAAGTGACTTGTCTTTCAGGGTTATATTACACTGTTTAGGTGAATAGGTGAACTGGCACTTGCTGTTTAGGAAAATTGAAGAGATGCTGAATTAACAAGCATAGTTAATTTGAATTCTCAAGAGTAGTTCAACAGACCCAGCTGCTTGGAACAGAAATTTGCAACTCAGATATTCTGACCTTTTAAATGACATCAAAAGTGTAATGAAAGTGTACTTTACTTCTGCCGACAGTAGCATAAATCAGAAAAACGGGCTTAATTAGTTTTGTTTGCAGTAAGCAGAGTTATTAGAAACACAATTCCTTGAGAGCAGTTGGTGTTGCCATCTGGTCCAACCCCTTGCTCCTGGTCTTTCCTTCTGTTTCTTGTGGTCCAGAAGCTGACACTTCTCCAGACAAAGCCCTTTGGCTGTGAAGACAATCAGATGTGTGAGGACAGGACTAATGTCAGCCCATCTTCACAAGACTATTGATCTGGAGGAATGTGGTCCTGGGTGGGATGAGTCCATGTGTGAGGAAGAAAAGCAAGAAGGCTGTTGGTCTCTCAAGCAAAAAGCAGGAATATTCCTTCTACTAGGGATGCATTTCAAGACTTGTTCACCCAGCTGTGAACAGTTCACCCCACCTAACTGAATCAGGGGCAACCGATCCCAGCTCCCTCCTGCATCTCCAGATCTCCTCTGTAACTTCTCTAGGCCCAAGTCTACCGACATCCCCCTGTCTCACTCATCATTGCAATTCGCTGGTTTTCTGGAATTTCCAATAGGAACACAGGAAGACTGGTCTCCTATTCCATTTAACATCTTTGTTAACACTACCCCTATATCAAGCACCTTCAAAGTCTGGAAGATTAAATATCTTTATAAAAGTGATGCTTTGCCCTGGAGTACACAGGATTCTAATTCTCTACTAACTGGCAATTGGCCTTGGACAACTCACTGAACATCTCTGAAAGTCGATTTTCTCAATCAGAAGTGCATGAAATGGAGAGGACCTCACAGCTCCATCAAGTCGGAGCTCAACAGACTCGATGGACATGAGTTTGAGCAAGCTCCGGGAGTTGGTGATGGACAGGGAAGCCTGGAAGTGTGCTGCAGTCCATGGGGCTGCAAAGAATTGGACGTGACTGAGTGGCTGAACTGAACTTATAGCTCCAAGTGTTATCAGATAGTGTCCTAATTGTTTAGCGATGAAATAGACATTCTCAATTAACCAAATAAACACATGTACAAACACGTGTATCTATGCTCCCAAATGCAATTCACACTTACCATTTCTAAAACAAGAGGCAATTATGGACACTCAGGAAGCTGAAGCTGCACATCAGCCAAATCAGGGTCACCCCTAAAAGCCAAAAGATGCCCCCCTCAATAATTGGAAGAAAGATGAGAGGGCCTTTCACTTTCCTTTATAATCAAGACTAGAAGACAAAATTCTGAGTTTAACATAGCAATGAACATATCTGACTAGAGAAACCAAATCAGGAATCAGAGACCATCTTCAAAATGTTGGTCATCAAAAGGTAACCAAAACATTCTATCCCTCAACCATAAAAGCAAGCAAAAATGGTGATATAATTATCCTGTCTGTGAGATTTTTAAATGTAAGTAGTCACTTTCTTTTATGTAGCTGAAAATGGAAGGAGTCATTCAGTATTTTCAAATTCAAAGCATTTAATGTTTGATGAAAAATGCATATAAGAACACTCAAGACAGTGTGCACATGAGAGAGAGAAAAGCAAATAATTGAAACAAAAACTTAGAGCAATCATCAAAACCCAACCTTTCTCCTTTACATATCCTGTCTCATAGAAAAGCCCACAGGAGGCCTAAAAAACTGGGATCTGAAGAAGGAAAAAACTAAAAAAAAAATCACTCCCCATACTTTCATCTATTTATAATTGAATGTGTGCCTAATTTCAAACCAGGGCCAAGATGAACTCCCAAGACTTTGTGCACACTTCCATAATGATTCAAGTATGTCCTTGCCTCCTTTGTCGAAGATAAGGTGACCATAGGTTCGTGGATTTATCTCTGGGCTTTCTATTCTGTTCCATTGATCTATATTTCTGTCTTTGTGCCAGTACCATACTGTCTTGATGACTGTGGCTTTGTAGTAGAGTCTGAAGTCAGGCAGATTGATTCCTCCAGTTCCATTCTTCTTTCTCAGGATTACTTTGGCTATTCGAGGTTTTTTGTATTTCCATACAAATTGTGAAATTATTTGTTCTAGTTCTGTGAAAAATACTGTTGGTAGTTTGATAGGGATTGCATTGAATCTATAGATTACTTTGGGTAGTATAGCCATTTTGACAATATTGATTCTTCCATCATGACACGGTATATTTCTCATCTGTTTTGTGTCTCTTGAATACTTTCTTCAGTTTTTTATAGTTTCTAGTATAGGTCTTTTGGTTATTCTTTAGGTGAATATGAACTAGGCTACTCTTTTAAAATGAGAGTGCTGGAATAACTGAACAGTAAGAATTGAAACTAAAGAGTTCTAACAACCATCACAAAATTCAACTCAAAATTGGATTTAAATGACTCAAAAGTAAGACAGGTATACATACATATCAAAAATACGCTAAGTTGTGAGAACAATAAGAAAACACTTTCCCTTGACATTAAGTTCCATCAGGTCCCTCTCTGTCTCACATTCGTTTTTCAGAAACTAATCTCAAAAATAACCTTTGGCTAATGAAACTTAATAGATTTGAGACAACTAAAGGATACACTATAAGCAAGTGTTGAGAATGAGCAAGCCCTCATGTGTGAGGAGAAAAGAAGAACTAAGCAAAACGAAAGCAACTAGGATGCAAAGGATTTAACTAAAAATAACTAACAGGACAACTCCTCCAGCTCCAATCTCCTGTAATTCTAGGACCCAATCTAAAAATTGGGCCAAAACTCAACGAGTTCTAATTTCCAAGGAACGACATGAAGACTGGCTACTATCCATTAGCACTTTGTAAAAATATCAAGCACATCATTATCTGGAGAAAATCAATTCATAAAAGTGATCATTTGCCGAGTCAGGAGGATTATCAATTCCTACAAGCTGTAAATTGCTGGAGAGATCTGAAATCCGAAAAGGTGAACTTTCAACTGTATAGTGCATGAAATTGAGGTACAGTCCACAATGGATAAGACTGTGGACGATATTCTTGAAAACCTGGAATATGAATGCATGGACCTGCAATTCTGCACCATGGGCTACACACAAGGAAACAGATCTGAGCAGCTGAACTACTTGCTCCAATGTTCATCGCGGGCAATGTTTAGATAAATAGCCAGACATGAAGCAACCCAGATGCCCATCCAAAACAGACGAATGGAATAGGAAGCTGTGTACATATGACACATGATATTACTCAGCCATTAAAAAGCAAAAGAATCAGTCTAATGAATGGAATGAAATGAGAGCCCTTATACAGATGCCAATAAGCCAGAAGATAAAAGAACCATTACAGTTATAACACATATATCAGAGACTTTAGAAAGATGATATCGATAACATAAGCAAAACATTAGCCTCAGATATAGAACAGACAATGTGATCATGGAATAGCAGGTGGGATGTTTCAAAAGAAAGCATTATCTGTATATTAGCTAGGAAATAGCGCTATAATACATTTAACTCTTTGTGACATGAAAACTGTAAACAACTCAACGGTGTGAATAACTTAGCCACTGTCTTTTCTTAAGGAGGACAAACCAGTACTGCCTTTATAAGGACAATGAAACAAGCTGCTATTCTTCTGCTCTTTTCTCTTCTCTAAACACCTCTTCTGCCACTCTGCTGCTCAAGGATCTCCCCTCTCTGAAAGAGCAGCCACTCTTTCTATTGGAAACTCTCAAATGGCACTCTAAAAGAGAAGGCAATTTATGTCAGGAGCAGCAGTAACTTGAACCTCACTCTTCTGCAGATTAGAGACAGAAATTAGAGCTGAGATTTCACACATCTGATTTCTCAAGTGTCCCATGGTCTACTCTTGATGTTGAATCACAAATTTCCTAGAACTCTTGAAGAATCAGCCCATTTCATAAAATGAAACTTTTAATATTTCCCAGGATCGAGTTCAAAATAAGTGTTTTTCTTCAAATGTTCACAAAGCTTGTCATAAACACTATGCATTAAAGTAGTATTAAGAGCAACCTGGTTGTTCTGTAGTACCCAAGGAGCAAAAACTGCTGAGTTGCTAACGGGTTCTCCTGCTATCAGAAAAAACGAGCGCTCCTATGAAACTGTGTGTAAGCTGAAATAGCGTAAAGTGAAGCAGCAATTACCTCAGACACATCTTGCTAACAGATGCACAAAGCGAATGGAGATAAAGCACAGATGCTCACAGACACAGTGAAAAGCTACGGTGGCCTGATGCTGAGTGTGCTTCCCGCGGAAGGAGCTTGGCGCTGCCACCCTCACCACTTGGGGTGCCCACTGCCTCTCCAGAGGCTCACTGCCAAACCAACCCTGAAAGCTATTTTTGCTTTTCACTTTTCCATAAAATTGAATATCCTCTCTAGATTTCTTTAGGTTAGCAAAAACAGGTACTAAGGTAGGTCTTCAGTAGAGCAAATTTTTGAAAGGTAGGGGGACCCCTGTATTACAGAAACACTTCAATTATCTGAAACACAGTCAAGACCCAGAAAACAAGCAAAAACGAACTTTTTCAGCCCAAATAACTGATAAATGCATGACACATGATTATTCACTAAAGTCCATGCACTTTACTCACAAAAGGATACTTCAAGGTCACTTACTCTTGTTTTCAACACAGTTCTTTCTAATCAGTGTGGTTATCCATTTTTCCAAGGTATGACAACCATTAGAGCAGAGAAGAATTTAGAAACAGTGAGGAAATGAGTTAAAATCAGGGCAGGTAAGGGCAGCAAGGAATACTGCTGACACCATGCTGGTACTAGAGTGACTGAAAATCTATTAAAAGTAGATATTGGAAAAAAAATAAAGAAGAGCTATCTAACATAGGGACACACAGCTCTATCTAGCTTCAGAGTTTCTAAATATCAGAAGTGGCTAAAACGAGAAATTTCAGAGTCGAGGGTCACAGACTTCGACACATGTATACATGTTAAGTTGCTTCAGTCATTCCTGACTCTTCGACCCTATGGACTGTGACCACCTCTGGAGACACACAGGCTCCTCAGTCCATGAGATTCTCCAGGCAAGAATACTGGAGTGGGTTCCCGTGCCCTCCTCCATGAGACTTCATCACACACTGGCCCAATGGTGCTACACAAGCAAAACTTTTCTTTCAGTTTTTGCAAGGTTTGGCTTCACATTCTTACTTTTGAGCAGTGGAGCTTAACTAATATGATCCCCACACTGATGTCTCCAGAATAATCTATCATTACTATGAGTAAATGTAGAGCCTTATTATTCATTTGACACTTGTGAAAATGACTCCTCAGATGAAATGGAATAGTCACCGTAATTTTGTTGTAAGTTAGGCTTTTTCTGAATCATTTCAGTTAAAAAGATAAAAGCATTACTAACTCAAGTGTATTTTCCTACTGTGCGTATCTTCTGAAAAGTTGCAATGGACCCCAAACTACAAATATTTAATTGATTTCAACTAGGTCTAAAGAGCACAACCATGATCAGCTGAAAGTAATTTGTCTTCAGCTTCACAGCTTATGTGACTGAACCCCAATGCATTTAAAGATGTTTGCTAAACAGAATCAATCAGCTGAATGGCTGGCATTATTTAAACATAATATTAAAGTTACTGAAATATATATATATAAACACATACACACAGAGCATATAGATGATATAGATAATCTCCTTAGAAGATTAAAATGGTCCCCAAGATTTCAAGAATGTTTATAGCTTTGTGCTATTATTGCCAGTGCAGCTGAAAACCTTACATTCTACCAGAAATTACCTCTGTAAGCCATCTAGGTTTTCTAATAATAGTTTGCCCCTCAGAGAGTTTACAATATCTTAAACTATACTTCCAATATTAAGCATTCTATGTCATTAAATCAAATTTATTCTTATGATAAATGCAACAGGCTTTGAATAAACAGGTAGAGTATAATCGATTATATTTTTCAAAAAGTCTTAAAATTGATGTCCTATCAAAGTGTATATAAGGCTACCAAATTACCATACTGAAGCTTGAAGATCAAAAACTATTATCAAGGTCTTTAACCATCTCTGTGTCAGCTCACACAATAGAAAATATACTCAGAGAACCTCAGTTAAAAATCAGTTCTATAGTATTTCTGTAACTGCTGACATTTTTCTCCCAAGAGACAGTCAATTTCTATTGTCCAAATGCATTCATAAGTGATGGTCTGACTTTTTCTAAGCAAAAATAAAAGATCGATGAGAGCGATCACTCATGCTGTAATGTACCACTATTGAACTCACAGTGCTGGGCTCTTCCAGACACAGGTTATCTCATTCCTAACAGACAAGGCCATTTTTGTGTTATCAGCATCTTTCATCTACTCATTAGTAACCTCAACAGAGAATTAGAAGCAATCTTAAAACTCAAGGTAAAACCTATAAACTGAGAGATCTGAAATGTGGGGTTCTCTTGTGGGAAAAAGCCAGTAGGATGCAGATGCCATATGATCTACATGCACTGGAAATAAGCTAGAAACCCCCGTGCTTCTTTATCTTGATGTGAAGGCTTTAAAAAGTAGCCTTAAATGATTCACATGTCAGTTTCCCCAAATTAACCTAATAATCCCACCCATCAAAACCTCAAATTTTCAACTCACACCCCCAAAGATAGCCTTGGGCTGGGGTTGTGAGGGGTGCAGTTTTTCAGTACCTGCTGCGATCAGTCCTCTCAGTTCTGGCGGTCAGCAAAGGAAAGAACTCCCTTCTTCCCAGGCTGCCTAGGTGTTTAAGAGCTTCACTCACACCAACCTATCTTATCCAACAACCACGCACCTTGGCTAGGGGCTTCCACCTGGTCTGCTTATTAGAATCACCTGAAGGGTTCTTTTTTACAATGTGCCTACAGCACAGTGCCAGAAAAAAATCAATGTTCATCAGAATGTGGGGTCCATGCACCAGTGTTTTTACAAAGTCAGTCCAGTGATTTTAACCTGCAGCCAAACTGAAAAATGCTGCTCGAAAGCAGTGATTTTGAACCAGGGGTAATCTTGCTGTCTCGCTACCCCAGGAACCTCTGACAGTTGTCTGGAGATATAATTGTCACAACTGGGGGTGGCTTACTGGTAGACCAGTAAGTTGGGAATGCTGCTACACCTCCCAAATCACACCAAATGATTCCCTCACAATTTTCACCTGCTTTGTGTTCAAGCAAAAACATTTAAGTGCTCATCCAAAACACCCATCACTCCAACCCCACACTGAAGGACTCTGTAAATGACTCAGCAAATTTGCAATTTGGGATTTACCTCGCTGCTGATTCCTATCTGTTTATAAGCCAGTAATTCAACCAAAGTGTGTGGGGATTTAAAAATTTGAAAAGTCATGTCTTACCATCCATATAAAAAATTAATTTGTAACAGCAGGATAAACACAAGCTACCAGTGCCCAAGGCTGATGATCCATAAACATCTCATCGTGCCTCTTCATTTTCCAATTAATTACTGAAATAAAAATGCAATGCAAATAGACTACAAATACACTTTGGTGAGGATATCAACTGCAGAAGATTTGTCACTTTTGAAAGGGAAAACTTGAAGTAAACAAGAAACTATGGTTTCATTCTAAAGAATATATCTATGTTACATCAAATCTTTAACTAAATTAAAAAAATTTAAAAAAAAAAAATTTCCTGTGAAATTAGTCTGAACTCAGGCAATAAGATTCCATGATGTAATGTCCTCTCAATCTAGAGACAGACCTTACTTAGCAAAAATTGCTTAAAAATTGTACCTAAAATCCCTTCTGGTAAGTTAAATTGTACATTAATTAGAGACGTTCTTTATTTAAATAAGTCCTTTTGCAAGAAGAATTGTTTTGTAAGTGAACCACCTGCCCTTAAGTAATCTTTATTTTGATTCAAGACACAAAATTTCCTCAAAATAGTGTGCACATTTACTATTCATGCTAGTTAAAAAATAATCAAGAAACAGAAAAGTCATCAACTTTACCTTCCCGTTAACCCATTACCCCCGAGGTCAAGTTTCATAGCTGATGATACATACATCCTGTGATAGCAACACAACCAAAATATCTTTTTAAGAGACTTTCATCTCTTGTGAGAACTGCACAGCTGAGGCTGCCCTGCAATCAGGCCCCTCCTCCACCTCTGGAGCAAGAGCAAGCGAGGGCGCCATCAGCAAAGTAAAAGCCCCCACCAGCCAGGCGGTGGCCTCAACACAACAGTGAACTAGCTTCTCCTGGCTTCCACCTCCCAGCACACACAACTGAGAAAGCAACAGCATCCGCCCTTTCCTGCTCTTTCCAGTTCCAAATCTGTGCTTAAAATATTGGATGTATTAGAAGCCAAGCTTCAGGAGTCAATTTTCAGCACTATAAGATTAGGATGAAATGAAATCCAACAGGTAAATCCCCAAGTATAATATTGAAATTTTACCTCTTTGTGTCACTGCTAAAATTGGTGGCCTCGACCACTGCTCAGAATTGACTTCACACAGACTCTGGGGCAGCTTTCAGATAAAGTGAAAAACCTCAGATACTGAAAATTTTTGGATGCAAAAACTCCACTTCATAAAGCCAGTCATTTTAGTTCTAACTCGGCCACATGTAACATAAAAGAACTGTGAGGATTTTTTTTTAAAAAACAGAAAACTATTTTCTCTCACGTTCAAAGTGGTTTCAGAACCAAGATGCAGAAAATTAAACCTCTTCCAAAAGGTTTGGAGTCAGGTTCAGGGCTGTAGTGTTAGCAAATGTAGTGGCTGTTACGCTTTGGAAAGCAAAGGAATGTTCAAACACATCTGTACATTTTAAAGGGACCACTTAAACAACCAGAAAGATGACTCGCAATGTAAAAGAGTATGCTACTCAGAATACCTTTGAGGGACTTTTATGAGAGGACTGGGTGGGTTTTGACTGAACTGGGAAGGAAATCATTTGATGCACTCCAGATGGAAAGAAAAGTCACAGATCCCTGTTGAAGTCCCCAACACATCCTCAAGGTAAAGTAAGGCATGTTTACAGGCACGTGGCAACCCAGTTTCAAGCCATTTAAGGACGCCCTAGTTCTTTTTTAGTGTTATTGTTTCTCATAATAAATACTTATTTCTTCCTGCACATAAGCTGTTAACTGGATTCAGAAACCTCTGGTCACCTGTTTCAGCAGAGCCCTGTAGGAAACTACACACAACTAGGAAAATGTTGAAGACACAGCAATCTTAGATTGGTTCTATTTTTATCTTCAATGACCAAAATCTCACCCTGAATACTCAGGGTCCCACAGAATTATTATTCCTCTCCTTCCCCTGCCCCCTCCTCCCCAATATTCTCCAGGCTACCTGATAAATGCAAAAAACTAGGACAAATGGAGGGTGAGTAACACACACCATAATTTGGGGGCAAAAGTATGCTGCCCTTCCCCACCCACCTCCAGGCCAGCGCCTGCTGGCACCCGCACTTGCTTACGTGGCTGGCAAGCCCTTCATCATCTTAACTGTCTACAGAGTTGCCCCAGTTCCGCAGCACGTACTGACCCACCGTTCATGCCACTGTAGACATTCCGGTGATGGGCGGACACATCCTCTTGCGCCTGCCTTCGGAGGGTGCCCTCCCTGCTGCCGCCGCCGCTGCCGCCGCCTCCACCCGCGTGTTTGTGATCAGGGCTCCCCCCGAAATGCTGTTTGAGGTGCTCGGGGCTGGTGCCCCTGACCCTGGGGAGGTGCTCCAGGCTCCCACCAAGGGCGTGTTTCTGCAGATGCTCGGGGCTTCCTCCGCTGTGCCTGGGGTGCTCTGGGCTGCCCCCGGGCCTGTGCTTCTGGAAGTGTTCGGGGCTCCCGCTCAGCACGTGCTTGGGCAGCGTTTCCGGGCTGTTCCCTGCGTGTGGGTGCCTCTGCTGTTCTGGACTGCCCTTGCACAAGGGTTTGTGGTGCTCGGGGCTGGGGCCTTTGAGCGCTTTGGGGTGATCTGGGGTCCCGGAGGCCCTGGCTTTCTGCAGATGCTCGGGGCTGGCACTCCCGTGCTTGGCGTGCTCCGGGCTGCCCTCCGGCCTGGCTTTCTGCAGGTGCTCGGGGCTGCCGCCGCCCGCGTGGTGCTTGTGGTCGGGGCTGTCGGTGCTGCCTGTGCTGGAAGTGCTGCTGCCATCGCCCACGTCCCGCACATAGGGCGCCGTGGCGGCAGGAGAGCTGGCACAGGCTGGCCTGGCTGTCGATGGAGCAGCGGCTGCCCGCGCAGCCCGTGCCCTTCTCCTCGTCCAGCAGCACACACAGCTCCTTGAGCTCCATGTTCTCCTTCACAACCTCCTCCTGCTTCACCTCCAGCTCCTTCAGCTTCTGCAGGTATAAGGCCACCTCCTTGTGCATCACCCCCGCCGTGTACCGGCCCAGTCTCTGCCATTCCCGGGACACCCTCTTGCCCTTCTGCCGGTCATCATCCAGGAAACAGCAGAGGTCCCTCAGTTCCTGGTTGTCCTCCTGGAGTTTCTGGTTAATATCCTGAAAAGAGACACACAGCCATTCAAGGGAGGTATGATCACGTATGGGCCGGGGCACCAGGCTCACACTTCCTGGGAGCTGGGAGTCGGGAATGGGTGAATTCTCTGTGATGTTAGGGGAGGAAGTGAGAAGGTGAGCGGAAGCTAAAGATGCCTAGCTATCCATAAAAATGAAAATAATGGGTATTGATTATGCTCCCTGCCCCCTGCTTTACGTGCATTATCTCATCTACTTCTCACCAAACCCTCAGGGGATAATGGTTTTCCTGGGTCTTTTACAGAATGGGAAACTGGACCTCAAAAAGCTTCACCTGTCCAAGGTCATCCAGTCAGTCTTGAGGGAGCAGCCAGTTCATTAACAGGAAATCGGTAAAAAAGAAAAAAGAAAAAAAATACAAGGGTCCCTGCCTCACCTTCAAGGAAGAAAGATGGCTACTTGGGACCTGTGAAAGACTTAAAAGCTCTGAAGCAACAGACTTTTCATCACCACAAATAAGAAACACAGCCTTGGCGTTCGCCCCATGACATGGGATCTGCAGCCCCGACCCCTCTCCAGGGAGCAACATAACTGCCCTCTGGTGGCGCTTCAGTCCTGCACATCCAGCCCCTTGTTGCCAGCCCCAACCCCCCCAGGTCTCCCACGCATCTCACGGAAATTCAAGCTCTTGTGTTATATTCAGACTCCCCTCCCCAAATCACACCTTTCAGCACACGCCACCTCCACCCATCCTGTTTCTCTTCATAGGAATCTGTAGTTGTGCCTGGCACTTCCTTCTCCCTCACCTCCCGTTTGCAAGCCAAACACATCTCCTGAACTCTACCTCTGAAATTTACCTTGTCACTCCCATGCTTCAAAGCCTTAAAAGGGTCTCACTGCCCTTAGGACAAAGTGCAAAATCCTGTAAGTCTCAAAAGGCTCCCAGTCCTCTCAACTGGCCTACTTCTCCAGCATGAATGGTGATTCCTTCCTGAATATTTAGTAAACATCCATTATGTGCAAGGTCTTAGTCCAGGTGCTAGGGAGAGATCAGCGGGCACAGCAAGGACACTGACTGTGGACCTTGACCTTGAAGGACCTCGACCTTCCCATGGCTTTCATTTTGGTGGGAAAGACTAGCAAAAATTACAGGATGTAACGTCATAGTAAAAAGTGCTGGGAAAAAGACTAAAGCAGGTGAAAAAATACTATCTATAAAGAGAAGGCACTTCTGCAGAGAAGGAAAACATTTGAGCAAAGACCTGGGTGAAATCAAGGAGCAAACGTTTGTTGAAAGAGAGAAAGGCCAGTGTAAAAGCCCCGAGACAAGCGTGGCTCACACTGCAGCAAGGTCAGCGGACCTAAAGCGCCATGAGCAAGAGGGGCAGTGAGGACGGAGGTCCGGAGGCGAGGTCCACGTGGGTGGCTGCCAGGGCTAGGGAATGTGGGCCACAGCAGCCACAGGAAAATTCTGGACTGTTGAGGAGCTGAGGCTAGAGGACTGGCATGATGTGCTTCGTTCTATAAAGGATCACCAGTGTTGTGAGTTTGCTGGGGGGTGGAAGGAGGGAGTGACTTGAAGTGAGGGAGACAGGATAAGGTGAAAGCTGGAAGACCAGCTAGGAGGCTACATGGTAAGTCCAGGCAGAGGGAGATGCCGGCGGCTGCAGCCCACGGAGGCAGTGGACAAAGTGAGACCATTCCTCCCCATCACGTGCTGAGCCCCACCCATGCTGGCTGGTCTCAGGCCCAAGGACGAGCCCATCCGCCTTTCATTCAGATGCTTCCCAGCCTCTACACAGCCTTTATGACACTTCCCCACAGAAGCCGTCCCGGACGGCTAATCTAAAGAAAGTCCTCTTCTGTGCTGGACCCCTTCAGCATCCCCTCTGTTGGGCTTTTTACAACTTCTAATCACATATGGTTGAGTGTGACTACTGGTCAAGTCTCCTTCACAGGACCAGAGCCATGAGAATGGAGACCCATCTATTCCTTTCACCTCTGTGTATCCCACACACAGCACCCCCACTGTGGATACCTGAAATCAAGGCATTCAGAATTAACTGTGAAACCCCCATTTAGTCTCCATTCACACAGAGTAAAAGGTAGCTGTTTCTTGCAGCGCCATCCTTCGGAGGGGGTGAAAGGGGGGCAGCTACCTAAGATTTCCCTTGCTTCACAAAGCCTGAAAACCTCTGGTCCTGTGACTGTCAGACAACCCAGAACTAGAGGCACTCGGAGAGGGGACCTGATTCTCTCAAACTCAGACTGACTCCAATGCTTTTCTTGATACTGACTAGGAAGTAAACCATAAAACATCTGCCAACCATGCCTGGCACCGCCTGGCAGTCATGAGGCCTAAGGCAGGAGTGAGGCTCAAGGCCTGAGGAGAAAGAGGATCAGTGCAGCTTAGTTTTCAACTTGATTCTAACTCCTGGCATTACCAACGGCTCTGTTTCCTTCCCTCTAATGCCCATCCACTTCTTCCGCTTCCCAGTGCCACCTCTGACCTCAGGCCTGCTGTCTCCAAAAGCATCCCCAGGCCTCCCAGCCTTGATCTGCCCCAGCCCCTAACTTCCCTCATTCATTCCAATTCAAGCTCTCCCTGGCCAAACTGATCAAACACTTTCCCTGCAGGTGACATCTCTCCTGCCTCCATCACCTCCCCTTTGCCAGGGAAAGTGAAGAAACCCTTGCACCAGGCCCGAAAGGCTTTCTCCTGCCTTTCTACCTTTAAGTAAGTAAGTAAGTGTTAGTCGCCCAGTCATGCCTGACTCTTTGCAACCCCAATGACTGCAGCCCACCAGGCTCTTCTGTCCATGAGATTTCCCAGGCAAGAATACTGGAGTGGGTTGCCATTTCCTTCTCCAGAGGATCTTCCTGACCCAGGTTCAAACCCAGGATTCCTGCACTGCAGGCAGATTCTTTACTGACTGAGCTACAGGGGACCTTTAGCCCCCTCTAATTATGAACCAGCTAACTAGGAACCCTGATTAGGTCTAACTTTCCAACTAGAAAAAACTACCTTGCCCTGTCTGTGAATTCGCCTAAGAGGAGAGCTTGCTCTGATAAGACTCCACCAGCCCTAGAAGAGCACCAGGTATGCAGGAGCACCAGGTCTGAAAGAATGAATGATGAATTTCTACTCACTGCTTAATGCCTGTAAGAAACACTCCCTAGAGCACTCATTGGGCATCATTTTTTTTTCTTTTCTAATGTAGATGGCTTCTGGAGGGCAAGAATCCATTTCAATGTCTTTCTTTGCATATTTGATTCATCTGACTTGGTGCACTACACACAGTGAATGCTTAATAGGTGTTGATGGAGCGACCAACCCTTTAAAGCCCTAGGCAAGTGATCCAAACAAGACACAGCTCTAGCTACTGACAAAAGGCTTCTTATTGTTTTCTGCTAGTTCCCGCTGTGTTGGAGCCTATAGTAATAAGAGAATAAATTATCCCTTGAGACGGGTGCTTTATGGAAAATCAGAAGCTGTGGATATTCTGAGAAAATAATGCTAAACAAAATCAATCTTTCTCAGCTTCAAAAATTCTTCCACATTTAGCTTAATTCTGGTATTTCACAGAAAGTTCAACTCACGTTCTTCTTCATCTGAATCTCCATGTGAAAATATTACCTTTTGACTATCCTACAACTATTCCCGTTTTCTCCAGAACTGGGACGTAAACAGGACTTGTGCCACCATGGGTTGCTTCCCAAACGGTGTGAAATATATACATGTGACTCCTGAACAAGCTGGGGGCTAGGGGTGCTGACATCTGGCCAAGTTGAAAAGCCATTCAACTTATAGTCGGCCCTATACACACCAGATCCGCAATCATGGATTCAAGCAATGGCACATCATAGCCCTGCAGTATTTACTAGTGAAAATATTCCTGTAAAAATGGACCTGAAGCATTCAAACCTGTGTTGCTCAAGTGTCAGAATTCTAGTTGAGGTTGAAGCGACAGGTATTGCCTCATTCAGTTTTATCAGTATACCTTTTCTTTCATTTATTCACCATTCCTTTTTTTCATTGCATGCATACTAAGTCACTTCAGTCATGCCTGACTCTTTGCAACCCCATGGACTGTAGCCTACCAGGCTCCTCTGTCCACGGTATTTTCCAGGCAAGAGTACTGGAGTGGGTTGCTATACCCTCCTCCAGGGGATCCGCCCAACCCAAGGATCAAACCTGCATCTCTTATGTCTCCTGCATTGGCATGTGGGTTCTTTACCACTAGCACCACCTGGGTTCTTGCAAATATTATGTACTCTGCAATTTTTAGCTATTTCCTTTGCCTTCTAATGTATAGCTAAGCAACCAGCTTGATAATAACCTTGTGAGCTAGTTTTTTCCAATCTGTCACTTTAAGACTTGGGTTGTCTTTTTCAAAACAGTAAGTGTTTTTTTAACATTGCAACAGGCCACTAGATGTTACCCATTTGTCCAAAGTGGGCTTTTAAAAAGACTAAATGTATAATCACTTGAAATTCACATCATCCCAAATTTCATACATAGGACTGTCAAGTACTACATGTGTATGAGCGCTCAGTCACTGAGTCCTGTCTGACTTTCTTATGACCCCATGAACTGCAGCCCGCCAGACTCCTCTGTCCATGGTATTTTCCAGGCAAGAACACTGGATTGGGTTGCCAGGGTATCTTCCCAACTCAGCGACTGAACCTGCATCTTCTACATTGGCAGGTAGATTCTTTACCACTGCACCATCAGGGAAACCCCTCAAGTACTATAATTGAGGTTAAAGAATTATTTTGTTATTTTTCCATCATTGCAGGATGGGGAATTAGTGTGTTGGAGAGCGAGGAGGAAAATTAATGTGCTGCAGATAAATCCATAGAGATTCAGTTGCCCCCAACCTCCCCTGGCAAAACTCTAGGCCAGAGAGCTCTGTGAGTGCTGATACATGTTCAGAGAGCAGGAATGTGGTTCTCAGGAATTCATCCCTTTCAACATCAGCACCCTAACCAGAATCTCCTTTCTTGAACCCCTTTTAGGAAGATGCATCCCAATCAGAGAATGTCAACCAGCCAAAAGAAAAAAAAATCAGCTTACTTGGATCATTTCATATCTGTGTGACCTTAAGAAAGCTATTGAACCTCACTGGGTTTCTTCATCTGTGTATTATTTAAACTTCATCAAACTTCATGCAAAAATAATATACCCATTTAGCAGATGAAAAAAACGAAAGCTCAGAAAGGTGAGCTATTTGCCCATGCTACCCAAATCATCAGGACCCAAAACCTTTCACTTTCTACTGCCCCACCCTGCACTACCAAGCCAGTGCTTGGACTGGGTCATAGGCCCCTCAAAGGATGAGAATGATGTTTCCATCTCCCCATGTCCACAGCCTTCAAAATATTGAAATGCAATTTCAAAGCCAGCTCACAATAAAAAAAAAAAAAAGGAAGCAAAGTGCTATGGCCTTAATTACTCCAAACTTATAGTCTTCAGCTGAGAGTCCCAAACCAACAGAGGGCAAAAAATAAATCCCCTTCCTTCCAATTAAATGAAAATAAATGTACTATTACTGATTCAGTCAGACATTTATGGATCATGATGGTGTCTATGGAAGCTCTGAGCAGAGATGAGGAAGGGAGGGAAGATGGCTGGCCCCTTGACAGGGCTTTACCACAGCCCTGGGGGGAGGGATGATGGGGATGAGCAGAGGCTGTGTCAGATAGTAACCTGCTCCCGTCATTTCTGAACCTGGTGGACTGGTCACGAATTCCAGCCACAAGGGAGACTACATGGGGTGTAATAGCTGCTCTTAATTGGCCGTATAGGTATTCCTCTAAATGAGGTTACTGGAATCAAGACCAGGTCCCCCATTCCCCACACCACTTACACATAGACTTACACACAGTCCACACAAACGAAAAGAACTTTCAAGTATTTCTAAGCACTTATGTCAATGCTCCACACTATCAAAATCTCTAGGAAATTAATTACAAACTCTTTCAAGTCATATTATAGTTCAAGCCATGGAAGAAGATTAAATTGGAGGACCATGAACTATACTTGGGTCCAGCTTTGCCGAGGAAACTGGGACTGATCCAGAAGATGCGTGGCTATACATATACTTATGCATCGTCACCTGATGACAATAACCACCATTTTTGTAGACAAGTCCAGAATTAAACCTTTACCTACATTATAATTTATGTCACAATCCCCAAGGTGATGGTTACTATGATTTGCATTTTATTAATGAGTAAAATGAAGCTCTGAGAAATTAATTACCCAAGCTCACCCACCTGACCAAATGAGGATTCTACTGTAGATGCAAACCCACCTCTGAGATGATCTCCCCACTACCCTGGCCTGCCTCTAATCCCCCAAGAGTCTAGTACTTAATAAATAGTCCATTAGGAACGAATCAAACCAAAAGAGAGATTAAGCCATGGGTTTTTCTAACTGAGATTCCCCCAACTGCACCCACTCTAGGGACCATATGACAGTCAGCTGGAGCCTCAGGGCAGGGCCATCTCCACCTGGAGTGGGCCCAGCACCCAGGTGAGCATCTTGCCTTCTGCCCCTCCCACTCCCCTTTGCCCCAGAATCCTAGAGCTGGACCGCTGGGGAAATTCGGTAAGCGTCTAAGACTGAGAAGTGGGGTGGGAGTGGAAAGGGGACAAGAACAGCATGTGCCTGAGGGTATTTGCTCCCCAGGTTCCTTCAGAGATTTCGTTTGTGTCTGGCTTCCTATAAACAAAAGAAGAACAATGAGAGGAAGGAATACCAGGAGGCACCAGCGCAAGCAGTGAGGAAAGGAAGTTTGTGGTACACACGGGCAGGGCGGTTCCCCACCACTCATCTGCGGCAGCCACTGGGGCGGGCACACTGCAGGCACACTCAGAGGCTTCCAGGCGAAAAGAAACTAAGTGGGGGTTTGGGGCTTTACTGTTTTGCTTTTCTTTTGTTCTTTTCTTTCCCCTAATAGCAAAGAAAGGAAAAGCATCATTGGCTGACACTTGAGGTCCCTTTTCAGAACCTTGTGCTTCCCACACTGAGTCCCTCTGCCCTTCACCCCAGGCTAGATGAACTTATAATCAAATCGGGGGCAAATGGTACGGTCGGGCAACCCCAGATGATGCCAGTCTAACTCGAGGAGAAGGAAAGCACCGGAACAGGTAGAAAACAGAACGGGAAGGCAGAGGTAAGCTTCTCTGCAAGATGAGACATAGCCCAGCTCCAGGGATGGCGCCAGGCTTCACCCCGGGCGCTCCGTCAGCCCTTTTCCCTAGCACTGTCCCTTTCTTCGCCTTATGCCCCATGGGGAAGTCGTGACGCCAGAGCAACCGTATGGTACCCCTGATCCCCAAGGGCGAAGACGCCCTGGACTCAACCCTAAGCTCGTTTTTGTTTCCTGCCTGGCTGTAACCCGGCTCCCCAAAGCACCGATTTTCCAGGTTTCCTGGGAAATTAAAGATTCCGCATGCCCATCGCTGACCTCCCAGCCTTTCGACATCCCTGGAGCACGCTCCTGGGGCCACGAAGGACCACCGAGTTCGACGCTAGCGCGCCCCATATGGGGAAGAGGAGGGAACCAAATGTCTCCGAAGTTTGGAAAAGTTTCCAAAGGGCTGGGGAAGGGGATCGGGGGATGCAGACAGGGAGACAGGGGAGCACTACCTGTTGACGGAAGGAGGGAAAGTGGCCTGGCCCCACCTCCCCGGTGCCCAGCTCCCCGCCCTGCCGAGCGCAGCGCTCACCTTGAGCCCGCGTATCTCGCCGAGGTGCAGCTGCAGGCGGCGGTTGACCTCCCGGATGAGGTTGCTGTGGTCCAGCATCGCGCTCACCTTCTCGGCCTCCGCGCGCCGCAGGCAGCGGATCAGCTCCTCCTTGCTCCACTGCAGCAGCTCCTGGTCCGACACTTTGGACAGGTCCTCCACGGCGGCGGCCGCAGGCGGGCCGGCAGAGGTTGGAGGACAACTTTCCGCCGCCGATGCGCCTCCAGCCGCTTTCGACATGGTATCCGCGCGGTGGCAGGTGCGAGTGGGTGGAAAAGGAAAAGCGACTCCCGAAGACGCGGGCGCTGCGGGGCCGCCTCCGCCCACACCCCTGTGCGCTCCAGCGAGTCAGCTGCACCGCCCAGGGGCCGCTGGGTTGGGGCGGCAGGGGTCGCGCTGGACGGCCATCCTACCTCGCCATCTCCGCGCGCGCGCCCGCGCACCCCCAGGGCCGGGCAGCCACCCGCGCGCTGCGGCCAAGGCACATCCCGACTCCGCGCAGGTCCATGGTGAGGGGCGCCGGGAAGCGGGTGCCGCTGGGGGAGACACTGGGGAGCCGCACCCCGGTTCCCCTGCCCTCTCTGCTGCCCTAATTCGAGCCTGTCGCCCCCTACACTCTCGCACGCACACAACGCACACACGCTCACTTTCTTCCCCCTTGCTCAGCTGCAGCCCCCGCCTCTCTCCTAGCCTCGCAGGGGCGCGCTGGGCCCCGCGGAACCTCCGGAGCTAAGCTAGCGCCGCCGCCGCTGCTGCCCGGGTGATCCGTGCGGACGGCCGGCTGCGCTCCTCCGACCGCCTTCGCTGCTCCCGCCGCCGCTCCCAGGGAAGCCTAGGATTTGCAGCGCCGAGCAGAGGAGGGGTGGAGGCTGGGTGGGAAAAGGCTAGATCGGCAGGAGGAGGAGCCTGGAGCCAGGGCCGCCCGCAGCCGGCCGCACCTCCTGCGCGGGCCGGACGCAGCTGCAGCCGTTCGCCTGCCTGCTGGGACGCCGAAGCACGCTCTCCGCTGTCCCGCCGGGGAAGGCCGGGGGTGCGGCTGGTTCTGCGCCCCGGCGCGGGTGGGGCGGGAGGAGAAGTGTGACAGACGTGACGCTCGGGCTTTGGGAGGCTCGCGGGCGCCACCGTGTGACCGAAGTTACTGCTGCCTCCGCCCCTTGCCTGCCAGGCTCGTTACTGGGCAGGGGAAACAGCTGTGAGCAAAATGAGAGCTACTTGAAGAAATTGGGGTTCAGGAAAGATGGGTAGGACGACATGAGGGTAACCGTCTGAGTATACTTTGGAGGACGGAAGAAAAGGTCGGTGGCAAAGACATCAGAGGGTTGTGGGGAAGGAACGTGTAAGAAAACCCTCTAAGAAGGGGAAAAAGAGGCTTCTGGGCAGTACTCTTTAGGGACCACACACCCTCACACTCACCACAGCAGGCCTCTGTCTTGTCTAAAAACCCACTACTTAGTGAAGAAGCTTAAGGGGAGGTTCTGGATCTTTTATATTTTTGTTTGAAAAACATCAAAGCCTTAAGGGAAAAATAAAAACTCCTGCTCAGGGAGGGGTTTGATTCAGGTCATACCTGAATGGTCTACTGGTTTTCCCTACTTTCTTCAATTTAAGTCTGAATTTGACAATAAGGAGTTCATGATGTGAACCACAGTCAGCTCCTGGTCTTGTTTTTACTGACTGTATAGGGCTTTTCCATCTTTGGCTGCAAAGAATATAATCAATCTGATTTCGGTGTTGAACATCTGGTGATGTCCATGTGTAGAGTCTTCTCATAATCAAATCCCTTACTATTATACAGTGGAAGTGGGAAATAGATTAAGGGACTAGATCTGATAGACAGACAGACAGATATCTGATAGATCTGATAGAGTGCCTGATGAACTATGGATGGAGGTTCGTGACACTGTACAGGAGACGGGGGTCAAGACGATCCCCAAGAAAAAAGAACGCAAAAAAGCAAAATGGCTCTCTGAGGAGGGCTTAAAAATAGCTGTGAAAAGCAAAGGAGAAGAGGAAAGATATACCCATTTGAATGCAGAGTTCCAAAGAACAGCAAGGAGAGATAAGAAAGCCTTCCTCAGTGATCAGTGCAAAGAAATAGAGGAAAACAATAGAATGGGAAAGACTAGAGATCTCTTCAAGAAAATTAAAGATACCAAGGGAACATTTCATGCAAAGATGGGCTCAATAAAGGACAGAAATGGTATGAACCTAACCTAAGCAAAAGATAGTAAGAAGAGGTGGCAAGCATACCCAGAAAAACTGTACAGAAAAGATCTTCATGACCCAGATGATCACCCAGATGGTGTGATCACTCAACTAGAGCCAGACATCCTGGAATGTGAAGTCAAGTGGGCCTTAGGAAGCAACACTATGAACAAAGCTAGTGGAAGTGATGGAATTCCAGTTGAGCTATTTCAAATCCTAAAAGATGAGGCTGTGAAAGTGCTGCACTCAATATGTCAGCAAATTTGGAAAACTCAGCAGTGGCCACAGGACTGGAAAACGTCATTTTTATTCCAATCCCAAAGAAAGGCAGTGCCAAAGAATGCTCAAACTACCACACAATTGCACTCATCTCACATACTAGTAAAGTAATGCTCAAAATTCTCCAAGCCAGGCTTCAACAATACGTGAACTGTGAACGTCCAGATGTTCAAGCTGGTTTTAGAAAAGGAAGAGGAACCAGAGATCAAATTGCCAACACCTGCTGGATCACTGAAAAAGCAAGAGAGTTCCAGAAAAACATCTGTTTCTGCTTTATTGATTATGCCAAAGCCTTTGACTGTGTGGATCACAATAAACTGTGGAAAATTCTGAAAGAGATGGGAATACCAGGCCACCTGACCTGCCTCTTGAGAAACCTGTATGCAGGTCAGGAAGCAACAGTTAGAACTGGACATGGAACAACAGACTGGTTCCAAATAGGAAAAGGAGTACATCAAGCTGTTATATTGTCACCCTGCTTGTTTAACTTATATGCAGAGTACATCATGAGAAACGCAGGGCTGAAGGAAGCACAAGTTGGAATCAAGATTGCCGGGAGAAATATCAATAACCTCAGATATGCAGATAACATCACCTTTATGGCAGAAAGTGAAGAAGAACTAAAGAGCCTCTTGATGAAAGTGAAAGAGGAGAGTGAAAATGTTGGCTTAAATCTCAACATTCAGAAAACTAAGATCATGGCATCCGGTCCCATTACTTCATGGCAAATAGATGGGGAGACAGTGGAAATAGTGGCTGACTTTATTTTTAGGGGCTCCAAAATCACTGCAGATGATGGCTGCAGCCATAAAATTAAAAGACGCTTACTCCTTGGAAGAAAATTTATGACCAACCTAGACAGCATATTAAAAAGCAGAGATGTTACTTTGCCAATAAAGGTCCATTGAGTCAATGCTATGGTTTTTCCAGTGGTCATGTATGGATGGGAGAGTTGGACTATAAAGAAAGCTGAGTACCAAAGAATTGATGATTTTGAATGTGGTGTTGGAGAAGACTCTTGAGAGTCCCTTGGATTGCAAGGAGATCTAATCAGTCCATCCAAAAGGAAATCAGTCCTGAGTATTCATTGGAAGGACTGATACTGAAGCTGAAACTCCAATACTTTGGTCACCTGATGCAAAGAATTGACTCATTGGAAAAGACCCTGGTGCTGGGAAAGATTGAAGGCAGGAGGAAAAGGGAATGACAGAGGATGAGATGGGTGGATAGCATCACCAACTTAATGGACATGAGTTTGGGTAAACTCCAGGAGTTGATGATGGACAGGGAGGCCTAGTGTGCTGCAGTCCCTGGGGTCACAAAGAGTCGGACACGACTGAGTGACTGAACTGAACTGAACTGAACTGCTCAGGGAGGCCTGGATTTTAAGGTCAGCAGTCACCTCCTCTCTAAGTACCGCCCCTTAGCCAAGCTGTAACGCCAGTCAAGGCTGCCCTGTGTTACTGCTCGGCCTTTTATGGTGGTAACTTCTGGAAGGGGTACCCTGTGTCCCTGTGTACTGTCTTTGGGCTACGAGAGTCTCTTCCCCTATCCTCAGTTCTGCTCTCACATATGATTCACATGGAATAATCGGAGAGGAAAACATTTGTTTTTGCCTGAAGAAGTGGATACATTTGGTCCTGGACATGTCACTTCAGTGTATACTGGCTGAAGTGACATGCCCAGGACCAAGAGTGGGGCATGTCATGGGGCATAGGATGGATACAGGGTCAGAAAACCACAGAGACTTGCCCCCAAGGGACTTCAGAAAACCAGGGTGCAGAGGCACTCTCTCTATCCAGTAGGATGAGGATCTAAGTCAGAGGACCACCCCCTGACAAGCTGCTCAGTGTATGTCCCCTGATAAAGCTGCTACCTGTTAAGAGATGATCGCTCAGCGACTTCTGAGACCTGACTTCCTGGAGAGCCTGAATGGTGGTGTCTCCCTTTGACCTTGATGCCCTTAAAGTTCCCCTCCACTTAACTACACTTCAGACAGGTTTCTTCCTGACCATCTTGAAGGTCCATGACTTCCCTTTCCATAGAACACTTACTTTAGAAGACTTTCATCATAAATTCTTTCTCTGCTCTCTTGAACTGTAGATCACCTCCCAGCTTATCACTAGTATTACCACCCAGAAATTCTTTCTCAAGGACCTGAGAGCCATCCCTTTGACATGTGATCATCAAGGAAGACCATGCCCTAGCTCTCTGGGAGGTAGAAGCCTAACTTCAATGAGTGCCAGTTAGCAAACACAGATGGCTCATCACATCAGCTAACATCCCCCAACACCCAGACTCCTCTAGTACCGTTGACCCTTGAACAGCAAGAGTTTGAACTGTGGGGTTCTGTTTATACCTGGAGCTCTGGCCATCCATCTCCATTTGAAGCAGGAAGGAGGTAGAAGTAGATGGCAAAAGTTCTCTTGGTAACATGGCCCAGTGAATCTCATTTATATCCTAATAGTCAGGGTTTACCATCTGACCACCTCCCAGCTTCACAGGAAGCTAGGTAGTTTGAAGGAGGTAGAAGTAGATGGCAAAAGTTCTCTTGGTAACATGGCTCAGTGAATCTCATTTATATCCTAATAGTCAGGGCTTACCATCTGACCACCTCCCAGCTTCACAGGAAGCTAGGTAGTTTTTCTAAGTTAAGCACAATAATGTCACAAGTAAAATCAAAATTGTGTTCATAAGAAATAAGGAAACTAATATTATAAAGCCAACTAACAGTTTCATATGCAAACCTTAGCAGGGGACTCTGTATACAGTAAATGGAGGTATCTAAAACGAGTCATTAAGTGACTCTGCATCATCAGGTCCTGATGGTTTTACCTCATTTGTCCTTTTGAATTAACTATTCCATAATAGCTCACTATTGCCCAACCCAGATCTCATTAGGTCTCACCTGAGTGTCCGCACTGGTTCTTCTGACTCCAGCATCATTTCTCTAGAGTTCACACACCTGCCCAAATAAACTATATAAAACAGTCAAGTCAAGCTGTTTCATCCCTCAGGAAGGGTGAATCACTGCTCATCTCAACCTCCAGGTATAATTCATACCATCTCTGCCCGGCGACTTTGCAATAACTCCCACCAAGGCAGCAGTTTCTCCTCTCTCTTGATGATTTTGTGCTTGGCCACAGGACTTGCTTTGCTAATGGAAAGGGGGTGCCCCTGAGAGTGTATCGCTTCTCCGGTGAGAACTCACCCGCCTGTACTTTCACAGTTTAGGTGGAAAGAGCTAACCTTGGATGGCTGCTGTTGCTTCAGTCTGGGCCCCACACAGAGTCACCCTGCAGCCAGGCGCCCCTCCTCTTGTAGACTCAGATCTGTGTGCAAGAATGTGTGATTGTTAGTAAGCCACGGCGTTTGGGGTATCTTTACTGTGCAGCATGAATGCAATAGGAGATACAACTCTCTTGCGGACATCCCTTCAGTGGCACCTCATTCTCTTTCCACAGGGCAGAGCCACGTTCCTTAGCAGAGCACAGAGGGCTGGCCCAGTCTGGCCTTGGCCCGCCTTGCCTCGTATTTCATACTTATCCAGTGCCAAACTGCCCATCGCCCCCTATGGGCGCTTTCCATACCTCTGTGCCCCACTGATGCTCTTCTCTCAGTGCGTCTCCTGCCTTTCTCCCTGAACAACTCACACTGATTTTTCCCATGGGCACCAGCTTCTCCAGGTCCCTGGCATCAGCCCACACTCTTCAGTGGAAGCAGGAGTGAGTATCCCATCTCACCTCCAGTGCGTACCATAGCTCAGTCCTTGAAACAGAGTATCAACTACAGAATAGTATAGGTAGAGACTCAGACTAACCCAGCTCGATCCTAGTAGAAAGTTTAGCTCCAGCCAGAGTTTAATATTCTATCTTTCATATTGTCTCCAAACCCCACAGACTCCCATCATCCCCTACAGATTCCCTCAGGACCACGGGAGATGCTTGCTATTGAGGACGTTGCTGAATATATTCCACAATGCATTGTCATGACACTGCATCCTCATCCATGAGACTTCTTGGCAACTCATTAGTTTTAATCTTATGGAGACTGAATTATGCAACTGGTAAGCATTCTTCTTTGCACTGGCTGCTGGGAAGTCAGATCCAAATTTGTGGCCCACATTCAGCTACTTCAACAAGACTTAAGGAATATAGTCTGTTGACTAATTCTGACTTCTGTCATTTTTTTTTTCTTTACTTTCAAATTCCCTTCTCCAAATTTCCAAATTTATTTTTTACCTTGTTCTGTATGTTTGTTTGTATATTGTCAGATACATACATCTGTAAACATACACACTTTTTTAAAAAAGGAACAAAAGGGAAAGAGAGGTCTTTTCTTTAGTCATAGACCCTATATGTTTCGTCTCCCATTTACTTTGATGTCTTTTCCCTCTGTCAGCCCTAAACTCTGTCAACAAGGCCTGCTTCCTACTTAAAGTCAGCACTTAATAAAGGAGGGAAACAAGGAGAGAACAAGCCTCCTAGAAGCTTTTGTTCAGAATTTTTTATCCCCTTGGTTTGGAATGTCTCTTCCTTTTGAAAATATTAATTACTGTTTGGCATTTGCTATTATAGAAGTCAAAGGAGTGCTTTGCAGTTTAGAAAACTTTTCAGATTTTTCAAAATTGTTTAAAGGTATGATATTATGGTGCTCAAATGCTGCAAGATGCTCTCAGGTGACAGGTTTATTCACTGATGATGCCAGAGTAAGTAGTGATACTGCATCAACAAGGCTGAGGCTTATCTCATTGTATGTGTGCTGTGTCAAGTAACACAAGCAGCCACTGAAACATCCTATCTTGCTCCCCCAAGGGCCCGTTTCCCAGGCAACATTTCAAAGCTCGATAGAAGTACATCAGACTTTAGCTTTGGTGTCTAATTCTGCATCCAGATCCAGAGAACATGGCTTTGTGTGGAGCTAAGAAACAGCTGAGATTCCCAGCTCTGGTTAGAAACCTCCGAGGGTGGTGGATATTATTGATGGTTGACTCCAAAACATGTTTCTGCCTCAAGCCAATGCGGAAGTGCTTTGCCTTGATCCAGCCCCACAAACAGGACATTTAGGAGCTTGCTGGTTTTTATTGTACTTTGTTCTGCCAAGTACTGAGGCAGAAACTTCCAGGCAAGTGTTAATGTCACTTCCAGAAGCACCCAAGGGAGAGAGGTTCAGTCAACCTGATCGTCAGTGTTGGGATCCCCAGTGTCTCCGGGCTCATGGGAACAGCAGCCCTGCCCCTCACATGCAGTCTCACGGCTGCACCGTGGGGGGGATGAGGCGTGCATCTCAGGGAAGAAAGTGAGAGCAGAGGGTACCTCCGGAGCCCCTATTTTCTGTTGTTTGTAAAGGAAACAGTCATACCCGTTCATGGTCATCCCTGGACCTTTAATGCTGTTGCCACTGTTAACCCTCCTCCCGTCTTTACTCCACAGATTCCCGGCTTTGATTGCATATTAGAATGACCAGGGCTTCTCCCTAAAGATTTTTGATTTGATAAGTCTGGGGTACAGCATACACATTGGTGGTGTTTTTTTTTTTTATAACTCCTCACATGATTCTGTCGTGTAGCCATTTGAAAATTACTGTTAGATGGTGTAGATGGACTAGAAATACAGTACAAACCACAAATACAAGTCACAAATGAAAATGTAAAACTCCTAGTTGTTTAGTCCCTAAGTCATGTCTGCCTCTTTGTGACCCCATGGACTGTAGCCCACCAGGCTCCTTTGTCCATGGGATTCTCGAGGCAAGAATACTGGAGTGGGTTGTCATTTCCTTCTCCAGGGAATATTCCTGACCCAGGGATCGAATCCATGTCTCCTGCATTGGCAGGCAGGTTCTTTACCACTAAACCACTGGGGAAACCTGCAAAGTTTCTAGTAGTTTCTTTTTAAAGTAAAAATAAACAGGTTGATACTAATTTTAATAATAGATATCATTTACCCTAATGTATCCAAAATGTTAGTTCAGTGTGTAATCAACATAAAAATTATGAATGAGATTCTTTGCATTTTTGTAGTAACCTTTCAAGATCTCACATGAGCTTTATGCTTACAGCACATCTCAATTCAGACAAGCCACATTTCAAGTGCTCAATATCCACATGTGACTAGTGGCTTCCAAATTAGACAGCACAGATGTATTCCATTTGGAGGTGGGGGGAGAAGGGAAAGAAAGAGACTGAATAATGTGGTGGACTGAATAATAAGGCCCTCAAAGATATCCTGTACTAATCCCTGAAACCTATGAATGTTACCTTACATGGTAGTAACAGACTGCAGATATGATTGCATTAAGAATCTTGAGATAGGTCAAGCTTATCCCAGTGGGTCCTGCATGCAACCACATATATCCTTATAGAAGGGACATAGGCAGAATTCCCCAACAGGGGAGGAGGGCTATGTAACCACAGTGACTGGGATTGGAATGATGGGGCTGCAAATAAAGGAATGCTGGCGGCCACTAGAATCTGGAGGAGTCGAGAAACAGTCTCTCCCGAGAGCCTCTGGAGGAAACACAGCCCTTCCAACACTTTGATTTCAGCTGCTTAAGACTCATTTCAGATTCCTGGCCTTCTGTGAGAGAATAAATTTCTATTATTTAAAGATGCTAAATCTGTGGCCACAGTAGGAACTAATATGACATGATACCAGTTATAACAGAGCACTTCCTTTTTATCTGTAATATTGTAGTCATCACAGCCTGTCTTCTTTTATAGCTAGTTGAATACCTATTGATATTTTCTTTTTGAGGCAGGGATATGCATACTCATTGATGAACCCTCACCACACTCAGCCAGTAAGGTGGGTGCCGTAGGCATCAGCAAAGGTTGTTCAGATGCACCTGAAGTGCTGTCTCCAGGGTGCCCAGATTGTGTGTGCTCTGGAAAAGCATGAAAGGAAGGCTGCCTCCAAGGGAGATCTCTATCTGATGGAGCAACAACAGATCACAAACATCTAGACATTCACTTGGTCCATTGTAACACCTGCCTGCCCTAGTCTCTTGAAGTGTCTTTGAGAAGCAGTAACCCCAGGAGTAGAGAAAAGGAAGAAAGTGCTAGAAGCAGGAACTGCCTACCAGGTCTGACCTGTGACACAAACTCCAGCAGAACTAGCCCACCCCGGCCTGTCCCAGGGCAGACCCACCCCCACGAGACCAGGAATTTTTTGTCTCTTTGCTCAGCTGCCTGAAATAGACATAGTTAAGAGTCTCACAGGTGAAAATACCTTTTCACATGTCTGCTCAATAAGATAGCTTTCCTCCTAACATGGAGATCAGCTGCTCTGAGGGTGTGTAAGTTTGATTAGGAAGTCTGCTCTTAGGCAGCAGGACAGTCTCCTGGCAGCATCAGTACCACCTGGATGTTGCTTATCATGCCCCCATATAATTTAAAATGATAAATGACAGAGCAAAAATTGAAGTACACGCTGTCCTTCAGAACAGAAGCTTCCAAACTGCTGTGGGCACACTGCACTGGAGAACTCTCATGGGCGAGTACACGGTCTTACTGAATCCACGATGGGACCAGGCGTTTGATTGCCTTTTATATGTGAGTAGTCCAAGGCTCAGGCCAGACTCTCATAGTTAACAGAGTATCATCCGGATGATAGTCTTCATCCAAAGAAAACAGGAGGAGTTTGAAGAGTCTGCAGGTGACTCTCTGGGCCCCAACCTTCCATACAGCCTTCAAAGAATGGCATGGGGTCTTCAGTGGTGCACTGAGTCCCGGGTGTTCAGAAATAGCAGTAGAGCAAGCATAGGATGAGAACAGCCTCTGAAGGTGACATAAAAGGGGTTCTTATGCCTTTGCCACTGGGAAAGAAAACCTAATTGCAGAATATTTTGCAAGGAAGGGAGTTGTAACATTTTTTTGTCTTTTGGTTTGTCTGGTAGCATCTACAGAAGTTGCTAAAGCAGGCTCTTTCCCACAGGGATATTTGCAAAGGATGCTGTCTGCCTCAGCACCACTGTGCTGTTACTAATCCCTGCCCCTTCATGTTGCAGCCTTAATTTCACTGCCCCAGAGATACCATCACTAATCAGGTCATTGGAAGGACCTACTCCTTCATCATGGGTTCATCACCTTATTAGTTTCCTTTATAACACTTTTCATTTGAAATTGTTTCTATTTTGTTTGTTTACTTTCCATTTTTAGCTGGGAAAGGCATATAAGGAGGAAGTATGTTTGTGTTGTGCCTGAGTCATGGTATCTATTCGGAAACTCTTTTTTAGTAACTAGATAAATTGCAGATGTTTAATATTTGCTTATCTACACAGCAAGCCCCTAATCACTCTATGCTTTATAACAGTACAAATCCCCCCAACACTGCAAGGCTGATAGAGTTAGTCTGGGGTGAGGTCCTGGAAATGTATATTCTAAGGCTGCTCCTTGCTAACCCTAATGTGATCAGTCAATGGAACAGCACGCAGGACCCCGTGCCTGCCTCCTCGCACAATTTGTATTTGTTCTCTTTGCAGTGAGAGACATGGCAACAACCTAATTCACACACCCACTTTTGGATCTTGGGGATGTCTGAGTGTATCTTGTGACTCCTATTTGCATATGTAACTTTGTCTAGCCACAAGAAGGCATAAAAATTCAGGGCTAATGTTACCTCCTATACACCATGAGTTAATGCTCCCCAGTAAGAAGGAGAGACAAAGAGCACCAACATGGTAGGAATTGGGGGGAATATTCAGGGCAGCTAAAGAACTCCACTTTCTGGAAAATGTATCCCAAGTTCCTTGGAGCCTCAAAGTGACATACATCTTTTGGGGGTTTGCAAAAGAACCAAAAGGTAGACCACCTAAGGATGGCCACGTGAACCCTATGCAGATTTGAGTGATTGGAGATCAATAATAAATACTCTTTTAGCAATAGATGGGGAATGAGGCTGGAAATGGCAGTGACAGGGAGCAGAGTCCACAGCCACACAGTAGTAACATCAAAAGGAAAAAAAAAAAAAAAGAATTGAGTACCTGAGAAATTAACATCACTCTGGACCTTTACTCTTCGTGGTGTGGTCCGAGGACCAGCAGCATGGTCTTCACCAAAGACCTTGCTAGAAATTCAGAATTGCTGCCCCCCACTCTGGAAGTACTGAATGGGAATCTGCCTTTAGACAAGCTCTCCAGGCAATTTATAAGAACTTCAGAGTTTGAGAAGGGCTGGATTCTTGGCCTATAACTTTAGCCTCCTAGAATGATGTGTGACTATGAAGATCACAAAACTTTAGAAGATGGTGTAGGAATCTGTTATTAATGCTCCTAAATACACTGTGTCATTCTTCATAGGGGTCTTTCCGGAGTTGGAGGTGTGGCGTGTGTTGCTTTAATCTGCATTAAATGACCCAGAGGGAAGGTTACATAAAAGTACAAGAAATCATGAAACCAATTTAGACAGCATCTGAAAACAAAGCGAAAGCAAAACGTGGGTTCTCTGGTTCACTGACTTCCATCTGCTCCCTGGGGCACAAGAAACTCTTAACAGTGTGGTAATATCATTGCCACTCTTTCTCTGCCCGCTGGGGATGGGCACCAACAATAATTCTTACTCTGAGGCCGATATGTCAGATTCTGCAAACATGGCCTCACATCCACTCTCTCTCTTTTGTGGTGACCTGTATGACACCCCAGTGCCCTGACTGCCTATGTCTTGAGGGTTTTTTAAAAATAAATTGTTAAGCAAACAGGCCTGAGATGTATGTGTGTGCACATTTGTGCACACATGTGAGCATGTGTTTGTGTATGTGTGGATTCTTGCCTTTACAGCAACTAGAGAGACTATGGACAGTGAGAGTAGAAAACGTGATTAAAATATATAATTATAATCCAAATAAGCATGGTTATTTTCTCAAAAACTTAAAAAATCTGCACCAGCCAGGATCTCCTATTTGTTCTTTGATGAAACCATGCTCCTACTTATCATATTCTACTTTTCCTAAGAAATAAATGTTTCTACAGGCATATATTTTTAAATTTAGTGTGACTCTTAGCATAGATATAAGGTGTTCAATAAACAGTAGCTGTTAGTTTAATTACTGTAGTATCCAAGAATGACAATTGCACATACTGTGAATGTTTAAATCTCCACTGATTATCTGAACATTAACTTTGAATATTTTAGCATCCAAATCTCATCACCTTTGCTATGAGACAAAGTTCCAATTCTACAATAAAATTTTCAAAGTGTAATTTCTTTCCTGAGATACAAGTTTAATAATCTTATATTGTGATGTATATTAGAATTCATAATCTCTCTGAACCCTCAAAAATTATACAAAAGTTTCTGAAACCAAGGAGAGAAAAGAAGTGAAATGCGTCGAAAGAGCATGTTAAGATTCTAAGCATTCTGTCAGGCCTGTGAGGAAGCCTAGAAAGAATCCAGGAGTCCAGACAGCAATTTGACTAGAGAAAAAGCCTGACCCCTAAAAGCCACCTTGCCACAGGGACATCCCTTTGCAGCTCTGTTACCACACATTTAAAATGAGAATAAAACAAGCATTCATTGTCCTTCCCTGTATTAAAGCAGAGAAAGGAACATGTTTTGAAAAGTGCACACTGCCACACCAAAATGCAGCTTGACTATTTTGTGTGGATAGCACTTATCCCCCGTTTGCTGTATCTCTTTCCAGTCAGCAAAGGTGTTCTCAGGGTTTACTGCTAATGCTGCAGAGGGACTAAAACCTTTAATTGCTTCCATCCCTCTGGAGCTATAAGAATCATCCAGAATATTTATATTCTCATGCTGCGACTAGGAACTTTAAACCCCAGTCAAACTCTAGGCTACACAGCGGAGGAGGTAGACATGGTTTTTCAAATTATACTCATCAGCCCCCTTTCCACTTCTCCACACCCAGTGCCAGAACCTTCATTAGTCCATATGGAAATTTTCTGTGAATTAGTGCATATATATATATATATACATGGGGGGTGTGAAATAAGGAAGTTATAGACACTGAGAAGTCCCAAGATCTGCAGCTGGCAAGCTGGAGACTCAGGAGAGCTGATGGTCTCATTCCAATCTAAATTCATGGTCTGAGAACCAGGAAAGCCGATAGTATAGGTTTCAGTCTGAGTGAAGTCCAAAGTCAGAAGAAGACAGATGTCCCAGCTCAAAAGCAGGCAGAGAGGAAATTTTCCCTTATTCCACCTTTTGTTCTATTCAGGTGTCCAGTGGATTGGATGAGGGCCACTCGTGTTGGCAAGGGCCATCTGCTTGACTGAATCTACCTATTCAGATGTTAATTTCATCCAGAAGCACTCATCCAGACACAGGTAGAATCATGTGTGACCAAATATCTGGGTACACTGTGGCCAAGTCAGGTTGACACCTAAAATTAAGTAAGGTGCATGGTGGACTACAGGCCACATTCCAGCCCCCATCTGCCCGCTAGCTGGGCACAACAGTGTAGAACACAGTCTACGCAAGCACAGGCAGGGACCTGCCCACCGTTTTAACAACTGCTCTAAGAAATGGCCTCCTCTTCTCCAAGTTCAGGAACTTTATAGTGGCTTCCTCAATCCCACCATGTTTCTGGACTGATCATGGTTTAGACTCAGGCCCCTAAGAAGGTACCTCATTTTAGGAGTTGTTCTGATGAAGCCTCTTTTTATGTTAATTTGTATTATTAAGTTTTTACTTATTTATTTGGCAGCACCTGGTCTTGGTTGTGGCGCACAGGATCTTCAGTCTTTAGTTGTGGCATGTGAACTCTTAGTTGCAATATGTGGGATCTAGTTCCCTAACCAGGGATCAAACCCAGGCCCCCTGCACTGGGAGCGCAGAGTCTTAGCCACTGGACCAACACGGAAGTCCCAAAGACTCCTTTTAATTTTTACTAGGGCTACCCAGACAAGAATCTGAGTTACGTGACTTATGTAGGTCAAGGGTACGATGCTGAACCCCTCCTTTCAGTGGGAGAAGCACAGCTTTTCCCTGGACTGGCAGGTTTATGTGACATATTCAATCTCCCCTCAGAAATTGAAGAACAGAGAAAATAAAAAAATTTAAAAAAAACAGGAAGAGGACAAAAACCAAAATGAGTCTACAAAGTAAGGACTCATGTAATTGAACAGGGAAATAAATAGAAAAAACAGCTGCCAAAGCATTCAATGAGCACTGAGTCTCAGAAATGGCATTTGTGCAGAATGGTAGCATACAGAATGACTCACTATTTACCAGTCACACACAAGGTGCTGTCAAGTTCAACACTGTGAGACAATTAGGAATGGAAAGTGTGATGCCAGGAGAGTAGTGGTGTAGGGCTGGCATCAGAAAACACACAAAACCTACCTTTATCACAACCCTAACAGATAGGAGGGTGGTGTGCAAAATTCCCCCACCCAAGGTTCACACATTCAGAATATAAATGTTTCATAAGCAAAGGTTGCAATAAATGGTAGTTTCAAGTGAGGTTTTTTAAAAAATGGTTTAGATGTTGTTAGCTAAAAAATATAAACAACTAGGGAAAACTGGGGAATATAGTTCTTGCTGTGGTGATAGGTTTAGAAACCAAACATGACTCTGATGTGAAAATGCAATTTTTTATGCTGGAAGAATAAGCATAAATTAGTTTGCCTTAAAATACACTTTCATGGTTCATCCCTGAGATCTGAAAACCTGGAAAGGGGTCTCAAACCCAAGGAGGCAGAAGCTTAGAGGGTGGGGTTTTTAGGTGATTTTTCTCCCACAGAGTGTGAAATTCTGGCCTTCTGCCTGCCATGTGAAGATACATTTATAGCCTAGCCTTGTAAAAACTCAGATTAGTCATCATGAGTGAACCTCAGTTCCAGGTCAGCCTGCCCACTAGAAACCAAGGACTAGGCTTCCCCATACCCTTCACAATTGAATCTCCACTCAGAGAACCTGGACCTCAACCTCCTAGGGAAGAAGCATCATCATCTATGTCAGTCTGTGCACCTCCTTGCCAGCATAGCCTGGTGCACTCTCCTTCCAGCAACAGTTGTATGTTCAGTGGTTATCAGCCTAATTCATCCAAACCTGACCTCCTTAGAGTCTTCCAAAACTTATCTCCCTGCAGCCTTCCCCATCTTAGCAAACGATCACTGCATCCTCCCAGTTACACAGACCAAAACCATGGAGTCATCCTTGACTTTCTCTCTCACACCCTCAATCTAATCATCTGTAATTCTGTTGCTCTACCTTCAAACTATATTCAGAATTTGACTGCTTCACACCTCTTGTGAGGTTGTCGCCCTAACCCAAGCCACTACCATCCTTTGCCTGGATTATTGCTGTAGACTCCTATTTATTGCCTCTTCCTTTGTCACCCTGGTTCTGTTCTCAACTGAGGTTAATGTAAGTCAGATCATGTCATTCCAATATGCAAAACTCTACAGTGTCCCCTACCATGAGAGTTGAAGTCCTTAAAAGGACCTAGAAGGCCTTGCACATCTGTTCTCTCTTCCCTCCAGTTGGTATGTCTGTGACTGTTCTCCTTATTCACTCTGCTTCAGCCACATTGACTTTGTCTGCTTCCTTTAACACACCATAGCCAACCTCATGTTAGGACCTTTTCATGTGCTTGTCCTTCTGTTCATAATACTCCTGTCTCAACTGCCTCTCACCCCCTCACTGCCTTGAAGCTTTTGGGTCTCAACTGAAACATCTCCATCAAAGCTTCCCTGGCCTCATTATTTAAAATGTAACCCCATTCTTCACCACTTCCAAACTCCTCCCAATGAGGGTTGGCAGAGGAGGAGGAGGGTGGTCTGTCTCCATATAGCATCAGGGTCCAAGGCTGTTTAATATTGTTGTCCTGTAAGCTGCACAGTCTGGAACATGCGACCTCCTAGGTTCCAGAGAAGGGAAGAGAGAGCTCAGAGGTGGCGCACTGGCCATTATGTGCCTGGACATAGAAATGGCACATGTCATTTTGATGTATATTTCATTAGCCAAAGGGCCAATGCCAAAGGGCCAGGAAGTGTAGCAGTACTCTAAGTGCTCAGGAAGGAAAGGAGGGAAAGACACGGGTGGATTCTACACCATGAACTGCAAGCCGTTTCCCTGGGAATCCCTCAAAGCCTGAGCAGTAGGGATCCTTGCCTCTCCGTTTTATTGCTCTAAGATTCAGCATAGATTGATTCCTTTTCACTCATCCATTCAACAAATAGTCTTTGAGTGTCTCCTACGTGCCAGGCATTGTGGGTGATGCTGAAGATACAAGACAAGGGGTAGTGTTGTATTCCTGGCTGTGGTACCCATGGGAAAGTGTGATAGGCACAGCACAGTACATGACACCAGCTGCCCGCACCCGAAGTCAATGATGTGATGCACATGCTCCCTGGACAGATGTGCAGGATGGATACAACAGTCTTAACCAGGAGTGTTGATGTTCCAAAGGGGTGCTATCAATGTAAGCTTTCCTGAAAGTTCTTGCAGTCTTCTCAGAAACTAATAAATCTACCTTAGACATATGTAGCCACATAACGAACCATGATCTCCTTTATTCAAGAAATAACATGTAAATGTTCATATGATCTTCCCAGAATGATGAATTAATCACAAACATTTATTCTTCTTTGGACTTCACGTCTTCACCATAGAATTTTTTGCAGCAAACTAGAAACAGAAATCTGAACATGCTCACAAGGGTAGAATTTTTTTAATTGCTAATAGTGGAAAATGTAAGATATATGATATTTATGAATACAATTTATGTAAATTAAAAATGCATATACTCAAAACCACAAAACACTATATTCTTCAAGGAAATGTGTATATCAAATATATGTGTGTGTTAAACACACTAGAATGGCACTTATGGAAGAGAAGAGAAATGAAGTGGGGATCAGGATGAAAGAAGAGGAAATAAACAAGAGGGCTTCCAGGCATGGGGCATAGTAATAACATGCCATCAGCTGAGGAATACGATTAACTTGCCAAATATAAAAATTGACTTTCCAAATTCTGTTTCTTTTCTGACGAGGCACTCTGAGAATATTTGTTGAATTGATTAATGAAAAGGTATCAATCTAAAATTAGTATTTAGAGCAATGAGACAGACTGACAGTGCTTCCTTCTGTACTTATATATTCTGATCTAAGCTCAGAGTTAGGCCTATATGTAGATAAAAATAATATATCGTACTATCAGACCTTTTTCTTTTGAATTGACAAGCGTAAAAAGTTGTAACACACCTGGTTAGCCAGGGTGTAGGGAAAACAGCACTTTCAAGTTACTGTTAAGAATGTAAAATGGGGGCTCCCCTGGTGGCTCAGCAGTAAAGGATCCACCTGCCAATGCAGGAAACATGGATCTGATCTCTGATCTGGGAAGATCCCACATGCTGTGGAACAACTAGGCCCGCCCATGCTCCACAACTATTGAGCCCGTGCTCTAGAGCCCAGGAGCTGCAACTACTGCTCTGAAACAAGAGGGGTCATTACAGTGAGAAACCACACCTCACAACAGACTGTACCCCTTGCTCACTGCAACTAGAGAAAAGCCCGTGCAGCAGTGAAGACCCAGCATAGCATTAAAAAATGTGTAAAATGGCACATCTTTCTGAGAAACAATATTTACTAAAAATCCAAAAAATATTTATAGTCTTTCACCAAAAACTTCCACTTTAAGACTCCATCATAATAAAAATAATCTAGGTACAATCATATTTATATAAAATTACTTTGAGGCAATGTTACTTGCAACAACATAATTGCAAATAATGTAAATATTCAGAAACCAGTTCAGTTCAGTCACTCAGTCATGTCCGACTGCGACCCCATGGATCACAGCACACCAGGCCTCCCTGTCCATCACCAACACCTGGAGTTTACTCAAACTCATGTCCATTGAGTCGGTGATGCCATACAACCATCTCATCCTCTGTTGTCCCCTCTCCTCCTGCCTTCAATCTTTCCCAGGATCAGAGTCTTTTCAAATGAGTTAGTTCTTCACATCAGGTGGCCAAAGTATTGGAGTTTCAGCTTTAACGTCAGTCCTTCCAGTGAACACTCAGGACTGATCTCCTTTAGGATGGACTGGTTGGATCTCCTTGCAGTCCAAGGAACTCTCAAGAGTCTTCTCCAACACCACAGTTCAAAAGCATCAATTCTTTGGCGCTCAGCTTTCTTTATAGTCCAAATCTCACATCCATACATGCCTACTGGAAAAACCATAACTTTGACTGAATGGACCTTTGTTGGCAAAGTAATGTCTCTGCTTTTTAATATGCTATCTATATTGATCATAATTTTTCCTCCAAGGAGTAAGCATCTTTTAATTTCATGGCTGCAGTCACCATCTGCAGTGATTTTGGAGCTCCTCAAAATAAAGTCTGACACTGTTTCCACTGTTTCCCCATCTATTTGCCATGAAATGATGGGACTAGATACCATCATTAGTTTTCTGAATGTTGAGCTTTAAGCCAACTTTTTCACTCTCCTCTTTCACTTTCATCAAGAGGCTCTTTAGTTCTTCTTCACTTTCTGTCATAAGGGTGGTGTCATCTGCATATCTGAGGTTATTGGTATTTCTCCCAGCAATCTTGATTCCAGTTTATGCTTCATCCAGCCCAGCATTTCTCATGATGTACTCTGCATATAAGTTAAATAAGCAGGGTGACAATATACAGCCTTGATATACTCCTTTTCCTATTTGGAACCAGTCTGTTGTTCCATGTCCAGTTCTAACTGTTGCTTCCTGACCTGCATATATGTTTCTCATGAGGCAGCTCAAGTGGTCTGGTAGTCCCATCTCTTTCAGAATTTTCCACAGTTTGTGGTGATCCACACAGTCAAAGGCTTTGGCATAGTCAATAAAGCAGAAATAGATGTTTTTCTGGAACTCTCTTGCTCTTTGATTCAGAAACAGAGGACTGTTTAAATAAATTTTGATATAGCTACATGATGGAATTATATTTAATATGCAGTGATATAAGAATATGTTTATAATTTATTAATAAGTAAATATAGCAGTCTAAAATATATCACATAATTCCAATTTTAAAAACAGGAAGACTGTATATTAAAATAATATTAGCTATCTCTGCATTAATAATATATTAATTCAATGAGTACTGAGTGGTGGAATTATGTAAGATTCTTATATTCTTTGTTCTGATCTATAGAGGATATTGTTTTAGTTGGAAAAATACTATAATAACAAACATAAGTGTATATATCAGATTATAATTTCTCCTGTTATACTGTCTCAAATGCATGAAAAAAGATGATCATTTACATCTTAATTTCTTAAAATGAAACACTTCCCTGTGTACAGAATTTTCAAATCTTTGTCACATTTCAAACATTATTCAGTCATACTTAGATGTGTCACCTTGAGCCACTACATCATTCCCATGTTAATAATTAAAGACAGTCATTTTGAGATAAGAATATGGATAAAAAAATATTCCCTGGAATTTTCTAGACCTTAACCAAGAATTCATTGAAACATTTTTTGAAGCTTTTGTTTCTGATTAAAATCAAGAGAATCCTTTTTATCACCAACATGAGTGTTCTTACAGTTAAATCATGTCAAGACAAAAGATAAATGACAAAGCATTATGACCCATTTGAAGCTAAGAGTTCTATTAAAACCCAGGTCAGCTTTTCTTTAATAACAAAGAATAAATGTTATTTAATACTTTTACTCTGAAATATAAAATCATGGAAGGGTGGAGAGATAAGCAAGGGCTGGATGGAGTCAAAATTCAAACACTGATATATTTTCTATTCCTCTATATGTAATTGCTATCTGTATTGTCTTATCACTTTAATAAATAAATCTTCTTGGGGGAGGGGGATAATTAAAAAACACATACATGAAAACAAAACTAACCTGGATCAAGATTTAAATTTCAGAGACCAAATGTTAAATCACATTTTTTAATTCCACTGTAATGAGTACACCTGTAAAAACAAACATGGTATTTTTAGTCTGTTAAGCACAAAAAACTAAAGAAAATGGGGGAAAAAAATAGACCAGCCAGGTATGACTTAAATCCTGTTTGAATTCACAGTAAAGGTAACAAATAGATTCAAGGGACTAGATCTAGTAAACAGTGTGCCTGAAGAACTATGGACAGAGGTCTGTAATATTGTACAGGAGCTAGCGAACCAAATCATCTCAAAGAAAAAGAAAAGCAAGAAGACAAAGTGGTTATCTGAGGAGGCTTTACAAATAGTGGAAGAACAAAAAGAAATAAAAAGCAAGGGAGAGAGGGAAAGTTACACACAGTTAAATGAAGGGTTCCAAAAAATAGCTAGAAGAAACAAGAAGGCCTTCTTCAATGACAATGCTTAATAATAGAAGAAAACAGCAAAAGGGGAAAGATTAGAGATCCCTTCAGGAAAATTGGAAACATCAAGGGAGCATTCTGCCCAAAGATGGGCACAATAAAAGATAAAAATGGCAGAGACCTAGTAGACACTGAAGAGATCAAGAAGAGATGGAAGGAATACACAGAAGAACTGTTTAAAAAGATCTTAATGAAACAAATTACTACAATGGTGTAGTTAGTCCCCCAGAGCCAGACATTCTGGATTGTGAAGTCAAGTGGGGCTTAAGAAGCACCGCTGTTAATAAAGCTAGTGGATGCAATGAAATTCCAGCAGAACTATTCATATCCTTAAAGGAGGATGCCATCAAGGTTTTGCATTCATTATGTCAGCAAATCTGGATGGCCCAGCAGTGGCCACAGGACTGGAAAAGATCAACTCTCATCCCAATTCCCAAGAAGGGTAGTACCAAAGAATGTGCAATCAGACAATTGCACTCATCTCCCATGCTAGTAAGGTCATGTTTAAATCTTGCATGCTAGCCTTCAGCATTATGCAAACCAAGAACTTCCAGATGTCCAAGTTGGGTTTAGAAAAGGAAGAGGAACTAGAGATCAAATTGCCAATATTCACTGGATTATAGAGAAAGCAAGAGAATCAGAAAAACATCTACCTCTGTTTCATTAGCTACATTAAAACCTTTGACTGTGGGGATCATGACAAACTGTGGAAAGCTCTTAGAGAGATGGGAATACCAGACCATCTTACCTGTCTCTTGAGAAACCTGCATGTGGGTCAAGAATTAACAGTTAGAACCCTGTATGGAACAAATGATTGATTCAAGATTGAGAAAGGAGTACGACAGGGTTGTCTGCTGTCACCCTGTTTGTTTAATCTATCTGCTGAGCACATCATGAGAAATGACAGGCTGGATGAGTTACAAGCTGGAATCAAGATAGACAGGAGAAACATCAACAACCTCAGATATGCAGATGATAGCACTCTAATGGCAGAAAGCAAGGAGGAACTAAAGAGCCTCTTGATGAGGGTGAAGGAGGAGGGTGAAAGAGCCGGCTTAAGATTAAACATTAAAAAATCTAAGATCATGGCATCCAGCCACATTACTGCATGGCAAATAGAAGGGGGAAAGGTGGAAGTAGTGACAGATTTCCTCTTCTTGGGCTCCAAAATCAGTGCAGACGGTGACTGCAGCCATGAAACCAGAAGACGATTGCTTCTTGGCAGGAAAGTGATGACAAACCTAGACAGTGTGTTGAAAAGCAGAGACATTACTCTGCAGACAAAGTTCCATATAGTCAAGGCTATGGTCTTCCCAGTGGTCATGTATGGATGTGAGAGCTGGACCATAAAGAAGGCAAAACGCCGGAGAACTGATGACTTCGAATTGTGGTGCTGGAGAAGACTCCTAAAAGTCTCTTGGACAGCAAGGAGATCAAACCAGTCAATCTTAAGGGATATAAACCCTGAATATTCACTGGAAGGACTGATGCTGAAGCTGAGGCTCCAGTATTTTGGTCATCTGGTGCAAACAAACGACTCACTAGAAAAGTCCCTGATGCTGGGAAAGATTGAGGGCAGATGGAGAAGAGGGCATCAGAGGATGAGATATCTGGATGGCATGACTGATGCAATGAACATGAACTTGGGCAAACGTCAGGAGATGGTGAGGAACAAAGAGGCCTGGTGTGCTGCAGTCCACAGGGTCGCAGAGAGCCAGTGAAGAACAACAGCACATACCAATACAAAGATTGAGTCTTGGTAATTACAGGAAGGGTGCCATATTCCAAGGCAAAATGTTTACAGTTAGCATCATCTGATGGATAGTATCTTTTTTTAATGGTTAGTTACTATTTTAGAATGTCACTAAGATTTAGAAAAGTGTATGAGTTTTTGTTAAGTGTACATTTGTAAACCTGTCTGCCACCTGTTACTTTGAACTACTGGCTTCTTTGATATAATTTTTAAACTGCATTATGTAAATGTCTTAAGTTATTATGAACAACCCATAAGATCAGATGTGTTTAAAACTCATAAATGTGGCTACCATGAAAACCATTAATTAAGAAATCAATTTTGATGTCTTGCTTTTTTAAAAATGATAATCCTGGCTAGATAGCTAACTCCTATGATATACCATCCTCCAAACAGGAGATATAAATCTATACTATACTGCTAAGGACTGAATGTATTCTCCCAAAATTCATATGCTGAAGCCCTAGGCACCCCATTCCACATGGCTGTATTTAGAAATGAGGCCTTTAAGGAAGTAATTAAGGCTAAATGAGGTTATAAAGCCAGGGCCCTGATCCCACAGGGCCTTATCACTCTTCCCTAGAGAACACAGAAAAGAGATCATGTAGAAAGAGACTCACAGACTTAGAAAACAAACTTATTTCAGGAGTTTAGAATTGAAATGTACATAGTGCTATATTTAAAATGGATAACCAACAAGGACCTACTGTATAGCCCAGGGAACTCTGCTCAATGTTATGTAACAACCTAATTGGGAAAAGAAATTGAAAAAGAATAGACACATGTATCTGTAAACTGAATCACTTTGCAGTAGACCTGAAACTAACACCACATTTTTAATCAACCACATGTGCGTGCATGTGTGCTAAGTTGCTTCAGTCATATCCAGCTCCTTGCGATCCTATGGACTGTAGCCCACCAGGATCCTCTGTCCATGGAATTCTCCAGGCAAGAATACTGGAGTGAGTTGCCATGCCCTCTTCCAGGGGATCTTCCTGATCCAATGATCGAACCTGCATCTCTTATGTCTTCTGCATTGGCAGGCAGGTTCTTTATCACTGGCACCACCTAATACCATGGAGTAGGTGATTCATACAACAGAAATTTATTTTCTCATAGTCTTGGAGGCTTAGAAGTCCATGATGAAGTTTTGGGCCAGTTCAGTGCCTGTGAGAGCTCTTTCTTATGAATGACTGACTTTTATACACCCATGACCTCTTTTTTAAAAAATATTTTCTAACCTCCAGGACTGTGAGAAATAAATTTCTGTTGTGTGAGCCACCCAGTCTATGGTATTTTGTGATGGAAAGCCCAACCAGATTATTACATAATTATTTCAGGTAATTTATGTATTTGTTTGGTACTTAAATATAAGTTATTGACGGACTGGATTCTACTAATTACAAGCTTTTTTACTATCTGCACTTCAATTCATTCTGCAAATTGGGGGTTATGAATGTGTGGCATCTGTGCCACCATTTTCTGAAAGAGAAAGTCACTCAGTCCTGTCTGACTCTTTGTGACCCCTTGGACCATAGCCTGCCAGGCTCCTCTGTCCAAGGAATTCTCCAGGCCAGAGTATTCAAGTGGCTAGTCATTCCCTTCTCCAGGGGATCATCCCAACCCAGGGATTGAACTCAGGTCTCTTGCATTGCAGGCAGTTTCTTTACCATCTGAGCCACCAGGGAAGCCCATTCTCTACTCCTAAATGAAATGGTAGATATTGCTAATTAATCATGGTATTATTTCCTCCTGAATCTAAAGCAGACTTTATAATCCTTATCAGCAATCCAAGCAGCCTTCATCAGTTAACGAACTAGACATTTAAGGTGAAATCTATCCATCATTCATGGGGTAGACATAAGCACGTTGAGTACTGATATTATCTTATTTCTTCCTTATAACTTATAACCCTTCATGTGATAGAAGCTCAGTAAATACTTATTGAATTAAATAAATTGTATCCTGAATATAAACCTTCTATAAAGAAAGATCCCTATACAAGACCTCTGGGCCTTGAGTCAAGATAAGCTCTACACGAATGCGGGAGAAATAGAGCATCATGTGTACTTTTAACTTTGACTGAATTTTCATCAAGTATGAATAATGAGTCATAATGAGGATCATAAGAATAATTCATAACAATAATACATAATTCATACTAATGAATGGTGCATTATGCATCATTATATGCAAAGTTCAAAGCTGGAAGATACAAGGACATGAAGGAGTAGAAAGCTCAGCTTTGTGCCTTGAAGAACTTCCCATCAAGTTGAGATCTTAGACTTTACACATGAACATCTAACTCACAATATGAACAGAATGTGACAAAGGCAACTGCCAAGTGAATGGTTTTGACAGTAGAAGCACCAGTGTTCAGAGGGAGGGAAAGATGGTTTCAGGTTCCCCAAACAGGTGCCTACTCTCTACAATGCTCCACCCTATGATATGCAAAGCAGATGGAGAGGAATGACTTTCTTCTTTCTTGAGCAGCCTGGGAGATGCTCTGTGTCCTCCCTTTGATGACTCAGTAAAGTCTTGTCATCCTGATTTACGATGTTTGAACTTTCAACAGCAAATCACAGCAACAAATAAGATGTGAGGCTTCAAACCCACCTTTGGGGCCAAAATTCTAACAAATTGGTTCATTTCTTATTCTAAGGCAGTTATTTCTTAGGGCTACATGTAACTTACTAAGTAGAGTGAAAGTGAAAGTAGCTCAGTCATGTCTGACTCTTTGCGACCCCATGGACTAAACAGTCCATAGAATTCTCCAGGCCAGAATACTGGAGTGGATAGCTAGCTGTTCCCTTTTCCAGGGAATCTTCCAGGTCTCCAGCATTGCAGGCGGATTCTTTACCAGCTGAGCCACAAGGGAAGACCGAGTTAAGTAAGGAAAGCAGCATTTAAAATTTCAACTAAGAACAAATTTGGCCTTCCTGGACTAGTGGTAGTGAAACACCACTATCCTCAAAATTAGCAAGAGAATAGCCTCTCACCCAACACATGGTGAGCTGTAGGCAAGTATGTATTAAAACTATTAGCATTTGATTACAGCGAAACTCTAAATTGTTCTGAGTCTGATGATTTTCTGTTTAAGTGGAAACTAGATGAAGAAGGGAACGCATCATTTCCCATGCATGAGCATTCAAAATACTCTTTAAAGACCCTGAAACTTGTACCAAGTGGCGGCCAGAATTTTTAGAGCAGTTCACTCTAGTAGAATCTAAGAATCATGTCCCAGATTACATTTTCCCTGGCAGTCATCCAGTTTATTTATAGAATTCGATAAAAGAAATAGTCCCAGGCTCCATGCTGGGTGCCATAAACAGGCATCCCCTGTTCTCCTCTAAATTAAAAAAAAAAAAAAAAGCAACAAAAACAAAACAAAAAACCGGGAGAATCTTGTTTTCAAGACGTAGAACCACATCCTCCCACCCACGACCTTTTACCTTTAACCCCACTTCCCTAGGACATCTGGATCTCAGGATAAGAGGAACATGGAATCTGGTTGACAGAGCTACATATTTTTAAGATTAAGGGTTAAAATTACCTCATGCTTAAGAGCTGGCAATTGGTAGAGCTTTCTGTGCTTACTAGAGGAAAGTTTTGTGTCACCAAATGAATCATTTTCTCCAGCTGTAAACAAATAATTGAAATAGCACAAAAGACAGAAATACTGAGAAAGGGGACAAAGAGGGGTGAAGGCGGCCACCCTTATTCTTGTTTTTGAGAAGGTAAATGGGCAGAGAACTCTTCCTGGTCTTACCTCTCCCAGACCAACTGTGAAAGAGGGGGAGAAGGGGGGCTGGCAAGAGCGTGCCTCTCCACCTGCTCTCCCTCTCATCACCTGCTCAGTTGTAGAAATCATCGTGTAAGTGGTTTCCTGGCTCTTCTCAAGAGAGAGATCCCCAAAGGAATCCCCAACAAGTGATGAGTTATTTGGCTGGAATCCCAGGATAAGAGGGAAGAAGGAAAAGAAGAGGAAGAAAATCAACATTGTTGAGCTCCTAGTTAATGATAGGCATGTTTAATCTACTTAATTCTAGCAATCAGATATGAGATACTGGATTCAGATGAGACCTAGATTTGAATCCCAACGCTGTCACTTACTAGCTATATAACTAAACCTATCTGAAAGTCCGTAGTCTTGTCTGTAAAGTGGGGTTGCTAATAACACTCTTCTAGGCTTATGGAGATGATCAGGTGAGGTCAAGCATGTGTACTACTTATTGTAATAAATGATAGCAACAACTTATCAAAAATGAGCTCTGCTCTACACGTGAAATATATGACTCCGAGGTTTTGGTAACTTTCCTTCCAAGTGACACCCAAAAGACAGCATATTTCCTCCTGAGATGATGCCTGACTAGTTCTAAATGTTATACAAGTATCTGCATGTCTTTAAAAGGCACGCACATTCTATACATTCAGGAGTTACTTGGTAAAACCCCTTCATAATAATGTGAAACAAAGACCTTTGAAAGTGAGCGTGAGATTGTTTGTGCACATCAGTGCCTGCCCCAGGCCATCCTAGTGGTCAGAGTGAGAACCCAGCTAGTCGAGGGCTCCATGGAGCTCCTTCCGGACAGACCAGGCTCTTCTGTTACCCTCCTCTACCCCTCTGTTGGGTGGGTTCCCTCGCACTTCCTTCCTCAAACTTCAGCCACAGCACCCCTGCCCCACTCCTTCTGATGTGGTTTTTACTCATGTATATTGTGATAGAAACAGAATTCCCACCAAATATTACTTTCTCTCATATATTCCCTGACCCCCTTAAAGCTACAGGGCCATCTGACTAGTTCTAACCAATAAAATGTGTCCAGAAATGACATATATCACTGTTGCACTGCGGAAGTGAAAAGCCCATGTCAGATTCTCCAGTCTTATTTCTCCTGTTGTGGGGCATAAAGTCTGCATGACACAAATGATGCAGAGAATAAAACAGCAGAAACTTGGTTAGCTTGGGTCCCTGAGTAACTGGGTGGGACAGATCATCACACTCTACCACACTGGATACCTTGTATAAGATATCAACTTTCATTTTATTAAAACACTGACTTGGGGCTGTGTGTAATTATAGCACAATTTATCATACTCTAATTTATACAAAATGCAATTCCTGCCTGTAAATTAGACATGAATCTTTTATTCTTGGCTACCTCTCCATGATTCCCATGTTGGTTCTCATTTTGCCTTTTTGATCCTAGTATGCTTTGCAGCAAGTGTAGAACCCGAAGTTCTACTCACCTCCCAGGATAAAATATCTGAATTCCTTCTTCCCCCTTTTACCCTAAATCCTACCTCAACCCACGTTGGTCAGGAGCTGACCCAGCTGGAGATTAAGTCACCAGAATACAGAATGGAACGGGGAGTTTCCAGGTGAAGCAGAGTCACGAGAGCAAGGGAGGTGAAAGAACTGAAACTGAGAGATTAGATGGGGGCTTCAGAAGTCAGAGTCTTGGATCCAAATGCTTCAGGATGGGAAGATAAGGCCAAGGGAAAAGTGAGTCATGATCGAAGTTTGGATGGTCCTGGACACTTCCCTCTAGCTCTGGTTGGTGTACCTCTACTGAATAGGCAGGTGAGTTTTCTGGGGTCAAGAATCCAGCCCAATCCTTGTTGGCGTCAAGGATCAGGTGCCTACCAGAACAGAAGCACCTACCAATCAGCTGTGCTAGGTGGTCTGTTAAATTCTGTTATCCATGCTAATACACTGGGAAGCATGATTTATTCCATGCATCTTGATGCAGGGTCCCTCTTTCTCTCCTAAAGCAGCAATTCATACATATCTTACTAGTGGGCTCCAACCTAACATGCTTAATAACTTGCTTCCTATTCTAAAAGCTTACAATCTTATTCACTTGCATAATGCAATTTCCCCAGAATAAGCACAGAGCCTAATTGAAGAACTTAATGACTAATTTCTCAAGCCAAACAAGATGTTCACATTACCTTTTGACATTCAAGTTTGTGACCAGATTATCTGATTTGGCTATGAAAGCAATAATCACACCTTACACCCCAAATAACATTAAAAACCAATGTGCAATGGAAAAGTTAATTAAGATTATGAAATATTAATTATCCTTTTTTATCTCTTCATTTAAAAAATCCATTCTTCCTTCATTTGCTCTATATTCAAAGCTGAACTGTAGATGATGTATCTCTGAATTTACAAGGTTATACCCAGTGATATTTACAAGATAAATCTTCGTATCACACACTGAATATTTGATGAGAAGCAGCACACTGCCCAGTATCTCCTCTATTATTGATACTCCTCATATTTGGAGAAACTGTAAATCTTTGCATATAGACCAAATTAAGTTTGCGATTAAATGAAAAGTCAAAAAAAAAAATCCATCTACTTCAGGCCTCCAGATATAGTGAGAGGAAATGATGCTATCAATGAACTTTCTAAAATGATCCAGTCTAAACCAAGTCAAATGCTTTTACCAGGAAGGAACACTGAGTTCCCTTGTAGAATGGCTCCCTGGCGGCTCAGACGGTAAAGAATCTGTCTTCAATGCAGGATACCCCGGTTCAATCCCTAGGTTGGGAAGATACCCTGGAAAAGAGAATGGCTACCCACTCCAGTATTCTGGCCTGGAGAATACTATGGACAGAGGAGCCTGGCAGGCTACAGTCCATGGGGTTACAGAGCCAGACACAGCTAAGCGACTTTCATTCACTCACTCCCACATCACTAAATTCCACTTGACTATACTTAAGAACAGATTTCATTCTTCAGTTCTTTTGCCTTTTTCACTTTGTGCATATAGGACCTCATATATTGTATCTTATTCACCTTTCGCCAATGTAATAATCCCCATGTGCCTGCTAACGCTGAAGAAAGCAAGAGTTCATGAAAATATGTGCATTTAAAAACCTGAAATTCTAAGCTATTTTCAAATACTAAACCCCTTTCTTTTATCCAAAGTTGGTGGTACTCAACCTATGAAGGTAGTATCAATTTAACTTTTGTTATGCTTTTCAGACCACATTAAAGTCTTATTTGGTGTTCTTCTCATGTTGGTCAGTATATTACTAAACAGACAAACCAAGATAAAATGGAGTAGCTTACCAGAGACACATACCCTGACCTAGATTTTACAATTGTCATAGATCTCTTGTGAGAAACTTCTGAGGCTTCTGTCCCAAGATGGGAAGTGTGGAGCACCCCAGAACCAGTTAAAGCTGCCAAAATCGTGAAAGGAAGTATGACCGACCCATTGGCCAGGGTACCAGAGCTGGCATCATCACCCCTCCCCCACCTCTGTATTCCAGAGACTTCTTGTAACAGCCTGAGAGAGCTCCTCTGTCACTGAGAGCATACTTGCTACCCTTAGAGCAGGCAAGAGTGCTGAAGAGTTAGAGTCTTCAGGAGAAGCCTCCAACCAATGACTCACAGGTCTGTCTCCGCAGAAACAGTCCATGAGTCTGGCTTTTTGCTAGGAGGGAGACTTCATTCTCTTGGTTCTCCTTCAAGTGGCCCCAGCTCATTGGTCCATCTTTATTGTCCACCACAGTCACAATCTGACAAATAAAACTTCACTGAACTTGGCTTCTGCTTTTTTGCCTCTGTCTTTTAGACTAAGTGTCCCTCCTCTCCTCAGTTTTCTACCTACTGAAATCTTGCATACACTTTAAGACTTATTGAAGATGCCACCTCCTCTTGAAGCCTACCTTTATTGACCCCAGCTAAAATTAACCCTTGCCTCTTTAACTATTAATACAATAGAGATTTTATAGCTCCCTTAGCATTTATGCATTACTTCTTCCAATACTTATTGGTAAACTCATCTTATTTTCATGCATTAGGTCAAGAGGTTGGCCTATATAATTTCTAAATATTCTTACAGTAATTCTCTATTTTGTAACATCTGTAATTTTGTAACTAATATCAACTGTTCACAAACTTAGGGTACATATCTTTTTATTTTTAGAATGGCTATTTCACTACCTCTTATCCTTTTTTTTTCACTAGATTTATTAAGATATAATTGATATATAATATTGTATAAGTTTAAGGTGCAGAATGTTGATTTGATACACTTATATATTGAAAAAAACCACAGTAGTGTTAACTAACACCTCCATCACCTTGCATAATTACTGTGCTTTTTTAGGGGGTGAGAAAATTTAAGATTTACTCTTTTACCAAGCTTCAAGTATACAGCAGAGTGTTATTAGCTATAAGCACCATGTTATATATTAGATTCCTATTGTCAAGAGTTTAGTATATCTTTCTTCCTTGAGATTTCCCCTATCCTTGAACTGCTCAATAATTCTAGGGAGGCACTGTCCAACAGACCTTTCTGCCAGGATGCTTCTCACACGTGATTATTGAACACTTGAAATGTAGTTTGTGCAAATGAAGACCTGAACTTTTCATTCCATTTAATTTTAATTAATTTAGATTAAAATTTAAATAGCCACATGCAGCTAGTGACTACCATATTGTTTAATATAGTTCTGAAAGCTTCCATAGTCCCAAAACATTTACTCCAACCTCTGCACCAAGTTGAGTATCACTGGGTTCAGTAACCATAATAGCTGATGTTCGTCCCACCAAATGTTGTTGCTTATAGAAGTTCAGTGCTACACTGCTTGCTCACAGTCACTGGTCCACTTCTTTGAAGAGGAGGTGACAGAACCCTGTTGTTTCTACTGCAACTCTTTGGGAACATGATCTCACTCCCTTGCACTAACCTTGGCCAAACTGCCCATGCCTGGACTCAGACCCTTTTCATCCATTTATCCCTCCTTAGCTTGCTATTGTTAGGGCAATGAAAAGTGATTTCTCATCACAAGATCACTCCAAGTGTTCAAATGATCTATACCCTCAGGGTCAGTCCCTATCTAAAATTTGGCAGGTCTTGAGGTTAATTCTTAGACACTAGAGGACAGTGGTGACTTCACTGTTTTACTCAAAGCAAACAAAATGGACTACTGTTTCTATGGTGTGATTTCAGGACATTGTTATAATGCTGTGTCCCATTCCCTACCATAAAACTTTGTAAATTGGCCAGTGAAACTAGCTTAAGCAAATAGGAAATGTGTTGGCAGGACTCTAGGGTAGCTCAGAGAATCAGAGAGAGCTTGCCTCCCAGGCTCTTAGCAGGACAGCAAGGGCAGTGCTGAGTATCTTAGAGGAGAACAGATTGCTCATCACCCGGGCTTCCCCAACCCCAGGCACTCCTCATCCTCTGTCTGCAGACAGTCTCTGTCACCAGCTGTGAACATGGCACCGCAGCTGTGTTAGGGGAAGCGCGCTGACTGAAGCCCCCCTGCTGGCCAGGCACTATAGCAACCATTTGCATGAGTTGTTTTATGATAGGAGGTCCTGCTAAGGAACACAGAACTAATAAGCCTCCACCAACCAGAAGAGTTCGGCAAAGGTCAAAAGGAGACACCACATGTCCAGCCACCTCCCAGAATTCTTCTCTCTGGCATCCATCTTGGCCGAACAAGGCGTGCACCACCAGGAAGGACTCTCAGTCAGAATGATTGGCTAAAGACAACCCGGAAACTAATCCCATCACCATAAAACCTGAGACTGCGAGCCATGTGACAGAGCAGTTCTCCTGGGTTCCCCTACCCTCCTGCTCTGCACCCAGGAGCCCTTTCCCAATAAAGTCTCTTGCTTTGTCAGCACAGGCATCTCCTCGGACAATTCATTTCCAAGTGCTAGACAAGAGCCCAGTTTAGGGCCCTGGAAGGGGTCCCCCTTCCTGCAACAGCTGCAAACTTGCATCCTTGTGGTTCTGTCATCAGAGAGGGCAGCTGCCATTTAAGAACTCACAAGGAAGAACTCAGGGGGTATGTCTGGATCCATCACCGTGGTCTGGGAACTAGGCACATGTAAAATGATGACAGTCCTCTTTTAGACTACATGACCAGGGACGGAGGGGAGAGGAGGAGCTTTCCTCAAAAGAAGGGGGCAAGACATGACCACTGGAAAAATTTTTGTGGTCAGCTACCTCACTATGAGTATGGGGCACAGGGAGGACCAAGAACAAGCCTTTGAGGAAAAGAGGGGTGAGTGTTTGCAAAACGATCGCCACAGCAAGTCCCACTGTGCCAGACTACCATCATAACAGGTACAGGAGGCCTGGTGTCAGCCAAGCCATGGCCTTCTCCTACTCAACTCCAGTTTTGTAATCCTAGGGCTACGCTGAAGAGCATGGGGGAAGTGCCTCCAGTTTGCCAAACTCTCCCTTAAAATCCCTCAGTATGGAACTTTTCTGTAAGAAGCACGCTGCCATCTGAAGCAGAGCTAAGCCTCTGTCAGCTTCAGGGTATTTCTCGGGCACACTGTGCTTCTTTCATTTAACAAACACGTTGTCTAGGATTTGAATAATAATAAATGTAAAATGTATCAATGATGGATGACAATATATTTTAAGACACAAATATGCTAAAACTAAGGATGATCCCAAAATGGGAAATCTACCCTAGGGGACAGTCGTCTTGGCTGGAGAAATCACACTCCAATTCACAGTATTCACTGAATAGAGCCCAAGGCATTCCTGACCTTTCTGGCCCCTACAATGGTTTACCACATTCACTCAAATGCAAATATGTGCCTGCAAAGAAAATAAAACTTTCAAAGTCCTTTGGAGAAAAGAGCCTTTTCAGCTGGATCTGCACCTTCCAGAAGCTGCTCTTTTAAGGAGAAGGGGCAGTCCTCTTGTGGGCCACATCAGATAAATCACCCCAGCCTTCTAACAAAGCAATCCCATACATAGACTGCTCACAGCCTGTATGAGCCTTGAATATCATTGCCAACTGCCAGTCTTATGGATATTTCCAGACTGCATGCATGCTAAATCACTTCGGTCTGACTCTTTGCAATGCTATGGACCATAGCCCACCAGTCTCCTCTATCCATGGGACTCTCCAGGCAAGAATACTGGAGTGAGTTGCCATGCCCTCCTCCAGAGGATCTTCCCAACCCAGGAATCGATCTCAAATCTCTTATGTCTCCCGCTCTGGCAGGCGGATTTTTTAGCCACTAGTGCCACCTGGGGCGCCCAGACTGGCCAAATCCAATTTTAAAATGTGGTATAAACTGTGTAAAAATGAAAAGCAAATGCATCATCTCTCTCCGAAATCAGCTTCTCTTCCTGACTTCCATGTAGTTGTCAATGAAAATACTATTCTCTCTATAGCCCAGGCTTTGGACCCCACCTCCTGATACCTTCTCTCTCAGTCCCTGCATGTAGTCACAAAGCCTAGCAGTTCTTCATCCTTGTTTTTTCCTAGCCCATCCTTTGTGCTCCTGCCCCCTGGCACAGCTCTAGTACCATTTGGGCTGAGAGCCAAATCTGGCCCACCACCTGTTTTGGGGAAATAAAACTTTACTGGAACACAGTCATCCTCACATTTCCACATTATCTGGCTGCTTTCATGCTATAATACCAAAGCTGAAGGGTTGAGACAAAGACTGTTGCCTCTCAAAGCCTGAAATATTTACTATGAGGCCCTCAACAGGAAATATTTGCCAACTTCTTGCTCCTCTATATTATTGCAACAGGTCTGCTAAGTCACTTCAGTCATGTCCGACTCTGTGCGACCCCATAGACGGCAGCCCACCAGGCTCCCCTGTCCCTGGGATTCTCCAGGCAAGAACACTGGAGTGGGTTGCCATTTCCTTCTCCAGCGCCTGAAAATGAAAAGTGAAAGTGAAGTCACTTAGTCATGTCTGACTCTTAGCGACCCTGTGGACTGCAGCCCACCAGGCTCCTCTGTCCATGGGATTTTCCAGGCAAGAGTACTGGAGTGGGGTGCCATTGCCTTCTCCAGCAACAGGTCTACCCCACTCTAATTTCTTTCCTGTCCTTTCTACTTTTTCAAGTGTCCCCTAACCAATATCCTGTACTCAACGACTGATGGATTTTATCTCTCTCAGACACACACACACACACACACACTCTGTTTAAAACTTGTAAAAGAGCTTCTCATTACCCTTAGAACAATTCCCAATTCTATGTTCTACACGAGTGTGTGTGGCTTACCTCTCCTACTTGCCTCCCCACTCCATACTCCAAGTCCACTGGCTGTTCTGTTGTCTTCCAGCATCAAGTTCTTCCTGTTCCAGGGCGTTTGCACCTGCTGCTCCCCTTGAGTGGAACCCTCTTTCACATCCACTTTCATCTGAACCACAGCTCTCATCCTTCAGGTCTCTGCATCAATGTCAACGCCCCAGAAATGAGTTCACTCTTCCTGGTGAAGCTTTCTCTCACTCTGATCTCTCCTACACTTCTAGTAGCCTCTCCTTTTCATCCATGGAGAGAAATTAAGCATGTATTTGTTTGCTTATTGTATGGATATTAGCCCATCTCACTGATCATAATGAGCTCCATAAGGCCAATGATTATGTCCATTTTACTTATCATTCCATATCCAGCAGCTGCCAAATCATATTTTTTTATGACTGGATGACCTTCTGTTTATTCTCAAATACTATTCTCTCTTTGGCCTGGTACACTCTGGTTCTTTTCCATTTTCCAGTCCTAGTTGGATGCCTCACTCCAGATGAACTGAGATAACCAGCGTTTCCCACATACACCCTTTATCACTTTCCTCATCCTTCTCCTCCACTGCCTTCTCAATCATTTTTGCTTAGGAAAATCTTTCTCTTCCAGGCTTAATTCAAGCAATTATCTTAGGATACTGTGTAATAATTAAAATAGTTTGAATAATATAAAATCAAAGGCGTATTTCATAAGGATGCTTACTGAAACAATCTTTAATATAGTTTCATACTCTCATGCCAAAGTATACAATTCAACAAAAGAAGCTCTCTGTGGAAAGTCTATGATGAATTCCTGATTCTCTGATAGGCTTCATTTAGGGACAAATTTTAGAGTGTAGATGAATGACTCACATAACCTTCAGGTTGTTTTCCATTAATATTTTTTCTCTCAGCTTCAGTTTGGAAAGTAATCGAGTACTAATGAGTACTGACAGGTACCTTTACTCTGTTTCAGTTAAACTGAGCTGGGGAATAGAATTGACAACTTTGTGTGAAATCTGAGGATCCTGACTGAGACTCATGCCAAAGAACAAAGAAGGCTAACTCACATCCAGTGATAATTTGGTGATAACAAAGTGCACCCTTATGTCAGCCTTGATAAGGTGCTATACTAAGGATATGGCAACCTGTCTACTGAACATTTTTAACTCATCATCATAATATTTTACCATCTGCATAAAAGAGAATGCTTCAGGGTCTATTGCCTATTGTCTACATTCAGCTTTTTAGAAGAGATAGCAAATTATCCCCCCAAAAGTTAAAAAGGAGTGAGGCTACAACACATTTCTGTTGTGAGTATTCTTGTCCCCTCCCTTGTTTCACACATAAAGAGTATAGCTTTCTGTTGCTATTGCTTCTGGACTGTTTACTCATAGTGACCTTATTTTTGGCAAGAATCCAAAGCATTTCTTTTATGTTGCTGCAAATCGACAGCTTTCTGTTACATAAGCAGCTGTAATTGTAGGATTCAAGTATAGGGATGTATACACGAATATGCTGTTGCTAAGTCGCTTCAGTTGTGTCCGACTCTGTGCGACCCCATAGATGGCAGCCCACCCGGCTCCCCCATCCCTGGGATTCTCCAGGCAAGAATACTGGAGTGGGTTGCCATTTCCTTCTCCAATGCCTGAAAGTGAAAAGTGAAAGTGAAGTTGCTCGGTCATGTCTGACTCTTCGCGACCCCATGGACTGCAGCCTACCAGGCTCCTCCATCCACTGGATTTTCCAGGCAAGAGTACTGGAGTGGGGTGCCCTTGCCTTCTCCGATGCACAAATATATGCATACCCAAATTTTATGCACACCCACATTTTGTTCTCCCTCATAGTTTCTTTACGTCAATTGTGAATTTCATAGGTGTAGACTCCATGGCTTTATTCAAGCCATTTATGACTCCCACAATAGCGTCAGCATGCCTGCAGTCTCTTCCAGTGAGATTCACTATGAATCAGTGCCCTAATCGGTGCCTCAACAAGGTCTTTGCCTTCACATCCAGTCCTTTGACATGAAAACATTAGACAAATAATATTGAGCTCCTACTGTGTAGCAGGCATCTTGCTGGGGACTAAAGTTTCAGCAATTTAAAAAGAGAATATTTCTGACCTCCGTTACTAATGGAAGCTTATAAGTGGGCCATAAGCGTTTTCCTTTGGGATGATTTTGTTTGCTGCCTCCTGTACAATATTATGGACCTCTGTCCATAGTTCTTCAGGCACTCTGTTTACTAGATCTAATCCCTTGAATCTATTTGTCACTTCCACTGTATGTTCAGCTGGAAAAGACTCTTGAGATCCCTTGGAAAGCAAGGAGATCAAACCAGCCAATCTTAAAGGGAATCAACCCTGAATACTTTTTGGAAGTACTGGTGCTGAAACTGAAGCTCCAATACTTTGGCCACCTGATGTGAACAGCTGACTCACCAGAAAAAAAAAAACCCTGATGCTGGGAAAGATCAAAGGCAGAAGGAGAAGAGTATGACAGAGGATGAGATGTTGGATGGCATCACTGATTCAATGGATAAGAACTTGGGCAAACTCCAGGAGATGTTGCGGGACAGGGAAGGCTGGCATGCTACAGTCCATTGGGTCGGGAAGAGTTGGACATGACATAGCTACTGAACAATAACAAAAGTCACATTTATAAACATAAATAAACATAAATAAATAACATTTATATACATAAGTAACATTCTTATTGAATCAGCCACTATTTTAAGCGCTTTAACTGTATTGTGTCATTTGATCTTAAAAAAAAACCAAAAATCCCTAAGGAAGGTGATATTATCTATTATTTAAACAGAAGAAAACTGACATTTAAAGAGATTAAGTAATATGCCCAAAGGCACTCCTCTAGAAAGTGGTAGAGGCAGGATTCAAGCCCAGATGCTTCAAAGCTGAAACATTTAACGCTCTTGCTATTTAAGACACCATGTTTGGCCATGCAGTTTGTGCACACTCAGTTCAGTACAGCCTATACAATCCCATACAGCAGCCTGAAGCACACCACCATACTTCCTTGCACTATCCTTTTCTACTGTCCAAGACAAAAATAAACACAAAGATGAAGGGAAATAAAATGGACAAATTCTTAGGAAGACATAAAATACTGAAACCAACAAAAAGAAATAGAAAATCTGAATAGACATAAGGAGATAGAGTCAGTAATTTTTAAATCGTCTACAAAAAGTTCTAAGCCCAATTGTCTTTACTGATAAATTCTACAAAACCTTTGTAGAAGAAAACTAACATGGCATAAAATTTCCAAAGAAGAAGAGAGGACACTTCCAACTCATTCTTTGACACCAAAAGCACAAGCTATAAAAGTGAAAAATAAAATGATTGCAAAGGGCACCATCAAGAAAGTAAAAACATAACCACATAATGGGAAAATATTTGGAAATTAAATAACTGATAAGGAAACTAGTGAGCATAATATAAAAAATCCCTTATAACTCGATAATAAAAAGACAACCCATACTTAGGAGTATATCTACCTAAAGAAACAAAAGGCCTATAGATAGAAAACTATAAAACACTGATGAAAGAAATCAAAGAGGACACAAACAGATGGAGAAATATACCGTGTTCGTGGATTGGAAGAATCAATATTGTGAAAATGAGTATACTCCCCAAAGCAATCTATAGATTCAATGCAATCCCTATCAAGCTACCAATGGTATTTTTCACAGAACTAGAACAAATAATTTCACAATTTGTATGGAAATACAAAAAACCTCGAATAGCCAAAATCATCTTCAGAAAGAAGAATGGAACTGGAGGAATCAACCTGCCTGAGTTCAGACTATACTACAAAGCCACAATCATCAAGACAGTATGGTACTGGCACAAAGACAGAAATATAGATCAATGGAACAGAATAGAAAGCCCAGAGATAAATCCATGAACCTATGGACACCTTATCTTTGACAAAGGAGGCAAGGATATACAATGGAAAAAAGACAACCTCTTTAACAAGTGGTGCTGGGAAAACTGGTCAACCACCTGTAAAAGAATGAAACTAGAACACTTTCTAACACCATACACAAAAATGAACTCAAAATGGATTAAAGAACTAAATGTAAGACCAGAAACTATAAAACTCCTAGAGGAGAACATGGGCAAAACACTCTCTGACATAAATCACAGCAAGATCCTCTATGACCCACATCCCAGAATATTAGAAACAAAAGCAAAAATAAACAAATGAGACCTAATGAAACTTAAAAGCTTTTGCACAATAAAGGAAACTATAAGCAAGGTGAAAAGACAGCCCTCAGATTGGGAGAAAATAATAGCAAATGAAGCAACAGACAACGGATTAATCTCAAAAATATACAAGCAACTCCTGAAGCTCAATCCAGAAAAATAAATGACCCAATCAAAAAATGGGCCAAAGAACTAAACAGACATTTCTCCAAAGAAGACATACAGATGGCGACCAAACACATGAAAAGATGCTCAACATCACTCATTATCAGAGAAATGCAAATCAAAACCACAATGAGGTACCATTACACACCAGTCAGGATGGCTGCTATCCAAAAGTCTACAAGCAATAAATGCTGGAGAGGGTGTGGAGAAAAGGGAACCCTCTTACACTGTTGGTGGGAATGCAAATTAGTACAGCTGCTATGGAGAACAGTGTGGAGATTTCTTTAAAAAACTGGAAATAGAATGCCATATGACCCAGCAATCCCACTTCTGGGCATACACACCAAGGAAACCAGATCTGAAAGAGACACGTGCACCCCATTGTTCATCACAGCACTGTTTATAATAGCCAGGACATGGAAGCAACCTAGATGCCCATCAGCAGACGAATGGATAAGGAAGCTGTGGTACATATACACCATGGAATATTACTCAGCCATTTAAAAGAATTCATTTGAATCAGTTCTAATGAGATGGATGAAACTGGAGCCCATTATACAGAGTGAAGTAAGCCAAAAAGATAAAGACCATTACAGTATACTAACACACATATATAGAATTTAGAAAGATGGTAATGATAACCCTATATGCAAAACAGAAAAAGAGACACAGATGTACAGAACAGACTTTTGGACTCTGTGGGAGAAGGCGAGGGTGGGATGTTTCAAGAGAACAGCATCTAAACATGTATATTATCTAGGGTGAAACAGATCACCAGCCCAGGTTGGATGCATGAGACAAGTGCTTGGGCCTGGTGCACTGGGAAGACCCAGGGGGATCGGCTGGAGAGGGAGGTGGGAGGGGGAATCAGAATGGGGAATACAAGTAAATCCATGGCTGATTCATGTCAATGTATGACAAAAACTACTACAATATTGTAAAGTAATTAGCCTCCAACTAATAAAAATAAATGGAAAAACAAAACAAAACAACAACAAAAAAAAAGACAACCCAATTTTAAAATGGTCAAAGGATTTGAAAAGACATTTCTCCAAAGAAGATATGCCTGAACAGGCAACAGGCATATGAAAAGGTGTTCAACATCATTATTCACAGAGAAATACAAATCAAAACCACAAAGAGATATGACCTCACACCCACTAGGATGGCTATAATAATAAAGACAATAACAACTGCTGATGAGGACGTGGGGTATTTTTTACCCTCATACATTGTGGGAATATAAAATAGTGCAGCCAATTTGGAAAACAGTCTGGCAGTTTCTCAAAGATTAAATATAGAGTTAACTCAGCAATTCCAGTCCTAATTATACACGCAAGAAAAATGAAAGCATACATCTACACACAAACACAGTATTATCCATAATGGCCAGAAAGTAGAAATAACCCAAAAGTTCACCAAGTGATAAATGTATAGATACAACATGGTATATCCTGATGTTGTAATGTTATTTGTTAATACAAAGAAATGAAGTATTGATACATGCTACAACATGGATGAACATTTTAAATATTTTGCTAAAAGGATCAAGGTCTCCCCTATGGCAGGCATATTCTTTACTATCTGAGGGTAGTACCCTATCTATAGGGTAGCCTATCCCTTCTCCAGGGGATCTTCCCGACCCAGGAATTGAACCAACTGAGCTACCAGGGAAGCCCTAAGTTAATGAAGCCAGCCACAAAGGGCCATATATTATATGATTTCACTACATGAAATGCCCAAATTGTAGCTTAGATGGTAAAGAATCTGCCTGCAATGCAGAAGACCTGGGTTTGATTCCTGGCTCAGAATGATCCCCTGGAGAAGGGAATGGCTACCTACTTCAGTATTCTTATCTGGAGAATCCCATGGACAGCGGAACCTGGTGAGCTACAGTCCATGGGGTCACAAAGACTCAGATACGACTGAGTGACTAAAACTTTCATAGTGACAGAAAGTAGACTTGTGATTGCCTAAGGCTGGTGGGATTGAGGGGAAAATAGGCAGTGATTGCCAACAGGTACAGGTTTCTTTTGGGTTTGAAATATTCTAAAATATTCTACATACTTGGACAAAAATATACGAAAATTGATGGTGGTAATGGTTGCACAACTCTGAATATACTAAAAAAAATTGAATTGTACGCTTTAAATGGGTGAATTGTAAAATCTGTGAATTATAATTTAATAGAGTTGTTACTAAAAATTGATGTAGAAAGAGTGGGATGGAGGGAGAAAAGAATGGGGGGGGCAAAATTCTCTTTAAATATGGAACATTAAGTAACATTCACTTCTCTCTCTCCAAATGCCAACAAAATACTGAGAAAAAAAATTTTTTTAAGGCATAATCTCTTTTTTAAAAGACATGACAAATAATATGGGAGAAAAGACTACAGCCAAGGGGAGATGTCAACACAATTTTGAATGCTGGAAAAGTAGATGCATGAGTGTCATCCCAACATAGCAGACTCAAAAAAGCTGAAAACCAAGCTTAAATGGAAAGACAAGATGGAATATTTGCTTGCCAGAAAGCACCAGAAAGTCTCAGAAACTGAATGCATTGGTTACTTCTGAAGACCATGCTATGGGATGAGGCTGATAATAGGAGTGTTGGTTGAAAGTTTACGTAAGGAGGCATTAAGTTCCCTTCCTACACCCATGTAATTAGGCAACACACATCCATCACCACCTCTATGCCCTCCCTGACTCCGCTGCTGCAACGGGAGAAAGACAGGTGGTTTTCCTTTTGCATAGGAAGTGGGTTTCAGACTCTAGGTTCAGGACTTGGGCTCTGGACTCAGAGACCCAAGACATGGATGAAGGAGGATTGAGATGATCAACTAAAAACAGGGGAATGTAATCAAATGCATGGAAAAATAAAGTATAAGAATCTCACATAAAGTAAAACAAAGTGACAAAAAGATGGGAAATAAGAGAGAATATAACATTGGAGGATTAATCCAGATGGTCAAACATTAAGATTATAAGAGTTCTAAGCATGGGTGGGTGAAAAATGAGATCAGGAAAAAAATGGAAGGAAAATTATTTTTAAAAAATAATGCAAGAAATTGTTCTAGAACTTGAATATGCTTCTAAATAGAAAGGATGTGTCAGGTATCCTGCAGAATGCCCATCATTGCAAAATTTCATAATACTAGAATTCTAGAAGAGTGCTTTCTTCAAATTTCTAAGGGAAATTCTGTCCAAGACAGATTTCTATACTTAACAAAATGACTGGTCAAGTGTGAGGGTAGAATGTAGAGCAAGGAAGAAGAATCATGCTATCCACGAGATCAGGATTCAACACAGGAGAGAAACAAAATTCCCAGAATGATGGTGAAGGGAAGCCTCTGGGTAACAGCTGGGCTGCAGGCCTAAAGAACAGTTGGAGCAGATGGAAAAAAAGGGTAGGAGAATTTTGAAAGGCTTATCTCCAAGGGAAGGGAGGGCAAGACATTACTTGAAGTGATGACCTTAGAGAAAGAAGGGCTCAGCCTTCAGGAGTTTAGGGGTGAGCTAAAAAGATAAGAAAAACAGAGCAACTTAATAGCTCTAGAGCAAATGAAAGGTACTATAAGAAAAGAAGAGTAAGTTTAGAGGTTGTTGTTGTACAGTCACTAAGTCATGTCTGACTCTTTGCGACCCCATGGATTGCGGCATGCCAAGCTTCCCTGTCCTTCACTATCTGGTGGTATCTGCTCAAACTCACATCCATTGAGTCGATGATGCCATCCAACCATCTCATCCTCTGTCACCCTCTTCTCCTCCTGCCCTCAATCTTTCCCAGCATCAGGGTCTTTTCCAATAAGTCAGTTCGCATCAGGTGGACAAAATACTGGAGATTCAACATCAGTCCTTCCAATGAATATTCAGGACTGATTTCCTTTAGGATTGACTGGTCTGATCTCCTTGCAGATTTGGAGATACATAGTTATAATTTTGGGGTCCTTCCAAGATACCTGGTAAATCACTTTTCCTCCTCCTCACCTAAGTTTTGAATATTTTGATAAATAAAACTAAGGAATTCAGGGGAAAGATAAAATACCACTTTTATTCTTTATGATAAAAGTTGATTTGGCTAAAGTAGTTTAGTTGGGAGAGCCAAATGGACTGAACCCCAGATTGGGCATATTTTCTCACCCAGCAAGGGCAGTGCTCCAGGGAGTGCTTGTTCCCTGGTAATGAACAGTTTCCAGGGGGGCAGAAGGAAAAATAACTGATCCAAATTAACCAACCAAATCAAGCTAGTCCTTCTCCCTTAGAGAGTAGGAAATGAATAACTGCATTGGGCAGAGAGAACAGAGAAATCCCACCTCAAGGAAGAAAAAGAGAACTGCAATAGCTGGTATGAAAATGAAAAGCCGAGATATGATAGAACGTGTTAAAAGGCCGTGAGTAGCCAAAGGAGAGGAGCAACCCCACGTCCAAGGAGTGGCGGCCGCGCAGACACAGGAGGCCGAGAGGAGCTGCTTCATGCTCAAGGTCAGGAGGGGCAAGAGAAGACTGCACATGGACATCACCAGATGGTCAACACTGAAATCAGACTGATTATATTCTCTGCAGCCAAAGACGGAGAAACTCTATACAGTCAGCAAAAACAAGACCGGGAGCTGACTGTGGCTCAGATCATGAACTCCTTATTGCCAAATTCAGACTGAAATTGAAGAAAGTAGGGAAAACCACTAGACCATTCAGGTATGACCTAAATCAATCCCTTATGATTATACAGTGGAAGTGAGAAATAGATTTAAGGGACTAGATCTGATAGAGTGACTGATGAACTATGGACAGAGGTTCATGACATCGTACAAGAGACAGGGATCAAGACCATCCCCAAGGAAAAGAAATGCAAAAAGGCAAAATGGCTGTCTGAGGAGGCCTTACAAAATAGCTGTGAAAAGAAAAGAAGTGAAAAGCAAAGGAGAAAAGGAAAGATATTCCCATTTGAATGCAGAGTTCCAAAGAATAGCAAGGAGAGATAAGAAAGCCTTCCTCAGTGGTCAGTGCAAAGAAATAGAGGAAAACAACAGAATGGGAAAGACTAGAGATCTCTTCAAGAAAATTAGAGATACCAAGGGAAAATTTCATGCAAAGATGGGTTCGATAAAGGAGAGAAGTGGTATGGACCTAACAGAAGCAGAATATATTAAGAAGAGGTGGCAAGAATACACAGAAGAACTGTACAAAAAAGATCTTCATGACCCAGATAATCACGATGGTGTGATCACTCACCTAGAGCCAGACATCCTGGAATGGGAAGTCTAGTGGGCCTTAGAAAGAGCATCACTATGAACAAAGCTAGTGGAGGTGATGGAATTCCAATTGACCTATTTCAAATCCTGAAAGATGATGCTGTGAAAGTGCTGCACTCAATATGCCAGCAAATTTGAAAAACTCAGCAGTGTTCACAGGACTGGAAAATGTCAGCTTTCATCCCAATCCCAAAGAAAGGCAATGCCAAAGAATGCTCAAACTACCACACAACTGCACTCATCTCACACGCTAGTAAAGTAATGCTCAAAATTCTCCAAACTAAGCTTCAGCAATACGTGAACCGTGAACTTCCAGATGTTCAAACTGGTTTTAGAAAAGGCAGAGGAACAGAGATCAAATTGCCAACATCTGCTGGATCATCAAAAAAGCAAGAGAGTTCCAGAAAAACATCAATTTCTGCTTTATTGACTATGCCAAAGCCTTTGACTGTGTGGATCACAATAAATTGTGGAAAATTCTGAAAGAGATGGGAATACCAGACTACCTGACCTGCCTCTTGAGAAACCTATATGCAGGTCAGGAAGCAACAGATAGAACTGGACATGGAACAACAGACTGGCTCCAAATAGTAAAAGGAGTATGTCAAGGCTGTATATTGTCACCCTGCTTATTTAACTTATATGGAGAGTACATCATGAGAAACGCTGGGCTGGAAGAAGCACAAGCTGGAGTCAAGATTGCCGGGAGAAATATTAGTAACCTCAGATATGCAGATGACTCCACCCTTATGGCAGAAAGTGAAGAGGAACTAAAAAACCTCTTGAAAGTGAAAGAGGAGAGTGAAAAAGTTGGCTTAAAGCTCAACATTCAGAAAACTAAGATCATGGCATCCGGTCCCATCACTTTATGGCAAATAAATGGGGAAACAGTGGAAACAGTGTCAGACTTTATTTTCTTGTGCTCCAAAATCACTGCAGATGGTGACTGCAGCCATGAAATTAAAAGACGCTTACTCCTTGGAAGGAAAGTTATGAGCAACCTAGACAGCATATTAAAAAGCAGAGACATTACTTTGCCAACAAAGGTTCGTCTGGTAAAGGCTATGGTTTTTCCAGTGGTCATGTATGGATGTGAGAGTTGGACTGTGAAGAAAGCTGAGCACCGAAGAATTGATGCTTTTGAACTGTGGTGTTGGAGAAGACTCTTGAGAGTCCCTTGGACTGCAAGGAGATCCAACCAGTTCATCCTAAAGGAGATCAGTCCTGGGTGTTCATTGGAAGGACTGATGCTGAAGCTGAAACTCCAATACTTTGGCCACCTCATGCAAAGAGTTGACTCATTGGAAAAGACCCTGATGCTGGGAGGGATTGAGGGCAGGAGGAGAAGGGGACGACAGAGGATGAGATGGCTGGATGGCATCACCGACTCGATGGACATGAGTTTGAGTAAACTCCGGGAGTTGTTGATGGACAGGGAGGCCTGGTGTGCTGTGATTCATGGGGTCACAAAGAGTTGGACACAACGGAGCGACTGAACTGAACTGAACTGAAGTAGCCAAAGAAATAGGTGAAAACAGCTCTAAGAGTAGAATGTGGCAGCCTTGGAGGAAGGGCTGGGTGAAGAGATGCAGAGCAGAGAACTCTTACTCTTTCAACATGGACTTGTCTGTAATGCTGTTGACCTTTAAGATTTTGGGTTAGGTTGGATCAATGAAATTGTCAATACTTGACTATGTATGACCTTAAAATGGCCATCCCATGTACATGAGCATATGTTTGCATAGTTCAACCTAAAATTTTAACAGAAATTCAATTTTAGAAATTTTCTAATGGAAGGCAAAGGAATGTGATCCTTGGAGAACTTTCTCTGCCCCTCTTTCTCTGGTTTGTGTGCTTTTCCCTGTAACCCCCTCACCCCCATTGATGTACCTATGTGTGTGGTTCTACAGCATTGTCATCATCTGACCCTGTCTCCTCTACACTGGTTGTGACTATTTTGAGAGGATGACTCTTTTTATAAGGGAACCCACACAACAGCAAGCCCAAAGCAGCCACAGTATTTTCTAAATGACATAACCTGTGTTAACAACCTTCATTGGGTCTTGGATCCAAAGCTTCCTTTCCCAGGTGTTTATAATACCTGGGAAATAACTCCTTATAATAACTCCTTATATCTCCTTTATAATAACTCCTTATGGCTTCTTGACCTTCTGGCTAAGATCAAGTGCAGTATGTTCTTAACAATTTAATATAATAACCCCTTAGTAGACTATCATAGGATTTTTCACAGAATCTTCATCAAACTCACTACTTGTAATTTGTAGAATCTACTATAGTCTTTTTCTTAAGGAAAAAAAAATTTTTTTTTTTGTTTTAACAGAAACCTGATCTAGGCTTCCCAGGTTGCTCACAGGAAGAACCCATCTTGCCAAAGCAGGAGACACAGGGGATCTTCCCTGGGTCAGGAAGATCCCCTGGAGGAGGAAATGGCAACCCACTCCAATAGTCTTGCCTGGACAATACCATGGACAGACGAGCCTGGTGGGGTATAGTCCATGGCGTCGCAAAGAATCAGATGTGACTGAGCAAGCACACACACATTTTTCCATTCAGCTTCTCACTACAGTCCATGTTACATATTTGGAAGTTCTCTCAACAGTTGGAGTGATGTGTGTGCACCAGGAGACCTGACCTCCTTTAGGTGCTCTGGAGGCCAAATAACGGAGCGGTTTAGCTCTCAGACTCAGATGGCCAGGGTATAATTTATGTTCCTTCCCTTCCCCTAATTACATGAAACGTAAATAGTTTCACCTTCATAAGTTTATGGTTTCTAATATCTAACCGAGATAGTGCCTAAAACCACAGAGTTATTGTACAAATTCAATGAGATAATACAGGAAGCATTCAGATATGTCACTGATAACTCTCTAACATGGGTTTCCTCCAGTCTGGACTGCTATTTCCCTTTCATTAATGTATGTTCTACAATTTTCAATCCAAAGATCATTCTTTGTTTCCAAAATAATGGTGAAAAAAGAAGGAAAAGCTCTGATTTTTTTTTAAATTATTGGTCTGCACACAAGCAAAACTCCAGCTAACAGGCCCATTTCCCACCTCTGCCTTGTGGAGTTACTCTGAACCTAATTTATGGGGTTTGTTGCCCTGAACATTCCTTACTAGCTCATGGGGACTGAAGTCTCTACAACATTGTTCCCACAGGGCTTGCCTCTCACCCCTGGCTCCAAGTGCTCACTTCCCTCTACAAGTATACTTCTGAAATGACAACTCATCAGAGAGCTCCAGTGTAGCCACCCTGGTTTTTCTAAGCACCCATTTTTACCTCTCACTGGGTGTCCGCATTTGTGCAGATGAAGTACCATGGCTCTGAGAGCTTCTCATCTCTCCAGGTACCTGCTTTTCTCTGAATTCCAGGACCCAGGGACTCAGCCTCACTCAGGTCCAGCTTTCCTCCTGGCTCTCACTGCCTCAGCGAGTCTCACTCACCACTACCCTCTCTTGGCTAGAATTAGATTTCAAGCAGTGATTTTACTACTTACTTTCTAAGTAAGCTGGGAAGTAATAGGTAATCAGAAAAACCCTATTTGTGTGAAGGTGTTTGGGGAAACTTACAGTACAAATGAGTAAGTACCGGTTTTCACTCAAAGAAGCAACTCTAATTCTGAGACTTTCTGACAGCCTATTTAGCCAGCAAAGGAGAGAATGTTTGGTGCCCTGGATAAGTTCTTGGCATCCTTTAAGTCATGATCTTTACCCAAATGGCCACTTCCTCTAAATGAGAACCATCTTGGTGATGAGATGAGAAGATGCAGGTGCTCTGCCATCATCCCTTTCCTCGGAGCCTCTGTTTCTCAGCTGTAACATGAAGGTGCTGAAATGGGTGATCCCAAAGGTCTTATCACTATGAAAGTCTGGGGATTTTAAGTAGACTGGGGTTTAATAGACTGAGGATTTTTCCTGATAGCTAATGTTTGACCTAATCAGACAGTAAAAACTCTGCTTGCAATGCAGGAAACCTGGGTTTGATCCCTGGCTTGGGAAGATCCCCTGGAGAAGGAAATGGCAATCCACTCTAGTACTCTTGCCTGGAAAATCACGTGGACAGAGGAGTCTGGCGGGCCACAGTCCATGGGGTTGCAAAGAGTTGGACATGACTGAGCGACTAACTCTTTCACTTACTTTAAAGAAAATATTATGTCAAGGAAGCATATTAGATTTCCGTATCAAGTAATACATAAACATCCCATCTCTTTCCATATTTCCTTTTATATAGTCATCAAGTTCTCTTTTTCTAAGTATTCATTCTTTTGCACTGAGGCCCTCTGTTTTTCAGGCCAAGCCTGTTTTGCATCTATTGTTCTATTTCCCCAGTAGATGGCAGCCAGTCACAACTTTCAATTACCTTCTGCCTACAAACACAGGGCAGACAATCCAGAAAATAAATGCAGAGTGAAGAGAATGGGGTCGGGGGGAGGGCATTTGTTTATCAAACACAGATAAATAAAAATAAATTTATATTAAGCATGCACCCAAAATATTTATTGAGTTTTCTAAAATTTAAACTAATTAGTTTCTACATACTAATATAAATTATGTCATAAACTAGAGTGTTTGATAGACATTTCAGAATGCTGTATGTTAGAATTGAGTGCAACCCTTCAGAATTATGAAGCTATGGGTTTATGGTTGAGCCAAGTGATGCTGTCACATTGCTATTTTTAAAACATTTAGAAAACCATTTTCTGAAGGATACTCCCAGGATCAGTTTCTAGCCTACATGAGAAAAACAGTCTGAATGCCCCCTTTTTGACAATCCTTCCCCAATAGCATCATCTTCCTTGATAATCCTTAAATTTAAGAGCTGTTTTTAATCCCCTTGGAAAAGTTATTTCGAAATATTTCACACTCAATGAAGTTTGACCATCGACTTTTAATTATTTTGGAAAGAAGAGCACTGAGCATCTTACTACCACATTTTCAGTCCATGTGCTCTGTCTCCCAGCTGGCTGATTTGGCCTTGGTGGGTAGAGCATGGTCCATATTGTAGGAGGGTTTATTCTGGAACTCTGGCAAGCAAAGAAGCCAGATGGAAAAGGCCCCTAGAATTGTGAAACATGAACCTTACAAATCTAGATTTACCTTCTGAGAAATTTAAGATGGTGAGCAAAGATCTCTCCAGCCTGGAGAGAACCAGTTCCTGCTTCAAGCCTGGCAGTGGATTAGGAACCCCAGTGCCATCAGCATAGGCCTTACCAGGACTGGTCTTGCTGCCCTTAGCCTACATGCAGAGCTCCTAAAAAGGACCAGCTACTTGATACCCTTGGAGCCAGAACCATACATAGTCCTTATCTGAAAGTGGAGTGAAAGTGAAAGTTGCTCAGTCTTTGCGAGCCCATAAACTATAGCCCGCCAGGATCCTCTGTCCATGGAATTCTCCAGGCTAGAATACTGGAGTGGGTAGCTGTTCCCTTCTCCAGGGGATCTTCCCAACCCAGGGATCAAACCCAGGTATCCCTCACTGCAGGCGGATTCTTTACCATCTGAGTCCTTATCTGAAGGCATGCCTATTTCCCTACTGGAAGAAAAGCCCTGCCCTGAACTATTTCTCTGTGAATCCATCCCTGGCTCTTTCAACATGGCCAGCCCATGCTGAAAGTGCACAGGCATGTGTGCGTGCTAAGTCACCTTGAATTGTGTCTGACTATTTGCAACCCTAGGGACCACAGCCCGCCAGGCTCCTCTGTCTATGGAATTCTCCAGGCAAGAATACCGGAGTGGGTTGCCTTGCCCTTCTCCAGGGGATCTTCCCAACCCAGGGATCAAAGACAAGCCTGTTACGTCTCCTGCATTGGCAGGTGGGTCCTTTACCACTAGTGCCACCTGGGAAGCCAGAAAGTTCACAAGATGCACAAACACTATCATCCAGCCCAACCAATAGCCCCCACCTCAGACATCACTGACCTGTCCTATCTCCTCATATCTCCTCAGGTATTGTGTTCCCTGACCTTTACATTCCAACTCCCAAAGTCTGCCTGGAGCTCTGCTTACCACGGGCCCCTTCTTTCCCCGCCACTGTCAGCTTCTGTAACTCTCTGGGTTTGGGTTTCCCCAGGTATGAGGTGGGTTCCTCTCCACCCATCCTCGGCCTATGAGCTCCCTATTCTCTGAGAGGAGAAAGGATCCATACCTGGCTCTGATGCCCTCATTTCTCACCACTGAGATCTTAGAGGATAGGGAACATCAACACCTCAGTGGATTATACTCTGAAACCACTGGGTTGAGTTAACACTAAAGGTTGATTGCATGATCTTCTAGACCTCTCGTGACATGAGCAATTATGTTTCCTAGTTGCTTAATCTAGTTTGATTCAAGTTTTCACTAATTGGCTCCTTCAACTCGCTCTGGTGGTTGAAGCCTCACCCACAGGCCACCATGAGATTCACAGCTCTGAAACTCTGCAGGTTTATAGGCGCAGTTTCATGGCTTCCTACAGATGTGAGGATACTCACTGCAGCTAAATGGTGGGAGAACTAGGCCATCTGACTCCCAGGTTAGGTTTCCTTGGGAAAACCTTCACTGACTCTGAATTGCTCTCATTTAAACCTTCAGTGTGTTTTTTCCACAGCCTGAAAATCCTCTGCTATAGGAACTTACAGGTTTGTATAACAATGACAATTCTATCAACATCTTATAACTCTATAGTAATAATCCTAATATTTATTATTTACTATGTGTTTGCCCCTGGTCTTAGCACTCTTCTTTTATTATTTAATAATGTAAACAACTCTAGGGGTTGGTATTATTATTAGCCCCATTTTTAAGAAGAAAAGATTGTCATATAAGCCACAAACCAGAGAGAAAAACAAATATTCCTTTTTCAGATTCATCCACACAAGGTTGTGACTCAAATGAGCTGTTTGGTCCATAAAGAGGCCTCAGGTTTAGCAATGGCCCAGGAAGTTCTTTTGGCAGGAACTACAGAGCCCAAATGAAGAGAAACTAAAGAGCCTCTTGATGAATGTGAAAGGGGAGAGTGAAAAATCTGGTTTAAAACTCAACATTCAAAAAACTAAGATCATGGCATCAGGTTCCACTACTTCATAGCAAAGAGATGGGGAAAAAATGGAAACAGTGGCAGATTTCATTTTCTTGGGCTCCAAAATCACTACAGATGGTGACTGCAGCCACAATATTAAAAGATGCTTGCTCCTTGGAAGAAAAGCCATGACAAATTTAGAGAGCATATTAAAAAGCAGAGACATCACTTTGCCAACAAAAGTCTGTATAGTCAAAGCTATGGTTTTTTCAGTAGTCATGTATGGATGTGTGAGTTGGACCATGAAGAAGGCTGAGCACCGAAGAATTGATGCCTTTGAACTGTGGTGCTATAGAAGACTCTTGAGAGTCCCTTGGACTGCAAGGAGATCAGAGCAATCAATCCTAAGGGAAATCAACACTAAATATTCCCTGGAAGGACTAACGTCGAAGTTGAAGCTCCAATACTTTGTCCAACCTGTTGCGAAGAGTCAACTCATTGGAGAAGACCCTGATGCCGGGAAAGATTGAGGGCAGGAGAAGAAGGAGCTACAGAGGATGCATGCAATGGTTAGATGGCATCACCAACTCAATGGACATGAGTTTAAGCAAACTCCAGGAGATAATAAAAGACAGGAAAGCCGAGAATGCTACAGTTCATGGAGACACAAAGAGTAGGACAGGGCCTAGTGACTGAACAACAACCAAGCCCAAGGGGAGGTACTTGGCCCATGGGGACACTATCACCAAACTGTTCTCAGAGATTTCAAACCAGGACTTTTAGGAGTGACCTTACATGGGTAAGGTTAGCTTCCAAACAGGCTTTGGAACACAGAAGAGAAAGGATCTAAGAATCATATGACATCTGAAATGGGCCTTGTACTGAGGGGTTCCCAGTATATGGAACTTTCAATGCAGATACCAGGAAGATTCCAGGAAAACCAGGAAGAATCACTCTATCTTTCAAAGAAATCCAGCTCTACTTTAATACTACCAGAGACTCCAGGGGCCTCCTGTCTTCCCTCAAAGTTCACAAGACTCCTAATTTCATTGGCTTCCATTTCCCTCCAACACTCAAACAGGGATAGGTCTATATATCAAATTCCATGTCACCTGTTGATGGGTTTCCTAGCTGGTCTTAGTACAAAGGATGAAAATCTCTTGCTTCTTGTCAACAGTAATAAACCTGTGGAACTTATTACCACCACCACACCCCCCTCCACCAACCAAAATAGAACTGGAATAACTTTTTTTTTTAAGTTTGGATACAAAGGAGCTCAGAACATGCTACTACTACAAAATACAGCACTTTGGCATATTGATTATTCTGAGTTAAAGGTTTTGAAAAAGTGTAGATGCAAGAAAGATTCTCTAATCTTTCTTTTTATTCCTGAAAGAAGGAGATAAAATTCCCATGTGAAAGTTGCCCTCCATGTACAAGCAGGAAGATACATTCTAGGGAGTCAGGAATAACTCTCATTTTCCTTTATATTTTGGTTAATTTTCCACAATAGCCACATTTTGTTCAACTTGGAATATAGCACTTAGGCCTAGGCACCACTTTGGATCTTCTTTGTTCTTGTAAGGGCTATGTACATATTAAATATAAATAAAATTTGTATGTTTTTCCCCTGTTAATCTGTCTTATATCAGTCCCAGCTAGAGACCCTAGAAGGGTGGAGGAAAATTTTACCTTCCCCACAAATGAACTAATGAAATTCAGATCTCTAAAGGATTAGAAACATAAAGATGGGTGAAGGAAGGAAGTGATGTCACCCTATGAAAGTCTCACAGGCCTCTATTAGCCAATAAAATTGTAGCCCTGTGGACCGTAGATCTGAGTTAGTATAACAATTATTGTATTCAGCAATTATTACGGGTGTTCGGGGAGAAAACGATGAACAAATAACCCTGACTAACATAAATATATGACTGAAACAGTTCAAAAAAAGAAAACCAATTAGTTATAGCCAAGTGATTTTTTTTAATCCTTTCTTCCATTTTTGCCAAATTTAAAATACAAGGATCAAGAAGAAAGATCATTCCAGTTTACGATTTTCTTATCTTCTTCTGGTACCTTGTCAGACTTCAAATGGCACATCTTCCTGAGGTTCAGTTCAGTTCAGTTCAGTCGCTCAGTCGTATCCGGCTCTTTGCAACCTCATGAATCGCAGCACATCAGGCCTCCCTGTCCATCACCAACTCCCAGAGTTTCCTCAAACTCATGTCCATCAGGTCGGTGATGCCATCCAGCCATCTCATCCTCTGCTGTTAGGTAGGCACAAAAAGTTCTGTCGGATAAGGGACTCACCAAGGATTTGCCTCCTGCTGAGCCAGGACTGGTCATTTAGTAAAGCCTACCACCCAAGTCTCACCCAGCTGCAGTTTCAGACAGTTGCCCTAACCATACTCAAATCCATCCTCCAGCTGCTGAGTTCTGGCTTTGAACTCTGTTTTTAGTCCCCGCCTTTAGCCCCTACAGACATGATACTTAAACCTCTTCCATCATCAGGATTTTAGCTTCAAGACTTTGGCTTGTTCTTTGGGTTCCTGGGATCCTCCACGGGCTTTGATAGGAAATCACAGCCCTAGCCTTGGCCTTGACCCCTCAAAACCTAATCTACTCTCCAGTTACTTAGCTGGGCAACACTGGCCTCTCCTATATGGAGTCAGGCCTGAGATTCAGACAACCTAGAATTTGGTACAAACTCTTTAACCCCATGGGCCTCTGTATTTCCAGATTAAAATAGAGGCAATCCCTGCACTTTTCCCCCTCTTAGGCAACTGGGGACTCCTCAGAACAACTTCATAAACCCATGAGGAAGACTGTTAGGATTCTAAGAACATCATTCTACCCAACATTGCCCTTGACCACATTTAAAAATAGGCCCAATGATTTCCAACTTAAAAAACAAACAAACAAACAAACAAAAATGAAAAACAAAAAACAGATAAGCAAAGCAATCAGAAGGATTTAGGTAAATACTTTGAACAGTTAAAGAAAGGTACTGTCTAAAAGTGATTCCCAATCTATTTGTATTCACATTTCCAGCCTAGAACCAATAAGTAGTGTAACATTAGGAAACCACCAATAAACCTCATTTAGTATAATAAAATGATAGTCATCATCTTTACTCCAAAAGAGAAGACATAGGTAGTGGAGACATTACTGCCTAGCAGATTGCTAAACAGGATTAGTAGAAATCATCCAGGCAATTCCAGTTTTCTAATATCAGTGAAACAATGTCCTTACTCAGCAGTTTCTCCAGAAGCATCTGAGTCAGACTCTCAGTATCGTAGAGGTCTGGTTTTTTAATATTGCTTGAGTTCTCGGGTTCAGAAATATGCTACCTGGTGGAAAGTGTCCTCATCCAAGCAATGAGGTGAACTTTCAGATGAAATACCCTTTGTGTCCTCCAGTGCCTCTTTCATTTGTTCTGTCTCCCTTACATCTCTCTGGGATAAAATTCATTCCATCTTTTAAATAAAATACATCTGCTGAATCCTGCCCCAAAGAAACTTGCACTGTCCTATTTATTTTAATCGCCCTGGGATCTACTAATGAACACCGACAAGCAGAGATTAAACAGGAATCCTCCTCCTAGAAAAGCTGTGCTTTATCCACTAAATACATGTGAATTTATGATGATCTTGCCTCACCTTGTGCCCAATGACTAATCAAGTTTGAGACAGTGGCTGTCAAATGCTGGGAAAGGAATGATTTATGTGAAGGATATTTTTGGTCTCTGATATACCCAGCTTCAGAGGGAATGAAAGAAGGCATTACTGTATCAGGATTGTGATGACCGGCAGTTTCTAACAATGGAATTGCCTTCTTACAATGAGCTAGTCTATTAACTGAAAGCATTACTTCCATTTTTGCTTTCACATCCTGCTCCTGTACAGGTTTGCATTTACATTTGTACATTTTGTATTTGTAGATTTGTATTTACACTTGTAAATACAGATTTGTGTTTACATTTATTTCAGCTGCAACATTTATTCTGTTGCCAGTTATCCTTCCCTGAGATCTTATTGAAGCTGGGAACCATGGAAATAAGTGATAATCTCAGTAAAGAACCAGCTACTGGGCCCAGCAGATGATGTGGATTGTACCAGCTTGCCCCCCTCTCAGAAACAGCAACTCAGGAACATTATGGTCATCGCTGGAGGAAACCCATCCCCTGTCTATCCCATTCTTCTCACTTGGTACTGTAAATGATGGTAGGTGAATAGAAATTTCAGGCTGATGTGTGTGAACCGGGTTTACAATACTGCCTTTTTAGAAAAAAAGGCAGGAGGGGGGATGGGGGAGAGTTGAGTAGGGGAGGCGGGACTGATTTTTAATTGTTTTAATATACCCAAGATGTGTAATTCAGAACTAAAATTATGTCAACCTGTAAGCCTTAGAAATCCCAATAACTTGCTTAATGTTGGCGACTACATATTGGCTTATTTTATCACAGAGATAATTTAATCAACTAGCCAGATCTGAAAGACTGGCATGGATCACAGTGTAAAAAGACTTCTGACTTTTTGTGACCTTGTTTCACTGGATCTTCTGCTACCCCTGGGAGGAGTTGTCTCTCATGGATCTAAGAATCACCATTTTCTATCTCCTCCAAGTTCTGATGCTCTTATGCTATCAATTCTGCCCCAGGCAGCTGACAGAGTACCCTCTAGCCATCCACTCTCCAGTTCCTCAGATGGGCCCCACGCACACATCTCACCATTTCCTACCCTATCTTACTTGTAGACCCAAACATTGACTCCTATAAGTAGATTTTTCTGATAACTTGTTAAATGGATCCTCAGTGATATATTTGGAAATGGAGGCAAAATTCTATCAAGTGTTTAGATTCCCTAGGAGTGAGGAATTCAAAGAGTAGATATTCACATCTCAAGGTAACAGGCGGAAATTGTTTTCATTTTGCCCCCCTCCTCTCACGTTCTACTCCTCCTATCTCCCATCAGGTATCCAGGGCCCTCAAGCTGCCTCCACAGCTCCGCAGCCTCTCTCAATACTGTTTGCTTCCCCATGAAAAGCCCTATTCTTTTCTCTTACCCCAACAACCCTGCTCAAAACATCCACCAGCGAGAATCACAGTGATTAGGCTGTGACACTCAGCTATAACAGGTAAATTTAACACAAAGGGAATTCACATAGATAGGAAGCTCCAGGGCAAATGAATTCCAGGAATAGCTGGATCCAGGGGTTTAGACACTGTTTTCAGAAATCTATCTCCATTGCTCAGCAATTCCTTTTTGGTCTTAACTTCATTTTAAGGTGCTTCCTCCCTGTGTTATAACAAACGGCACTGCCGGCACTCTGTATTTACCTCATCCTTACAGCTAGTGTTCTCAGTAATCCCAATAAAAATCCCAAATTGGGCTCTGCTTGGCCGAGCTTAATTATGTATTATCCCTGAACTATTAACCAAGGTCAAGTGGATTGTATTCTAATTAGTCATCCTGGGGTCACATACCCACCTGAAAGAACTTGTAGTGGGCTCCCCACTGGAAATAGGGGTTTTGTTACCATAAGGAGATAGGTCAAGAGGCAAACTTAGGAAAATACAACTATAGCTATGCTAACAGCCCACTGATGAAATGGATTCATTGAATTAGATTAAGTTAATACTAATTAACATTCCTCAGCCCAGATAAACAGGCCTACAATGGAGAAATCTCCTCCATTAATAACAGGCTAGTAGGAATCAGGGTCTTCTAGAACCATTCTAATCATTTTTCCTGCAATAGGCTATTTGCTGCAGCCATATCTAACTCCCTCAAAAGGGAATTAGAAGTGCAATATGTGGAGTATTCATACTGAAATTGGCCTACTTGGGATCATTGTCTAAAGCAAAAATATTCAAATTTGTTTTTAAGCACCAGGATTTCTTCAAATAAAATTATATGTAAAATTCCAATATATAAAATAGATGAACACGAGCTGCTCCATTTATAGCTAAGAGTTGCAGGTGATGAAGAGGCAGAGGGGCAGACAGTTTCCCTGGGATGTGATATGGGGGCCCAGCCCTCTACCACTTGTTGTCCCAGGGAGGTACATCCTTGGAACCCCTGGGGTTCCTGAGAGAACAATTTGAAAATGATATTTTGGACACCAGTCTTTTGATTATGAATGGGCTCAGGGGGTAAAGAATCTGCCTGCAATGCAGGAGACCTGGGTTTCCTGGGTCAGAAAGATCCCCTGGAGAAGGGAAAGGCTACCCACTCTAGTATTCTGACCTGGAGAATTCCATGGGCTGTATAGTCCATGGGGTTGCAAAGAGTCAGACATGACTGAGTGACTTTCACTAACTAAGCCAGTAAAGAATTCACCTGCCAATGCAGGAGACCCGGGTTTAATCCCTGAATTAGGAAGATCACCTAGAGAGGGAAATGGCAACCCACTCCAGTATTCTTGCCTGGTGACTCCCATGGACAGAGGAACCCGGGGTCATAAAGTGTCGGACACGACTTAGCAACTAAACAACAATTTAGTTTTCTTACCATAACTAACTGTAAAGGAGATCATTTAAAATAAGTAAATAGTAAAATAATAATATATTAAGACACTTATGTTGAAATAACAGTCACCCAAAAGAAAATATCCTACATCACAACCTGAAATTAAATTAATATTTCAGTTTATCTGTGTCAATGTGCTAGGCATTGTCTATATAAATGTTCAATCTTTAATTATTTATAGTATTATTCAACTTTATATTATCATTATACTATGTATATTTTTCCTTCTCCTCTCTCTTCTCCCCCATCACTAAGTAATCACCATTGACAGCCTACTTTTCTATATTTGCATATATTTCTTTAAGCTTGCACAATCATACATAGACATAATCTACACATCTATGGGGAAAAGTAGTTTTTCTTTGGTTTACAAATAGAAAATTAGAATATGTTAGATACTTTGTTACACCTTACATTTCTCCTTATAGAATTCTTTGTAGAAATCCCTTTTGCTCAACTAGTGTAGACCTAACTCATTCTTTAGTATGTGCTGATTCATGGTATTGACATGCAAAAATTTATTCAACTGTTTCCTACCAATAGGTGTTCAGGTTGCTTCTACCTTTTTTACTTTTTGTTTTTATAACATTTTTTATTTATTTTTTTGTGCTTTACTATTACAAACAATGGAGCAATCAAATATGTATGTACATATATCCTTAGCTATCAGTGATTTATTCCCAGATATGAGATAGGTCAAAAGATATGCATATTTTAAAATCTGACATTACTGATTGCTTTTTTTAAGCAGTATTTTAACTCACATTTTCACAGTGATTTAAAATGTTTTTTCTCCATATGCTCACTATCATGTTATCATTATTTTTTTATTTTTTTAAATTAAGACAGTATTGGCAGAATTGTGCCTTAGTTGCGGCACACGGGATCCTTCACTGCAACATGCAGGCTTCTCTAGTTGTGACACGCAAACTTAGTTGCCCTGTGGGATCAAATCAGCTTCCCCTGCATTGCAAGGCAGATTCTTAACCACTGGACTGATAGGAAAGTCTCTGTCATCATTTTTAAGTCTGTATATTTTACACAATTCTTTATAACAGGTATCTTTATAATGGGCACAAATGGTTTTCCATTGTTATTATTTATTGGCATTACCTTTACTGTTAGTAATGTTGAGCATCCTTTTGCTGAGATGGTAGTTTTCATTTCTTCTTCTGTGGATTCCTAATTCATATCCTTTGCCAATGCTACTATTGGGTTGTCTCTTTTTTCAGCCACTTCATGGAAGTATGATTGACATACAAAAAGCTGTAGATAGTTATAATATACACATGATGTGTTTGGAGATAAGTATCCCAAACCCATGAAACTATCATTACAATCAATACCATAAACTTAGCTATCACCTCCAAAGCTTCCTCCTACCTGCTTTGTTGTTTTTTCTTTTTTTGTTTCTTTTGTAGTAAGAGCATTTAACATAAGATCTATCTTCTTAGCAAAAATTTAAATATACAATACAGTATTTTAAATCATATACCCTGTTATATAGTAGACCTCTAGAATTTATCTTTATGACTAAAACTTTGTACCCTTTAGCCAACACCTCCTCTTAACCCTCCCTCTACTAAGCACCTGCCTACCACCATGCTGTTCTCTGCTTCTATGAGAATGACTGTTTTAGATATGAGATTGTGCAGGATTTGTCTTCTGTATCTGGCTTGTTTCGCTTAGCATCACTTTAGATCCATCTCTGTTGTTGCAAATGGCAAATTTTCCTTCTTTTCATGATTGAATAGTATTCCATTGTATGTATGTGCCACATATCTTTATCCATTCATCCTCAAAGGACATTTAAATTGCTTTCATATCTTGGCTATTGTGAGTAAAGCTGCAACTGCCATGGGACTGCAGCTATCTCTTTGAAATTCATATTTCAATTCTTACAGCTATATATCCAGAAATGGGGGTTGCTGAATCAAACAGTGGTTCTATTTCTAATTTTTTAAAAAAATATCCATATTGTTTCCCACAGTGGCTTCATCAATTCACATTTCCACCAACAGTTTACATGGGCTCTTTTTTCTTTACATCCTTGCCAGCATTGTTGTTCTTTCTTTTCTTTATCTTTGGATATTCAGGGCCTTTTGTGGTTTCAAATGAGTTTTAAGGTTTTTTTCTTATTTATGTTAAAAAATGCCACCATGATTTTTATAGAAATATCATTAAATCTATAGTTTACTTTAAGAAATAGGGACATTTTAACAGTTAATACTTCCAATTCATGAACACAATATATCCTGCCCTTCATTTGTGTCTTTTAAATTTGTGTCTTTTAAATTTTCTTTTGTCAACGCTTCATAATCTTTAGTCTATAAGCCTTTCACCTTTTTCATTAAGTTTATTCCTAAGTATTTTATTATTTTGATGCTATTGTAATCAGAACTTCTTTCTTAATTTCCTTTTCAGAGAGATGATTATTATAGAAATGGACCTTGATTTTTGTATGTTGATTTTTTATCCTATGACTTTACCAGATTCACTTACTAGTTGTAACATTTGTGTGTGTGTGTGTGTAGTTGTTAGAGTTTTCAAATATAAGATCAAATCATCTGCAAACAGAGATAGTTTTACTTCTTCCTTTACAATTTGGGATGCCCTTGGTTTTGCCTGATTGCTCTAGCTAGAAATACTAATACTATGCTGAGCAATGAGAATGGGCATTCCTGCTTTGTTCTGGGAAAGGGAAAGCTTTCAACTTTTTACCATTGAGTGTGATGTCAGCCACTTTAAAATAGCCTTTAATGCGTGTTGAAGTAAATTCCTTCTATAATTCCTAATTTGTTAACAGTTTTTATCATGAAATGGTATGTAATTTTGTCAAACCCTTTTTCTGCATCTGTTGAGATAACATGTAGTTTTTATCCTTTATCTGTTAATGTGGTGTATCATATTGATATGTTGAACCATATCCATATTCCAGGGATAAATCCTATTTGATTATGGTTTATGATTCCTTAATGTGTTGTTGTTTCAGTTTACTAGTATTTTGTTGAGGATTTTTACATCTACGTTCATTAAGACTATGGTATTTTTTGGAGGTGTCTTTGTCTGGCTTTGATATCAGGGTGATGTTGACCTGATAGAATGAGTTTGGAAGTATTTCCTCTTTTTTTTGAAAGAGTTTAAGAAAGATTCTTCTTTAAATGTTTGGCAGAATTTACCCACGAAATCATCTAATCCTAGACATTTCTGTGTTGTGAGCTTTGTTTTTATTACTCTTTCAATCTCATTTCTAAAATTTGTGTGTGTTTTCTATTTCTTCTTGATTCTGTTTTGATAGATTGTAAGTTTCTAAGAATTTCTCCATTTCGTCTGGGTTGTCTAATATTTTCGCACTTAACTGTTTATATTGTTCCTAAATATCTGTGGAATCAATTATAATGTCTTTTATTTCACTTTTTATTTGAGTCTTCTTTTTTCTTAGTTAACTAAAGGCTTTTCAATTTTGTTTATTTTTTCAAAGAAACATTGTTTTGTCATTTTAACATTTTTTCTATTATCTATATCACTTATGTCTGCTCTGATCTTTATTATTTCTTTAGATACTCTTAGGTTTAATTTTTTCAAGTTCCTTGAGATGCAAAGTTAGATGATGTATTTGAGATGAACCTTCTATTTTAATGTAGACAAATGTATACATTTATATATATAGACAAATGTATACATTTGTATACATTTGTATATGTAGACATTTATATAATGTATAACAACAAAATGCCTTTGTTGTTATAATCTTCCCTCTTAGCATTGCTTTTCTTGCATTCTATAAGTTGTTGCTTTTTTCCTATTGAAGTATAGTTGATTTATAACACTGCATTAGTTTTAGGTGTATAGCATAGTGATTCAGTATTTTTATAGTTTATCCTCCATTTTAAGTTATTATATGATAATGGCTATAATTCCTGTGCTATACAATACACCCTTGTTGCTTATCTATTTTACACATAGTAGTTTGTATCACCTAAGGCTTTGCCCCTGACTTGTCCCTCCCTCCCTTTCCTCTCCCCACTGGTAACCACTAGTTTGTGTTCTATATTTCTGAATCTGTTTCTCTTTTGCTACACACAGTCATTTTGAAATATATACAGTTGGTTTTTTTAAAAAAAATTCTTTCATTATTTATCTGTATTCTCTTGTAGTTCACTGAATTTCTTTAAGGTGATTATTTTTTTAATTTTTTGCCAAGCAGTTTTTGAGTTTCTATTTCTTTCCAGTCCATTACTGTAGCTTTACTATTTTTATGATGTCATGTTATCTGAGTCTTTGTGATCCTTATATTTCTGCATTGCTGTCTGTACATTTGAAGAAACAGTCACTTCTTCTAGTCTTGAAAGACTGGTTTCAGATAAAGACTTTCACTAGTCAGCCTAGCCAGAGAGTCTAGGCTGGTTAGCTGGCAGGGTTTTGGACCATCTGGTGGTGTCTGTAGGTGACTTTACTCTTGGCACCCATGAGTGAGGCCATCACATCCCTGGACAAGTGGGACTAGAGCCAGATCATGGGGCTGCCTCCATATCTGCACTCAGGTCCACACTTGGTGGGCCTGCTCCTGGGACCATTAGCCCACCTTCTCAAGTCAGCTTTCCTCAATATTGGACTCCACTAGGGTGTCACAGCCTCCTACCTGGATCCTTAAGCTCCTGACAGAGGCACGTTCGTCCATGAATGGTTGCCAAATTCGTGTTTCTATGGGGAACAAGGACTGAAGACAAGGCCTCCTATTCTGCCATCTTGCTAACGTTTCCATTTCTTTCCAGTCCATTACTGTAGCTTTACTAATTTCCTTTTATGATGTCATGTTCTCCAGGCAACAATACTGGAGTGGGTTGCCATATCCTTTTCCAGGGGATCTTCCTGACCCAGGGATCAAGCCCAGGTCACCTGCTTGGCAGCTGGACTCTATCACTGAGCCATCTTTCTGACTTTTGTCAAGATATAATTATCATGCTGCACCAGATGGCTCAGTGGTAAAGGATCCACCTGCCAAGCAGGAAACATGGGTATGATCCTTGGTTTGGGAAGGTCCCCTGGAGAAGGAAATGGCAGCACACTCCAATATTTTTGCCTGGGAAATCCCATGGACAGAGGAGCCTGGAGGGGTATAGTCCATGGGCTCTCAAAGAATTGGATATAACTGAGCAACTAAACAATGATAATTGTATAAGTGTAAGATGTACAGCATTATGATTTGAATTATGTACATCATGAAATGATTATCACAGTAAATTTAGTGAACAGCCAGTATGTCATATAGTTATGAAATTAAAAAAATAGGAAAGACAATTTTTTATGATAAGAAATGTTAGGCTTTACTCTCTTAACTTCATATATATTTATTATGTGGTACTTATTCATCTTATAAGTTCCTAGTCCTGGGACTTCCCTGATGGTCCAGTGGTTAAGAATCCACCTGCCTATGATGGGGACAGTGTTCAGTTCCCGATCTAGGAAGATCCCACACACTGCGGGGCACTTAAGCCTGGGCGCTGCGGCTGCTGAACCCACATGCAGCAACTGCTGAAGCCTGAGTGCCTAGAGCCTGTGCTCCAAGCCAGAGAGGCCGCTGCAGTGAGAAGCCCACACACCGCAAGGAGGAGCCCCTGCTCGCAGCAACTAGAGAAATACCTGGTGCAGAAAAAAAAAAAAAAAAAACTCTAGTATTTATTTATGTTACAGCTGAAAGTTCCTATCTTTTGACTGCCTTCATCCTACATCTCCCTCCCCCTCTCTTCACCTCTGATAATCACAAATCTGATCTCTCTTTTTTTTTTCCTAAGAGTTGTTTCGTATGTTTATTTTTGAAGTATAATTGACAGACCACACTATGTTAGTTGCTATAATGTTAGTTCATTATAGGTTTCTATACATTTCAAAATGACCATCACAAGTCTAATTATTATATGTCACCATATAGAAACTTTACTTATTGACATATCCCCCACGCTATACATTTCATAGCCATAACTCGTTTATTTTGCAACTAGAAGTTTGTACCTCTTAATCTCTCTCATCTATTTCTTTCCTCCCCCAGTTTCCTTTCTTCTGTCAACCACCTCTTTGTTCTCTGCTTCTGTAACTGTTTCTCTTTTGTTACATATGCTCATTAGTTTTGATTTTAAATTCCACATATAAGTGAAATCATACAGCATTTGTCTTTCTCCAACTAACTTCACTTAGCATAATACCCTCTAGGTCCATTCATGCTGTCTTTTTAAAGTCCATTCTGTAGGGTTGCTTTTACATTACATATATATTTTTTTTTTTCTGTACGGTTTTATTTGACTCAAGACTTTATTTACACATCAAAAAAGGATGGATGAGATCAGATACAGTATAAAATGAACTACTTGAACTGTGTACTGCTTATTAAATAATTAAAAACTCAAAATTAGTAAACTAAAGACCATACTATAGTGTGGTTCAGGACTATTGACTCTTAACGGGAAGGGTGCTGATCCATTCTTAAGCACTGCTGAGCGGTAGATAGGTCATTGTCCTAGAACTGATTTCTGGAGACCTGTGCTCATTTCATGCCTCTGCCTCAGGCAGGTACTTTCATCTTTTTCTCAGGAATCAGAGAAAACATGTGAGGAAAAGCTCAGAGAAACTTTGTGACCCAAGGTCCTGCATCAGTAAACTTAGAGGCAATTTGGCTGAGAGCTGGGGCACAGAAAAAGAGAAAACTGAACAATCTTGTTCATCATACAGAAAATGAATGTTCCAGCAAGTCATCAATCTTTCCACAGACATTTTAAGAGACTTTCCAGTAAGTGGAGACATACAGTTGAAACATTCCCTGGAAGCTCAGAAAAATTATTGTCCTTTTTGTCCCCATGTTGTTAAATAATTATTATGTACCAGGTCTCGACCTCAGCCTTTAATTTTTCACCTTACTAATTCTTCTAACAGCCTTGTGAGTTAACAATTATCATATCAACTCAACTGAGAAACTGAGTCTTGGAAAGTTCAAGTTACTTTCCCAGAGTCACACAGTTGGGGATGTAAGTGGTAAAGCTAAATTCTAACCCAGGTCTGCTTATTCTCAAGCCAGTCTTCTTACCTCTATACCATATAAACTCAGAACCTAGGATAGAAAAGTAATTGAAAAGAGCTGACACAAAGTGTCTAATATGAGCCTACCTATTTAAAAACATAAACACATGATTAAGTGAGTGAAAGGGAATATATGAAAGCATTAATAAACTATCCATCTAGGTTGATGAGACTATCATAAATATGCTAATATTAGCTAAAATCTAAGTGCTTACTATATGCCAGGCACATTGCTATGGTTATTATATCATTAATTCATTATCTTATTAAATCCTCATGACAACTATTTGAGGCAGATATGATTATTTTTCTCACTTTACAGAAAAGGAAATGGTAAGTGACTTGCCCAAAGTCACATAGCTTGTGAGTTCTGGGCTCAAACTCAATCTCCTAAGATGTTGCTCTTAACAATATACTGGCAACTGTCACTAATAGTGGACATATGTTTATTTTTTAATCAGATCAAAAAAAACCCACTAAAGATTAAAATGAAATCAGATCTGGAACCAACTTTTATTCAGTGCATGGTTATTCAGCAAGACATGGGAGCTTCCTAGGCTTGGTCCGTTATTAAACCTAAAGGTTAACCTGGGCTGCAAGGCCATTCAGCCTTACCCTGGTCAAGTGCCTACAGGACATGCAACCCTACAGTCACTTTCTCCAGCTGGCACAAACCCTCCTTCACGGTGGCTCAGCTCATGCCCTCTCTGGGAAGGGACACTTGCTAGATGATCTGCTTCAGAACCAGGGTTGTATCACAGAGATCTAACAGCTGTTGGTTTGACCTGCACTTTCTGTGTTTCCAGGCTCTGATGTCTGCCTCCCCTCCATCCCTCTTTTGCTACCAAGTCTCTGGGTCACCTAAAGACAGAACCTACACAGACCACTTGTAGGTAGCCTTAGAAGGATGGACTACAAAGTCCACAAATCATAGACACAGCTTGCAAAATGGTCAGAAAAGAAGGCAAAGTTGCCACTGTAATTTCTCCTTGACCAGCTAGTCAGCTCCTGCCCTCTGAACTGGGGACTGGACTCTGACTGATGTGCCAGCACCGACTGGCTCAGTTGATTTCCCTGGTAATGTGTCTGCTCCAACGGCAGGCAGCTGGGAAGTGTTCCCCAGTACTGCCTCCCCCGTGGCTTGAGCCTTGGCCATAGCAGTCCTCGTGTCTTCAGTTGAACCTTGAGCTAGTGTTGCCTCCCTGACACATTCAATGCTGTCCTTCAAGCTAAGCAACTCAGAGGCCTGAACTTCTGCATCTAAAGGTGGGTGGGGCTGACACCCATGCCGCCAGCCACTCTGTCACCCAGCTCACAACTGCTCCTGACCTGTGGCTTCCTTCTCATGAGAACTGGTCACACTGATCCACCTGGAGCCCCGGTGTGGAGTTCAGGTGTCAGAGGTGGTTGGTCCAGAGCAAGTCTGTGTGAATTCATAGCCTCCTGAGACTCTGATATGTAGTGACTACGGACTCTCTGCAGCTTTTCTCAGGCCGCAGAGTATTACAGCAACTCTCAGTTTTCTTTACAGTAGTGTCCTTTGAGAGGCTGATAATATGTTCCAAGGGGTGGGGGCAGTGTCTGTTATTAAATGAGTTTTCCAAACTCATTACCTCCACTACCTTTATTGGAGATAGTTCACAGTTCGCATTAGAATATCCAAGGATCTGTGACATCCTACCACAAAGAAACCTACTTACATAGGCTGCACCCAGTGTTCCCAGACTTACTTATAAAGCCACAGTTTACCCTTTTGTCCCCCAGAATACCTAAGGAACCCACATTGGACACTGATGTTTTAATGAACACAGCTTGGAAATTTCAGTGGCTTGAAAATGAGTACATGAGGGTAATCATCTAGTTATGCCTCAGTCAGGTTACACAAGCCTCTTCACCTCTCTAGGCCTCAATTTCTTCATCTTTAAAATGGGGCTTTTTGTTGTTGTGTTAGTTACTCAGTCATGCCCAACTCTTTGTGACTCCACGGACTATAGCTCGCCAGGCTCCTCTGTCCATGGAATTTTCCAGGCAAGAATACTGGAGTGGATTGCATTCCCTCCTCCAGGAGATCTTCCTGACCCAGGGATTGAACCCAGGTCTCCTGTGTTGCAGGTGGATTCTTTACAGTCTGAGCCACCAGGAAGCCCATAAAATGGGGTTTAGATTAAGAGTAGTTTGAAACTAATCCCGAGGGAAATTTAAAGAATCTATGGACATACCTTAGGAGCTACCTACCTCAAGGGATGAAGTAGAAGAGAGGTCGGCCTGGAGAGAGTCCTCCAGACCCCTTCCTCCCCACTCTTGGCATAGCTCTGTTGAAAGTTGTTTTGTGTATAATGAAGTGAGCTTATCAGAGAATCTTTAGAAATGCCTTTTGGGAGAGAAGGCAGTGGGGAAGGGACAGACGAAGGGAGGTAGGGTGGGAGGATATAGATTACTGTCTTGTTCCCCTGGTTCCTATATTTCTGCCTCACTCTCCCAGTTTGGACATTGGTTTACCAGCCCCCTCAATTTCTCTGCCATTCAAAGGCTGGATATGACATGGTCAGACACCCCTGTTACCACCAGCAAACCTCTGTTTCTCAAGATGAGGCATACAGAATGGTCATATGCTTATTAAAATGCAGATTCCTGAGCTCTACCTCAGACCTATTGAATCAGAATAAGGGGAGAGCAGAACCTAAGAATCTGCATTTTAACCCCAATTGATTGGTAGAGATTCTGAAGTTTCAGACCCACTGCCAACATCTTGGGAGCTGGTAAGTTTCCATCATGCTAGGCATCGGATCCCCTCCCTCCTGACGAGGGTTACTCCCCTGGCAGGTGCTAGAACTCAGCAACACTCCCACTACAAATGCACCGCGTGGGCCCCAGGTGCATCCCATAAGCCTGGCCAGGGGACACTGAACAGGGGGCCGGGGAATAAAGGTCCAAAATGGGTCGTTAGAAAAAGAAAGTCTGATAAATACATTACTATATATAAAATAACTAATAAGAACTTGCTGTGCAGTATAGGGATCTCTACTCAATACTCTGTAACAGCCTACATGGGAAAATAATCTACAAGAGAGTGGATACATGTGTATGTACAGCAGAATCACTTTGCTGTACCCCTGAAACTAACACAACATTGTAAATAAGTTATACTCCAATAATTTTTTTTTAAAAAGTCTAGAACGCATATAGGAAGTTAAACGATTGTCAAAAACAGGGCTGGCACTGAAGAAGTAAAAAGCAAGCTATGGAAGGTCTGCATGGCCAAAATGAAGGAGAACACCGAGCTGAATCCCAGAGACACAGATCAACGCCCAGCTGGGATTTGTTCTGTCTTTTTAAATTTTTTGTTCTGACTATGCATTTGTGTATTACCAGCTTACGTTTACAGGAGCAGGACAAATCTGTTGAAGAGATGGCAGGAATAAGAAAGAATCACTTTCCTCCCTCCTTCCATTGAATCCTGGCCCTGCTGCTCAAACACTCTGTAGGTTGCTACTGCTGCTAAGTCACTTCAGTCGTGTCCGACTCTGTGCGACCCCATAGACAGAAGCCCACCAGGCTCCCCCATCCCTGGATTCTCCAGGCAAGAACACTGGAGTGGGTTGCCATTTCCTTCTCCAATGCATGAAAGTGAAAAGTGAAAGTGAAGTCGCTCAGTCGTGTCCGACTCTTAGCGATCCCATGGACTGCAGCCCACCAGGCTCCTCCGTCCATGGGATTTTCCAGGCAAGAGTACTGGAGTGGGGTACCATTGCCTCTCCACTCCATAGGTTAGGTACTTGCAAAACTAAGGGTCAGTAAGCTTAGGTAAAGGGCTGGTGAGTGTCCTCATCTGCGCTGGAGATAATGACAGTGCCTGCAACATTAAGGCCATTATGACGAGTCAATAAAGAAATGACTCGGCAGGCCTTAGCACTGGACTCCATACACATTAAATTTTTATTATACGCCTCAGGTTTCCAACAAGGCCTTTACAAATTCTTACAGTAGACAAAGTTCAAAACCTTCCTAGATGGTCAGAAGTTATTGAATTGGTCAGCAGCTACTGAATTGAATTTTGCAAGTAATGAAATACGGAAACTCGGGTTTCTGGTATAAATTGAGGTGAACATGGATTTGAAAGCGATGTAGGTGCCTTTCATACTAGTTCACATACAATTGAGACAGACAAGCGGTTTCTTATTTGTTCTAGGGGAATTGTAACAGAGTAAAACAACCAATAGCACAAATCAACCAATTTTCCTCATAAGCAGGGGAAAAAAACACCGAGTTCCAGGAAGAATACTGGAAGGTACAAACAGGCATCAAAGTTCTGACACGGCACTCACCCTTCCTCAACAGGAATACGCGTCTTTAACTGCTCTCCTCACTCCTGACTTCTTGTCCTGTCAAAGCTCCTTTGCTTTCTGGATCGTGGTTCTAAAAGCTTGATGTACCTCAGAATCACCTGGAGGGTTTGTTAAAACAGAGATTTCTGGGCTTACCCACAGCGTTTCTGATCCAGGGAGTCCTGGACAGGACCTGAGAATTCGCATCTTCACAAGTTCCCAGGGAGGCTCCTGACTGAGTCCTCATTTTAAATGGCACATACTTAATTCCATCCCTTAGGAGTCACTCAACCTGTTTATGCCTCAGGTGCTGCATCTATAAACTGGGGATAAGAACATCTACCTCACTGGGTTCTTGTGAGGATTAAATTAGTTACTCCTCAAAGAGTGCTTAGAACACTTTCTATAACTGTTAAGCCCTCCGTAAATGTGGGCCTTAGTCCAGAGAGAGAGCTGCAGTAAGGAAGCACTCTACTAGTACAATCCTCTTGCTCTATGCAACTCAAATGGTCCCACAAAACAAGCCTCTTTCTCCTTGTGCTCATCACATCAAGCTAAATTAAAAATAACCACACCTAAAATTTATTGAGTACTCACTATGTATTAGGAATGCTAAGCAATTTACATATATTCTTTCTGTCACCTTCACAACAATCCTGGGAGATGGGACTAAAACCCCACTTGTGCAAATAAGGAGAATGAGGCTGTAGGAGCACCTAAATATCTTAAGTATCTTGTGTTGTCTCACAGCCTCTAAGTGGCAAGACTGGGATCTGAACCCCCAAACCCGTGAATGCAAAACCCATGCCCTTCACCAGCCCAGATGAAACAAGTAGGTTTCATTGTCCATCATCTCATCTGCTAAGAGCTGCCTGGGGCACAGGATTCTGAGGCATAAATATCCTGACTTAAGAGGAAGGATTGCTAGAATTGATTAGACATGTCTAGCTGCCATGCAGGCTCGTGGGGGTGGGGAGGAAGCAAAAACATAGACCAGATATTTGCTGCCCCTGCACTTTGCTATGGCAACACAGATGGTGGTAAAGGTTTCCTAATTTTATTGAAGATTATATTTAAATACACACAAATCAGGTGAATGCGCTCAGGAGTTGCTAATGATTTCAGATCTGCAGTCCGGCTCCCCTGCCCACTGTAATTTAGTTCACATGGTATTTCAGTGCATCTCAACAAAGGCAAATAGTTTTTGACTAAACCTCATCTGTAGACGATCCAGAACCATTGTTCTTTGGTTTTATCCAGCAGGGATATGGTGCTTGAAAATTGTCATTAGACTATCTGATGTGATGGATAGATATTCTAGCAAGCTCTTGGATAGTATTCAAGGACTTAAATGGGAAAGAAATATTCTGTTTCAGGTAAAACACAAAAAACCCCCAAAGCTTTAGCCTCCTGAAGCTGACTCCTATTGGTGTTAAGATATTTTCCAATTCCCTTAAGCCCAGGATTCTCAAATTTCAATACATGGGAAAACTGACATCAGGAAGTTTGTTACAAAGAAGATCGCTAGTTCCCTGCCTAGGAGATTCTAATCCAGAGGGTCAGGAATGCAGAGCAGTTGCATGGCAAATAGGTACCACAGGTCCTAGGACAAGACCTGGGAAGCCTTGTCTTAGAGGACAAGGGACAATCCTGCCTGCCTACAGAGGACCATGGGCCAAGGAGGGGAACCCCTGACTTCAGTTTTGATTTCTGACCGTTCTAGCACAGCTGTCCCTTGGTTTGTAGATGTGCCATCACTCACTGGAGAAGGAGAAAAGAAAAATCACCCTCATGGAGCCCTTATGTGACAAGTGCAGATCCACATTAGCTGCTTCACATACAATTCCTTCTTCTATCATCTGCACTAACACAGTCCAAACCCAAATTTGATTAATAAATTCTCATTTTACCATAAAATCAGATATCTCCATCCCTTATATCTCAGTTCCAGTTACTATGTTTTTTAAGGCTAAAGTTCATATTTGTAAGCAATATTGAGCCTGAAAAAGGTGTTGGATATCTACAGTGAGCAAAGCACTATGTTGAGCACCATAAAGAAATCATTAAAAATCAGCTTGGGTTGAATACTAGGGTTCTTGTCATTAAAGAAGTATTCATTTCGATATTTTTGGATGGTTTCTATTCTGTTTGTCAGATTTAAAACTCTTCTTGCCTTTAGAAATGGAGAAGTAGAAAAACAGGATTGTCATTTCTTAATAAAGAGTTACTCGGTTTTAACAGACGTGGTTTAAACAAGATTATGATCCCAATTTCCTTTTGTTTATATGCACATTCATTTTGGCTGGGTTTCCCTGAGAAATCCCTGCCTAGACGGTGGAAGGTGTTGGTCTAAAATTCAAAATTTCCAGAGAAAAATCTATAAAGCACACGTGAGCAAAAAGAAACAAGGGATGTATGTAAAAGACAAAGACAGCACAATGATCAGTAACCAGGAAGTGCTTGCCCGGTGTCTGTCGTTCCTGGACTGTGTCTGTCGTGGCTAGACACGGCGTGTTTGTTTGATATTGTTGTAAATAGTAACAATGAGGACTTGGACTGTGCTAAAAGCCCAAACTTAATAACACAAGAAAAAAGCACTCAGAAAGCTATCTTAATTGACTCAGTTCTGATGGTTTCTGGATAGGCTATGCTCAGATGTAAAACCACCATGCTCATAGATGATTGAGCTGTAGTTCATTAAGAAATGCTTGAAGGGTGATGAGAAAGGAGAAAATGAGAACTCATTGGGAGAAATTTTTTTTTAACACTATTTGTCTTCATGACACCAAGGAGAAGCACAAGGAGATTCAGCAGCTGCATTTAGTTTGTGATGACCTTTCACCTCCGTTGATCTCTGACCCGGCTGTTTCAATCACACAGATGCAGCAGCTCGACAAGGAGATGTTTAAGGAGACAGTTTTCCTTTGTAGTGCAGTGGGAGGAAAAGAAGTTGAGAAGAATATCTCTCCAGCAAAACAAATTGCTTCTGTGCTTTAGCTGACAAAGGGTTAACAGACCATCAGGCCCAGTTTCTGCTCAGCAGTTTAATTGCTGCAGGCCAGGAAATATTGGAGGGAGAGAGGGCTGTTACTGGGGACCTCATTTTTCAAAGACCTGTCAGAAAGCTAGGCCACTGCCTGAGTTTGATATGCAAACCAGGAATTGGGTCTCTCTCCCAAATTCAAATGACTCAGGTCCTCTGAACTTGCCCCTCAGCAGGAATTCTCTAGGTATTGGCCTCCAGGGTCCTTTTTATCTGTTAACAGATCCGTTTCCCCAGAGAGGCACACCAGACAGAGAGTGTGAGGGTGTGTGTGTTTGTGTGTATGTGACTTTAAAGCAGAGTTCCTAAGGTTTAGGATGCTTCAGAACTACCTGGAGGATTTGTTAAAACAGATAGTAGTCAGCCCACACTTCTATATCTGTTTCAGCAGATCCGGGGGTGTGGGGCAGAAATCTGTATCTCTAGTAATTCTGAGGTATGCTGTTGCTGCTGGTCTTGAGAACTCTTTGTGAGAAACAGTGTTCTAAAATACACTTTCCACTATCTTCTTTCTGCCATAATAACTACACTTATACACACACACCCCAAGATAATAAATGTTACATATTATAAGTTATAAAAATGCCAATATTATCATTAATAATAATAGCTACTTTGAGTATGCACTGTGTGCCAGTGCTATTAATTCTCCAAGGCAGATATTATTGCCCATTTTTACCAATTAAGGCCTGACCCAGCCCAAATCCAACTCCTAAACCCATGATTTTAACTTCTTTAACACATATCTAGCAAGCAATAAAACAATGAGTTAAAATTAACCAACATGCACATATTTTTAATCAATGTAATTTCTATATGCTAATAACAAACATGGGTTTCCCTGGTGACTCAGCGCCTGCCAATGCAGAGATGCAGCTTCAATCTGTAAGTCAGAAAGATGCCCTGGAAGAGGAAATGGCAACCCACTCCAGCATTCTTGTTAGAGAATCCCACGGACAGAGAAGCCTGGAGAACTACAACTCAGGGACTAAACAACAACAATAACAACATATCTGTACTTACTCTAAATGGAAGACTATAAACTTCCATATATCACTTAGAGCTAAAAAAAAAAAAAAAGGAATATGCAAAGAATATTGCGAAATCAACCAGGCAACAAATGCGTACGGAGTTCTTCCGGAACTTGAGGACCACAGGACAAGCCAGCTTCCTGATTCAATGGACCTGAAACAAGCAGGGAATAGCCTAAGATTAGTGTAAATGTTGAACATAAGGGTTGCGAGATTTTTTTTTCCTGCCTTGACAAACAGTAGTAAGTGCAAAAGATAACATGGCACCCTAGCAATGTCTTAGAGCAGTGGTTCTCAAGCTTTACCCAGTGTCAGTCTCCCGGAGGGCTTGTTGAAACTCATACAACTGCCTTCCACTTTCAGATTTAACAGGACTTGGAGGCCCAAGAATTTGCATTGCTAACAATTTCTCAAGTGATGCCAAAGTTGCAGGTCCAGGGACCACACTATAAAAAATACTGTTTTAAATGAGGCTTCCTGGATTCTGATCCAACTTTTAGGCATGGATTCAGCAGACACTGCTGGAGTGACTTCCATGTGTAACGCTTCTTTCTAGGTCTGAGAATAACGCTGTAAGCCAAACAGACAAAAATCTCTGCCCTCACTGGGCTATCTAGGAAGGACAACTGACAGGAAATAATAAATTCAAAATGTAACAGGTGATTTGAAAAATGGGCAGATAGAGGACTCTTAGTGTGTTCACCTCTCTGAGGAGATAATATCCATCAGAACAAGCCAGTGTAAGCATCTTGGTGAAGAGAGTTCCAAAGAGGAAGTGCAAAGGCCCTGAGACAGAAATGTGCTCAAAGAAAAAAAGTGAATTCGAAGAAAATTAAGGAGACTAGTGGCAGAAGGGTGTGTGCAAGAGGAGAGTGGTAGATGAAATTCAGATTTAACAGGAATCTACTTTCTAATAAACACCAAGGCTCATAAATGACTTCTCAGATGCAATTTATTACTTCTAAAGCTCATCCAACTTTTTCAGTTTCTCATCAACACTATTTTGGTGTGAGATTTGAGAATAGACATGTCCCCTGGGGCAGAAAACAAAGAATACATCCTCATAGGAAAGGTTTATTAGGCATGCCCGGAGACAGAGCTTTGCATGATTTTTATTGAAAAAAATCATTTCTCTCTCCTAAACAAGAGCCTGAGTCAAGCTTACATATTGAATGTGCAAATGGAGGAAAGAATTGAATCCAAAGAGGAAAGAGAAGCTCTTGGTGACAGACAAGATATGGAGGGCAAAAGAGGGAAAGAATGGATATGCATGGCTATGAATGAGGATTTAGAGAAGGAAAGGAATTTACACAAGGATGACAACGAGTCTGTCTCTGTGAATCTAGTGGAAGTGTGTGTGTATGTGTGTGCACGCGTGCGCGCACGTGTTTGTGTGTGCGTGTGTGTACATACACACTCTGAGAAGCAGGGGAGATACTAAGACTCGGAGAAAAGGTCATGGCTGAACACAAACAGATGACAAATGAAACCCCCTAATTAAATACTTTACCTGAAGCAGTGAGCGTGGAGGGTGGAGAACAGAAGGCGGTGACTCAGCCCTGGTGGGAAGAGATGACCATGGGAGGAAGAAGAGACACAGAATCAACAGCAGAGTACCAAAAACTCACAACAGCCCACCCGCCTATTACCCTAAATTACTGTTTCTGACAGAACTGCAGCAAACACAAATCGGGCAAAGGCCAGTTCTTCTGTCCTTCAAGCATGTGGCTTTGTAAAAGGGAGCTCACATTACGGAAAACACTTTATCCCATAAATAAGTCAGACTCAATTATTTTATATCAAAACAATATCTTGGCTTTTAACGAGCACAACTGCCAATACACAGAGTCACGCATTATGAATTACTATTTGCTCCTTCCTACACTTTCTAATTTCCTGCTAAGGAGACAGGGCTGAATGGGGTCATTAATCTGAATTAGAAATACTGTGACCTGCTCTGCACTTTGCTTGCTAACACTGTGATGGAGCTGAATCTGTGGGGGGGTTTACTTTCCATTCAGTTCTGAGGAAGAGGTGGAACAGAGAGATGGAGGGAAATTCTGAGTGAGTTGTAACTTTTAAGCCCTTTTAAATTCCATATACAATTTGGGCATCTCACTATGGGGCTTTGAAATCATTGCTGTCATTTCAATGCTTTTACTGGAAATGGCATCAAATGACAAACTTCATTCAGCTTTTGTCTGGGTTCTAGAAGGCTCACCTATACAGCCTAAAATAATATGCTGACTTTATTAGAAAAGGGGAAATGTATGTATTTTGCTGGCTGAACTGATGTAACGCAATGGATGATTCACTGGCTCTGCTGTGGAGGGAAGGATCTAAATGAGGTAGTGGCACCTGCAAGGCCTTTGGCTCCATAAGTCTCTCCCACAACTGCCTACTTACTTCAGAGGAAATACAGTGAATGGCCCCTCAAAAAACATAATGGCAAAACCATTGTTGACAGCTTTCAGATAGTTATTTCACTTGTAATAACTACTTGCTGGGTGGGCTGGGAAAAGACACCGAGAGAAGACCCAAGTCTTTTCATTTATCTTCTTATTTAAATCTGGCAAGAATTTTGATGGAATTACCGGGGCTAATGGGAGTTGGGAATTCTCTTCAGAGCTACACACGCCTTGTTCTGTTGAGGCACCTGGAAGAGAGGCACAGGTTATACCAGATACCTAGCGCAGCAACCTGTGGTCGAAAGATGCCCTTCTTGACCTACCCAACCTAGCTCTACCCACTAACTGGTCACAGCCCTTGCTGTTAACAGTACTACAAAGGGAATTCATTAGAAATAGAGTGGGCTTGCAAAGGGTTGGATGGATTCCCAGCAGGTAGGTCTGTTGGGCTTCCCTGGTGGTTCAGATGGTAAAGAATCTGTCTACAATGCAGGAGACCTGGGTTTGGTCTCTGGGTTGGGAAGATCCTCTGGAGAAGGGAATGGCAACCCACTCCAGTATTCTTGCTTGAAAAATTCCATGGACAGAGGAGCCTGGTGGGCTACAGTCCATGGGGTCGCAGAGAGTCGGACATGATTGAGTGACTAACACACACACACACACACCTGTTAGGGTGTGTCTGGAGGTGCAGGCCCAGCCTTCTGAGGTCAACAAGAATGGCTGCACCCCCTCAAGTCACTGCTGGATGTCTCTCCCAGACTCCAAATACAGAACTGAAGGGACTGCAGCTTGAGCTAAGAGTTATTCATTTGTCCCTGTTAATCACTGGGTCCCACCACCCCACTCCAAACTCCCTGGAAGCTGGGAGGATGGGAGCCTCACATTTTCTTTACAGTTTTTGCATGAAAAACATTCCCTTTCTGACTCATCCCCTGACCCCACTCCGCCTCCCGTGGTCCTGGATGGTAGGTCCCTGAAATAGGCCCATCAGCAGCTTCACCCTGACCCTCTTGAGCTGGCCAGCATTCTACTGCCCACTCCACATACCCCACCTCCTCCTGAGAGACCAGAGGTGACTGCAGCCAACTTGCTTTGGAGACTTGGGCTTTGGGGGTTTGTTGTGGTTATTGTTGTTTAGTCGCTCAGTCATATCTAACTCTTGGATCCCATGGACTGTAGCCTGCCAGGCTCCTCTGTTCATGGGATTTCCCAGGCAAGAATAGTGGAGTGGGTTGCCATTTCCTTCTCCACAGGATCTTCCTGACCCAGGGATCAAACCCGCATCTCCTACTGGTCTCTTGAATTGCAGGCAGATTCTTTACCACCAGGCCACCTTGCTCTAGGGCTATGGAAAACTTGAGTAATTTTCTGTGGTCACAACCCCAGGGTCCCCAGTCAGTGTAATTACAAGTCAATCACTTCCCTTCCAATTCTGGTTTCTCTTCCCTGTGGGCAGGTAAAATCACTTCCATGGCTCCCTTCTCCCCGCAATAGGACATTTGTACAGGCCATTTACCTCACATCACATGAATCTTCTCAACTGAATGTTATTTGGGGGTTTGCACTTATTTATTGAACTCAGAGAGTGGAAGGCCTGTCATCCATCTCACCTCCCTCTACAGCCTAGGGCAGTCTTTTCTTTCCCTAAGTGTGAGTGCCAGGCAGACAATCCGTGGATGAAGAAACCACCCTAACACAACCTGCAACCCTCAGTCCCCTACAGCATGACTTGGAGATGCCCCCAGCGTGTACTGAAGCCAGAGGAAGCAATATGCTCTCCACATGGAGCCATGGAGGGCAGGACAGGACAAGAGGAGGCTTTATGTGCACTGGGAAATGTGAGGGAGAACCCCTTCCAAACAGGTCCAGGCCTCCCTCACTACATTAACTAGGGGGAAGAAAGAGAAAGAGAGTGGCAGAAAGGGAGGGCGAGAGAGAAAAGAAAGGAAGGAGGGGAAGAAAGGAGAGAGGGAGGGAAAGAAAGGACAAGAAAGAAAGAAAAGAAATGCCTTCTTGAGTCAGGTAAAGCAGTTCCCAGGTAGTTAGATGGTAAAGAACCGGCCTGCCAATTCAAGAGATTCAGGAAACCCGGTTTCAATCTCTGGGTCAGGAAGATTCCCCTGGAGGAGGAAATGAAAACCCACTCCAATATTCTTGCCTGAAAGTCCCAAGGACAAAGGAGCCTGGTGGGCTACACTCACCATGAGCCCATGGCATCACAAAGAGTCGGGCACAACTGAGCATGCACATATTTATGAGTCAGTTGTGTGGAGCCAGAATCCAGGGGGCTTGGGCAAGTGTCCCTAGAACAGCTCCTAACTGCCCTTCCCCTCTCTGCTTATCAACAATCCCACTAAACAACCCCACAGAAGGTGTCTGTGTTAAAGATTTTCATGAGGTAGGAGTTCTGCTTTGGCCTAAACCAACCCACAGAGCCCAGACCCGGGGAAGCTCTATGCCTGACATGCCTCACCATCTTTGAAATCTTAAAATTCCCTGAGTGATATGCATTTCCAAGGTTCCAGGTTTGTAGTTTCCTTTTTCTGAGAGCATAGATTTTGCAGTCAAACTTGGAGCCAGATTCACTGTCCATTCTTGCCCCAACAGCACATACTTCAGAAGCCTTGTTGCATTTTTAATTATGTCATTTAGCCGCTGTCAGCATTTCCACAATCATTTCTTATGCTCCTTCCCCCAGCATTTTTGAACATAGCAGCAATTCCCCACAGAGGATGTCAATATAGTAGCATAAAGTGGAAAGAGAGTGTGGTCATGGAGTCGGTGGGACCTGAATTCAGATCTCAAGTCAGCAACTTAGTAGCTTCATGGCCTTGGGCAAGTTACCAACCTTTGATTCCAGTGTCTTCATGAAGAAAACAGGGGTGATAATGGCACCTACCTCCTGGAATAGTTGTGAGGATTAAATAAAATAATGACCAAAAACACCTTGGGTCAAGAGCAGCACTGCCCAGTAAGTGTATACTGTGAGCTATGCAATCAATTTTAAATTTTGTAGTAGCTTCATTTTTAAAAAGGGAAGACAGTTGAACTTAATATTATCTATTATAAACAGCATTAATATAAAATATATAAACGAGGTATCTTTAAATCCTTATCATACTAAATCTTTGAAATCTTATATGTATTTTATATATCTCAGTGCAGACTAGCCACATGCCAAGGGCTTGCGTGTCGTGGCTACAATATGTTTCTCTGCCACCGATTAGTTTCACACCAGATTCCCACTAAGGCCCAGTTCAAAAGAATGGGGTGGGCTATGCATGAGGATGTTGGGCGGGGCCAACACACTTCTTCAGAGATGTGGAAGGAAAGGAGCAGCTGCAAGGGAAGATTAAGCTCAGCTGCGCTCCCATCGATCAATAAATCAGTTCATCTTTATCGAGCTCCTCCGCCTGTACATGCTCATTAGCCAGCATGGACCCAAGAGTTGCAGCTCTGAGTCTGGGATTGGTGGGGGAGGAGAGGGCCTCTGGTCAAAATATTTGCACCTCACAAACTTCAGTGGCATCCCCATAGGGTCATTAGCTAGTTCATGCTAAGGTGTTAATGACTTATCAGCTTTCATTCTTTCTAAAGGGACTCTAGCCCAGGGAGTGATCCTCGGTAGGGATCACCGAAAAGGGTAAATGATGGAGAAGTAAATACTAAAGGCAAGTTTTGCCATTTTCCCTAAGGTTTGGGACGTGAATATTAATTAGGGTCAGGACAGAAGGTAGGAGCAAGGTCCTGGTGACAGTACTGCTTTCATTGCCTCGCTCATCCCCTCACCGAATGTGACCTTCAGCTGGTCAATTAGACTCTCAAGCCTCTGCTCCCTGACCAGTACAATGGGAATGTCCACCAAGTAAAGTGGGGAGGATAAAGCACTAGCGAAGTTCTCAGCTTAAAACAAAACAAAAACATGGCGGTTACTTCTATTCATATTGAATTAAACCAAGACTGATAAGACTACAACCTTGGAAAAAGGGGCTGGCTAGTGGATCTTCCTTGGCCTTCCCCTTCCTGTCATCCAGGCCTCATTTGCTGGTCTTTTACAACACTGCCACTTGCAAAACTGTCCAAACTTTTTGATATCCATCCCCTTTCATTTATGTATCCTCTTTAGCTTACTTCTTAATTGCTGAGTCTTGTTAAGTTTATTGCTCTAAAATCTGAAATATCAAAGGGAGCCTCCCCAGCCCAGTGTTCTGGGACTTGGTGACCAAATGGCATTTTCTTTTTCCCTCTGGTTCATAATTTTACAGATTTTGCCTGTGTCTTGTCTCAGGCTTTTCCCTCTGCAGAGCCTGCAGTGTGTCTTTACGCCATAGTCTTGCCTGCTTCCCATTCTCCACTCATTCTTTTAACAGACATTTATTGGATTCCCTCTAAGTGCTGTTAAGAAGGGCAGGACCACAAAGATGGTCCCTTTCCTCATAGTCATTACCTACTAATAGGGAAAGACAAACAAGAAATAAATAAGCAAATGAATAAAATAATTTCAGTGTACTGAAATATAAATAAGTGTGATAGAGAAAAGAAATAAGAGGTGGAGATGAAGACTACTAGATAAAAGGTTGTCCACCTGAGGGAAGAGGTCCTCAGGTGGGGAAGAGGCTAGAGTGAGACCCTGAGAAATTGACTAGGATGAACATGATTAGGGTGGCTACAACCTCATGAGCTTGGGGGACTTGGAAAATCAGTGAGGGTGAAGGGACTGGCTGGAGCCAGATCACCAAGAGCTTTGTAGTCCATCATAAGGAGCCTGAACTTTACTTTAAATTTGGTGAGAAGTTGTTGAAAGGTTTTAACCATGGAAGTAACATAATCTTATGTGTGCTTTGCAAGATTAGCTTTGCCATCAAGTGGAACATGGGTTAAGTTTGAGAAGAAAACATTGTAAATTTGGAGACTGCTGTCTTAATCTCGAGGAGAGATGGTGGTCAGGACCAGTGGAAAAAAGTAGATTGATTCTGAGCACATTTACAAACACAAGAGAGGGCAAGAGAAGAGACTGGGGCATCTTTTATCCTGTGGTTACATCCCTAGGGGGTCCAGGTTCCACAGTGATTTTTCTCAGTGAGTCGATTCAGGAATCATGAGCTATCAGAGAAGAGAAACATTACTTATGATATCCAGGTTTTTCTAGCTTTTATATTTCTCCCATTTTAACTGAAAGGATGCTGCATTGTTTTCCTCTTCTTGTGTGTATAGAATTGACTTCTAGACAAGGTTTAACAAAATTTAAATTTTGAATTTGTAAAATATTTCCAGAGGGTAGTCATTTATAAAGAAGATGATAGTGAACAAGTACTTCAAGCAAAAATCACTACACTATTAAACATTTTGCATACTGTTGTAATGTTTTCCATATAAAGTTAACAAAAATTTGCTAGCTATTTACCTGCCCTCAGCCTAAGGAGAATCAGAGCCGCCAGCATATGCCACACCAGCAACTTTTTTTCTGTTTTAAACTGCACTAGGGTGCTTGAATTTGCATGCTAAAGTAAATGAAACAATTTGATTATATTTGCTCAAACAGCCCATTACTGTGTATCATTTCAGAAGACCACAAAATTTAGCACATGTAATCGAAATGGATTGCCTCCTTCTAACTGTGAGAGCATTGAGGAGAAACCATAAAAACACTGGGTACTGTGATAAATTGAGTTCTCGAAAATAAGACTGGTTAATTTTCTTACCAATTATCTTGCCATTACTTGAATACAGTTTAAATACAAGTGTTAAGTCTTTGAATCTTCTCTATGAATATTTCAGTGTTTCCGTTAGAAGGATTTAACTCTGCATTTATATGTTCATATCTAATCTTCTAAGCCAATTAGATTTCTTTTAGCTTTTGATGCCAAAAGAAGTATTGTTGGATGTGGTATGTTGCTTACTCTATATAAGGAAGATTTCCAGCATGTGACAACTTAAGTTTTAATACAGAAGTTTCTAATGTATCCATTTTCTGGTCAACATACTAACAAAAATGTGTTTTAAAGGAAAGTTTCTTAATCTATCTCTATGGGAGTACTTGTGCTTAAGCAAGCCAGCAAGCTAAAATTAGAAATGTTCTCTGACAACAAAAAGCACACAAACTCTACAAGAGGCCTGGGAATTGACCAGAGTGGGAACACAAGATGAGTCATGATGTGGAAACACTTGGCCTCCTGTCCGCTTTCTGTACAGATGTTCATGTTCACCTTTCTGGGGGCACAAATCCCTTCTGTTCTCCTGGTTTCTATCTGAGGTTTTGGTTGAAAGTGAAAGTGAAAGTCGCTCAGTCCTGTGATCTTAACCTTCTAAGTCCTCAGTCTTTGTGATCCCATGGACTACAGTCCATGGAATTCTCCAGGCCAGAACTCTGGAGTGGGTAGTATTTCCCTTCTCCAGGGGATCTTCCCAACCCAAGGATCGAACTCAGGTCTCCCTCATTGCAGGTGGATTCTTTACCAGCTCAGCCACCAGGGAAGCCCAAGAATACTGGAGTGGGGAGCCTATCCCTTCTCCAGCAGATCTGCCCGACCCAGGAATAGAACCCAGGGGTCTCCTGCGTTGCAGGTGGATTCTATACCAACTGAGTTTTCAGGAGGTTTTGGTTAGGAACTCATAATCTAAATGTTCAGGTGTCTCCACATAATTCTGGGCTTTTTGTTTCAATTTAATCGAGAGTTTTTTTTCACCATCAGAAAAGTAAGATGCATACTGTTCACAAAACAAATACACACAAAAAAAAACCTTAAAGAAATATGTCTCAAAGAACTGTTCTCGCAAATGCTTCTTGACACAGAACACCTTAACAAGAATACCAATCCAATATCAGGCCAAAGATAAAATGATAAAGCAAGGATGTCATGAGAAAGAAAACTGAAGACCTCTGGAAACAAATTGAAAAACTGAAGTAGTATCATGAAAGAGATAAATAAATTAGAAAAGCCAGTAGCAGAATAAGTGCCACTGATAATTAAATTCATACCATAGAATAAAGGCTTAAGATAATTAGGATACATGCATGTATACAAAGATTTTTTAAAGCAGTGAGGAAAAAGACAATTGATATAAAAGACATAGGATAACTGATATTCTTGAGAAAACTTCATATATGGAGTAGTTACATATTAAAAATTATACTATAGGAAAATTTATCTGAATCAATGGAAATTTTAAAAAATTATCTATAGTTGGGCACTTCCCTAGAAGTTCAGTGGCTAAGACTGCGCACCCAGTGTAGGTGGCCCGTGTTTAACCCTGATCAGGGAACTAGGTCCCAACATGCTGCAATGAAGAGTTCGAATGCTGAAATTTAAGATTATGCATGCCACAACTAAGACCCAGTTCAGCCAATAAATAAATAAATACTTTAAAAAATTATCTATAGTTGGAAAGAGGATGTGATCTGAGAAAACTAATACAGGAGTCTACACCAAGGCAGATTCTAGTTAATTTCCTAAATTTCAGGAATAAAACAATTTCAGGCATCTGGACAGAAAGAGCAAATAACATGCAAGGAATTAAAATCAGGCTGCCTTAGAGCAATCAATGCCGTAAGACAATGAAACCACAATTCTGAGGTGAAAATAGCATGATTCTAAAATGTTATATCCAAAATGGCAATCAAGCATAAAAGTATTACGAGCCATAAAAGGACTAAGAAAAGCAGTCTACCCACGAGCCTATCTGAGAAAAACTCAATAATGAAAAACCTGCCAATTTACTTTTAGTCAAAATTTAAAGCTTAGAGAAAAAGAGTTTTTTTAAAAACGGCTAATGATGACCAGTCAATTCATTTAAATATTAAACATATGCAAATTGAAGTTACAGAATAAACCCAAACTAGGTGACAGTAATAACAAAAACATATAAAAATTAAAGGCTAAGAGCAGAGAGATGTGAAGATAGATGATAGTATTACGGCCTTATTCTATCACAGCAGAGAATAAATGTAAAATGTTGAAAATTTAAACATGTAACTTTAAAAATCTTGATTCCAATTTCAATATTTTTCATGTTTTCTTAACTTTAGACAAACTTTTTATGAAATAAAAGAGGAAACATGAGTTGAGATGAAGAAATAGACATGTGAAATTCAGTAGCTCCTCTAGTCTTACTTCTAAGTTCAACTAATATTAAATGTAATGCTTTTTATTTCAAAATAACATTTATAATTTTATAAATATAATGATAAACTACTTTTATTTTTAATAAGACTGAAAGCAGATAAGTCAGATGTTAACAATGGCTCATTTTGAGTGATAGATTATTATAATTTCATCTTTGCTCTTTCCTTTAATTTTTTAAATTAAAAAAAAATTGAAGCACAAATTAGAACTGGACCAGCAGTATATAATAAGAGTTTTTCTCAGATTCTCCCCATTCTAGATAGATTTTTGAAGAATTTTTATCTTAGACTTTCCCTGGTGGTCCAGTGGTTAAGAACCCATGATTCCACTGCAAGGGGCATGGGTTTGATCCCTGTTCAGAGAAGTAAGATCCCATATGCCCCACAGTGTGGAAAAAAAAAAAAAGAATTTTTATCTTAAGCTACTGGGAAACTTACGTAGCTATTTATCTACTACCTATACATATATTTGGGCTTCCCCCATGGCTCAGTGGTAAAGAATCTGCCTGCCAATGGAGGAGACTTGCAGGAGACAAGGGTTTTATCTCTGGGTCAGAAAGATCTCCTGGAGGAGATGGCAACCCACTCCAGTATTCTTGACTGGAAAATTCCATGGACAGAGGAACTTGGTGGGCTAGAGTCCATGGGGTCACAAAGACTCGACTGAGTGTCTGAGCACACACCTGGTGATGGTGGCTTAGTCACTAAAGTCGTGTCTGACTCTTGAGACCCATGGACTGTAGCCAGCCAGGCTCCATGGGATTCTCCAGGCAAGAATACTGAAGAGGGTTGCCATTTCCTTCTCCAGGGGATCTTCCCAACCTGGGAATCGAACCTGGGTCTCCTGCGTTGCAGGCAGATTTTTCACCAACTGAGCTACAAGGGAAGCCCTGAGTAGACACATATTTACGCATATATTATAGTATATATGCATGTTTGTATAAATGTTTTTACTGCTGGAAAGAGAAATAAGTAGCCCTTCCATTTTTTTCATTCTATGTCTACCCCTCTAGCTCTCCCCTCATTAAACCCTGGCTCTCTCTTTCTTTGCTTGTTCAGTAGACTGAAGGAGGCACAGCCTGGTGTCATGAAAAGGTATGTTTCCTGACTCCTCACTTAGCCGCAAGTGAGGGGCTTCTCTTTCCAGGCCTCACTGCTTCATCTATAACACATAATCTCCTGCCTGATGATAGGACTTCAATAAATAACTGAGCAGACACTTGGGTTGGAGCTGAGGAACATGGAAGAGGCCTGAGCCCTAAACAACCAGAGCAGTGTTCCCAGTGGGGCTACCTTTCCAACCAGCCTTCAGGAGGACTGTGGGCAGGGAAGGGTAACTGGTTCATGGCTGGACCAAGATGTTCACCCTTGTCAGATGAAGGCCAATGACATAAACATACTGGTTAGTTGTTTTACTCTTTAAACTTTCCTGTTCTTTTTCACAGACTGTAGGAGGGGGAAGGTGGGAGGAAATGGTACAGGAAGCAAGAGAACATACCCCATAAGTTCATTAGTATGCAAGGAAAAGAGAACTGACGGAGGGACAAAGGTACAAAGCAGCTGTGTGACAGCCCTTTCTATAACATATTTGTGTAGCTTGAGACCTCACACCTGCACCTTCCCTGACCCTCATGACAACAGAAAGTTAAGGAGAAGTAGCATGACCATGGTCGCTTCTTTACACACCACATCAAGGATTTCCCGTCATTAGACTAGTGAATGGGAAGATCATTTTCCCCAAAAGAGGATGCTCTTTCTAGTACCATGGTCTTTCAGATATAAAACCCTCAAAAAAAAAAAAAAAAAAAAAAAAACTATCACAGTCCTAAGTTCTTTTACCAAATAAACAAAGCAGAGAACCTGAAGAAAAACAGAAAAGGGTCAAAAAAAAAAAAGCTCTCCAACTTTCCCAGTCCTATGAAAGGAAATCTCTTACTCCTAATTTGCCCTGGACCTTCTCTGATGACAGCATTCCACCCAAATGCCTGAGCCTCTGCCCAGGCCATGCACAAGGCTCAGCTAGCGCCCTGCAGAGAGAAAGCGGAGTATTGTGTGTGGGAGGCTGCATGTGCCACACAAGAACTTGCTCATGAGGACCTTAGTCCCCAGATCCTTTCATGACTTCATTGATCTGCTTACAGCCTTGTGGGTGCTGCACAATTACTCTTATATTTAAAGAAAAGAATAGTTTTTAGAAAATATTGATACGCTATATATTTCTGAGCCCCTGGGAGACTGCAGTTCTGTCCTTTCAAGCATCCCTTTTGCACAGACTCCAGTGGCTTATTTCCTCACTTACCTTCATTAATGTAATTTTTGGTAGTTTGAATGGAGATTGCAATTAATAATAGTTCACATTTCTTGAGCACTTACAGGCCCTGTGAGAAGAAGGTTGTTGGCATTATCTCAGTTAACAGAATTACAATTTTGGTATTTTAGATGATGGAACTGAGGATCAGAAAGGTTAACTCTTTCTGACCACATAGCTTCTATGTAACAAGCATTAGATCCAAGCTCTGGTCCAGCTGATTCCAGAGCAGTATTCTCCACCACTAGTCTAGCAACCGACGTACTCTGTCGGGTTAGCACCACAGCTGACGAGCACAAAGAATCTCTGTTGAGTGCCTGAATAACCGATTTAGAATAAACAAGGGAAAGCTTTATGGTAGCATGGCATTATGGCTAAAAGTTTGGACTCTGGTGTCAACAAGCCTCAAGTGCAAATCCCAGCTCTGACATCTAGAACCTGACAATATACTGGAGACTCAGCTTCCCTGGTGAAACAGGAAAGCATGACAGCATTAGCATCACAGCATTTTAATGATTAAATGCAATACCTAAAGTAAGCTTAGCTTGACTGTTGTGTTGCAGAAACTCAAGAATGTTACTACTATTCGTATTAAGCTGAAATAGAAGAAACTAGTCCTTCCTGTCCACTTCCATTAGCAACTTAATTGGAGTACAACTAATAAAAGTTTACAAATTTTAAAACTATTGGCTAAACAAATCAACCACCTGGAGATCCCATCTTCTTTAACATTTTAATATTAAAAAGATCCCATCTTTTTTAAACATTTTAATATTTACCTGAAAACAACAATGCAAAGACTGTCCAAGGTAAATTGACCAACTATTATTTATGAAGCATCTAATATTTGCAAAGCATTTCAACATACACCAGCAGGTATAAATTTAAGAGGCTGCCCTCAAAGAGTTTTCAGACCTTGTTATATAAACAGAATGATATGTACATGCTAAGTCACTTCAGTCATGTCAGACTGAAGTCAAGTCATGTCAGTCTTTGGACCCTATGGGCTATAGCCCGCCAGGTTTCTCTGTCCATGGGATTCTCCAGGCAAGAATACTGGAGTGAGTTGCCATGCCCTCCTCCAGGGGATCTTCCAACCTAGGGATCAATCCTGCATATCCTGCAACTACTACATAGTAGGCAGATTCTTTACCACTGACCTACCAGGGAAGCCCAAAATAGAATGATACCTAATCACAATAACAACACAGGAGATAATCCAATATAGGTGACTTTACAGTGCAGTATGTGATTAATCCCTCAGCTAGTAAAGAATCCATCTGCAATGAAGGAGATCCCGGTTCGATTCCTGGGTCAGGAAGATCTGCTGGAGAAGGGATAGACTACCTACTCAGTATTCTGGGGCTTCCCTGGTGACTCAGTAGGTAAAGAATCCGCCTGCAATACGGGAGCCGTGGGTTCAAATCCCTGGGTTGGAAAGATCCCTGGAGAAGGGAATGGCTACCCACTCCAGAGTTCTGGCCTGGAGAATTTCATAGACTGTTCCATAGGGTGGCAAGGAGTTGGACATGATTGAGCAACTTTCACTCTCAGTTTCACTAGAAGGGTGGAGTAGTGACACTCTTAGCACAAAGTAAAGCCTTACGAGGCAGAGAAGTTGTGTAGGGTAAGACAGAAAGAAAGAATTTAAGAAAAGGGCAAAGACAGTGGAAAAGAAAGCACAGTACCTGGTGGTGCAGAGCTGGGGAGGAAAGGGAGAAGGGGAAAGGCAGTTGGCATGTAAGTAACTGTAAAGGGGGTATGTGTGGTCTTGGTGGAGTAGGACAAAAGTAAATAAGCAAGTTCTCCCACCCCTTCAGCTCTTTACTCATGGAGAAAGCTAAAGAGTAGGGAAAACATTAAAGCTTTATCAAAAAGGGAAATTCCTAAAATAACCTTCTTTAGGCAATCTCTGCAGCACTGTCTCTTGGAGAAGTTATAGGGTGATGATCGTTCACCATCTTAAATCTGCTCTGAATTTGGAACCCATCAAAAGAACTAAGATACAAAACTCAAGTAGTCAAAATACAGTATCAGTTCATGTATACATGTGTGTGTATATATATATATATATATATATATATATATATATACACTCACACATATATATGTCTCTAAAGTTTTAGAGTACAGTAAATAACAACTATAAAAACACTTTACCTTCTGCATTTTCCCTAGGAATTTATTATTGAGATTTTGAGACAGTCTGGGACCTGGGACCTTTGCTTCAGTGCTTGTACTTGGACAAATGTCTCCTCAAACAATGAAATACAAAGAAATTACAAGGGACTAAAAATAGCTGTGCATGTGCAGTTGAGGCAAATTATGGACAAGAAGATAAAATAAAACCAAAAACTCACCTGGCACTTCTAAAGAGCTGAGAGCAAAAGCAGGGTACTGCTCATGGCCCCTGAACAGAACACCACCAAAGGGGAGGACAAACCACCTAAGCCACTTCTCCAGCCTGACCCCTGAGCCCGCCCCTACCCTCACCCCATGTAAGCAATCAGCTCACCCCCACCTTGAGTAAGCAAGCAAGGGAACCTGTGACGTATTCTTGTTCCTGCATGCTGTAGCTGCTGCTGCTGCTGCTAAATTGCTTCAGTCGTGTCCGACTCTGTGCGACCCCATAGACGGCAGCCCACCAGGCTTCCCCATCCCTGGAATTCTCCAGGCAAGAACACTGGAGTGGGTTGCCGTTTTCTTCTCCAATGCATGCATGCATGCTAAGTCACTTCAGTTGTGTCCGACTCTGTGTGACCCCATAGACGGCAGCCCACCAGGTTTCCCCGTCCCTGGGATTCTCCAGGCAAGAACACTGGAGTGGGTTGCCATTTCCTTCTCCCATGCATGAAAGTGAAAAGTGAAAGTGAAGTCGCTCAGTCATGTCTGACTTGTAGCGACCCCAAGAACTGCAGCCCACCAGGCTCCTCCGTCCATGGGATTGTCCAGGCAAGAGGACTGGAGTGGGGTGCCATTGCCTTCTCCCATGCTGTAGCAGGGACCCCAATAAATCCTTGCCTGAATTTCTTGTCTGGCCTTTTATCAATTTCTATTGATTAAGGAAGCCAAGAACCCCGGCCAGTAACAGTTTTCTTTGTATCTATTAGTAACTTTTAAAATACCCTTCTGTGTTTTGAGAGCATTGGATCCATTTCTGCTGTTATGAATAAGCATCATAATATCACTTTCTGGGAAAACCAAAGTAAGTAGCATTTCAAGGGCCATTTTGTATGCCTCGGATGTTGTAGACTTGAACATTTTGAACTTACAAGGATACAACATAATTTTTATACTTTATAAAGATTGATTCCGGCTTCCCAGGTGGTGCTAGTTGTAAAGAACCTGCCAGCCAACACATGAGACGTAAGAAACATGGGTTCAATCCCTGGGTAGGGAAGATCTCCTGGAGGAGGACATGGCAATCCACTTCAGTATTCTTGCCTCGAGAATCCCATGGACAGAGGAGTCTTGCCAGCTACAGTCCATAGGGTTACACAGAGTCAGACACAACTGAAGCAGCTTAGCACACACACATGCAAAGATTGATTGGAAAATAAATCATGATGTATTTGAATACTGATAGTATTTGAAGATTCAGAGAAGGCAATGGCAACCCACTCCAGTACTCTTGCCTGGAAAATCCCATGGACAGAGGAGCCTGGTAGGCTGCAGTCCATGGGGTCTCGAAGAGTCGGACACGACTGAGAGACTTCACTTTCACTTTTCACTTTCATGCATTGGAGAAGGAAATGGCAACCCACTCCAGTGTTCTTGCCTGGAGAATCCCAGGGATGGGGGAGCCTGGTGGGCTGCTGACTATGGGATCACACAGAGTCGGACACGACTGAAGCGACTTAGCAGCAGTAGCAGCAGCAGTATTTGAAGATTAGTTTCTAAACTTGAACCAGAAGTTCAAATATCCCTCCCAAAGAACTATAAGAAATGAAAGTTGTCAGTGGAAGCAAGTATATTAATTGTTTTGTTTTTGTTTAGATTTTGTGATGGAAGGCCTGAGAATGTGACTAATTTCAAAAGCTTATGCATTTCTCTTTTCTTTTTCTTTCCTTCTCCCAATCCAATTTGAAATGCCAGTGTCTTAATTACCTTAGGCAAGTGTGGATCTGATGAAAGCAAATGGTATTAAAATAACTGGCTCACAGCCCCAAATACTTCAACATGCATTTATATTAGAAAGATGCACTCTTTCACTCAAATGACTTTGATGTATGGAACATGGGTCGCTGGGCTTAAAGCAAAGTTCTCTCGCAGTCTAGACTGCAGTAGATTCTTCTAGTCACAGATCCTCTAGGAACAATGACTCATTCTTTATAATGTTCCAGTTGCTCAGGTCAGTGCCAGGGCTGGCTAAGGAAGAAGGGACAACAATGCCCCTTTAGGTACAGGCAGTGCAACCTGAAGCCTGGGAAGCAGTGGGAATTTCACATGGTCTGACTCAGGAGAGCTTGAAGCCTCCAAACACAACCTGAGGTATTCAAGCATTTCAGGTGACATTCAGCTATCAAATAAATCACCCATCTTCGAAAAAGGGTAATGATCTAGTATCCAATATCCAGTTGACCTCGGTCTCTAGGTATCCTCAAGAATTCACAGAAGATCATATCCCTGAGTTGGTGAACTCAACATTAGTACTGACATTCCAACTGTGATATTACAGAAAGAACATTCAGGTTCTACACACACATGCACACACACACATACACACACACACGGCAAAACTTCAGGCTAGTTCTTTTTCCCTCAGATAGCCTTTTTCTGCTGGGTAGACCCAATTTCTCTGATGTTACAAACATTATCACCCTAAATCAAACTCCTCCAGCCACATGCATTCTTATCCTCTCTCAAGTAGAGGACATAGTCATCATCTCCCCTAAGTTTTCTCAAACTAAACTCTTTTTTCTTTCCAATATTACCAGATTTTTTTTTTTTACAAATTATCCCCCACATAATTATCCCACCAACTGATTCTGAGCTCCAAAGGCAAGGACTCCAATTAGACAAAATTTTAAACAAAGCACTGCTGCTGCTGCTAAGTCACTTCAGCCGTGTCCGACTCTGTGCAACCCCATAGACAGCAGCCCACCAGGCTTCTCTACCCCTGGGATTCTCCAGGCAAGAACACTGGAGTGGGTTGCCATTTCCTTCTCTTCCTTTGCTAATGTCATGGGAACACTAAAATATGGACTGTTCATCTTCCTAAGCCCTTGTTGGGCACAGATATCCTCAGTCCTGCAGGGTCCAAGTCACTAGTGAAGACCCTTGACGGTATCTTGTGGACTTAAGCGCACAAGCAGCCCAAAAGCAAATAAACCCAACTTTTCCCAGAAAAGGAATATCAAGGAAGTACAATGTACCTGATACTCAAAGGAAACCATCTGACTATTGAGACAAAGCACTAAAACAATATAAAAATAGGGATGTTATTTTGGTATTAAATTGCTGGTATGCTAAATTAATCAACCTCATTGAGAGGTTAACAGACTGCACCAGTCCTTTCTTTTTCCTTTCAAATGCCCCTGGGCTTTACAGCAATTCTCCGGGCCAGCAGTTCAGTCTCTCCTGGGAACTTGTTGAAACACAAATACCTGGTCTCATCTCAGACCCACAGGATAAGAACCTCTGAGACATGGCCCCAGCAATATAAGTCTTAAGGAGCCCTCCAGGGGGTTCTGAGGCCCACTAATGTTCGAAAAGCACTGCTTTAAGGCACTTTTCAAGCTTTCCCCCTCTTCTCTTCATGCTACAGCTAACTCCATCAGTTGACAGTCCTCTTCCCTAACCAAAACTAGGTACTTTCTACTCTTTGGGGAACTCTGGGACCTACAGGTGAGAAATAATAAAAAGGTTTATATTCAGGGCACAGGGCACTGGGTTGTTGTTCAGTTGCTCAGTCATCTCTGACTCTTTGCAATCCCATGGACTGCAGCATGCCAGGCTTCCCTGTCCTTCACTATCTCCTGGAGCTTGCTCAAACTCATGTCCATTGAATTGGTGATGCCATCTAACCATCTTATCCTCTGTCATCCCCTTCTCCTCCTGCTTCAATCTATCCCAGCATCAGGGTCTTTCCCAATAAGTCGGCTCCTCACATCAGGTGGCCAAAGTATTGGAGCTTCAGTTTCAGCATCAGTCCATCCAGTAAACATTTGGAGCTGATTTCCTTCAAGGCACTGGGAACAGGTTTTTATTCCTTTTTATGGATTTTATATATATATATATATATATATACACACACACACACAAAAAAGAATAGGCTCTAAGACTATAATAACAAGTCTCACACCATAGCTTTTGAAGATAAAATATAGATTAGCTTAGACTGATCACAAATATATGATTTTAATAAGTTAAATAATCATTATTTAACTCCTGTTTGGATACCAGGTGAACAAGTGACCCTTGACATTGACTTTAGCATATCTACCACCATGACACAACTAATTAAAATTGCACAATTTTATAAATTCATTTTTTCTTCCAAATATTATTTGAATAGTTAAGAATCTGATCAGTTAACCCTATATGCAAAACAGAAAAAGAGACTCAGATGTACAGAACAGACTTGTGGACTCTGGGGGAGAAGGAGAGGGTGGGATGTTTCAAGAGAACAGCATCGAAACATGTATATCATATAGGGTGAAACAGATCACCAGCCCAGGTTGGATGCATAAGACAAGTGCTCGGGCCTGGTGCACTGGGAAGACCCAGAGGGATCGGGTGGAGAGGGAGGTGGGAGGGGGGACCGGGATGGGGAATACATGTAAATCCATGGCTAATTCATTTCAGTGTATGACAAAAACCACTGCAATGTTGTAAAGTAATTAGCCTCCAACTAATAAAAATAAATGAAAAAAAAAAAGAATCTGATCAGTAAACTCTGTTTCAGGCACGCGTGTGTGCTAAGTCGCTTCAGTTGTGTCCGACTCTTTGAGACTCTATGGACTGTAGGCCACCAGGCTCCTTTGTCTGTGGGATTCTCCATGCAAGAATTCTGGAGTGGGTTGCCATGCCCTCCTCCTCCTGACCCAGGGACCGGACCCGTGTTTCTTTTGTCTCCTACATTGGCAGGCAGATTCTTTACCACTAGCACCACCTGGGAAGCCCAAAGTCTGTTTTACTTACTGTCATTCCCTTCCCTGTACCTTTCCATACCTTGTTTCTGACTTGTGACCAAATCTCTCAGCCAGCAAACTGTCTGATGCCCGCAAACACCAGCAAACACAGAAAGTCCACAATGTTGTCCAATGGTAAAGAAAGGCCAAGTGTAAAAGACGATGAAAACAGAATTAAGAGAGGATGAGGAAAATTCAAACTCTGGAAGGTGAGGAAGAATAAGACAGAGTTCAAAGAAAATCATGAGCCTTCTGCAAGGAAATCTGGGTCCAGATGTAGCCCTTAAACTCAATGAACTGAATTAGCATCATCGCTTAATTGAGCTGAAGACAAGCCTACCTGCCAAAAACTCTGTTCCAAGGCAACTTATAATCATGAGCAAATTGAGACTCTAGATGCTAACAGGTTTCCTTCCCTCTATTTCTCACCTTCCAGGTAACTCATTTTTTTCCAATATATTTTTGAGAATTCTTTTGGCCATTTTCATATAGCGATATTGTTCTATGGGGTCATAACCAAATTTTCTATGAGTGCTTTGAAAGAAAAGGGGCTTGTCCAAAAGGAGGTGTTTGGATTGATTTGGAGAACTTGGACACATAACTGTAATGTTTTGGTCTGGGTGATGACTGAAGAAATCATTTTCTCTGGCACAACAAATGGAGCTTTTCTACCTTTACTGGTTATGGTTTTCAAATGCCAATTGTACATTCAGTTCAGTCGCTCAGTCGTGTCTGACTCTTTGTGACCCCATGGACTGCAGCATGCCAGGCTTCCCTGTCCATCACCAACTCCCAGAGCCTACTCAAACTCATGTCCATCATGTCGGTGATGCCATTGTACATTAGGTAGATAAAAACTAGGCTGATGAACTCTTTATTCTCTTGTGACAAAAAAGAGTATTCTTAATAAAAACCGCAAGTTTTAAAATGTCATGTACTGGGAATACTACATCCTAATAATATAAGATTATGAAACAAACAGTGCATCAAAGTTCCCTACTTCTTTCTTTGTCCTTTCCCAATCTTCCAAATATATATGTTTTTAAAAACTTTCATATTTGTTTTTACCCCCATATAGACCTGAAATGATTCAAGTGTACCTGGTCCATACTCTCCTCTATCCCTCCAAAAGCATAAATGTTGAGAGGAGTTTCCATTAACTTCAGGATGTCAACTTTTGGTCTTCAGTGTTGCAGTATTGCATAGGTGATCCCAAATATGTGTCTCTGATAGAAGAGAAAAGTGGTAGAGAAACACTGCTAGAAGAGTACCCAGTATAAACACAAAGCCAAACAAATCTCTTAATTTCCTCTTTTACTTGACAAGTAAACATTTTACAAAGACAAAAATTATCGTTCCCTTGGATGACATTGGCAAGCTACATATTTAGGGAAGTATGCATTTGTATGACATGTGGTTAGAGGTTAATCAATATTTCATTCCTTTTATGACAAATAAATGCTCACATAGGCCATTTGGTTTTTCTTTGGCATTTTATTAATTATATTATAATAATTTATTCCACAAATATTTAAGTGCTGACTACAGTCCCTGTTACATAGTGGGTACTTAATAGCTCTTTATTGATGCAGAGAATATTTCTTGAGAACTTGCTATAAGCAGACTCAGTACTAAGTTCCCTGGCTGAGATGATTCATAGGCAGACATGGGAATATTTTGCTATCAGAGCTCTGAGTCTATGAATATGAAATCATTTGCAAACCAAGTGAATCTGGCCTCTTCCTTCTTCTCCCCTTAGTCATTCCCACCACTGCTAATGAGACAAGTAATCTAAAAGCTTAAGTAACATGCCTGTAAATCCATCTCTAAGGCTCTGCTCAACAATGTGGCCTCCCTTAGGCCCACTGCAGGAAAACATGCACCATTTGAAACCTGAACCATCCACTGCCATAGAAAAGCACATGAATCAAATGCCCACATTAAAGTCTGATGCTCACTGGCTCACTATTTGTAGTAACTTCAATAAGTGGGATCTCGTTACTTTGCGAAAAAGAAGATACTCATCAAAAGCTACCACCCAGACAGCTCTTGCACTGCTAGGGAGCTTAGAGAGTAAAGTAATCCTACTGCCCTCAGAGTTCTCCTCACGTGGGGGCCTTCCTAACACTCCCACCCCTCTTCTTCAGCAAGAAATCCCTTTGTTCTTTGAGACTACCTCTGCAATTTGAAGAACTCTCCGTGATACAAATGATCACTTTCTACTAAAATTGTTAGTGTGCATGCTTTTTAAGAACAGGCACTCTGGCTGTTCACTTTTAAAACCTTAATACCTACCATTGGTGGTGTTGAATAAATGGTTTTCAAGCAGATTTTCTTTGCTCTTAATGAGTCAGTAAACAAATATCATTCAGCCAGATCCTGAAAGCCATATAAACATTAGAAATATCTATTTAATCTGCTGTGTGTGCACCTAACAGACCTAAAAGTTTCTTGCCATAGTTCATCAGTATATGCAAAACCAAGAAAATACTTTGATTAATTTATTAATGTAAAACTACATACGTTTTGAACAATTGTGATGTCGATGTCATTCAGCTAAAAATGAATGGCAAAGAGAGACTAGAATCCTGTATCCCTGCTTCCTGCTTGGTACTTGGTTTACCAGTTCATGATCTGGATTCTGCTTATTAAAGTTCCATTTCTTGAGCAGTTCATGGAAAGTTCTGTGGAAGGCTCTGGCAGTTGAATTGGATTTAGAAAGAGGGATAAAACCCCTACCAGATGCTCTCTTTTTCTTCCCTGGAGGTGTAAACACTGGTCAGAAGGCTGTCTTAGTGCAGGGAATAAGAAAAGGAAGAAATGATGGAAATCTATATAATATGCAGCTGATGAGATATAACGAGCCCCTGTAGGACAGTCTTAAGGTTGTAATTGAGGGCTGCTCCCTGGTCAGATTGTCTGAAATACATGAACTCCAGAATAGAGCTGTTGGGCCTGCCCTGATCAGAACTGATGTCCCTGACATGGACTTGGAATGTGCATAGCCCATGACCTTAGGGCTTCCCTTTCAGCTCAGCTAGTCAAGAATCTGTCTGCAATACGGGAGACCTGGATTCAATCCCTGGGTTGGGAAGATTCCCTGGAGAAAGAAAAGGCTATCCACTTCAGTATTCTGGCCTGGAAAATTCTGTGGAGCATACAGTCCATGGGGTCACAAAGAGTCAGATACAACTGAGTGACTTTCACTTTCGCTTTAGGAAAAAGTGGGGAAAGGCAACACTTCCTGAAGCTTTCAGCAGGTGGTGCTTCATCCAATAACTCATCAAACCTCCACTGAGCATGTACTAAATACCAAGGAAGGAGCTGGGTACTGCGGCTGCCAAGATGAATGAAAGAATCCCTCCCTGCTCTCAAGATGCTCACATCTCTGATGTCTCCCACCAGGAACTCTTCAGGGGGCCTAAAATATGCCCCCCAACACACACACTTGCCTACTAAATTTATAGGAAACAGGAGTGTCTCTGTCACAACTAAGTATTGGCACCCTGAACCCCCTCTGTCTCATGATTAACACCATTTAGGCTTCTCCATATGTCTTGTCCTATGTCCTTCCTCAAAACAAAAGGCTACTGTGATCAAATTCTGTGAAGGTTTATGGATTATACCAAATGCAAAGGTCAAAATGGACACTGCTTCAGAGCACAAGAGGATTTGAAGAGTAGAAGTGCGTAGGGACGAGAAAGGGCAAATTAATTCCCTTATCAAACCTTCCTTCTCTGAATGAAAGGGATACATTCTCACATAACTGAGAGTTATCGCTTCTCTTCAGGTACCAATCTGTGATTCTAGAAGTACTCACAATTAGCACGATGTTTTCAATAATTGTAGATATAGGTTGAATATTTTACGAGGTTAAGTATTTCATAACACTCTCAAATTTATCTTTTCATAGATCTGGATATAACATGGGCTTCCCTGGTGGATCAGTGGTAAAGAATCTACCTGCCAACGCAGGAGACATCAGTTTAATCCCTTGTCCAGGAAGATACCCTGGAAAAAGAAATGGCAACCTACTCCAGTATTCTTGACTAGAAATCCCATGGACAGAGGAGTCTGGAGGGCTACAGTCCATGGGATCGCTAAGAGTTGAACATGACTTAGTGACTGAAAAGTAAAAATATAATAAATATGAAGAATAATACAAATTCTTTATGCTGACAACCAGATGAACTTTCAACATTAGAACTGTCCAACAGTTTTATATTCATGCTGTGCTGTGCTTAGTCGCTTTCAGTCGTGTCCGACTCTTTGCAACCCTATGGACTGTAGCCTGCCCAGCTCCTCTATCCATGGGACTCTCCAGGCAAGCATACAGGAATGGGTTGCCATGCTCTCCTCCAGGGGATAGTCCCAAACCAGGGATTGAATCTGCATCTCTTACATCTCCTGCATTGACAGGCAAGTTCTTTACCACTAGCGCCACCTGGGAAGCCCTTTACATTCATCAGTTCAGTTCAGTTCAGTTGCTCAGTTATGTCTGACCCTTTGCGACCCCATAAATCGCAGCACGCCAGGCCTCCCTGTCCATCACCAACTCCCGGAGTTTACTCAAACTCATGTCCATCGAGTCAGTGATGCCATCCAGCCATCTCATCCTCTTTCGTCCCCTTCTCCTCCTGCCCCCAATCCCTCCCAGTCTCAGGGTCTTTTCCAATGAGTCAACTCTTCGCATGAGGTAGCCAAAGTACTGGAGTTTCAGCTTCAGCATCTGTCCGTCCAATGAACACCCAGGACTGATCTCCTTTAGGATGGACTGGTTGGATCTCCTTGCAGTCCAAGGGACTCTCAAGAGTCTTCTCCAACACCACAGTTCAAAAGCATCAATTTTTCGGGGCTCAGTTTCTTCACAGTTCAACTCTCACATCCATACATGACCCCTGGAAAAACCATAGCCTTGACCAGATGGACCTTTGTTGGCAAAGTAATGTCTCTGCTTTTTAATATGCTCTCTAGGTTGGTCATAACTTTCCTTCCAAGGAGTAAGCGTCTTTTAATTTCATGGCTGCAGTCACCATCTGCAGTGATTTTGGAGCCCAAAAAAATAAAGTCTGACCCTGTTTCCACTGTCTCCCCATCTATTTCCCATGAGGTGATGGGACCAGATGCCATGATCTTAGTTTTCTGAATGTTAAGCTTTAAGCCAACTTTTTTTTTTCCATTTATTTTTATTAGTTGGGGGCTAAATACTTTACAATATTGTAGTGGTTTTTGCCATACATTGACATGAATCAGCCAAGCTTTAAGCCAACTTTTTCACTCTCCTCTTTCACTTTCATCAAGAGGCTTTTTAGTTCCTCTTCACTCTCTGCAATAAGGGTGGTGTCATCTGCATATCTGAGGTTATTGATATTTCTCCTGGCAATCTTGATTCCAGCTTGTGCTTCTTCCAGTCCAGCATTTCTCATGATGTACTAAAATAGTCAAATCTTAAAAATAAATTTTAAATACTGGCTTTATTTAAAAATTATTTTTGTTGTTGTTTTTCAGTTGTTAAATCATGTCCAACTGTTTGCAACTTCATGAACTGTAGCACACCAGGCTCCTCCATCCAGGAATTTTTCCAGGCAAGCACACTGGAGTGGGTTGCTATTTCCTTCTCCAGGGGATCTTTTGAGATCAGGGATTGAACCCATGTCACCTGCATTGGCAGGAGGATGCTTTACCACTGAGCCTCCAGGGAAACCCTTAAAAATTATTAGAGTCATTAATTATAATTTGTATTTTACCCCTTAATTTTGATAAATCTTGAATATTTTAAGATAAATGTAACTTAAAGCTTATATGATAAACAATTTTAATTTTAAAAATGTTTCCATTTACTCTATATTTTTCCAAAATATAATTAAATTGTATACTTTTGATAGTATATGTACAAATACTCTATTTTTATTGCCAGTTTTCTGTTTTATAAATACATGGCATCGCTCACATTAGTTTTATTTTGTCATTATGGAGGTATAGCTGTCAAAGTGAAAAAAAAAGAATATATTTCATTTAGCAGTTCGTTAGCTTGATTTGGAACTTTTATATCCGTAGACATATGGTTTGTGGGCCTTCATCTGTCCTCTTATCTCAGGTGCTAAAATGTTAGGGGTGGCCAGTGTATGAGTTACTAAAAATTAACGTAAAATGAATGAAGTCCGAAGGTAAGACAGCAGTAGAAAAATAAACCTCTTCAATTTTCTTAAAGTGAGACTTTTTTTCCCCTTGAACAGTCTAAGTCTCAGGTGGAATCCCACAGGTGCACAAGGCCAGGGACATTCCCAGTGCTTCTGACTGGGGCCAGTATCAGAGAAAGACCGATTTGGTTTTGCCAAATGTTCCTGGGATGACTGCTCTGTTTGGATGAATGTAGTATGTACCTCGGAGAAGGCAATGGCACCCCATTCCAGTACTCTTGCCTGGAAAATCCCATGGACAGAGGAGCCTGGTAGATTTTTGTCCACGGGGTCGCTAAGAGTCAGACACAACTTCACTTTCACTTTCACTTTTCACTTTCATGCACTGGAGAAGGAAATGGCAACCCACTCCAGTGTTCTTGCCTTGAGAATCCCAGGGACGGGGAGCCTGGTGGGCTGCCGTCTATGGGGTCGCACAGAGTCAGACACGACTGAAGCGACTTAGCAGCAGCAGCAGCAGCAGTATGTACCTGTATCTAAGGGCTCCATAATGTGCAAAGAATACAAAAGTAACAAAGGGACTTTTCAGATTTGGGGGCCCTGCCCGTAACTGCCATGTCCTGATTAGAATGGGACTAGAAAGTGATCAGCCCTGCAAATACCCTGCTTGGTCACAACTGGATGATCTCTGTGGGTCTGAGTCATTGCAGTGTGTTCTCAGTGGTCTAGAAAGGCTATAGTAAAATAGGATTATTCTAGCTTTAGTTTTCACGGGTGGCTCAGATAGTAAAGACTCTGCCTGCAACGCAGTAGACCTGGGTTCAGTCCCTGGATCATGAAGATCACCTGAAGAAGGAAATGGCAATCCACTCCAGTATATTTGCCTGGAGAATCCCATGGACAGAGGAGACTGGTGTCCTGAGACAGTCCATGGGGTTGCAAAGAGTGGGACACAACTGAGCAACTAACACTCACACAGTGAGCATCCTTGGAGAGGTATGCACTAATCTGTCATTTATACATTAATGTCTTACCCTTTCTTTACCTTCTGTGAAATTTTGTATATGTTTATGTTTTTTGACTTTAGTCACTCTCCTTAAACAAGCTTACTGTTGAATTTTTACCTTATTCCTCATAAAAGTCTGGTAGATTTTCTCTCTGGCAATTTTTACGCAGTTGTTTTGAAACTGGCTAAAATTTCTCTCATTTGATAATGGAGTTGCCTGTGTCTTCACACTTTAAACACCTTTCACATTCTAGAATAAGGTCCTGTACTATCAGGTACCCATTGATCTTAAGAAAATTTAAATAAACAAAATTTGAAGAGAATGACAGCATAAGCAAGAAGGGAACCTGTTTAAATAGCACAGGCACGCCTCCCCCAACAGTATCACCAAATTACCCCATACAGAGACAGCATGCTTAAGTGAGCCAGCGCGGGAAGCTTTGAGTCTGCCATGTCCTGTGCACTGAATATGACTTCAGTATTTAAAGACATATCTTTTTCAAACATTATCCCTAAATGCAAGCCAATTACATGTGAGACTCAACTGCAGGTATAGCATTCTGTCCCAAAGTATGAGGAAAAAACTTTTGAAGACAGTGTGTTTGTCTCCAAAGTGCTGACCTTCTTAGTGATTTGACTAGGTACCATTCTCACCTTATAAACCAACTTTAGAAGTGAAGCTTTAGGTAAGCTATGAATTACAGTTTTACGTTTAGCCCCAGGTAGCGCTAACGGTAAAGAACCCACCTGCCAATGCAGGAGATATAAGAGACTCGGATTGGATCCCTGGGTAGGGAAGATCCCCTGGAGAAGGACATGGCAACCCACTCCAGTATGCTTGCCTGGAGAATTCCATGGACAGAGGAGCCTGGCTGGCTACAAGTCCATGGGGTTGCACCAAGTCAGACATGACTCATGCAACTTAGCACACACGCACGCACCTGCCTATAGGTTCTTAGTGAATAACATCTAGCTTGATTCATCCTTTGAATCCCCTACAGCCCCAAAACAGACAAACTGCTTTGAATGAATGAACAAAAAATAAATATCCATGTATTGAAAAGTGTGTCTCTCGGGGGGCCTCTGTAATCCATGTAATGAAGGGGTCCCCAAGTGGCTGATCCATATTGATACTAGATGCATCTAAGACACAGAGTTTCTTAAAGAGTGGTCACCAGGCCACCTGCTTCAGAGTTAGATATATTAATATTTGGAAGCAAATGCACAGGCCCTATCCCACACCTCTCAATTCAGCATCTCTGGGAGAGAGGCCACAGAGCCTGCATCTCCTCAGACTCTCCAGGTGAGCATGCACTTCAAAATTAGAGCATCAGTGTCCTGGTGGTTCTCAGTAGTTATCTATGCCTTAGAATTGCCTGGGGAGATTTTGTTAACTTAAAAATACCTGACTCAGCCCAGACTGAAAAATCAGAATCTCTGGGATGGGCGTGGCCATCAGCATGTCTTTAAAGCTCCTCAGTCAAAAGGAGAACCTGAGCAGGGACAGCTGAGAACCACTGCATTAGCCAGATGTCTTTTTAGCTCACTCACAATCCGCTATATCAGCTACGTTCAGTGGGCACCAGGAAAGAACTGAAGAAACCCAAGCAAAACAAAAAAAGACAAACGTCAGGATCTATGGAAAAGCTGAAATCTGGTCAAACTGACTCATCACAGTCAGAATGAGTGGCTCTAACCAAGCCAGTAAAAGAGCATCATTGGATGGAGGCATCAAAGGGAAGCTCTTTGCTACTTTACGTGTTGCCTACTATTAATTAAATGGAATTCCTGTCACTATTCCTAGGACTGACTCATGGCATCCCTCTTTGGAATTAGAGGAGGATAAGTTAATCCCATGTTTTAAAGAACTAATACTTGACTGTCTTTCCCATTCTGTTGTTTTCCTCTGTTTCAATAGAAATAGACATCTCTTCAAGAAAATTAGAAATACCAAGGGAACTTTTCATGCAAAGATGGGCTCAATAAAGGACAGAAATATATGGACCTAACAGAAGCAGACGATATTAAGAAGAGGTGGCAAGAATACACAGAAGAACTATACAAAAAAAAAGATCTATATGACCCAGATAATCATGATGGTGCAGTCACTCACCTAGAGACAGACATCCTGGAATGCAAAGTCAAGTGGGCCTCAGGAAGCGTCACTACAAACAAAGCTAGTAGAGGTGATGGAATTCCAGTTGAGATACTTCAAATCTTAAAAGATGATGCTGTGAAAGTGCTGCACTCTATATGCCAGCAAATTTGGAAAACTCGGCAGTGGCCACAGGACTGGAAAAGGTTAGTTTTCATTCCAATCCCAAAGAAAGGCAATGCCAAAGAAGGTTCAAACTACCGCACAATTGCACTCATCTCACACACTAGCAAATTAATGCTCAAAATTCTCCAAGCCAGGCTTTAACAGTACGTGAACCATGAACTTCCAGATGTTCAGCTGGTTTTAGAAAAGGCAGAGGAACCAGAGATCAAATTGGCAACATCTGCTGGATCATTGAAAAAGCAAGAGAGTTCCAGAAAAACATCTACTTCTTCTTTATTGACTATGCCAAAGCCTTTGTGTGGATCATCACAAACTGTGGAAAATTCTTAAAGAGATGGGAATACCAGACCACCTCACCTGCCTCCTGAGAAATCTGTATGCAGGTCAGGAAGCAACAGTTAGAACTGGACATGAAATAACAGACTAGTTCCAAATTGGGAAAGGAGTATGTCAAGGCTGTATATTGTCACCGTGCTTATTTAACTTATATGCAGAGTACATCATGAGAAATGCTGGACTGGATGAAGCACAAACTGGAATCAAGATTTCTGGGAGAAATATCAATAACCTCAGATATGCAGATGACACCACCCTTATGGCAAAAAGCGAAGAAGAGCTAAAGAGCTTCTTGATGAAAGTGAAAGAAAAGAGTGAAAAAGTTGGCTTAAAACTCAACATTCAGTAAACTAAGATCATGGTATCCAGTCCCATCACTTCATGACAAACAGATGGAGAAACATTGGCAACGGTGACAGGCTTTATTTTGGGGGCTTCAAAATCACTGCAGATGGTGACTGCAGCCATGAAATTAAAAGATGCTTGCTCCTAGGAAGAGAAGTTATGACCAACCTAGACGGCATATTAAAAAACAGACACTACTTTGCCAACAAAGGTCCATCTAGTCAAAGCTATGGTTTTTCCAGTGCTCATGTATGGATGTGAGAGTTGGACTGTAAAGAAAGCTGAGCACCAAAGAATTGATGCTTTTGAACTGTGGTATTGGAGAAGACTCTTGAGGGTCCCTTGGACTGCAAGGAGATCCAACCAGTCCATTCTAAAGGAAATCAGTCCTGAATATTCATTGGAAGGACTGATGCTGAAGATGAAACTCTAATACTTTGGCCACCTGATGTGAAGAACTGACTCATTGGAAAATACCCTGATGCTGGGAAAGATTGAAGGCAGGAGAAGGGGATGTCAGAGGATGAGATGGTTGGATGGCATCACCACCTAAACAGACATGAGTTTGAGTAAACTCTAGGAGTTGGTGATAGACAGGGAGGCCTGTCATACTGCAGTTCATGGGGTTGCAAAGAGTTGGACATGACTGAGCAACTGAACTGAACTGATTTGACTGTCTCTGAAAGAAATCATGTCTATTTTGCATATATTGTTTATAAAAATACTGTATGTATCATTTCTTATAAATGATAAGAAGTTATAAACTTCCCAATAGTTATGTACTATAATCAGCAAAAGTATTATTGTCTCCACTTGAGAAACAGTAAATCTGGGTGGAAAAAGCTACAAAGTAGCTTGTCCAGGGTCATTTATTTAGTAAGAACCAAAACATAACCCAAGTCTTCTGAGCCAAATCCATTTTTTTCTCACTCCATTCAAGTTCATCAATACTATCTTTCCTCTAAAAAAAAGAAAAACATTCACATTACATGGATTACCTGTCTGCATCTCTCTTGTGATACTTATTACTTTTTGCTTTATATTGTATAATTATTTACAGAGCTAGATCTCTCTTATTATTCTAGTTAAAGAGGAATGGTATATGTTTGATTCATCTTTACATTGCCTACAATGTCTATCTCTGAAAAATGGTGGGTAGTTAATAAAAATTTCTTGGATACTTAGATTAAAATAATATATGTTTAAATTTTCAAACTGTATATCTTCAACCTGAGAGCAAAAATAATTCTGCTAATCACCATCTTAAAGATGAATGGTATATGAGATGACACTAATGGATAAAACAGAAGAGACAAAGGCACTGCACACAGTAGAATAGGAGGCACAAGAGAAGCCCTAATAAAGGTAGGAGCTCTTACACTATGAAAAGACCCCCAGACCTAGGGACCTGGAAGGGAGCAGACAGTAATACAGCTGACTGAAGAATCTGTGGTCTCACTTTTGAATGGTGCATGGTGAAGAAGGCTTATGCTTCTGATGTCAACAACAACAAAAAAATTAAATGAATGTAGTAATTCCAGGAAAATAAAATGCTGTACAAAAACCATGGCAAAAATAGAAAATATGATAACAAGAAACTTATTGAGTCTAAAAAAAAAGAATCTTGAAATTGGAACTTGATGTATTCTACTTCAAGCAGACTTGATGTAAGAACATAAATTACATCTCCTCTACATTTACACTCTGGGTCTACAATGAATAAAACTGAGCAATATCATAATATTGTAACTAATTTTTATTTCTACTTGGTTTTTAGGATCAATATAAAGATGAAGCATAAAAGACAATTAATAAGTTATCATTCAGGATGAAAATGCTTTAAAGCTTGGAAATGTAAAAATAAGGGTGGAATTGACCAACAGTAGGTGTTGGAGGTGAGGAGGAGAGGTAGGAGAAAGTTTAGAAGTGACCGGCTCCACCACATCTTATACCATGGGAAGTTACCCAGTATGTCTGATGGTGACGGAACAAGAAAATAAAAGCCAAACATATATAGCAAATAGGAGGGCCAAAAGCAAAAAAAAAAAAAAAAAAAAAAAAGGAGGAAGTACAAGGCAAAAGGAAGAGGGGTGGTAGATGTGAGATGAAATTAGCCATTTTTCACAACAAGACAAGAAGTTAAAAGAGAAGCTTGAACTTATATGCCAAGAAGTAGATATTTACAGTTCTATAGAAAATAGATATTTAGAGCTATAGTGATAACCATTGACAGAGTTTTAAAAGCAGAAAATATCATGGGTAGTAGCCTTTTGGGAATAGGGCTTTAGATAATGAAAGGAGACACACTTTTCATCTGGCACTGTTAGCTTTTTATCAGATTTTCTTTTTCCATTGAGGATGTACTTTTAAAGTTCTCATTAGTACACTGAAATATAACATCCCAAGTTTTCCACCTTTCAATGTTCTAACCATCAACAAGGCAATGACTCCATACAATGATCAAAACTTGACAACAGGTTAAATTTCCATGGTCTTCAAGTCTAAAGTCAGTAACCAACTCACTGAAACTCTCTGTCTGAAATATTACCTTCTGGACTGTAGAAGCAGATACTTCTGAACTGTCTCCAACTGTCTGCTTGTTTTTCCTGCTAGGAACACCAGTTTTCTATGAATGTGATCTTACAACCAAACATCATAAATCTCTTAATATGTCTCTTTAGTAAGTTGTGTTGGTTAAGTCCAGGGATGCCTCACTTCTGAACTACTGGAAAAAAGAAGGTTGCCAGAACTGAAATCCTAACAGTAAGACATTTCAGCTTTGAGCTCTGTCCTATACTGTGCTTAGTCACTCAGTTGTGTCCGACTCTTTGCGACCCCATGGACCGTAGCCCACCAGGTTCCTCTGTCCATGGGATTCTCTAGGCAAGAATACTGGAGTGGGTTGCCATGCCCTCCCCCAGGGGATCTTCCCAACCTGGGATAGAACCCTGGTCTCCCACATCGCAGGCAGGTTCTTCGCTCTAAGCCACCAGGGAAGCCCGTGAGCTCCAGCAGAGTGTGTTGATTACACTTCTAGAGCTCTTGAAATCTTTAGAAACTTCTGGATCCCAATGACAGGATGGAAACAGTGGTCATTAAATCCTGGAAATATTTCCTCTGTCTACTTTAAATGCCAAAGCCAAATCCTAGACCAGAGGATGTAATTTAATGCCGTGCAACCTGCTTTTGGAAGACGCAAAGTCACCATACTTTTCCTCCACATTCCAGCTTCATCCCGCCTCTAAGCATACCCCTAACTTTTCTTGACCTTGCTCAGTTTAACATACCTCTTATATCACCTCACTTTGCTCAGTTGAACATGTCTTGGCATCACTTATCTTATTTGGTTTAACACAGGATGTAATACTGACAGAAGAACAAAATGGAAGCTGAAATGATCAAAACTTAAAAGATGAGATATTTGGGTTTGACATTGATTTTTAAAAAGGACAAAGATTTTAAGATTCTAATACAAACCCATTGTAGGGTTTCAAGTTAAAAAATTTGAGTAAGTTGGGTAAGGTCACACAGCTTGCAAATAGTAGAATCTAGCCCAGAATTGTTTTTTTTAAACCAAGCAGGATTAGGCATAAGGAGAGAAGATAATCCTCAAACCTGTAAGTCTACAACAAACTTAATGAACATCACCTGACCTGAAAATTGATGATGGTACAAACTTTTTTCCTACATATTGGCAAATTTCTATAATGGTTTAGTCTAAGACTTGAGGGGATACTTAAATTCAGGGATTAGGCATAAGGAGAGAAGATAATCCTCAAACCTCAAACGATGGAAACATGTTAAGAAGAACATGTTACAAACGTTAAAAAGAAGAACATGACTATATATGTTTGTCACTTCTGTCAGAGGTGCTCAAACCTAGCACATTGTAAAACTCTGAATAGTTTTGTGTTTTTTTTAAATAAAACACAATTTCTTAAGTTGGAATTCTATCATACAAAACCTATACCGAGTCTTCAGAAATTACCAAAATTGTCAGAACTACTCAAGCTACCCCAGAAAGAAGAAGAAAGTGCTGCAATATAAATATCAACTTGTCATTTAGAGTTCTGGAGAGTAAAATCATGGGAATCAAATGACTTGGTAACCTAAGTCCTCTAACTTAACACTGCTGCTGCTGCTGCTAAGTCGCTTCAGTCGTGTCCGACTCTGTGCAACCCCATAGACGGCAGCCCACCAGGCTCCCCTGTCCCTGGGATTCTCCAGGCAAGAACACTGGAGTGGGTTGCCATTATCCTTCTTTAAATCCAGTTTCTTCAGGGATCATTACTGTCCGTAGACTAGAAATACTTTCTTTTAAAAGGACAGTCTAGTAAGAGACCTATGTGTAATTTGTATAAACTTAACATATGATCTAGGAGATAGGCGGAAAAGGGAGGATGAATCTGGGGCAAATAACTATTTGCATTTTTTAAATGCATATATCCTCATCTCAGCAAAAATACATACACCAAATTTCATATAAATTTTGATTTAAATGTGAAGAGTTACATTGTTTGTTTCAAACCTACAGAAAAAAATAAAGGTAAATTTTTACCTGATCTCTGATTAGGGAAAGATTATTTAAGTTTAATGCAATGAAAGTAATGGCAGAGGAAAATATCAAAGATATAGCTATCAAAAATTTTAAAGCATGCATATATTTTAAAGCATCAAAAGCAAAAATTCAGGGGGAAAACTTCAGGTTTAAAAAGAAGTTAAACAAATTGCTTAGGTAGGAATGTTTTGGTTGAGGGGTTGAGTATCCATTCACATGACTTCTTGTGAAAAATGCACAGATTCCTGTGGGGAATCTAGCTGGAATGAAGTACAAGGAGTAGAGCTGACCTCAAAGGAACAGGAAAATGATTGAGCAGTTCCTCTCTCCTGTCTCCATCTCTCCGTCCACGTAGTCTTCCTCCAGCCCTCCACATGTCCCCTCTACTCTCTTCTGAAGGGAACTATGCCTTTTCCTCCTTTATAACTTCAGTTTGCATGTGGTTTTAACTGACCTTGATGCCAAATTTGGCTTCAGAACCCAGTACCATTGTACTGACTCAGTCTTTCAGTGCATTCCCAAATTTCTGGGAGGAAAATATCATAAACCCAACTTGGCCAGGTATCTATACATAGTTCTGCCAGCTATGGCTAGTGGACAAAAGCGTGTCCCATTGACATGGACCTTGTGAGACCTACGTGTTTCCCAGCAGCTCTGGGCACAAGGTGATGGTTTAAAGACAGGGACAGGGAATCAGCAGGCCCCAAACACAGCTACTTCACAGTTGATGGTACTGTGATGGAGATAATAAGTAAGAAAACCCTAGTGAAAAGTTTCATAGTCAAAATTCTCTTCAATATGTGAATAACAAAAACATGGCTATGCAAGCAGTACAAGGATCACTTTTAGTTTTTCTGATTTGTTATACTAGTTTGTTCTTTCCAAAGTTTCCATTACAAATATGCATCATTCTAATAATTAGGAGAGATAAAAGATGAAAAGCCGAAAATGTTGGAAACTAAGTGCCATGTATTCAATTTAGGTTGGATTCTCAGGCCACTTTTGCTGACTGACATGTCCCAACTTTCAATCCCACCACTGCCCTCCACATTCACTACTACACTCCAGACACAGAGACAGACACTTCCCTGAAGACTGACCCACACTCATCAACTGTGCCATTCTTGCGGTCAATTAGAAAATTCTTCCAAGTTTTCTCTGCCTAGTGAAAGCTCCTCCTCCCTCAAGGAATGGATGAAACAGTGAGCCTTCCACAACTGCCACTGTCCCACCAAAACTCCTTCTAACCTGTCTTTTAGCCCTGAGTTTGTAGCTCTACTAGAATCCTCATCCCAACTGTGTTTTCATCAGCTGTACACGTCTCTACTCTCCTAGATACACTTGCAATTTCTCTTGAATGCTACTTCAGCAGCACTAACACAGGACATAAGCAAGAGTAGTTTCTTAATGAATATCTTGCTGAATAAATGTTGGAAGTTTAAGGAATTATTTCTGTATCTGGGTCAGAGACTGCAGATTGTTCTCATTCCAAAAAATTTTTTACTAAGAAAAAGTACAAGATGTTTGTGACACACTAGGGGAAAAAAAAAAAAAACATTTATTTTAGAGCCGAGCAGACAAGTTTTGAATCCTATCTGTTACTCACTAGTTGCGTAAACTATTAAATTTTTCTGAGCTTCAGTTTCCTCATCTTTAAAGTCAGATTGACAACACCTTTCATGCAGAATTTATTCAAGGATTAAAGGTGAAATGCATAAAATGGCTGGTGTATAGTAGGGGTTTAATAATGTTAGCCATTATTTACATAGGATTTATTAACTTGGTTGACGAAATAGGTAGAAAATACTCAGAAAGTTGTGTACTCATGGAAAATGCATAATATTTTAATTATATTTCAAAACATTAAGAAAGATTTCATTTCTAAAAATAATCAGTGTATTTATAAATGTCCAGAAAAACCAGTACTTATAGAATGTACAGGCTGGAAAATTTTATGTGAAATTATAAAAATATTAAGATTTACCACAGCTATCTGATTTTAGCATTCAACCCTCCATTTCAGTTGATGGTAATCTTTTTCTGCTGAAAGGCCATTAATCCATTAAAGCACATTATTTTAAACAAACCTCAGGCTGTCAAACTGCTATTGCAGTGTTCTGGTAAGTGGGGTCAGATTTTTTCTTTATTATTAGCTATGACAAATGTAAAACACAATGGGCTACTTATCCATAAAAACATTATAAGGTGAAAGAACAAGCCAGGCCATAGAAGGCAGAGAAATTCCTCTCCAGGTCCGGTGTATGATGTGCTGAGGAGAGTCACAAAATAAGAAACTCTGGCTCTGGCTCAAATGGAATCCTCCCAAAAGCATGGTTGTGAGGGGCCAGCACTTGCTATGGGTACACATGAGCGGAAATAAGAGTGGGCCATGGAGTCAGCTTGGTTGTGTGCTAAACTTTATGTTTTATTATATTTATGTATATTTAAAATACATATTTATTGAGCACCCACTGTATGGAAGACCCCACATGTGGGGATGGGGGTGGGCAGGTAAAGACAAAGGTGTATCATGCCCCTAGTGGAGTATCCACTCTACCAGGGAAGCATGGACAAACCCACAAACAACTCCAACACCAGGTCATGCAGGATACGTGTCACAATAGGTGTATCTTAAGTGCCCTGCAAATATTATATGGTTTCAAAGGACTCTTGGCATCTTAAAGATTATCGTATAAAAAAAGGGTTCAGAACACTTGAAAGTGAGTTGCTCAGTAATGTCCGACTCTGTGCGACCCCATTGACTCTACAGTTCATGGAATTCTCCAGGCCAGAATACTGGAGTGGTAGCCTATCTCTTCTCCAACAGATCTTCTCAACCCAGGAATCAAACTGGGGTCTCCTGCATTGCAGGCAGATTCTTACCAACTAGAATGCTTACTAAAAAGCTATTCAGTAACAAGCACAGTAGTTTTAGGATTCGATTAGTAAGATTTTTACAGCAAATGCTTCCTGAAACCTATACATGCAGTAAATATTTTCCCCCTACAAAGTAGGTGCATTTAAGGGGCTCTGCAATTACGCCAAAAATGCTATTCACTACTTTGTCTATATTAGTGATTTTTTAATTATAATAGTTACATAACTCCGCTCCTTGGGGTCTTTACTCTTGCCATGTGCTGTGCTTAGTCACTCAGTTGTGTCCAACTCTTTGGGAAGCCATGGACTGCAGCCCACCAGGCTCCTCTGTCCATGGGGATTCTCCAGGCAAGAATACTGGAGAGGGTTGCCATGCCCTTCTCCAGGGGATCTTCCCAACCCAGGGATCAAACCCAGTCTCCTGCATTGCAGGCAGATTCTTTACCATCTGAGCCACCAGGAAGCCCCTTACTCTTGCCATTCCTTCCCCTTAAAGATCTCCCCTAGATTTCCCATGTCCTGCTCCCTCATCCATTCAGGTCTCTGCTCAAATGCCATCTTCTTCAGTTCAGTCAGTCAGTTCAGTTGCTCATTCACGTCCAACCCTGTGTGACCATTTGTGACCCCATGGCCTGCAGCACGTCAGGCCTCCCTATCCATCACCAACTCCCAGAGTTTACTCAAATTCATGCCCATTGAGTTGGTGATGCCATCCAAGCATCTCATCCTCTGTCATCCCCTTCTCTTCTTGCCTTCAATCTTTCCCAGTATCAGGGTCTTTTCTAATGAGTCAGTTCTTCGCATCAAGTGGCCAAAGTATTGGAGTTTCAGCTTCAGCATCAGTCCTTCTAATGAATATTCAGGACTGATTTCCTTTAGGACTGATTAGAGACACTTATTCTCCCATCCCATCACCCCCCCTCCTCTCTGTTTTATTTATTTTTCTGTGGTATATATTATCACTTGACATTTTATTATATATTTGTTTATTTTTCTGTCTCCCATTGCTGAAAGTCAAGAGTACTTCTGCCTAGTTCATTATTATATCCTAATACATAGAATATTACCTGCACCTTATAAACATTTATAACATTATAACATTTGTTCAGTGAGTAAAAAAGAAAATGAAAGAATGGACACTAGATTCCTTTGAATATTTTAAAAAGTGACTGAATTATCATCTAATGGATATGAATTCAAATTTTTGAATTGGCCAAATTCACTTAGCACTTTCTAGTTAATAAGACGAGTGGATGAAGCTGAAGTCATTCACTCATTCACAAATAAAGATCAAGGGCAACTGTGTGCCAGACAATGTTCTAGGTACTAAATTATCCAGTTGGTCCCAAATGAAATGTGACTACTGAGTAAGATGATGGACTTTAGTATGTAATGGTAAACTAAGTCTGAAGATTCCAAAGATACCTCTCACAATAGCATGACAACTGAAACAGAAGCAAAGCTTTTAAAAATGACCACTCGTGACTTGGATGTGGAGGTTCTTGCACATTTGTTTTGAAAAGACAAGTTTCATTCATGATTTCACTAAAATAGGTTCTCTTAGATGCCCATAGTGGGTCTTGTGGAGGTAGGAGGGGTTGTAGTGAGGTTTTCTCTAAATTATTCAGGACACCCCAATATATAACAGTCTCACCTTCCACAGCTATTTGTGGGTGGAAAATGCATAAGCTGGCAACCTGAAGTATACGCGTTTGTGGGGAGTGTTCACTGGTATAGGGAAAATTATTTTAGATGTAAGTAAAACTCCTAAAGACATGCATTCAAATACTGCAAACAAATATATTTTGAGATTTTTTTCCCACCTCAGAGTCCAGAATAGAAATTACTTGGTATGTAATCTGGGTTTATAATAGGGTCCTTTAGAACCAGGGTATCTAAATACAATTTTTCTGGTGTTAAAATGGTGATATTCACTTCAAGGCAAATAGATTGGAATGAAAAGGAAACAGTGGCAGATTTTATTTTCTTGGGCTCCAAAATCACTGTGGATGGTAACTGTAGCCATGAAATTTAAAGACACTTGCTCCATTGAAGAAAAGCTATCACACAAAGCTAGACAGCATATATATATATATATTGGTTTTCTTTTCTTTTTTTTTTCCATTTATTTTTATTAGTTGGAGGCTCATTACTTTACAATATTGTAGTGGGTTTTGTCATACATTGACATGAATCAGCCATGGATTTACATGTATTCCCCATCCCGATCCCCCCCTCCCACCTCCCTCTCCACCCGATTCCTCTGGGTCTTCCCAGTGCAGCAGCCCCGAGCACTTGTCTCATGCATCCAGCCTGGGCTGGTGATCTGTTTCACCCTAGATAATACACATGTTTCGATGCTGTTCTCTCGAAACATCCCACCCTCGCCTTCTCCCACAGAGTCCAAAATTCTGTTCTGTACATCCGTGTCTCTTTTTCTGTTTTGCATATCGGGTTATCGTTACCATCTTTCTAAATTCCATATATATGCGTTAGTATACTGTATTGGTCTTTATCTTTCTGGCTTACTTCACTCTATATGATGGGCTCCAGTTTCATCCATCTCACTAGAACTGATTCAAATGAATTCTTTTTAATGGCTGAGTAATATTCTGTGGCGTATATACCACAGCTTCCTTATCCATTTGTCTGCTGGTGGGCATCTAGGTTGCTTACATGTCCTGGCTATTATAAAGTGACCCAGCATCCCACTTCTGGGCATACACACCGAGGAAACCAGATCTGAAAGAGACACATGCACCCCAGTGTTCATCACAGCACTGTTTATAATAGACAGCATATTAAAAAGCAGAGACATCACTTTGCCGACAAAGGTCTGCATAGTCAAAGCTATGGTTTTTCCAGTAGTCGTGTACAGATGTGAGAGTTGGACCATAAAGAAGGCTGAGCGCCAAAGAACTGATGCTTTCAAACTGTGGTGCTGGAGAATATTCTTGAGAGTCCCTTGGACTGTAAGGAGATCATGCCAGTCAATTCTAAAGGAAATCAATCCTGAATATTCATTGGAAGTACTGATGCTGAAGCTGAAGCTCCAATACTTTGTCCACCCGATGCAAAGAGTTGACTCACTGAAAAAGACCCTGATGAGCGCAGGAGAAGAAGGGTAGCGACAGAGGATGAGATGGTTGGATGCTATCACCAACTCAATGGACATGACTTTGAGCAAACTCAGGGAGATAGTGAAGGACAGGGAAACCTGGCATGCTGCAGTTTCTGTGGTTGCAGAGTCAGACACGACTGAGTGACTGAACAACAACAAAGCACTTGTCTACATCTAAGTGCTGGAAAGTTCTAATCTATTGTATATGCATTATATTCTATAGCCTAAACAAGTCAGCATTTATCAATAAAATACTGTAAGTCAGAAAGAGAAAAACATGTTAATTATGTGGAATCTAGAAAAATGGTATGGATGAATCTATTTGCAAAATAGAAATAGAAACACAGACGTAGAGAATAAGCATATGGACACCAAGGGGGGAAGGGTAGGTGGGATAAAGTGGGGGATTAAGATTGATATATGTATATATACTATTGATAATACATATGAAATAGATAATGAGAACCTACTGTGGGGTTCAGAAAACTCAGTGCTCTGTGGTGACCTAAATGGGAAGGAAATCCAAAAAAAGAGAGAATATACGGATACGTATGGCAGATTCGCATTACTGTACAGCAGAAAATAACACAACATTGTAAAGCAACTATGCTCCTATAAAAGTTTAAAAAAGAAAGAAATTGTGATGTGCCAGATTTTGTTTTGCCTTTCTCCAAACAACTATCTTTGAGGGGCCTTCCTTCTCAGCAAAAATTTGTGTTTAGGAAAAATTTTTCCCAAAGCTCTACAGGTAGCCTTCTGGTAGGAACTGTTTCTGGTGTCTCCCCCCTGCTTCAATAGCCCTTTGAGCACAACAGATTCTAGAGTTGGATGTCCAAATTAAAATCGTTAAATCCATGTGGGTGCAAGACCAATACAGCTGTGGCTTCTGTCAACTCTTCAATAAAATATTAGATGTGCGTCTATTGTATGGGAGCTGTCCACAGTCCCTTGTTCAGCTGGCAGGGGTTAAAGGGTATGTAGATTACTTGGCCAGCTGTTTGGTAATTGTCACAGTCAGTTACTTGGTAACCCATAGAATAGCATTCTCTCGAGGTAGAGGCTTTGTTGCTAAGCAATAAATTCAGGTAAAATAACTGTTTCCTGGCTCTTATCGGTCAGGTTTATAACACAGGTTATAGGTTGGATTCTCTCCCCAACACCTCTTTTGTTTATCTATCCAAGCCATGAAGTACATACTGATAACTTGGACAGCTCTTGATTTTGGGGACTTGTCTGCTGCTGACACAGGCTGGAGACCAAATAAATGACTGGGGAGCAGGCTTTATTGGGGCATAATCTTACATTTCCACTATCATAATGCACCTTCTGGCTCTGTGTTTTGGGACTGGTCAATCTATCAGTCAGATGGACACAAAGAAGACCAAAAGCAATGACAGGGATTTAATGGAAAGGAAGGAGAATGTATGCCTGATGATGGTTTGTCTACATTATTATCAACTCTATAATTATCATCAACATTATTATTTGTTACATCTTGAAATAGCTCCTTGCCTTCAATACTTGCATAAATGCTTTTTAAGTAAATAACACTGTGTTACAGAGACCAAGAACACTGGGAAGGAAGGGACTCAAGCAGGAAAACATGAACTCAGTTCCTGTGCATGTGTCCTAAGTCGCTGAGTTGTATTCCACTCTTTGCAACCCTATGAAGTGCAGCCCGCCAGGCTCCTCCGGCCATGGGATTCTCCAGGCAAGAATACTGGAATGGGTTGCCATTTCCTTCTCCAGGGGATCTTTCTGAATCAGGGATCGAATCTGTGCCTCCTGTGTCTCCTGCATTTCAGGTGGATTCTTTAGTCACTGGGGAAGCACTCAGTTCCTATAGGACAAGTTTAAACCAGCTTCCTCCTTTAAGGGGCTGACTGCAAACAAGTTAGTCAATCCACTTCACGACTATACTTTTTCCTAGTTCGAATTTTTTGTAAAGATCAGGAAATGATGTTACAAACGAATATTCACTCACTAATTTTTTAGTGTCACCTGGCAGTGTTTGATTAGAAGAGAATTAAGAGTCGTATTTTGGTTCTCTTCAAAAAGTCTATAAATAACATGTTGGCAAGGATGTAGAGAAGAGTTCCCTTGTACACTATTGGTAGGAATGTATATTGGTATAGCCACTGTGGAACACAGTATGAGGATTCTTCAAAAACTAAAAATAGAACTACCATCTGACCCAGCAATTCCATTCCTAGGCCTATCTCAAAAAAAACTAAAAGTATTACTTTGAAAAGGTACATACACCTCAATCTTCATAGCGGCATTATTTATAATTGCCAAAACAAAGAAATAACCTAAGTGTCTATCAGAGATGAATGGGTAAAGAAGATGTGCCCCTCCACACACTCACACTGGAATACTACTCAACCATAAAAAATAAAGTCTGCCATTTGCAACAACATGAATGGGCTTGGAGAACATCATGCTAAGTGAAATAAGTCAGATGGAGAAAGATAAATATTGTATGATATCTCTTATATGTGGAATCTAAAAAATACAATCTAGTGAATATAACCAAAAGAAGCAGACAGATATAGAGAACAAGCTAATGGTAACCAGTGGGGTGGGGAAAGGCTATACAGAGGTTGGGAGGTGGGAAGTACAAACTATTGGTGTAAAATAGGCTAACGGATGCATTGCACAGCATGGGAAATATACCCAATATTTTCTAATAACTTTAAATGGAATATAATCTATAAAAATATTGCATCATCATGTTGTACACCTGAGACTAAGGTGTACAACATATGATTTACAATGTAATATTGTAAATAAACTATAATTTTAAAAAAAGAAAGGACAAAATAAACTTTTTAATAATAATAATTTTTTTAAAAAAGAAAACCTGTGAATTCAACTGAGCATACCTGCCATTTGTCATGGACAGTCACTATTGCTCAGCAGTGTTTGAACGCTGCCTGGGATTCCCATTTGCTGGGGCCTGCCCCTGTCACTTCTTTGGGTGAGCCTCGTCTTAGGCAAACCCCATCCAGGAATGTCCAGGACTACCCTAACAGGTAATTTAATAGGTAAACACTTTCATATCTAAAAGTTAAATTCATGTTCAAAAGGGCTCATGCGCACACACACACACAAATTCCTTCTAATGGTAATAATCTCCACTAGCAGATTTAAATGTTTCCTTTTTTTTTTTTCATGGTGACTCAAAGTATACCCATAAGGTAAAAAAACTGTGGAATGTAACATGCTTCAGGGCCAGCACAGAAGCCATTTCCTGGTCATAACCTCTCTCAAAAGACTCCCAGCTGGAATCTAGGGGCCTCAGCCAGCCAGCCTGGCCATCTCTGCTCCCTTACAGGAGCAGGGGTTAAGAGCAGCAGGAGTCTGAAACCTGATTCCCCAGTTTAGTAACTGGTCAGCCTCAGGCAATTCACTTGACCTCTCTCCACCGCAATTTCCTCATCTTTAAAATGGGCATAAAATAAGATTATTTAGAAACAGGATTGTTGTGAAAATTATATGACAATGCATTTAAACCCCTCACTACGTGATAATCCTTAGTTTTGATTAGTTATCTCTCCATTTGGGTCCATAGGGTCTCAAATTGTCATAAAGTGCATAGGCAAGGCTCTGTGCTGGTCACTTAAATCTTGTTACAGCTAATGAGGATAAAAGGGTATTAATGGCCTAATGTAGTTATATGACTTTTCTAGAGAAACAACCTATAGAGAATACAAAAGAGAGACACAGCCAAAGCCTCATCAAGGGAGAGACGGAAGGGACCCGCCTCTGCTGGGCAGCAGCCTGGACATGGAGTGTTTACTGGGTGAGGTCCTTGTGCTGGGTTACAGCACCAGCATATATCTTGGAAGCCTCCCCTCGTTCCAGTAAACCCTGGTCCCCAAGAAGTGTTCAATAAACATTTGTTCAAGTTGTTGGATTGGGAAAGGTTGAGAGAGAGAAAAAAAGTCAGGTTCAAAGCATTTCCTATCACTTTTGTTATCTTCTTGTCTGTTTCCCTTTTAAATCTAAAGGTCCTTTGTGGACACTTTCACCATGCAGGTAGGTAGAGAGGCATCTTACTCTCCTTAGAGAGACTGCTGAGAGAACACACATCTAAATTGGAGTTCAAAATAATAACAGCCACATAAACGAAACAATACAACAAAACCTTAATTTGGACAAAATTCCAGGCAGGCCTCCCTCCTTCCACATCTTCATTCAAAGAGGTTCTCTTGAAATGGCAAGTTAGATAAACCAGTACTTCTATGCAAAAAGAGATGTTCAGAGTCCTTCAATAAAAGGAACTTCACAATAAGAAGAAAGAGCTACGTTATTATGTGCACAGAAGGGCCACACACCTAGATGGGCTGCCCCAGCTCCCACGGACACGTCCCTTGCGGCTTTGCTCCACAGCATCTTCTGTTGGGCAGACCCCATCATAAACATGAACCAAGCACCAAGGGCCACAACGTCAACTGACATACACAAAGAGCAAAAAGAAATCCCCAGCACGGCTTCTGTGAGGGCAGAGGAGAAATCCCGAGGTAACCTCTGAGGTTACTGACAGCTTAACTTAATAGACTCTTTCTATTGTGCAGAGTAAATATTTTGGGTTAGGAGAAATTCTTCTAAACCTTAAAAGTAAGTTAAAGAAGCCCTTACTACTTCTCATCTGAAATTTGTGCATGGTATGTTTGTTAGTTGATGGCTCTAAGTGAAATCCAAAAGAAAATTTCCTGTCACCTGTGGAGCATGCTGAATTGTGTGTTCCTAAGCTTCAACCTTTGTTAGCTTGATAATCAAATGTCATATAAGTTTCAACATTGAAATTGGGCTTTTTACAGTCATTTCACACCTTATACTTTCTCTGTAACCTTCTGATAATGATTTCCTCGTTGAAACAACCTCTTGTTTGTTGGAATGATCCTTTGGATCAGATAACCTCATAAAGAAGTCATTTTGATATTTCAGAAATAAAAGCCCTTTGGACTGAGTCCAAGAGTCACTATCACTTTAAAACAAATTAGTTTTTGTGACAAGTCACATATTAAGAGTCTTGGGTGTTTTAACTTAGGTTCTGAAGAACACTCTATCTCTGTTACTCAAATGTCAGAATCCTAAACTAAGACCAATTCACTTTTTTGGCTCTGTCCTGTCTCTAGTATGAAAAGACACAATATTTTGACAGCTGAGGCACATTCTATATTTATACTTCACACAAACAAGGTACCCTTGCACATTTTATTACCACACAAAATAAACCTTGAAAAACATCTTCCTATTCCATACATGTCACTTGGCCATGAGGCATTATTCTTGTCTCCTTATTCTTATTGTTAGAACAAGTTGTATTTTAACTAAACTTTCTTTTTTTCCTGGTTTAACAGTGATTCATTAGATGTCTTCTTGCCCTGCACAATGAGAGAGCATCTCCCTTTCTGTATGCCGCTCCTAATTCCTGCACCCAGAGCTCTTCACAACCAGGAACAATTTTTTTTTTTTTAATTTTGAGACAGAGTATACTGGAAGAACATGCAAACAGATAGGAAAGGGCCTTCCCCAAAGTATGCTCTTTTTGGAACACATTTATTGTTAGGATGGTACAAACCTGCCTGATAATTTTTTATCTAGACTGAACTCCAGTGAGGATTTTGTTTTATTTGGTTTGGTCTGTCTTTTTTTTTATTATTATTCTTTTTCTTTTTCTGTCTCACAAAAACCAAGTGTTCTCCAGCAATGAGGCAACGGAAAAAATCAATACTTGCCATGTACCATGTAACCAATAGAATAAGGGGAATGATTTATGTATGGATGGATGCAGCCTGAATCAGCTGGGGCCTCGCACAGAGAGCCAGAAAGAGAGAGAGGGAGAGACAGAAAGAGAGAGAGAGAGAACAGAGGGAGGTGGGGGGAGATCTGAACTGCGGTGATTATTTGTACAGTGTGGCCAGATTTTTTTTTTTTTCCTGCAGCAATAATCCCCTTCTCCAGCACTGCAGGACAGAGGGAAAGCCTGCAATCTGTGGACTATATGATAGCTCAGCTCTCCCTCCTTTCCTCATAGTCCCGATGCCTTATTCATACTAAGGTACAGTGAGAAGGGAAAGATGATGTATGATGGCCTTCAGCCCTTCAACCTTCCAGTCAACTCCACCCTAAGAAAGGCTAGTGATGGGTCGACAAGCACTAGTTGACAGAGAGTCAAATTATCAACAGGATTAAAAAAAAAAAAATGTTCCAGCACCGCTTTCCAAGAAGACCAGCAAGAAGGGCTTACAGAGAAGAACTGCTCTACACTCCAGGAGTTTCTGCTGGAAATATAGTTTGGTTAACTGGAAATCCAGGGTGCCGCAGCATTTAAAGGTATTTAATCTTGAAGGTAACTTTTAGGGTAACTGATACTGTTGCTCAAGGCTTAGCTATTAACTGTACTTATGTGCTTGTGGTGTGAAGGTGCAAATACACGGCACCAAATTCAGCGACTTCCCAGATGGATACATGGTACTATTGTATATGGAACTCTGGTGGTTGGGACTTTCAGCTGGGTTAATAATTTGCTTTAGAATGATATAATATATAGTTTAAAATGACATGCTTTATTAAAATTCTACTCCCTGCTTCAAACTCAGGATGAACCATGTAAGACTTTGTTAAAGGCATATATGACCATTTCTTGGGAATATCTTTGTTTTTTGAGATGCATTTAAATAGATCAAAATGTGTTTTTGTGAGTTACTTTCCTTCTACATTGTGCTTGAAACTATGGAGAGCTTAACAGCATTATATTTCTATCAGTCTGTTGAAAAAGGCTGAATTATGTCCTTTTATAAGGAACATTGATGCCATATAATTTTTAACAATGTTTTTTGCATCCTTTAACTCAAATCCAGTGTAAAAATCACAATTAGGCAACCCCCTATATTTATATACAATCCATTACACTGCACATAATACTTGGAAAGATATTTTAAATACTGAACAGAGCAGAATAATGTAATGCCATTAATGTATGCTTAATTTGGAGCTGGTAATATTAACACCCATATACCGTTAAAATTGACTTTTCCCCTCTTCAGTTGAAAGTATCCATTCAACCCCAAATTATTGTAAACTCTGCACACAAAATGTCATGGTGTTTGTTTAAAATATGTATGTTCTCTAAAAATTATCTTAAACTCTCATAACAAAACTCCATGTTGTTTTTTAAATGTGTATATTCAAAGTGCATTGAATGGCAATTTTCAGAATTTTTCCATGTATATTTGATATCTAATTTTTTATTTCATTTATTGCATATTTAACCTTTTGTTTCTGGAATATTGAATTTAGTCCCTCATTTACACTGCATAGCCTGTACATTTATTTAGTAGTTGTATGCATACATAGGATTAAGAATTGTAAGCAAAGAGTTGATAACTAAAAAAATACATAGGACTATTCTCTGTAGTCCTCATCTTTTAAATGACTCTTCATACTTGAATATCATTTTTATGGCTGATATTGAAGAGCAGTTAAGTTGAAGCACTATTAGTTATAAACTAATAAATACTCTCATGTCTTCATTTAAATACCTTGTCATTGAGAAATCTGATTTACCCCGATCTTTGCAAAATTATTCTGGGAAGATTTTCATGTAAATTAAATAAATACATATGATGTCTTTCCTTTAAACAAAATTAGAGCAATAAAAATGTACTCTACAAGTAAATGATATATAGTAAAATAGCTTTCAGTAATTTTAATATAGAAGTGATTACCCAAATCAGCAGAAACTACACATAATCACTCTGAATGGAGGAGACCGAGACTGAGCGAATATCTGCTGCTTTCCCCTAAGGACAGATGAGACTTAATGTTTACATTTTGATCTGTATCATCACTCTCTATTTCACTCTTCTATTGGCCCAAACAGGTAAAACAACAGAAACTCCTTACCATCTTCACATTTGGTTCCACTGCCTCAGTCAAGCCATCCAGCTGCAGGTTAATAAACAGAAAATCTGGAGATGGTCCAAATATAGTAAGGACCTTGAAGACCAAGCTCAATGCTGCAGGTACCACAGCCAGAAGAAATATACTAGTGCCCTACAAGCAGGTATGGGCTCCCCCCAAAACTAAAGGAGGTGGGAATGAAGAAGCACGATCACAAGAAAGGTGCTGCTGAACTATAAGGTAAGCACAAGCAAGACTGTGTTGCAGGTTTATTTTTAGAGATGTGTTGCTGCCACTTAAGAAAAACTGTTATCTATAGCAAAGAAAAAGATTAAAAGTCTGCCAAAGGCCACAGAGTTTGTTTAACCAGTCTAGCCACGTCTACTATATTATTTGAGATGGGCCTAACAGCCCCGGGTACCTGGAGTGTCAGCAAATGGAGAATTCTGGCCCTAACAATAGGAGGAACACACAGAATGAGTGATAAACTAACTGCAGGCAGGAGATAAGTAAACAGGAAGCTCAAGAATTGAATTTCATTGTTAGTTAACAGAGTGCCAACAGCATTCTTTTGTTTTAAAAGTTTATGTGTATTAAACATAACTCTCCAAGTTCTAATGAAAACTGAATAAGGCTTCTCTCCAATATGAGATTAATCTCCTATAAATATCTGGAGTTAAAATGCATAAATGAAATTCATGTTGCCATCTCATGCCATAACCAAAAAAAAGCAGATCTCATTGTGAAAGGGGTCTTCAGTAAACACCTGCTACAGTTTTCTCTCCTTTATTGGTGGTTAGAATTTCACTGATGAAATACCCATTAAAAAGAAAATCAATATCTGAGCTTAACCGCCTGCTTTGTTTTAGTACCTCAAATTATTTTTAAAACTGATTAACATAAATAACTCACTATTTAGGAAATACAACAAATGAGTGTTTCACATTGCTATTCTAGCATCTACAAAGAAAAAGGAAAATAAAAGAGGTAATATCCAATTCTTATCTACTTAACAATGCACTAATCTACTTAATAAAAATAAATGAAAAAACTAATAAAAATCTCCACATTTTTGCTTTCTAAAAGTCTGATTTAATCCTTGTATTAACATAAAATAAAAATGAAAAATAAATGAAAATATTCTAATGTGAAAAATCAATATTATTGCTTCTAAATAAGTCTGATAATACCTGAGAGATAATTCACAGGCTCTTCTTAAAAGAACTGTCTCTGACTCACTTGGCTTCTTTTTCCTTCAATTAGCCCATATCAGCCAGAGTGTCTTGGGCTCGTCTAGTTTAATCTGAACATAATTGGGTGGCAAGTTTCTATTTTCTAATCTAAATGAATTCACCTTAAAAACACATAGAAGTTAGAGTCTATTTAACACAAAGGTTAAGTAAGGATGACAAAATGAGACACTGCAATTCTGTTCACTGATATAGTATTAAATATGATCTCCTATATCTTCCAGACCTTGCTCAGGCATAGAAGTACAGGCAACATCAGATGAACATATTCAAAGACAGATGCCCAAATCTGCACTTCAACCAATTTTTCTGGTAGTGTGAGGTTTTGAAGCCCTCATCCTGACTGTTTGCATTTGCATCTGTGTAAGTTATGTGAACATGTAGATCCTCTCAGAAAACTGTCTAGTTCTAGCCACAACTTGTGGTTTTACTGTATGGGTTGCTTCATTCATTCGAGCAGAATTTTCCTCTTGTAAGATCTAAATGAGAGCACATCCTCCTGACTCTCCAGGGAATAATCCAAAAGATGGGAGGTTTTTAATAAAACCATTAATTGTGATAAATTTCTGATTTTTGCTCCTTCGTCCAGGGCTATTTCCATGGCAACATCCTCTCATCCTATTGTTGGGCTGTTCTTCATTCACACAGCAGGTTAAGCCCAGGGCAGTGAGGGCAGGCCGATGGTCAGCCTTTATTTTCTCTGGCCCTTCAACAAAGGTTAGTTGAGGTCACCAGAAGTCAAAGGGTAATTACTTTTCCTCCGCAGGGTTAAAGGTACATAGATTGCTATTGGGACCACTGTATGGATGACCTTCAGCTTTTAATGCTCAATCTTCTTTTCTTTCATCAGAGTGAATAAGAATGATAGAACGGTGGTGATGCACCCCCATGCCTGAAACTCAGAATAGAAAGCCAAACATCTTTTTATTTTGTAAAGCTACTATTAGCATAATATACTCTTGGAATCAATTGGAAAACCCAATGCATAAAAGGTTTCCTATCTCTTAAATAGGAAAGCAAAACAAAACAAAACAAAAACCTCTGGCAGAAAATTGCAGCTGTTCACTGGTTTCCTTATTTACTTAATTTGATATTCATAATTTCCCAGCCTTCAGTAATTTTCCTGAAGGTGTGTTCTTTAAGGATGAGAAGTAAATGGAAGCTTTCCTCTTTCCATGAAGCATCTGGAGCTCAATTTTTCCCCCTCAAACACCAATTGTGACTTTGTCTCTCTAAACTGACTAAGAGTAAGTCAGACTGAAATGAATTTTCTCTTTACTTCTCTATTCTCAAATAAAGACAGTCTCTAAATCAATTTGAAGGGCTATGGGGGAAGATCTTTCGAAAATGATTAATTAACATAGTTTGCCCACTTATTTGAAGAGTCACTTTGAGATTTTGGCTTGTTGTTTCAATCTGGAATTTTTGTTAAAATGATTATTATCATTTTGGGGGCTCCAAAAACAGAGCCAGCCACCAACCTGCTGGGTGCATTTGCCCTGGTTCTACCAACAGGCAAAGGTACTTTTGGTTCCCTGGACAAGATGGCTCTGCTAATGGTTCATCTCAACAGACCACAGAAGGGAGCCTGAGCCCCTTCATAGGGTCAGGCTAAGATCACCTGAAAGAGTCACTTGACCCATCTGTAGCCCTAACCAGGGGTAACCATCCCCCAGGTCTCATCACCTTTGTCCAAGGACTAGCCTTGATAAAAGAGCGCAGAGAGATCTGAGAATAGACACCCCCACTCCCAGTTTAAGAGGGAAGTAGAAATACTGTTTCTGTCTGTTTCTCAGATTCACCCTCCTATGACCTGAGAGTAACCAGCCGCTTCATACCCTGTAGTTCTCTGTCTCTTCTGTCAGCACTGGGCTAACTGCCTCTCCAGCCCCTCCTTCACACTCTTCATATTGAGTCATCCTGCTCAGGAGCTCCCTAGGAACCTCCAGACCCATCTCCGGCGGGTGCCACCCTGGTTGCTTCATCAGCTGATCCCTCCATTTGACCTCCTCCCCTTGGCCACTCTACCTTAGTTAAGCAGCCTGTAGACTCTCGCTGGCGACTCTACCCTCCCTGGGCTTACGCCATCCTTTTACGCTTTTCCCTTTCTCTCTTCAGTTCCTGCTTCTTTGAAACACTGGCTTAAAATTTAATTCCTTCAGGAATTCCTCCATATTTTATCCCCTGCTACAACTAAATAAATACATTAAAAATATTATATATATTATATATAACATATCATACACATAATTATATAATTAAGCCATAGAAAATGCATCTAAATATCAAATCTTATTAAATAGCAACTTTTAAAAACCAAAAGCCTTAAATCACCATCATTTACAATTACATGAGTCTCTTACAACACTACTGTTTTACATGAGACAGTTTATCATCATAGTTGCCGTATTTATCTTGGCAAGTTCTATTTTTTTCACTTTATTTTCTATTGTCCTTTCTACATCTCTACAAAGTCCTGTCACTCTGGAGAGTGAAACACTTTGGTATTATATCACAATCTCCCCAAATAACCTCCTTATTGTCAAAGAGCATAACTGAAATCTGCTATTATTAATTGATGGTTAAGTGGATAACAGAAAGTAAAACCAAGTATAACCACACCCAAGGATATTTTATTTTAGAAGGGACTCCTGAAGTCCTCAAAACCCATAGAACATAGTTCTGCATGTGGAATGGTCAGCAGTAGAGATAATATTTGGTAAAGGAGATAGAAAACCTAAGGAAGCATGCATCAGGACCTGGCATGTGACCTGCAAGCCTGTAACCAGATGAAAGAAGGGAGGGGAGTATCCAACACTGCCCACACTGACAGCACTGCCTGTGCTTACAGCAGTGCCCCTCACTGGTAAAGAAACTGCTCTTTACTCAGTTACAGACCAAAGCCAAAAGGACCAGCTATGTTCTCTGGTCAGGGCTCCCTGACCAGGAGCATTTAATGCATCTTAAACTGGGAACTCCTAAAGCTGGCTCTAGGCAGGTTAGCGGGTTAGCTCAAAGAAATGTTAGGGAGAATGATGGCTTCACACAAGATAAACTTTAGGAAAGTTACTCTTTCCCTTTCTGCATCATTTCTCTCCTTTCTCATTCCTTCTGCATCATCCCCAGATGCCTCAGATCCCCAGAGTCCCAACTCACATGGGGGTTTTAACATCAGTAGGCCATATTTTCCCCAGATCTGTTAAGAAAGATACCTGGGTGGAATATTTAGCCATAAACAAGGCATCTCTAATGATGACATTTCAGGCATTTTGAGTTTTGATGAGGGAGATATGTAGCAGTATCACCTTCTGAGATGCTACCAGGTAACCCTTTGAGTATTCTCTGGACCAGTGACAAATTGAAAGCACCTGGGACACGTTAGATCAAATCTTCCAGTAACACAACAAATCACTCACTTTTACCCATTCCAAAATAGATGTGAACATTCTCCCTCTTTAGGCAATATTTTTAAAACCTCTTTTATTTTTTCTTGAAATACAGAGCTACTGGGTTCTCTGTCTTATAGTGGGCATCTCTCTTTCCCACTTTGTAGAGAAAGTGTTACTAAAAGGTTAAACTTAGAGGATCGTTCACAGTCACAATCAGTTCTTCCTCATGTGCCAGAAATAGATGTGACTTGTCATCTCCTCTTATTGGTATCTTCTGATGTGGGATGTAAGGATGACAGAACCTGCTGCAGAACCTGCTGCAGAAATGTCTCTAGCAGTTGAGTAGTAACAGAGAGTGATAGGAAAGTGCCACAGTCCAGGGCATCACCCTCAGTGCCAAATGAGTGATGAGTGCTCTGAGGTTCAGCACTGACTGCCTGGCATCTCAGGGTGATGTGCTGTCCTAAAGCTTGGAGCACTGCCAGAGCTGACATGAGATGGAATCTGGGGAAAAGACTGTAACACAGTGCTACTCAAATTGTAATATGATAAGAAGCACAGATTTCTGGATCTCACTTCTTGAGAAACTGATTCAGTAGGCCCCCAGATCTGCATTTCTAATAAGATGCCAGGTGATAAAGATGCTCTCCAGCTGCGGCCCCACCTGGAGGGGTACTGAGGTAGATTTCCCTCCTCAGGATTTCACTCCTTGTACCTCTAAAATGTACCACCACCTTTCCACTAGGCAAAGGGTTTCTCACTTGTTCATAAATGCTTATGATTTCTAGACACACTTTCATCTTCCTGTTCTCTGCTCTGGTGCTCACTTCATTTTGACAAAGCCTTCTAGTTTGTATGGATTCTATGGGTCCTTAAGAATAGCACTTTTCTTATTTTATTTGACTACAAGTCAGCTCCAGTTTCCTGCTATTAAGGAGGAAAATATCTTGCCCTTCACGATCATCCTCTATAACCAGAGAAGCTCTATCCACAAATTCCAAATCCTCAGCTCTCTGCCAGCACTTAGGTGGTCTTTCACCTCTCTGATCTTAGGTAAGCTAAGAGACTGCCAAGACATACAAGTAGACATAATCCCTTTCCCAGGAAGCTTGCACTGTTGGGTGACTATTTAGTCTAGTGGTGAAGTGCATGGGCCCAAGTGCCAGAGAGACAGGTTCAGGGCCCAACTATATGCCTTTTTTAAGCTGTGACCTCAGACAAATAACAGCCTTTCTAAGCCTCAATTTGGGTTGCCTGGTGGCTCAGACAGTAAAAAATCCACCTGCAATGTGGGAGACCTGGTTTCAATCCCTGAGTTGGGAAGATCCCCTGGAGGAGGGCATAGCAACCCACTCCAGTATTCTTGCCTGGGGAATCCCCATGGGCAGAGGAGCCTGGCGGGCTACAGTCTATGGAGTCTCAAAGAGTCGGACATGACTGGGTGACTAAGCACAGCAAGCTTCAATTTACTTTTCTGCAAAGTGGGAATAATATAATAATCCATACATACCACATAGAGTTTTGATAATATTTGAATAATATAATGCATGTAAAGAACTTAGACACAGTGCCTGGAACACAGGTGCCTGGAATGGAATCCTGAGTGGTCCACAAATGTGAGTGGGATGCTGACTGTCTAGGAGCTGGCCTCACCTACATTCTAGCGTGCTATCATACTGTTCCTTGGCACAGACAGGCAGGACAGGGATTCACCTCTCCCAGGCCCTGGAGCCCTGGGCCAGCTGTCTTTCCTGAGCCTCCAGGGAACAGAAGAGGATGGAAGGCCCCACTGGGCCCCTTTATAGGTGTGCACTGTTATCACACCCTCTCTGTGGCTGACCTCCTTGTCCAGCCAGGGTCCCCTATGCAGGCTGCCAGGGGGTGCTTCCCTGCCCTTTAATTATTTCCTAGCACCCCCCAGCCTCCTAACATCTCTCCCCTCAGGTGGTCAAGCATGTTGCAGGTCGATGCTCATTATGTGCAAGACATTTTCCTGGTTATGATTCCCCTTTTGTGGATTCAGGGGTACATAAACTGAGGTCTGAGAAGTCTGGAGGCTCCTCCGAAGGACCAGGAAGGAGCCCCTCATTGCTTTGTGTGTGAATCCCTGACCTGGGTAGAAACAACAGAAAACAAATGTCTCTAGTAGACAACAGTGAGGCTGCATAAGCAGAACTTCTCTCTGCTGTCAAAAGCTAAACAATAATTTGTTCCATGTCAATTTAGTGGATGGCTAGCGAGTACCCTAGATGCTGTGCTGGAATACAAGTATGGAGAAATGTAAACTCTGCTCTCAAGGCAACAGGTTACAATTTATTTCTTCCTACAGCCAAGGGAGAACTTTGCATGATTTTCATCCAGTGTGCAAAAAGACCCAGTCCAGCAAGTGTGAGGTAAATGCCTCAGGAGAATGAGACAAGGCAGACATGGGGGTACATTTGGTGTGAATAGCTCTCAGAGAATTTATCCAATTTAATCTACATGTAAGGACACATTTTCCACAGTTCTTTCTGAGAGGCTCTTCCTTCTCCCTGAAGATATCTGACTTTCTCCCACCTGATACCTGAGAGATTTTGAAGATTTTTCTTCATTTTAAAATGTTCATCAGAAGCAAATCCTGCAGACTGAATAAACAGAAGACAGTAAACATGTTCTAGTCCTGGCTCAGCTGCGGAGCAAATGAATGCCTGGAGCAAGTCACTTCACTTCTCCAGACCTCAGTATCCTTATCTGCAAAAGCGAGCCCATTGAACTAACTGTACCAGTGCACACAGCATCATCTGTGTGCAGACCCTCAGGTCACTTCACACATGCACCAACTCCTCACAACAACTCTGTGAGATAGGGAACGTTTTTTCATCACCACTTTACAGACGAGGAAACTGAGGCATGGGGTGGTTAAAATAATCTTGCTCAAAATCAGGTAACTGAGAAGCAGAGATGAGATTTGGACACGTTCAATCTGTTTCCAGCATCTGTACTCTTTATTAGTTGGAGACTAATTACTTTACAATATTGTAGTGGGTTTTGTCATACATTGACATAAATCAGCCATGGATTTACATGCGCATCTGTACTCTTAATCTCTATGATGGTCTGCCTTTCAGCAGATGAGGAGAACTAGACAGTACTAAAGTCCCGTCTAATGTTTACATTCAATTGATCTATGAGTTTAAAATGACTCCTAAAGGCTCAGATTCTGCATTTGCTCAGGCCAATGGAGCAAACAGCTCATGAAAAAAAAGTTAATTTATTAATCAAAACTACCAGTTCATATTACATTAGAAATAAAAATTTTCAAAGTGCTTTCATAAATATTCCTCTTAGATCCTAATTGGATCTTGACATAGAGAAGGCAATAGCACCATCCATGAGGCCAGGAAAAGGAAGTCCAGAGAGGTCAGGACTTGATTATGGTACCCAAGAAAACCAGGGGAGGAGTGCTACTGCCTTAGCATAATCAGGGGCCTCCATTCAACCTGCATCACACATTTCCTCTAGGACTTCATCTTGGATTCAGAGAGACCCACTGAATTCTGAGTAGTACAGAGAAAAGAGAGCCTGTCTCTCTGAAACTCTCCCCCATGGCCATTCAGTGTTGGGTCTCTCACACAGATACCAAGATGTTTGGGCCTGCAATCAAGGGGGTGCACTCACACAACCCTGCAGAATTGAGATGCATGTGGTGTTGCTGCAGAGTAAGCTGTTCTGACCTTGAATTCCACGCCAGGCCTTCTAAAGAGCTGTCTAAGCTTGAAGCCCCTGCTACCTCCGCTCTTCCTTCCTCCACATTTACAAGGTAGCTCTGCCCTCCGCAGAGGACACTGTGCTCTCAAATGTCACATCTAACTTCCTAGTCCAAGAAGCAGCTGCTTGTTCCCTTAACACACCTGGTGTTTTCCCAGTGACAAGCTTTGCTCACCTCCACCCTCCCCCTGGAACATGCTTCCCACCATCTTGCCTTTAAACACTTTCCTTGTTTGCAGGCCTACCTCACATGTCACTTCTGCAGGGAGCTTCTCCTAGCCCTTCCAGTCTCGTGTAATCTATTCTTCTTTGGTCATCCATTCTTGTATGCTCTTATGACATGCTCAAATTCTGCTTTTTTGTCGCAGCTGGGTTTATACTTTCTTATCTTCGTTACACTCAGACTGCTTTTTACTTCCTGGCAATGTTGGCAGTAGTGTCTGGCACTTGATAAATATCTGCTTGACCACTCTCTCATTCTGTAGAATGATTCACTCTGCAAAAATATATGGCAAAGAAGAACGATCATTAGATTCTAATGTCATTTCCAAATTTTACTGATTGCTTTTTTTGTTATTTCCTGACTGACAGAGCTCAGCCTCAGAGGTGAGAGCTTTCAAAAAACTTCCAGGTAGGCTGTATCCAAAGAGGTTTCTGGATGTGAACGTGTCAGCCCAAGACTCTGTTAACTGGACCTTCAGCTGCTCAAGGTCTACACTGCACAGCTGCAGTTTTACTCCAGAAACAGAGGACCAGAAATGATGTAACCAAAGGAACCAGATTAGGAAAATGTCCTCGGTCTTCCGGGGCACTTAGTTTTCACTGAGACTCTTTGTACTTACAGAGGGAGAAGGTGGGACCAAGGAAAGAGCAGCTAGTGGGTTCCTTCACCATTTCCCACCTCTCCACCCCCAACCATAGTAACACAATAGAGAAGAGGGATGGTTATTTAGAATGCTGACGTTTACAAAGAGTTTAAGTTTAAATTGTTCTGGTGAAAAAGAAAAACCTTAGTCCTCTCCTCTAAACACAGTAAAACCGGCCAGCATAAAAATGCTCCCAAGATTTTCAAGTCTTTCAGAGTTGCTCATCACAATTAACTCTATATATGCTATTCTACATAGTAGTGCATAACTCTGCAACTAGTATTTGACTAGTTTTTCAGCCCCTGTCTCCTGGAGCTGGAGAACTAGAACCAGAGAATAACATGTAAGGGCCAATACTTTGGGGATTAGGCTTCTCCCTCTGCCCACATCGAGGCAAACTTGGGGTCCCTGTGGGACTTAGACACCATGAACCAGCATATGGGTATCCAGAGTCTACTTGATCAAATCAAGTGCTTTGGAAAGTTTGAGAAAAAAGGCAAAAGGACCCAATTTCTTCCCCACAAAGCCATGTGTCTTAATCTTTTTTTTTTTTTTTCATTATATCCCCTCTAATCGATCTTCTTAGTTTTTTTCCTAACTGCATCTCCTTGACATCTTAATGCCACTGATACACTGCTGATCTGTATACCATGGCCCTTAGGAGGCGACAAGCCACTGTAATGCCTCAGATTTCTGTATCCTTCAAACACTGATCCCTCCCACTGGATGGGATACCCATCCCCTTAAGAATGCAAGTCACAGACCTGCCCCCAAGAGTAAAGAAGCAACTGGAAACTTGCCAGGCATCACTCCTGGCATTTATTTTTCATCTTTTTCTCTCACTTTCCTTCAGACTCAGTATGTGCCTTGCAGGCACAGAGCTAGTAGGTGACTCGAGGTGACTGGGGAACTGCTCTTTGGAATGTCATGGCAACATGAAAGCATCAGAGCAGAGAGACTGACAACAAATCTGGAGCAATGGTGTGTTTCACTCAGTGCAATCTTAGGTTCCACGGTAACAAGTGTTGTACTAATAACTACAAGACATAGATTAATGGGGAAACTTTTTGCAACAAACTTATCCAAAGAATAGCATTACAGAGTTTAGAAATTGGTTATTCCACCCCCTCCCCCACTCTTTTACTAGCAAAAGGGTGTGAAATTGGATTTTTCCTTCTGGCTAATTCATTTTTCCAACATTATAATTAACTTGAAAAATAGACTTCAACTTCTGCACCTTCCCTTTTGCCTACACACTTTACAGGCACAACATAATGATTCTAGTTATTAGCTCACTTTAGGCCAAAAATAAGAAGCCTAACAATACATTAACATTTCCATTATCAATCAGAAAACTGCAGGTCAGCTCCTTGAATGATATGTTGCTCAGCATATTAAAATCCCTGATCTCAGCAAAAATGTATAAATACTTTTACTCCTGAAATTATGGTTTAAGAGAGACATGTAGCGGAGTAAATGGAAGATGAGGAGGATAATCAATTTAGATTGGTCTAAATGGAAGAGCAATGGATTGCTTTTTTTTTTTCCTTTATCTAATACAGAAATTGAATGCCTATGGTACCCATTTTCATATTCATTTGATACTCATTTTAGTATCAAAGAGGTGGCAATGAGCAATTTATCAAAAATAAACTTCTCAGCCGTTGGTTTTGTGCTTGCACTTAACCATCTGGTCAATACACATCACCCTGGTAGAGCGCCAATGGATGTTTACCAACTGATATCACTAAACGAGGTTATTCTCCTCTCACCTGGGCACCAGAACACCTGACTATTCTGTCTGAAGCCAGGGCCAACTCTGTGTAACTGCAGATTACACAGTTTATTACTAACTTTCTCCTAAACATTTGTTACTGCCAACGTTTTGAGATCCCAGTAGTGTTTCCAGGTGAATCTCCTCTGTAACATTATCTTTCTCCATTGCTGCTGCTGTTTAGTTGCTTAGTTGTGTCCAAGTGTTTGTGACCCCATGGTCTGTAGCCCACCAGGCTCCTCTGTCCATGGGATTTCCCAGGCTAGAGTACTGGAGTGGGTTGCCATTTCCTTCTCCAGGAGATCTTCTCCACCAAGCAATTGAACCTAGGTCTCTTGTTTGGCAGGTGGACTCTCTACCACTGAGCCAGCTGGGAAGCCCCTTAAAAAAGGGTCTACATTAAAAAAAAAAAATCTTTTAAAAAATAAGTGATTGTCCTCACCTGTGCAGAAGTGTATTTGCAACTAAATTTTTGATGACATCAATATACTCACTAAACATACTCATCTTTATTAAATATCTACTATTAAATATATTCAGCAATTAAGCATCTACTAAATAGTTCTAAGACACAAAGCTACAAAAGACATGGCCTTGCTATCAAAGAACTTAAAATCTGGTAGAGATGCCAAGATCCACAGATTCCCCAAATTCTATTTGATTTAAAAAAATTTCAATAAGTTGAACATACAGAGGTAAGGAAACCTTCATACTTGAGTTGAATGATGACTTAATTGTCATAACTTGAACAGTATAAAAAAGCCAACTTGCATATATCCCTTGAAAGTTTCTTTCCTTCCCAGGTACCATAGTGACTAAAATTCTACTATAGTTTAGAAATTCATTCCTTTAGGTTAATTTCCTTCCAGTACCAGTGAGCTATTATTTAGACTTTTCCTAGGTATTTTTAAGTACTGGTGTTTTAGATATAAGAACTGCTTAAATAAATTACCACAATAGATTACCTTTATTTTTTTCTGGTGATCTCACTTAAGATGAAAATGCCCTTAGATGACTTAACATGTTGTCATGTTACTTATCAGATCACTTTCCACTATAAGAAACAGGACCTCAGCCCTATGAAGGCACTGGGAAATTTGTGCAAAGGATAATTAAAAGGGAGACGATATACATGAAAGGAGGGATCCTACAAAATAAGCTCCTTACGACCTATCAAGACTAACAGTCTATAAGAAGTTAATGTTTCCAAGAAAATCAAGCCTCAGAAACTAAGAGAAAGGTGGTCTTCTTAGTTACCCCCACACTTTCTTGAAATCAGAGTCAATAGTCACATTGAATGGGATGATGGTGATAAAGGGAAAAGAGAAAAAAGTGATTTCCCATAAATTCTGCGTTATTGATGACTGACCACACAGAAGCTAATATCCACAACAATAATGAGCACTTATAAACTCATGCATTAAAGCACTATCCCGTTCTAATGCAAAAAAAAAAAAAAAAAAAAAACCCTCTGTTAAGATTTTTAATGCCTTGATCATAGAAAGAACCACATGAAATTATTGACAAAGCCTGAAGCAAAACGTAAGGTACTAAAATCATAACATTGTTGTAGGGAATTCAACAGCATTATTATTCATTAATAAACACTAAACACCATATCAAAGCAGCAGATTTCAATAAACCTTTTTCAACTGACATTGCATGTAAATAGGACTTGGTTAAATGACAATAATAATTTGCCAATCCAGCGACAGCTATTAATAATAAGTCTGACCCAAACCTTAGCAATACATATTTTGTTTTCTATTTTATGTATTTACATATATTTGACTTACTACATGTTATAATACATAATCTTCTTTCTGAGATTATTTTTCTATTTTTTTCTTGGTGTATGTGTGTTTAGTTCTATGAATCTTTGTCACATGTAAAAATTTATTTCCCCAGATGGCTCAGTGATAAAGAATCAACCTGCAATGCAGGAGACTCACGAGACAAGGGTTCGATCCCTGGGTCAGGAAGATCTCCTGGAGAAGGAAACGGCAACCCACTCCAGTGTTCTTGCCTGGAGAATCCCATGGACAGAGGAGTCTGGTGGGGTTATGGTCCATGGTGTCACAAAAAGTCAGACATGACTTAGCAACTAAACAGCAACAAAACATTTGGATAACTAGCACCACAATCAAGATCTGGAAATGATTCATCACCACAAAGCGTTCTCTTTATAGTCACCCTGTTCCTAATACCTGGCAACCACTGATCTTGTGTCTATTTCTATAGTGTTGTCAGTTTGAAAGTATTATATAAATGGAATAATACAGGATGATTTTTGTTTGAAGATTCATCTATTTTTAAAGTACATATATGGCTCATACACACACACACACACACACACACACACACACACACACAATCACATACCTATGTTTACTTTGTATAACCTTGCTTCAAATTTTGTAAGAGTGTTTTTTAATTCGACATGATGCAATCTATAACAAGACATTAGAGACAGCCCTTCAGGGTGGACTGAAGGGTGAATCATCCCAGGACAAAGAATAGAGCCTTGTGCTCTTCCAAAGGCTCAATCGTCCTGAGAGCTGGATTCTATGATGAAGTGCCAAAGCACGTAATACAGGAGTATTCGGAGCAAATCTCCATAGCCTAGAGCTCTGTCTTTGGAAGGTTTCACTGGAGAGAATGCACTAGAGGAAAAAGGAAAAAGCAAAGCTTTGCTTTCCAAGTGCAGTGTCCATCCTGCCTTCACTCAGATTTTCTAGCAACACAAAAGCCCCATGAGTGATTTTGCTGAACGAGGTAAAGATAAAGAGTTAATGACTTCTAACCAGGCCATAAATTAACCTATTTTTTACAAATCTGAAGGAAGAGGTGCTCAGAAGGACTAATGAACACACACATCTAAAAATAACTCCCATTTAATTAACTGCACACTACACAGTCGCTCTAATTAAAACTGCTGGCTGGGCTGAGAACTATCAGTTCCCCTATCTTTCCATGCTTCTCACCTTAGGCTCCCTTAAACACTGAAATTATTTGAACTTTATGGGGAAATAGCAGGCAGGTAGCCTAGGAGAATGATGCCAGAGGGAGAAATTAATTTCATTTTAAGCAAGAAAGCCATCAATAGACTGGAAATCAAGCTATGCAGAAGGTCAGGATGAGAAAGGAGGGACCAGTGATGAAGCCGGAGTGGCAAAATCTCTAGTTCCAAGCAATTTCCTCAAATGGTCTGTGCAGCAGGGAGGTCACCTGACACAGGAAGTATCCTCCTCCACCTTTGAGAAGCCAAGCACAGCCCACCTGGAGGAAGAATAGAGCAGGAAACTGTCCAAAATGGAAGAGTTTAGAAAGCCTACCCTAAATAACAGCAACAGTTAACATTTACTGAGGGCTTATTTTGTGCCAGGAATGGCACCAACTGCACTAACACACATTACCTCATATAATACAACAAAGCAGTTTATAGATACAAAACTGAGACTTAGGAAAGTTATCTTGCTTGCCCAAAGTACAGAGCAAGTCAGTGGAGGAGCTGGGAAATAGATCCTGGCAGATTGAGACCCCCAGTACTTCCTTACTAAACGGGGACCGTTCCTACTTCCAGGACTTCTGTGACAACTCAAGAGGGCCTGGCATTTCCTAGGGGCTTAAGGGTTTCCCTTCAGATCTCTCCTAAAGACCTATGTCAGACCCTAGAGAAACCAACCAATGAATTTTGTTCCCTTTGAGTAAGACTTGGCATCTGTAACAGTACTCAAAAACAAACAAACACAGGTAGTATATATTACATGCAGACTATGTCCCAGAAAACTTCTACCAGCTTTGAAAAAGGAAAAATGGAACAATAAACTTATATGCTCTAAGGATAATTCCACTCTCTGAAAGCTAAAATATTAAAAGATACACCTCTTCTTTTAGACCTGGTATTTGATATCTTTCCTACATTTGACACATGATCTTGAAGTTTCCAGCCTAAACATCAGTGAGTGGCTGAATCAACCTGACAAGTATTACAATGAGTAACTTCAAACCTTAAATATCAGCATTAGCATTTTCATTATCTCCATAACAATCTAAATGGAAAAAATCAAAGTTAGACAAAGATTTATACATCACTCAAATACTGATATAAGAAAATACAGTGATAAAGTTTAAACTGGCAGTATATTGGCTTGAAATATTTATCATCTTAATTCACCACGAAAAATGCAGTTCATGTATACTGACTTTTAATATACAGGGAACATGGGAAAGTTGTATATTTCATTAATTCACTCTACCAATTACTACCTTTGAGTAAGGTAGTAAATGACTATAGGAATCAGGTAGGAATGCAAATAATAAAGCAGGCTAGGTATAAGACTCTAGGGATGAGTAGAGACTGTGGCAAACTTGGGTAGCACCTACCTGTCTGAAGAGAACAGCTGGTCGCTGCCATTAGGAAGGGTAGGCCCAAAGACACATACTATTTCTGACTTGTATGTGAAATTTCCTAATTGTTAAAACTCAGTAACTGCAGTAACTAATGATTTTTTTTCCAAAAAATTAAACACTGTACCAGCTAAAGAAAGTACTTCTTAGGCTAGATCCAACCTGTAGAACAGAATCCTACTTCCTCTAAGTGAAAAGTATGTAAGGATAAATTTTGATTGGTTGAAAAGGAAGAAAAGGGTTTAGGGAGTAAGAACCTGGATTGGGCAGAGAGGTTGGTGCAAGAGACCTAGGAGTGTGATCCCCCCCTAACTTCAAACCTCTCTAAAAAAGAGCAGAGGAGGCAGGAGTAGAAGGTAAAAAAAAAAAAACAAAGGCTGATGACAACCACAGCAGACAATGTTTCTGGGCATCATTATGTCCAGCTCCATGCTATGTGCTTTACAGGGATTATCATACACTTAATCCTGACAACAAAATCAAGTGGTTATTATTATTTCCCCCACTTTTCAGATAAGGAAACTGAGGGTTAGAGACATTAAGTAACTTGCCCAAGGTCATAAAATTGGTAAAAGGCAGAACTCACATTGAAAAGCCAGGACTGTCTAATTCCAGTGGCTGAGCTCTCAACCACTATCCAGTGTTGTCTCTCTTGCTGGGCTTGAAATGAGGGCAGAAGATAGAAGAATAAGTCCTGCTGAAATGTTGCATGTACTCAACCTTCCAGGAGCTGAAAAATCTACAGAGAGAGCTAAGGAAGCCCATGTTCCCTGTTCTGGACCATGGTATTTCATGAGTGGCAAAGTGAGATGGTGATGAGAGCAGTGTACCAATATACCCACATCCATTTGCTCTCCACTGCCATTTCTGAACTGTGTGACACAGGCTGGGTCACTGGAGCTCTCTGAAGCTCTCTAGGATTTCATTCTTCATCTGTATAATGAGAACAATACTGTTCTAGCTGCTGAAGAAGGAAGGTCCAAGAAGTTCTCAAAGACCATCCTAAGACTAATGCCAGCATTGCCCACTTTTGCATCATCCTTCTGGTACTCTTTAATGCCCCAGAGAGTTCAATGCAATGTGCTGATTCTCAGGTTCCTACAGATCCCAACACATTCAAGAGCTCATATCCCAATCAGTAATCACCTCTGATCTGTAAGTTTCAGATTTGCCTGTTTTTAACCAGAGGAATGGTAGACAATTCTACAGAGAATGTAAAATTCCCCCAAAGCTATGATCCCTAACTTAAAAGATAAAGGTGAAGGTGGTTCAGATGGTAAAGAATCTGCCTGCAGTGTGGGAGACCAGGGTTTGATCCCTGGGTTGGGAAGATCCCTGGAGAAGGGAATAGTTACCCACTCTAGTATTCTTGCCTGGACAATTCCTTGGACAGAGGAGCCTGACAGGCTACAGTCCATGAGGTCGCAAAATTTTGGACACAACTGAGCAACTAACACTTTTTCATTCTTTTCAACCAGAGGAATGGTTAGAAAATTCTACAGAAAACATAAAATTCTAAGGTCCATGACCCCTAACCTAAAGATAAAGTGAAAGTGAAAGTCTCTCAGTCATGTCCGACTCTTTGTGACCTCATGGACTATACAGTCCATGGAATTTTCCAGGTCAGAATACTGGAGTGGGTAGCCATTCCGCTTCTCCAGTGGATCTTCCCAACCCAGAGATCGAACCCAGGTCTCCCACATTGCAGGCAGATTCTTTACCAGCAGAGCCACCAGAGAAGCCCAACCTAAAGATAAAGGTGAATGATAAAGACATGAGCATAAAATTGATTTTAAAAAATTATTAACATTTTTTTTGTTAACACACCAACTCACACCAAAATGTATACTTACTCAGTCTCTCTTGAGGTAAGGAAATGAGATTTTCAGAGAAATCACTCTTAAAACTTCACAACTAAAAACCTCTATGGTAATCAAGTACAGTGACAAACCTGAGTATCCAAAAGTAGTAGAATCTTAATAAGTATATGCTGATGGTGCTTAGGATAACTAGCTCTAAAGTTTAATTACTATTAATATGCATGCATGCATGTTCAGTCACTAAGTCGTGTCTGACTCTTTGTGACTTCATGGACTGTAGCCCACCAGGCTCCTTTGTCCATGGAATTCTCCAGGGAATAATACTGGCATGGGTTGCCATTTCCTCCTCCAGGGGGTCTTCAGGCCCAGAGATGGAACCAATGTCTCCTGCATCTCTTGCATTGCATGCAGATTCTTTACCACTGAGGCATCTCACCTGGGAAGCCCCAATATTAACATAGCAGGTTGCATTTAACCTTGATTTGAGTGAAAGCTGTTAAGGGAAATTAGAGAAGCTGCTATGGAAGGACCCACCCTAGTCCATCTATACTGTTTTGCATTTGAAAACTCCCCCATGCTGCTGGCACCTCCCTCTAGCCACAAGATTATAAAGTGAGATTGTGCTGCTGAGTTTAGGAATGGATTTCTTTGACTTTCACCTTTTGAAATTCTGGCTTATTCAACAGCACCAGTAGTTTTTGATAACCAAATGTATTCAGTGCTGAAATTTAAAATCTGACTTTGTCTTGGATTCTTCAACAAACTTATTGAGAAGAAAAAAAGAGAAAGGGGAAGGGAAACCTATATTTTAAGAAAAAAACTTTCATAAACATATCAGGTTACAATGTAGAAGCCTTATTTCCATACTAATCTCAATAAATTATCATCTTGAAAAATTATGAGATAAGGAAATTTAAATATTGCCTGAATGTTTAATATTATTAAGGAACTATTGTTAATTTTTAAATGGAATAATCATATTGTGCTTATGTTTTTAAAATAATGTTTTAGAGATACATGCCACAATATTTATGGATTTAGCAATATAATATCTGAGATTTGCTTCAGAATAGTCCCCCAAGAGAAGAAATGGGTGGGACTGGTTTAAATATAGCAAATTTGGACGTGAGTTGAAAATTGGTAAAGTGAGGCAGTAGTAAGTGGTAGTTCTTTACATTATTCTCTCTCTTTTGTATATGTTTTAATTTTTCCATAGTAAAAGAAGAAGAAAAAAAAGAAACAGTGCAGGTATCAATTTTTGCCATTTGAAAGAAACATCTGGGAGTGGGAAATTCTTATAAAAGGGATGCTCATACATTCCAGTTAACCCACGGCTGATTTCAGTAATCGAAGAATATGTTCATTTTTTCCTAAAAGTGACTTTAAGGTACAGATTGTCCCTTTGAGCAGCCAACCTCCTACTTATCTGACCCACAGATATTCTTCCAGTGGCCTCTGTGCTTCTCCACCTGAAGGCTGATCTGAAGGCAGAGTAAGTTCATGTCTTAAAAAAATCAACTTTATTATTCATATTTTTTCAACCAAACCTATTTCCTTATTCCTTATCATAGTACTACAAGCACTATTTCCATCAGTAGCTCTAAACCATAAACCTAATAGTTATTTTCAGTGTCTCCTTCTCCCTCCTGCTCACACCCACTTGTCATGTCCAGTCAACTCTAGATCAGAAAAGGCACAGCAGCAATGAACTGGCCTGTGCTCTGAGAGATGCAGAACTGAAGGAGAAGACAAAGGTCCTGGTCAGCTATTTGCATCTAAACAGCTCAGGGAAGTGTATTCAGCTGTAAGGACAGGTACCCACAGGGAAAAGCAGTAGTGATGAGAAACCTGCCAATTTGAGTGAGAGTACTGCTAACCTCTCTGAGGGCCCTGATACTCTAAGAGCACGTTGGGTATAGCTCCCCATCTACAGGGAACTCAAAGCACATGATGATAGTTTGAATTGCTCAGAGAGAAACAAAAAAATAAAAAAATAACCTATCCCAAAATAGGACTCAGCCACAACCTGAAGATTATAAATAGAAGAAGGAGAAATGCTGAGTTGTTCTAATGGCAAAAGGAAACATTGATAAAAATTAAAATAGCAAGAATAATAGTCAGAACTTAACTGCTGTCTACAAATAGCATTTGAATCTATGTGCCAATGATACCCACAATTCATCTCCAGAAGTCAAACTTGGAGCCAAATGAGCAAAAGAAAACAAATGACATTTGACAGGAAAGACACTTTCCACACATTTAATTTTGCATAAGGAATGTAAATTTCCCAAGGATATGACCCAAAGCATTAAGCCAGTCCATATATTGTTCTAATCAATTAAGGCTTCCTGCATCAGCACTTTTGGAGTACAAACAAATAAAGCCAATATGTTGTTTAATCAGGAGAAAAATATTCATACAGATTAGTATATTTCCCCTATTTTTTAAGTTATATTTCTTGAAAAAATAGAGAATAACCTGAGAATCTCTGTAAGTGAAAAGGATAAGTTATCATTAAATTATACCCATTTGAAAGGAAGAAATGCCTAGATACTACTTAGTGCTTGTCTTGGGGCTTTTTAACATTTTGAGATTTTAAAATGTGGGTTTCCATATGTGAGAGATATCATTTAGAATTTTCCAAGACAAAAAAAAAAAAAAAAACCAAATGGAGCCTTTAAAAATTTCCTGGTACCTATTGCCTTAGATTTATCAAAATTACAAAATGTACATTTTATGGGCTTCCCAGTGGCTCAGTGGTAAAGAATCCACCTGCCAATGCAGGAGACACAGGTGTGGGTTCGATTCTTGAGTTGAAAAGATCCCCTGGAAGAGGAAATGGCAACCCACTCCAGTATTCTTGCCTGAAAAATCCCATGGACAGAGGAGCCAGGTGGGCTACAATCCATGAGGTCACAAGCAGTCGGACATGACTGAGCAGGCATGCATGTACACTTTATAGCTGGGATGAGCTTAGAGGAAAGCTGTTCCATCCTTTTCAACCTCCCTTTGAAAATGTAGCAACCTCTGTGGTAGGATCTTTATTAGTACAGAAAATAATAGTAATCAAACATTTATTGAATACTTATTTACTATGTGCCAGGTGGTATGCAAAGCTCTTTATATACTTTATCTCATTATATTCTCACTAAATCCTATTAGATTATCACAATTACTAACTCCATTTCACAGATGGTAGGACTGAGACTACTAATCAGTGGACACTCAGTGGACTCCTTAGGTAGACACGAGATTTTAAGAGCAATAAATAAATGCCCCTACACAAAATCTTCAGAAAATTACTTTATTCCTTAATGGAACAATAACTTTCAAGTTTCCACCTCTGATATCCTCAGAAAGTATCATCATGAGGAACAAAGTTTACATTCAAATATTTCCCCAAAAAACTTCAATTATATTACCCTCAGATTTATTCAGTATCTTCTTCAGTGTTTAGGTCATTTCACTGTTCTTAGACTTCCCAGAATATAAAGATAGAAATCCAGGTAATGTTTAAAGGGTCTACTGTGTGCTATGGGAAATCATGAAAGACTATCTTTCATATTCTGCAGATGTAAACCCAGAGCAAAGATACAAATAGCTGGTAAGCTTGTGACTGGGATTTAGATATGGGTCTTCTAATTCCTAAAGGAGGGTAAGCGACTGGACTCAGGCTTGCAACTGTGGGGAAGAAGAATTATTTCACAACAAAAATAAATTGAAACAAAGAGCCAAACTAAAGAAAGCTTATTGAAGGGTTTTAATTATTTATCCAATTCCTGGATCTGCATAGCAGTACATAGAGTGTTGTCCTACTCCCAAGCTTCTTTTGACAATTTCAACATGGATCACATGGGAAGTAAATTTTAAGTTGATAGCCCCAAGTTCTTGCTTTCTGCAACAAGCCCTCTTATATCCATATAGATCATCATCAGGAGACATTAAAAATAGGACCTCAGATTTACACAAAGATAAAAGGGAAATGGAAAAGCATACTTACCAGGAACAATCACAAATACAATGATTATTTTTCATCTGGGACTGTGCCCAATACTATCATCATGAACTTGCAACTCAACCAATGAAGTCAGTAATGCTAGGTGACCTACTGTTGACATTTGCCAGCAAATGAATTCAGAATTCTGCTATTCTAATAGGAGCAGCAACGAATACTTGAAAATGCATAGCATGAGTATATTCACTACCATCTTCTCATTCTGAAACCCCTGAATTGATCTTCCATTTTCAGAAAGTATCCCTGAACCCCAAATACTAGATAAACCACACAACGTAGATCAATAGATTTTTCAAGTGCAATAATTGTTTCTCTCTGGGAGATTCCCATCAGTCCCACAAGGACGGACACTCTGATTGACCTCAAGGAACACAGCAGATGTGGTTAAGCTGTGTGTGCTTCCGACCTTATCAGAAGAAAACCAGGCCTTGAAAATCACAGAGGAACACCATGGGTATGTGTATGTTGGCTATGGGAAACCAAACAGCTGGTCAAGCATATACTGTCTTTAAAAGCCAACCTAACCAAAGAAGGCAGACTACAGGAAGGGAAATTAGAAAAAAAGAAATGTGTGCATTAACAATATTTCTTTATGTTTAAAAACATTGCCAGGAAATAATAAAATGAATGGAAACAGATGAGGTATGCTGTAAGCATTCAGATTTCTTAATGTACTAGTTAGCAGAAAAGATTTTCTACATAAAATCCTGATGGCCCACTTGCTTAAGCTCCTGGTGACAGAGAAGTTTGCTGTTACTTTGAACACTACATTTCTTATTCAGCTACAGCCAAATAAGATGGCAGGAAGAGGGTGCACAACCAGCAAAGCTGACTTTTCATTTTTAAGGAGGGAGGAAGGGGAATCTAGGAGACACTCAAGGAAGTCTTGACTTCGAAATGGGAAGAGTTTTTAGCTCCACTAAACCACTACCCAATGCTAATAAGGCCAGACTGGGGCAAATGCAATCCCTGGTTCCCTACCAGGAACCAGAACAAGAAATGGAGCTTATTGTTACTACAGAAGAATTACAAGCAGCTGCACCCTGACATCTCTGAGGAAGCAGCATGTGATCCTGGGCAAAGCACAATGGTGAGAGCTCATGAAGCAGGTTTTTACAATTTCAGGTTAAAATTATTCCAACTCTGCAGCAAAACCAATGCACTAGTGAACAAACAGAATGGGTGCAGAGACGTGAAAGTAAGCCCTGCTCTATGTGCCAGGAGAGAACCTAAAGGAAGCCCAGAGGTGCCTTCTAAGGACTCACAGCAGATGTTGCCTAACAGAAAATTTAAAACTTCAACATCCCTCTTATAAACTCCTCAGAAATCAGTTCAAGATCTATAATAATTTTCATTCATTCATTCATTCAGCTAGTGTTTAAGACAGGCCTACTATGTGTCAAGTACTGTACTAGGTACTAGAGATATAAGAACAAATGAGACAAGGATCCTTCCCTTTGGAGCTCACAGCTCAACAGAGCGGAAAACCGTGGCAGTAATTCACTACATTCCAGTGTACTGGGTAGACGGTGGTTAAAGAAAGAGTTAAGGTGATGGAATTGAAGAGTGGGTAGATGAAAAAGCAAAGGTCAGGAGATGGAAAGGGGTGATCCTGACACCTTCAGGTAGCTACAAAGAGTTAATTTAAACTCTATTAAACTCTGATTTTGGATACCTCTAAGTAAACGATGCACATTCCCCAACGAGCCCAGAACACACCACTCCCTGTTGCCTAACACTGGGCCAGAGGATCACATTTATGTTACCTGGCTAGCCTCTGGCTCCACTGGCATTTGAGTGTATGATTCCTGAGTTAGGTCAAGACCAGGGACATACTACCTACTCCTACAGGTCGATTGCTAACATGTGAGGAGTTTTTGACTGTCAAAATAATTGGGAGGTGCTACTAGAAGTTGTGACCCAGGAACTGGAATGTTCCACATCCTGCAATGCCTGGGACTTTGCTCCCAAAGAAGACACGCCTATCCCAAACACCCATCTTTGAGAGACCTTGGGCCAGATCGTGTCATGCTATAACATTTGCACTTTAATAATCATTGCCAGGCTCTACTTGAATTATTAACTTTTCTAAGTGACTGACAGTAAGAAAACACACACAAACACACAAAGAAAAGAATTCCACATAGAATCTTTGTTTATAATTGATGCTGAGAAAGAGACATTTGAAAGAAAGGCAATATTTTCTTCCCTGAACTAGTAGCAGTATCTGGCTTCATAACAAAGAGAGTCTTTGTAAAACCAAGATGTTCCTTCCCAGTGTGACTTCATACCAGCACTCTCATTAGAGAAGCCAAAAGGAAAGCTAACCAAAACCATTTTAGAGAGGTTAGCTTTCACATGTGAGATTTCTGGCATCACCCTCCTTTTTTTAAAATGTAAATTTATTTATTTTAATTGGAGGCTAATTACTTTACAATATTGTAGTGGTTTTGCATACATTGACATGAATCCACCACTGGTGTACATGTGTTCCCCATCCTGAACCCCTCTCCCACCTCCCCATCACCCTCCTTTTGATGGTAGCAAATGTTGTACTGGGGATGAGGGGTTACCATTGGACAAATACATCAGAACGATGTTGTGGAAACACTTCTGGTTAACCACACAGGACACAGACCACAATGGGGACGGTTCAGAGCCACTAAAGTTGACTCTCACTATTTCTATGGTCTTTCTCCCAGTGCAAATTCCAAGAAAAGTGTTAGTTGCTGAGTTGTGTCCAACTCTTTGAGACCCATGGACCATAGCCTGCCAGGCTCCTCTGTCCATGGAATTCTCCAGGCAAGAACACTGGAGTGGGTAGCCATTCCCTTACCCAGGGGATCTCCCTGACTCAGGGATCAAAGCCAGGTCTCCTGCATTGCAGGCAGATTCTCTACTGTCCGAGCCACCAGGGGGACCCAAATTTCAGGGAAATTATGATTGTAATACTGCATGCAACTTCCAGGAGTGTGTAGAAAAGGACGGATGATGTGCATCCTGAAATTCCAAGGCAAGCTGTGAATACTTTATACAGACTTCCCAACTCTACAGAAAGTGATGAGGGAAGGTCTGCTCCCCCAGGGATGATCCTAGGCAGTGACTGCCGAGGAGTATAGTCTTTGTGAAATGCATGAAACCAGACAACAATTCTGTGACCAAACCATTGTTTTGCTTTTTCAGCAGGTTAAATAGGCAGGGAAATGAGACAGAAATGGGTCTTCACATACCTGTAATCATTAAAGAGCTGCAAGGGGGAATTTTTAAGTTGCAATGGTACAAGTTTTCCACTAGGATTTCTGACTAAAGCATAAAATCACTACTGCTGTGTATCATCCCCTGCTACCTTCACTATCAATATTTTGAAAATTTGTTGTTATTCAGTTGTGTCCAACACTTTGCAACCCCATGGACTGTAGCCCACCAGGCTCCTCTGTCCATGGAATTTCCCACACAAAAATACTGGATATGGTTGCCATTTCCTCTTCCAGGGCATCTTCCCAGACCAGGGACTGAACCTGCGTCTCCCGCAGGTAGATTCTTTACTTACCACTAAGACACCAGGGAAGCTCTTTCAAAATCTAGCCCATTCTTAATGCTTTCCCTGCCCCCTCCCTGCCCCCCCCCCCCCCCACCCACCGGCTCTTATTCCCACTCTCATTAGTCTTGCTTCTGCTACTGGGAGGATTCGCATACTACATTCACTAAGGAGACAACTTGCAGCCCAGCGGCCCCTTTCATTCTCACTGTACCTGATGCTTTGTTTTTTTTCAAATTCATTCATTCATGTAGGGTTTATTGAGATACCACTAGATGTAGGCATTATTTCATACCTGGGTGAAAACAGCAATGGACAAGACAGGCAAGGTTCCAGCTCTCATGGAACTTAGAGTCTAATGAGGTGGAAGGGAGATAAAGAACAGGATCTAATCAACTAGCAAAAAATCTACAAAGACAGTCAGACAGGGTACTAGGCTAGAGATTGACAAAGGAGGAGGCTATGAAAGATAAAGGAGCTTCTGGGTACTGGGGCCAGATAACCTGAATTCATATCCTGGCTCTGCCACTAATTAGCCATGTGATCTTAGAGTTGTGTCACTTCTTTGCCCCAATTTCCTGGCCTATGAAATGAAAATAGTAACACTACATGTCTTAGGGGGTTTTCTTGAGGGTTAATGAATTAGTAAGTGCTTTCTAAAGTGCATAGAACAGTGCCTGCCATTAATTGAGAGCTCAGTAACTGTTAACTACTGATTCATTACTTATATTACTATTCTAATTATTATATTGGGTGGCGAAAAAAGGCCCATCTGAGGAGGTGGCATCTGAGCTAAAACCTAAATTATGAGTAGAAACTAGCAGGAAAGATTCGGGGGAAGATCATTCCAGGCTAAAGGAAAACTAAGTTGGAGAATAGCTTGAGAAGTTCCCAGGAAAAGTAGAAAGGATAGTGTGATGGGAACATGGTAGATGATGGGAAAAGTGAGGAGAAATGAAGTCAAAAGTGGTAAGCAGGGCTAAGTCTAGTGGGGCCTTATAAGTCAGAGAATGCCTCTCTGTTTTGCCAGGAACTGAAAAATTTGCCCATCCACATGGACTGTGGTCCTCATAGAGGCAACCAATAACAGAACATAATCAGCAGCATTCAAGTAGAGCTTTGTGTCTTACTGACAATCACAAAATGTTAGACAGGTGGTCAAAGGACTTGATGTGATCCTTACTGGTTAAGTAACAAAAGTGACTTAACTTGTATATATTTGTTTCACAATCTGCAAAATAAAATAGATTGAATTATATGATCTCTAAATTTCTGTCTAATCTGTGATTTTACATCTCCTTTCTTGACTTCCCACTAGATATGAAAACAGATCTAGGCTGGTAGAGGTATTGCATACTTTGTAGAAAGTCTTGTTCTGTCTTTACTTATCCTACTAATGGGTCTGTTGATTAGGACATATTAACCTTCTCAAGCTATATTATTATATGAAAGTAAAAATAACAACCAAACTCTGCCTCCTCTAAAACTGTGATTTTGCAAGAAAATCTTATCTTCTGACAAGAGATCCCAACCCAGAGGCTTCTCACTCCTTCCTGTGTGAGATTAATAGCAAACACCTTGTCATAAACATTTTTTGAAAGGTCAGAGATGGCAACAATTTTGCTAAGGAGGTAAATAGTCAAATAAAGCACTGCCTTAGTAATTCCATGGAGAAGGCAATGGCAACCCACTCCAGTGTTCTTGCCTGGAGAATCCCAGGGACAGCGGAGCCTGGTGGGCTGCCGTCTAAGGGGTCTCACAGAGTCGGACACGACTGAAGAGACTTAGCAGCAGCAGCAGCAGTAATTCCAGGGCTTCAAAAAATTGCATAAGTCTGATCAATAATGAAGCACTCAAAAGGGATTGTGGGATAAAGGGCGGTCCTTTTGAGGTGTTAAAAACTTGCCTAAGTCATTTTTTTCCCTGACACATTTTGCATCGCAGCCAACACTGGAAACTTAACAGTAGATTCATACCTACAATGTTAGAAAAATAATATTCTGACTATGAAGCAAAAGATTATTCTAGGTTAAAGAAGTAAATACTAGTAGGAATAAGGAGTTTTGCAAAAGTCAAGGTAAGAACATTTTCCCTCTGCAATAAATCAACTATGATTATTAAGCTCAAATTTTGAATGTCATTTTAGGTTGTTTGTATTATTGACATTTAATCTTTATCCTAGCACAAACTACAGGAGTTCAAAGGAAACTAACTTATTCCTAAAATGTATATGTTTGTATTTTAGATGTACCTTAGAAATAATATGTTTTATTCATATGTTCTTATCTATTGCTCTTAAGAGTAAATTTAACATTTTGTCCTTTGAAGAAATAGGTTTCTCTTTCTGAAATTTTCATTGTAAATATTAATTTTTTAATGAAAGCATTTTCAGTCCTTATGGCAGAATTCACATTTCTGGCAAAAGTATTTTATCATTTAAACTGCATTATACATTATCTATTATCTGCTCATACTAAGAAAATTCTATCGTTTGTTGTGGCCAGTCACTTAGTCCAGTCTGACTCTTTGCGACCCCATGGACTGTAGCCTGCCAGGCTCTTCTGTCCATGGAATTTTCCAGGCAAGAACACTGGAGTGGGTTTCCATTTCCTTCTCCACTATTGTCTGTTAGTGTTGACTAAACAATCAATAGAATCTAAATGAAATCAGAATAAACTGAAACAAATAAGCAGGTTGAAATTCAGAGAAAATTGAGACCATGTTCACTTTCAAAGTGTTGCCTTTATGAGAACTTGTTTCTGCCTAAAAGATCTAATTTATCTTTTTTAAGGCCATCAAAGTTAATAATGGATGACATGTCTTATAGCTTCAGTGATGCAGAAACTTGTCGATAACACAGAGAATTTAGAAACCAATTCATCAATTCATAATTTTTAATTGGACCATGGATGTTTAATTTTAAGTCATTAGACTCTGCAGTAACAAAACCCTACAAATAGAGAGCTAATTAATACAGAAATGGGTAACTGTCCCCCTTTCTCTTCAATGGACAACTCAGAATTTCTGTTCTGCCTCATAACAGGTGGTGGTACTTTTCACTTTGAGTCCTTTTGGGGGCAGTGGGGCTAAGGTGTGTGGAATGGGAGAAAGTAAAGTAAAAAAAAAAAAAGAAGAATAGGGTCTATATGTAATACATATTATTATATGTATAGTTATATAATTATAGGCCTACATGAAGATTGCCTGGATAAAGGCATGGCAACCCACTCCAGTATTCTTGCCTGGAGAGTCCCTTGAACAGAGAAGCCTGGCGGGCTACAGTCCATGGGGTCACAAAGAGTCCGACACGACTGAGCAACTAACCGCAGCACAGCACATATATAAGTTTATATCATTGTACATGTATAGTTATGAAATATTTATACTTGTATTTCTACATTTAACATTTTTATATATCTCTTTATATTCTGTTATACATGTGTATATGTTACAGATACCTCTCTCCCAATACCTACAATGAATCCAATATGCTCTGGGCAAACAGGAAGGAATGCAGCTTTCCCTTCTTTCCTTATTCAGAGAGGAGCTAGGGTGATTAAAGGATTTCTCCACATCTCAGTTTTGCAGGTACTGGTAATGTTGCACCACTGCCCACATGTTTGCATATAGATATTCTATTGTTTATTGGATGTCCACACTGGAAGGGATCTTAGTGATTATCTGGTGTACCTCACCCACTTCATAACTGGGATACCAGAGGCTCCGGGACATTGAGAGACCTGTCCAAAGGCACACAGCCCATTAGAGACAGTCTGTCAGCTTCCTGACTCCCACACCCAGCATCAGTCCACTCCAGCAAGCTTCTCTAGTCTCCCCTGCCCAAGAGAACACATCTTCTGACATTCACAATAGAGAAATTAATGAGTCTGCAAGTTAAAGATTCTTTTTAAACAAATTGGTTCATTATTATTTAATTGAGAAGGCTTCAGAGCAATAAAGGGCTTGCTTACCAAAACTAGATAAGCAGCTCATGCAACACTGAGCTTGAAAAATGCTGAAACTGTCACAAGTCAATAAGGGTTGCCTTTCTGTTTGATAAATGCCACCCAATAGCTTCAGAAGTATCAGAAACTAATGGTGTCCCAGCACTCTGTAGGCATACATTAATGGGATCAGGAGCATAAAATATAAACAATAATGTACATATTGATTGTTCCAGACACTTGAAGCCCAACAAACATTTGAAAGGTCAGTCATTTTACTTGCATCAGATTACAGATAAGTCATTTGCTTAAAGCTGGAAACTTGGCTCTCCATGTACATTTTGCTTATGACCTATAAACTAAGTCAGCCATACCTCTTTTAGCTTCCTTAGGTTGTCTAGCATGAAAAATAGTCCATAAGTGCCTAACTCCATAAAGCGTATACAAATAAGTGACAACATACACATTGCCAGGAAGGCTATTGTGTGGGAGAAATATATTCGGTAGGCTGAATAAATAGCAAGAAACAGCATTTTATTCTGACAGAATGTATTGAAAGTTTTCTGTAAGTCAATTGCTATATGAGCTTACAAATGAGTATGTATGCTTTCAGGATTTTTCAAGAATGCACAAGATGAGGAAGTACAATGTCATAATTACTTTTACATAAAAACTAAAATTTGGTTTGACCAGTTCACACTAGAGTTCACCACCCCCCCAGTCCCGCCTTTTTTTGGGCAATGAAGGATTTATTCCTTCATTTTAAAATTTTAGAATTTTAAAATTTGAATGTTGTGTGGATATCCATGTAGCAGAGATGTCCCTTTACTGGCACTTTCTCACCCAAAGGTAACTTCCTCCAGCGTCAGGCTTTTATCTAGCAGGCCCTCTGGTCCTCTATGTCTGGATAAACTGGATGGTAGAAGACAGTGCCCAATCCCACAGTCCCAGTTCCTTCCCTGAAGTGATAGGTCCGTCTTTAGAGTCAATATCCCACTGTTGACTTTAAAAAAATGGCAAGAGGTACTTTGAAAGAATGAAAGAAAGACTTGTGATTTATGCCCCCTTTAGAAGCAGAGGCAAGACTTGGAAGTATGCCACCTCCCCTTTAACAAAGCCTCCAATTATCCTAATCTTGGAGAGCTCCTTCATTCTCTGCTAAGGAAGATTGTCAGGGTAAGGAAGAAGCTCCCAGTGAATAGAGGGATTGGGTGGTGGTGGGGGAGGGGGCAAACCTGGACATTGTCCTCTATAAGAGGACTTGCAAAATTACTAGAATTTCCTCTGAAAGAAGATAGTTCTCTATTTGTGAAACAGTGAAAATATGCCTGCCTTTAGGCTGACAGTTTTAATCCGAATTATTTTCATCTCTTTCTTTTGAGTTAGATGTCCAGATTTCCTTTTTCTGAATTTTGCATTATATAGATCTTTTACACTGATCTGTCCATAATTCTACAATAGCCAAAACCAGCCATTTTGGAAATCAGATTTCCTTACTCATGGATCATACTAGTTTTAAAAACACTTTTTAAACTCATATGATACTCATTAGTAACTGATAGCCAGTATAAAATTACATTTTTAAGTTATATTAAAAGACTTTAATTCTGATAATACAGTAGAATTTAAAATCTCAAAGGAAAATAATGGTGATTTATTTGGTAGCCAAATGACCCTGATTTTAATGTCAAAGACATCATTTTATAGTTTTCTAATAATTATTCATAGAAGATAATATTTTATTTTCAAATATATATAAAACCTTAAGTGAACCAAAGGAATTAATAAATATCAGTTTACCCAAAACTCAATTATTTAGTTGATCAAGAAGGGAAGAACATTTCAAAGACAGACCTCTTGCTTCATGCTTTAGGCAGATTCACTGTGAATGCAGTTCCTAGATGTAAATTGTGTTCCATTAAATAAAATAAATAAGTTTGGATTGCTGATTTTTCCTGCTATTTAGATTTGAAAAGTTTCCAAAAACCTAAATAGCTCTGACATCTTTTATCACAATCAAAGCTCAGTTAAGTCAATCATATTAATATTTGAGTGAAGAAAATTCAGGGCCTAAACAGTGATTACACTTCTGATAAATAAGTTATATTCTGAAATCCAGGCTGTAACTTCATTTTGTTTCATCTAAACTTCATTTAAAACTACTAGGATGGAGGATGTTCATGAAAAAGAAAGCAGTCTTTAAGTGTAAACACTATCTCTTGGCATACCAAAATTGTATCTTTTAGTAAGTTCATGTTTAATTACATAAAATCTGCTGGTTAAGCATCCCCTGAAAAGTATTTCTCTCTATTTCAAAAACAATTTTCAACATTTTAAATTTTAAACTGAGACATTTTTAAATGATCAATGAAAAAGAAGAAAAACTTTTAATTTGAGACAAAAGAATACTACTTCCCCACTGCTTACAATAAATACAAAAAATGATGAAAGTTGTGTCTTTATTATATCAAAAACTATTCACACACCCAAAATGCAGGCTTATAAAACAGTTATATAGTTAATAATTATCAAGACAGAGCCACTCGCACTATCAACTTGAGGTAACTGCGCAGTTCTACCAAGGAGGTCTTCAGAGCAAAAATAAAAGTACATGTATCATATTCTATTGTGGAATCTTCCTTAAAAGATACACTGATCTTTCAAAGTTCAGGTCTAAGACACAGACTATTTTTCCTCCAATCCCAGCCCAGGATTCCTTCTTCTTGATCACGTAGCATGCAACTCTCTGGGCAAGAACTGCACAGGGCCCGAGGGCCATGTACCTCCAAGTACTGCTCATTACATTTCAGTTTTAGAAAAATTAAACTTGGCTATCTATGTCACATGAATTTCAAAGGACCATTCTCTGCCACAGTACCTAAACTCAAAGGACTTCCTCTTGACATGAGGCTCATGGTGATGTGAAAAGGGAAATGAGAGTCCCTACTGGGATTCTGAACATCCTCACATTTGTGAGGCCAACTGCCACACTCCGGGCTTTTCTTGTTTCCTGACAAGGCTTGTTCCAGCACTCTCCTGGGAAGCTTTTGACAGTGATTGCAAACAACAGAAGCCAGCAGGGATGTGTAAGAACAGGTGCTGGAGCCTCCAGGGGCAGCCTGCATGCAGAGAAAGGGCCTCTGCAGAGCAGCGCTGGGACATCCCACTTTGGAGGTGCCCTCTTGCCCTCAGTCATTGCAGGATCTTGCTTCTTTTCATGTAGCAGATGCTTGGAAAGATTTGTAACAATGCTTTATGCTTCCAAGTTGGTGCTGGCAGATTTTCTTGATCAGCTTTTAAGGGAAGTTTGGTGAAATCTCCAACAATATAAAACAAGGATGGAAAAGGTCATTTCATGGCTTTATGATCAGGTAAGGAAATGATGAATGAAAGAATGAAAGGCTAGGACTTTCCCTATTACTCCATTATTTCAGGTTATTGCTTTATGCTTCCTACCATACCTCAGGAAAGGGGACATTCCTAGGTTCAAGGGATAGGGGCTCGCCAGCATTCAAGAAGAAACAGCAGATAACATCTTCCACAAACCAGTTCAGTTCAGTCCCTTAGTCTTGTCCAACTCTTTACGACCCCATGGACTGCAGCACGCCAAGCCTCCCTATCCATCACCAACTCCCAGAGCTTGCTCAAACTCATGTCCATCAAGTCGGTGATGCCATCCAACCATCTCATCCTTTGTCACCCCTTCTCCTCCAGCCTTCAGTCTTGCCCAGCATCAGGGTCTTTTCCAATGAGTCCATTCTTCACATCATGTGGCCAAAGTGTTGGAGTTTCAGCTTCCACAAATAGGTGCGGAATATTCACATACTATATAGCCTAGTAGACCCCACTTCAGGAGCATCTGGCTAGCTACTATTAATCCTTACTCTTTTCACTTATTGAAACTGCTCCATGAGCAGGGTGCTCTGTACCATGGGAACAATCATCTGTGTGAATGAATGACCACTTGGAGTGGCTGCTATCGCCAGCTTCTCAAGGTGGGACCCATGTGGGCCATGGCCCCAGCAGCATTAGGCATTGCCTGGGAGCTTGTAGGAAATGTAAAACTCCCAGGCTACCTCAGACCTATTAAAACAGAATTTAACAGAATTCCCAGATGATTCACATACAGATTCAAGTCTGAGACATACTGTACTACAGCTTCTTAGGGCAGCTCAGTGTTCAGGTTCCAGAGCAAGACACTACCCTACACCAGAGCTTTGATTAGCATTGCTCCAGGAGCACCTGCATGCATTATCTAAGCCTCAGACTCCCCAGAGAACAGGGGCAAAAACCAGTGGATCCATGGTGCAGTCGGGAGGCCAAAGTCAACCAATACATGACTGGGGGACAGGACTTGAACTCCGAACTTCCAAATTCTAGACTTCATTTTGTTTTCAAGATTTTGGATCATTTTTGTTATCATTATTCTAAATTCTTTTTCAGGTAGATTCCCTATCTCCTCCTCTTTTGTTTGGCTTGGTGGACATTTTTCATGTTCCTTTACCTGCTGGGTACTTCTCTGCCTTTTCATCTTATTTAGATTGCTGTGTTTGGGGTGACCTTTCTGTATTCTGGTAGTCTGTGGTTCCTTTTTATTGTGGAGGTTTCTCCCAGTGGGTGGGGTTGGACGATTGGCTTGTCAAGGTTTCCTGGTTAGGGAAACTTGCATCGGTGTTCTGGTGGGTGGAGGTGGGAGGGGGATTCAGGATGGGGAATACATGTAAATCCATGGCTGATTCATGTCACTATATGGCAAAAACCACTACAATATTGTAAAGTAATTAGCCTCAAACTAATAAAAATAAAGGAAAAAAAGAAAATTAGACTTCAGCCTTCTTGCTGCTTCAACTGGTCCCTAAGGAATGACTAGCTCTTTCACATCTGAGCCTTGAGAATTTTTTTCCCATTGGCATCATTGGTATAGTAGGAAGAGGACGCCAAATCTTGGTTCTGTCATTGCTCATCCTCATGATCTTCAATAAATCATTTCTTTAAAAAAAAAAAAAGATTGGAAGCCCAACAAAACAGGGCATTTCTAAAATAAAATTAATAAAATAAAAATTAAAAATTAGCATGCTGATTTAGCAATAAATAGCAAATATTACAAAATTTTCAAGTTCTAATTTTTGAAATGTATCCTAAGAAAATATTCTCAAAGAAGAAAATGTTATAGGTATCAAAATGGTTGCTAGATTATTATTTATGATAGAAAAATACTGAAAGCAACCAAAATACACTATGATCAGGATATAGCTAATTATGGGACATTTATTCATTTATATTCACCAAGGCTTGGCAGTAATATGAAAAATTCTGGTAAAATGTCAAGAGAAAAAGCAGGTTATAAAATTGCGATACATGATGATTCCAACTAAGTATAGATAGGTACACTTCTAGGAAAAAAAATAAGGAAAATATTTATATTTTATAAATATATTTTATAAAATATATAAGGAAATATGTGAAAGTTATCATACTCTAAGTATAAACAGGATATAGATGATAATTTTCCAAAATTTTAGTAGTTATTAAATTGTTTTTATTATTTCTTTAAAAGAAAATAAATATTATGAAAAGGAAATGAAAACAAATATAGTAACCACAAGCCCTCAAACAGTTACTATGAAAGTGAAAGTGAAAGTCGTCTGTCATGTCCAGTTCTTTGCAACCCCATGGAATTTGCAGTCCATGGAATTCTCCAGGCCAGAATACTAGAGTGAGAAGTCTTTCCCTTCTCCAGGGGACCTTCACAACCCAGGTTTCCCGCATTGCAGGTGGATTCTTTACCAGCTGAGCCACAAGGAAAGCCCAAGAATATTGGAATGGGTAACCTATCCTTTCTCCAGCGGATCTTCCCAACACAGGAATCCGACTGGGGTCTCCTGCATTGCTGGCGGTCTTTACCAACTGAGCTATCAGGGAATAATTTATCATTAAATCTGGCTCTAAACTCCATAGATGATGATAATAACAAAAAGGGACAAGTACTGAGCTCTGTGCTCAGCCCTGTGCTAAAGGCTGATTGCTCATCATCATCAGATTGCTCACGAAATCCTCTGAGGTCAGTAATATTATCATCTCCAATTTTATAGATGAGAAAACCAGAACACACAGCGCTCAGCCTCTTTGAAACTCAGTTTCTTCTTCTGTGAAACAGAGAGAGTAATAATATTCACCTTGCAGTTTTCTTTTGAGGATTAAAAATATATTGGCTTTCTAATCTGTATGATCTGTATAGATGTCATCAAGAGAGTAGAAACTAAATGGTTGTAGAGGAGGGGGGAACACTCCACTTTTCTGTCAAGGTGGGGACAGAAATAGCTCTCTGAATGTGCTGGCCTTTACAGACTGTCACCATGCAAGGCTGCCTGCTTTGCAGAAGGGCACAGGTTTAGGTGGCATTCTCCAACACTCCTGAAGCAATATTATTTTCAATGCCTACATGCCAAGTAGCAGACATCCAGGCTGCATTTGAAGGTGGGATAGTTTCGCTAGTAATACCTGACCTAGGAATCAGGAGAAATGGACTCTGAACCTAGCCATGTCATTTCTCAGGCCTCAGCTGCCCCATCTGTACAATGGGAACATGTGTTGGTTTTGCTCACTCAGTAAGTTTGGCTCACTGGTCAGCCCCTCCAGTCAAGGTTCCACTCTTGCCCAGTCAATTCTTTACCCACATGGCTACCAAAGTGGTCATCTCAGAACCAAATCTTATTGCATTACCACACTGCTATGCTGCTTCAAACAATCCACTTGCTTCCGCAGCTTTTAGAACAATCCCAACCACCTCAAGCACAGCCCTCACGGCCCTGTGAGGCCTGGCCTGCCCTGGGACCCTCCCTGTCGTCTCCGACACCGCCCTCACCCCAGGTCCCTTTCACTGGCTCGTGTGTCCTCTGCCTCTGCCCACGCTGTCCCCTTGGCCTGGGCATCTCTCTCCTCTGCCCTTCCCCAGAGCACCGCAGCTCAGTCAGTTTTCTCAGGGAGCTTCTCTGACAGGAAAAGCTCACCCTGTGGTACTCACTCATAGCTTCACATCTCCTTCCCTCATGCCACTTAGGGCACTTGTAATTTTATAACATTTGCATGATTCTATAATTAACGTCCCTGTTTGTCCTGTTGTCACCTCACCTGCTAAAACACAGCTTCCCTGAATGTAGGGCCTTTTTTGTCTCCCCTACTCTTAGCACATAACAAATCCTTGAGAAATCTTTGTTGAATGACTGAGTGAATATTGTCTTCCCTGTCTCCCTCCCCCACAAATTATCAAGGAGCTGTGTACCCTAGCAGATGCCAAAAAAATCCAGTAGGTGTGAGATGACCACAGAAATAACAATATACATGACACCTAGACTCCACTCCTTCACAAAAAAAATGAAATAAAAGGAAACGAAAAAAGAAAAGAAAAGCTACTATGCCAGATCAGCTAGTAAGAAGTGAGTGAAGTGAAGCCAGTCAGTCATGTCTGACTCTTTGGCGACCCCAAGGACTACATCCCACCAGGCTCCTCAGTCCATGGAATTTTCCAGGCAAGAATACTGGAGTGAGTTGACGAAAGTCAATGCAAAAAGCATTTCACAAACTCTAAACTTGAGTGTGGGACTTCCCTGGTGGTGCTAGGATAAAGAACCTACCTGCTAATGCAGGAGGATTAAGACATGTGGATTTGATCCCTGGGTTGGGAAAATCCCCTGGAGGAGGGCATGTCAACCCACTCCAGTACTCTTGCCTAGAGAATTCCATGGAAGGAGGAGCCTGGTGGGCTACACACCATAGGGTCGCAGTCAGACATGACTACAGCGACTCAGCGCACAGGCAAACTTCAGTATAAATGTAAGTTCTTGCCTCTATACTTTTTAGGAACAGCTACAGTATAAATACATACATATTGTGTGTGTGTGTGTATATATATGCATATATATATATACAGTATAAATATATACAATAAACTATAAAATATAGGATATAATTGTTACTGACAGACTATACAGCAAATCATTAAGTTAAAGTCTCTGAAGGATTTAAGCACAGTCAAATCCCATTGAAACATAGCTTTTTTTAAAAACCAAGGTTTGGATAAACCACAGGGTAGAACTGTCGGGGTCTCAGTTTCTTCATCTTTGTGATAAACGGTTGCATTAAATATTCCTTAAGTAAGTAAGTGAAGTCAGTCAGTCGTGTCTGACTCTTTGCGACCCCATGGACTGTAGCCTATCAGGCTCCTCCATCCATGGGATTTTCCAGGCAAGAATACTGGAGTGGGTTGCCATTTCCTTCTCCAGGAGATCTTCCCCACCCAGGGATCCAACCCGGGTCTCCCGCATTGTAGACAGACGCTTTACCATCTGAGCCACCAGGGAAGTCTAAATGTTCCTTAACATCCCTTAAACTCTGAGATTCTGATATTAGACAATGAGCACCTATCAGTGAAGACAAGAAAGGATACATGTACATGATGCAAAGCTATGCTACCCTGTGGACACTGACCAGCCTGCCTAGGTGAAACCCTGAGGATGCCCAGGTTTGCCTCACCTGTCCACACCCCTTCTTCATCGGAAGGTGCCTCCTTTCTTCCTCACCTTTGCTTCTCTTTGCTCTTAGAATAACTGTCAGCAAAAGTAATTTAAAGCCATGTGCTCTCTTTCCCTCAGGGCCTTTGCCTTTGAATCTTCTCTCTCAGTATGGTGAGAGTTGTTTCTTGCCCCAGGAGAAAGGATTTCAGGCATTAAGACACTGGTTTTTACCAAGTTTACCAAGTAGGGACTCAATCCACCAGCAAAGGCAGATTCTTTCCCCAGCCTCTGAATGAGATCAGCTCTCCAATGCAGGACAAGTGAGGAAAGCTCAGAGAAGGGGCAAAGAAAGCCCCAATCAAATGTCACCTATTCACACTTTATTCAAATACATTTGGGTATATGTTCACTATCATATATGTGGCTGAAGTGTCTTGCAAAACTGATGCACAAAAAATTCAATCTTGTAATGTTAGAAACTGTTATTAATTAACTAGTTTTGACATTGCAAGATTTTCTTGATCACTTTAACAAAATCACTCTCTGGGCATGCAACTTATTTAAAATATTTTATATACAGCATTTCAAGCATTTGTATGTAATGGTTCTCAAATCTCTATAAAAAATACATATGACACATTGAGCAAAATGTAAAATGTAAAAGTACACATTTGTGTAAATATAACCACTAATTAATTAAAGTATGTGTTCACAATGTCTTATTGATGATGTAATTATACATTAAGTGATGAATAAATACTTGCTATAGTATATTACATCTAGTACACAGAGTTTATATAGGATTATCATGACATAATATCTTAAATAACTACTTTTTAGAATTTGTGAAGATTAGAAGAAAACTTAGATAAAACAAAGAATAAGTTTAAAGAATAAAGCATAAAATTTAACTAAAAATTAAAACTTGGAATAATTCTACTAAAGACCTCACTTTCTTCTACTCCTAATTTCTAAAATTCTAGTATGATTCTGTGTTTATGGGAACTTGTTCTAAATTGCTGAGTGAACTGTGTGTGCTAGAAATGGCATTCTAAATTTAAAGATTTTAAATAGATACATAAAATTATCTATTAAATATACAAAAATTTTAAGTGCAATGCAAAATAACTCTGTACTTCAAAAATAAGTAGCATTTTGGTAGCACTTAATCACAAGCAATGTCATTTCTAACTCCTTTATGTTATCAATAGAGATTCTGTCTTCTATATGAGTGCAGCATGAACTATAACACCATGCTTGGTTTAATTGATTACACTATAATAAGGCTTGTTAATTTTTTAGAATTTATTATGCTAGAGAGAGGGGAAGACAGTGTGTTCTGAATGGGATTTCTTTTTATGAAGAGTTTAACTCAGCAAAATCTTTACTTTTGGAAAGAAGCAGCAAATGTGTTTTTGTATGTGTTTAATTAGATGACATTGAGGAAAAACAAAGAATCCTGAGGGTTAAGAACTTTCTAAACCATTTATCATTTGAACCAGGGTTGTCCAAACCATAGCAAATGATGTACAATTTCCTTATTTTGTAGCATTTGTTGCTGAAGTGTAATTCTGGAGCTCCTCAACACACACTCTCTTCTGTTGCTAACCATTAAGAAAGAACATAGTATACCTAATTCAGTTCACTCAAATTTGGTAGATTGCAGAGTGAATTTCTCACCCCAACATTACTGTTACCATGCACATAAGTTTAACTGTAGCTAGTGACTTTCATTCATCGCTTTTTAGCATCTTATAGTAAAGGCGTGGAAAAGGAGGAGGGACTCAAGCTTTGACAGATGGTACTCAGCGTTTGACTCCTGCTGAGCTCAGCAGGACCTGCGGTTTCCAAGGTTAAGGCTGTCAAAATGACTGTGTCTATCAAGTGAATAACAAAGTGTAGACTGCCCGTCCGTTTCCTATACAAAACTTAGATTTCATGTGCCATTATTGTTGGTCTTTCTGCTGATTCAATAACTTCTGAGAAGAACTGAGGATTCTGATGCAACCTCACTATTTATGAAACTACTTGGAGAGGGAATTCTCAAGGGCTGAAAGAGGTAGGCTAAGATCTGATCTCTTTAGTTTTTCTCTCAGGTTTCTTGACTTGAAAAGGATTCAAAAGCCACCAAAGGTTCCCTTTTGGCTAAAAGCTAAATGTGAATCTTTCAAAATGAACTTAATGATGTCTCTCTCTCTCTCAAAAGGGTAAAAATATTTTTATTGAGAATCCTTGAGGTGGTGGGTACTTGTTCAACTAGAAATATTGAGAATGAAAAGGAAAATGTTTCTGTTATGAAATACATTGCTGTGTTTAGATGCGCTTTTCGGGGCCTATTTCTCACCTTTCATAGCTCTTAATATTAAAACCACCCCCTGTTTCCCCCCACCTTTGTCTAGAGTCCAGATAGTCAGGGAAAGTCTCTAGTGCTGAAAGATAAGAGAGCTGAATAATGTCATCAAAATTTTTATTTTGTCTTGTGCTGTTACAGCTATTTTTCTTGGTAAGTCATGTTTTTCTTTATGTGTATTTTGTGATCTCAAGATTGTTGTTGAGCTTGTGGGATTCAAATAAAAGGCCTATTGTCGGATTCATAAACCCAAACTTTTTATTAAGATAACACGGAAAGGAGGATTGTGGTAGTGCCTCTGAGTAAGCTAATAATTGTACTTCAATGTTTAATTTATAACATTTAAGGTAAAACTTCTGATTGTTATTTTAAAAGGACAAAATAAAATTAAAATGTGGCCCTTTGAAAGTAACAGAGTTGGACACATTTTAATCTTGTCCTGCTACTAAGCATTTTCTTTACTATTTTTGACAAGCTGAAAAAAGAAGTACATATCTTATCTCTTTTATGACTCTGGCTTAAGCAGATACATTCACCCATGTGGTGACTATTCCCTACTAGCTATTTGAAAGAAGACTTTCTTGCTACAATATAGTTGAAGAATTTTCTTCAGCAAATATTTAGTTTATATAAGTCCCTTGGTCATAATGAAAATGTTACTTGAAAGAATAGCTATTATTATTTCCAGTACATTTACTTCAAATGTTAAAAAAAAATGTTTTGAAGTATTTTTCTTCTTCTAATACTTAAAAAACCTCCAATCCAGCAGTCACTTCTCAGAGACACTGTATAGCAGATATTCAGTAAATGTTACTGAATGGAATTTAAAAGGATATTAAATACTGAATGAAAGGGATCTTTGAATTGAAATAAAAAGGAAACAACTTTTACATCTGATTGTTATAAGAAATCATCAAATGCCAATTTAGCATAAACCCTTTTTCAGTTGCACTTGCTTTTTTATCCTGGAAATATATGTTGTTTTTAACATCTCTGTAGATGATAACAGTAATTAAACAGAAATCTGGAAAAGAAAATTCCAAACCAAGATGAATTTTCTTCTTTTTCTCTCTCTACCTTTTCTCTTACTTTGTTCAATAAGGCAGTTTCTAAGCTTCTTTCTAACAGCCTAGACCATCCCCCAAAGGAGGTTTTGTTAATGGCAAACTTGCTGCATCAAATTTGCTTTTCATGTGTTTGCATTTTTTTTGAAGAGTCTCTGTGGGGTTTCGACATGTGTCTGTGAGAAAAGTGTGCTTCTGTAATTTCATCCGAGTCCATAAACTATAAGTCCCTGGAAATTAAGTCCATCCTCGGCTGGAAATCAGCAATCTTAGAGGAAAGAAACAGAACTAAAACAGACACGATGTTCAAGAACTGCCACTGCATTCTTAGCCATCCAGAAAAACCTAACCCAACCCACAGCATGGGCCCAGAATTCTGGGACCAAGAAGTCAAAACTTCCAGATTAACTAATATAACTAATATCCTCCAACTGCACTAGACCCTTTAATTTTATTTAATCTTTAAGAGTTTTAAGTTGTAATAAAATACACACAGCATAAAATTTACCATCTTAACTATTTTTAAATATGCAGTGAGCAGTTAAATACATTCACATGTATTGTGAAATTGGTTGTGCAACCAATTTCCAGAATTCTTTTCATCTTGCAAAACTGAAACTATGTATTCATTTTTTAAAATTCCCCATTATTTCTTCTCCTCACTCCCTACCAGTCACCTCTCTACTCTCTTTTTTAATTTGACTACTTGAGATTATTCATGTAAGTGGAATTATACAGTATTTACATTTTAGTGGCTGGCTTATTTCACTTAATATAATGTCCTCAAAATTCATCCATGTGTAGCATGTGTCAGAATTTCCTCCCTTTTTAAAGCTGAATAGTAGTCCAGTGTATGTATATATCACATTTTATTTATCCATTCATCCATGGATAGACATAATTGGAATTAAAAGCAAATTGGGTTGCTTCCACTTTTTGGCTATTGTGAATAATGCTGCTATGAACATGGGGATACGAGCTTCATTTGTTTTAGAATGTGATTACTTTGTGCCATAGAGTAAATAAAGACCACAACACACATTGTGTGAAGAATGGTAGAAAATGACAATAAAAAAAAAAAAAAACACCCAGTGTTGATTAAGTGCTTACTATGCGCCAGACACTGTGCCATGCACATCATTGGGATTAACTCTGTGAGAGATGCACTATTGATGTTTTCACTTCCTAGAAGTGGAAACTAAAGCACAGAGAATTTGGTTAACTAGTTTAAAGTCACTCAGCTATTACGTCACTGGAATGCAAAGCTGAGAAATAGGGGTGAGGGTCTCTGTACCTAGAGGAAGAAAGAAATCACAGACTTCATATTTATGGAGCCACAGTCAAGTAGTAAAGAACTCCTTGACCACTGAGTAGGGTATGACCTAGTGGAATAGAAGCCTAGTCAGACAGAAGCCAGAAAAACACAAAGATTTCTCTAAACATCTTGCTGCAGAACCCTCAGCAAGCAACTACCCTCTCTCTCCCTGCTCAGTGCCGCAAAACAGGAGGCAGAATTGGGTATATTATGGTCTGTGATTTTTTGACAATTCCTCATTCCAAATGATATTTACTATCTAATATTTTATTACTTGGAGTATTATTTCACCTACTTGGAGATAAAGACATAATTAAAAATCTTTAAATGCATGCTTAAATCTCCAAATTTCAATAATAAATAGTCTTCTGATTCCCATTTCACTATATTCAAATTGTTCCTGGTAACCTGCTAACAAAACTATAAAGTAAGAATACAGTGACACAGTACAACAGGAACGTGTAAGGTAAAATGAGCTTTCTCTTTCAGAGGGTCCCTAAGTGTGCCTACCCAACATAAAAGTAAAGTGGAGAATTGTCAACAGTGCTCATTTAATATATATTTACATAATTCAGATCATATAGTCTCCCAAACTCCTGCCACTGAAGGAAAGAAGAGGGGTCAGTCTGAATGAATCCACGTTTTCTTCTTTGCAATAAAAATTTACCATTCCATAGTGTATCCAGAAACAAAACCTATACATAAGTACTCTCATCATTATAAACAGTTTCATCAGCTCTTTGCTTCTGTGATTATGAGTTCAGTCACAGAGCTTTCTGTATTCATTTTCATTTTCAATGCCTAGCCTGAACTCTTGCTTTAGTGATTGAATTGTACTCAAGGAAACAAAGACAATTTTTTTTAAGTTTTTGAAAAATTCTAAGGTCCTGGGGAAGAACATCTGAATATTACTAATCTAATAATGTACAAGAGAGTGCACATTTGAAGACCCATGAAGACCCCTTCCCAGAAAAACCCTTGCAAAGAGAAACTCTTACAAGGCTAAAGAGAAGCCTTGAGTTGCAGTATTGTTTGAATTCTATGCCGATTAAGTGACAAATACTTACTTTACCAAAGTCCAGGTATTTCAAATAGAGTTCAGACAAATGATTGATCAGGATTGCATTTTTTCAGTTCTATCGGCAGGTAAAGTTCAATATTAACTTAGAAGAATGTTTTTGTTTACTATCAGCCAGAAATTTTAACAGGGTTGATTATTTATTTTAAACCAAATTATTACAATGGAAGCATCCTCCATATCCCAATTCATGAATTTGCTATTATGACAGTAACTACCTTCAGCCAAGCTAGAGAATTCTGTGATTATATACTTTACCTTCCAACTGTGGTTTCAGAAGATGGGAGTTCTGCAAACCAGACAGAAGAGGGAGCTACCCATCTGGAAATTAACTCATCCTTTCAAAAACATCAAATAAATATAGAAGGAAATCCTAATATGATCAAGCCTTATCTTATTTGGTCTAATATTTTATAGGAATATTATAAATTTTCTATAAGTTAAAAACAATAAAAAATACTACCAGCAAAGGCAAAAACAATGAGCTAAATAAATTAATGAAGAGACAGAATATACAAACCATTAAAAGGCTAATTATAAATACACTCACACTTTGTGGTCTGATCTCATATTTCATAACAAAATATAAAATTAGAATACATTCTCAAGAGGCTGAAAAAATTTATTACTGCCATACACATCACTAATTATACCTTCCCATACCTTACCATTTTTCTTGATCATAAAATGGAGCTCTGACTTTAAAACTGATAACATCTGGAAACAATGGCAAAATAGAAAACTGTTGGGCTGCATCTGTCTTGAAAATGCTATGTAATAAGATTTACTTAATATATTTGAAAGAAAAAAATGTTTTGTTCCCTAATTTGTTGCAACATCTGAAAGTTCATGAGGTTATGACCCCTCTTTAAGAAAGCATCTCCCACCACCTGCAAATACCCCAGGAAAAGCAGTTGGAAACAATAAAACACGTGCTAGTTAACTGTTACCAGGGAAACGGTTCTGGTTCACCAATCCCAGCGCCTGCGCTTCCCAGTGGCTTTGTCTGAGGGAGACATGCGCCAGCTGTTAGTGAATAACCATTGTTGTAGATCATCAGGAAATCACAGTCAGCAGGCAACCCAGCCCCACTGGAAGTTTATTTCTCATATTTGTTCATCACCAGGGCAATCCTCCACCTTTAAAACATCCCCTTAGGCTGTGCTAACTAAATAACGCCCTGCACTAACAGGATCACTTAAAGGAGGCAAGTTGCAAAATGGTCTTTTCTCGCAGTTGAACCGATTGCTAACTTTGATTCCAGTTGCATCACCTTCCTGCCCTTTTCATTTTTCAGGACAAATATCTGAAGCCAGTGCTTCTTTGGGTGCTCCCTTCTTGCTGACTGGCTGCTCAGATACATACAGGCACCCACACACACCCAACAACCACCACCACTAAGAGTTTTCAGCAATAGTTGCCTTACCCCATCCTGGAGAGAGCAGCACCCCTGATAAATGAGAGATTCTGCAGAGGAAGTTGGGGTTGCCATCAGCAGAGGGTCTGAGAGGATAAAACTCTAGATTCCTGCCTCTCCAATACACACATTTAAAACCAGAACAGTCCCCACTTTTCCAGTTTTATATTTTTAAATAAATTTGTGGATGTTCTTTGAAACAAGATGGTAGTTTTTTGTTTTTTTTTGTTTTTTAAGTTTAAAAGCTAATGAGCTCAAAACCCATGCAAGCATCAGACTCATCCTGAAAAAGAGAGACCTCAGACTTCTGGTTCCTCATTTGGCATGTAAGGAGCTCAGAAGTGAAGTCACCATCCTAACAGTAAATCAAAACTGAGTAAACTGAAAGATCCACAAGTGTTTTTAGATTCCTCAGAGAAAAGAGTTCAGAGCACAATGCACTCTCCCCAAATTGGATAGACAAGTGAATTCAGAGAGTCACAACTTTCTGGAGCAGAAACCCATGAGAGAAACCTCCATGGGAACCAGTGCCAATGTAGAAAAACCTAAAATGCAACTGATGAATTGTAGTGACTGAGTGTGTCCAAGTCTGAGAGGAAAGCTCTAGAAGGACTCAGTCATAGAAGGGCCCCCACACTTTTGTGAGATTTATCTCCAGGATAAATCAAGTCCCAACAGTATATACTGGAGAAAAATCTTGTGGCTACAACAGGGCCACGGTAAAAAATATCATTTTCAAATATGCCAGAGCATTCTGTTCTTCCGAACAAGGCCTGCCCTCAGGCAAAACTCTTTATCAGAGCCTAACCTATAGGGGTTTTGTCAGAGCCCAACTGGCTTAGGGGAAGGGAGATACCCAACTCCAGCTCCTTCTAGCCATCTTGCCCCACTTAAGGTGTGAGGGCTGGGAGACAGAAACATTGGTGAAATTCACAGTTCACAGGAACAGGTTCATCAACAACTGAGACACACTTTCTCTCAATTATCCCCATGTTACTAAAGATCTATTTACCACAGTTTCTGAGTACATCATACCTACCTTTCAACAAAAAAATGACAAAGTTACTAAACAGCAAAAAAACATAGTTTGAAATTATCATACCACAAACTTGAGAAAAAGAAAAACCATGATAAGGTCTTTACTAGAAAAAGTAGACAATGTGCAGGAACAGATGGTTAAAATAAGCAGAGAGATGGGAGTTAAGAAAGATCAAGAAGAAATTCTAGAGGTCAAAAAAATACTGTAACAGAAATGAAGAATGTCTTTGATAGGTTAATTAGTAGACTGGACACAAAAGAGGAAAGAATCTCTCAGAGCTTGAGAATATGACAATAGAAACTTCCAAAACTGAAAAACAAAGAGAAAAGTGACTGAAAAAAACCCCAGAACATCTAAGAGTATGGGATGACTACAAAAGATGTAATGTATGTGTAACAGGAGTACCAAATGTAGAAGAAAGGAACAGGGCAATATTTGAGGATATGATCATGGAATATTTCCCCAAAATTATTATAAGACATCAAAACAAAGATGCAGGAAACTCAGAGAACATTAAGCAGGACAAATGCAAAATAAAACTACTAGGAATATCATATTCAAAATTCAGAAAATCAATGATAATCTCAGAAAAAGTCAAAAGAAAAATATCATCTTACCTATGAAAAAAAAAGCAAGGGCAATAATTACATTAGGCTTATCTATAAGCCTTGCAAGCAAGAAGAGAATGGACTGAAATGTTTACAGTGTTGAGAGTGAAAAAAAAAAAAACACCAACCTGGAATTCTACACCTTTTGAAATTATCTTTCAAAAGTTAAGGAGAAATAAGACCTTCTCAGACAGACAAAAACTGAGTATATTTGTTGCCAGTATATGCCTTAAATGTTAAAAATTCTTCAGAGAGAAGGAAATGGATACAAGCCAGAAACTATGATCTAAATAAAGAAAAAGAAAGCATCAGAAAATGGATAAGGTAAATAAAATATTTTTTTATTTTTCTTAATTGATCTAACAGATAAAATTTCAAAATAATAACAACATATTAAATTATATATGTATATGTGTGATATATATTTAGATAGGTATAGCTATATGCTTATGATGCTTATGTATAAGTGAAATGAATTACAACAATGATACAAGGGTTTCCCTGATAGCTCAGTTGTTAAAGAATCCTCCTGCAATGCAGGAGACCCCAGTTCGATTCCTGGGTCTGGAAGATCCGCTGGAGAAGGGATAGGCTACCCACTCCAGTATTCTTGGGCTTCCCTTGTGGCTCAACTGGTAAAGAATCTGGCTGCAATGCAGAAGCCCTGTGTTTGATCCCTGGGATGGGAAGATCCCCTGGAGAAGGGAAAGGCTTCCCATTCCAGTATTCTGGTCTAGAGAATTCCACAGACTGTATAGCCCATGGGGTCACAAAGAGTCGGACACAACTGAGCGACTTTCACACACATACACATACAATGGATAGTATGGACGAACTAGGGATATTTTGTTATTACAGAGTACTTACACTACCTGTGAAATGGAATAGTGTTATTTAAAAGTAAACTTGGATTAGTTGTAAATATATATTGCAAACTCTAGGGAAACTATGAAAAAAAATGTTTAAAGTATAATCAATATGCTAGGAAAGGAGAAATAAAGGAATTATGTAAAATGCTGAACTGAATCTAAAAAATGCAGAAAAATTATGAAAGACAAAAACAGGAGGAGCAAAGGCAACAAATGAAAAACAATAGCAAATATGGTAGATATTAATCCATCAATAATCACTTTAAAGGTCAATGTTCTAAATACACCAATTAAAAGACAGACTATCAGAGTGTATCAAAAAATAAGACCCAACTCCATATTATCTATAAGAAATCCACTTTTAAAAAACTTTTATTTTGTATTGGGGTATAACCAGTTAACAATGTTGTGATGGTTTCAGGTAAACAGCAAAAAAAAAAAGAAAAAAAGGGACTCTGCCATATATATGCATGCATTCATTCTCCCCCAAACTCCCCTCCCATCCAGGCTGCCACATAACATTGAGCAGAATTTCATCTGCTTTATTAGATCCTTGTTGTATATTTAAAGAAATACACTTTAATATAAAAATACTAAAAGTTAAGGGATGGAAGAAAGCACACCATGCTAACACTAACCAAAAGAAAGTGGAACTAACTATATTAATTTCAGACAGAGCAGACTTGAGAGCAAGGAAAGTTATTAGGGTTAAAGAGGGATGTTATATAAGGATAAGGAGTTTAAATCTCTAAGTAGACATAACAATCCTTAACATGTGTGCACCTAATAACAGAGTATTAAAATATATGAGCAGAAACTGATAGAACTGCATGGAGCAATTGATGAATCCACAGTTTTAGTTGGAGATGTTAATGTTAATCTGTCCAGAAATGTACAGATCCAGTAGCCAGAAAAATAAGTTAGAACATAGTTGAACATAATAGCACCATCAATGAACTGTAAATAGTTGCCATCTAGAAGCTACCACAACTACACATTCTTCTCAAGCTCACATTCACCTAGACAAACCATATCATGAGCCATAAAATACACCTAACAGATTTAAAACAATAGAAATATGCTCTTAGACCACAGTGGAATTAAACTAAAAATCAGTAACAGATAACTGGAAAAATTACAGAATACATGGAAATTAACACACTTCTTGATAACATATGGGTCAAAGAAGAAATCTCAAGAAATTTTAACTTTGAACTAAACTTATCAAAATGTGTGGGATGCAGTGAAAGCAGTTCTTACAGAGAAATCTATAGCATTGAATGCATATATTATAGAAGGAGAAAGCTCTAAATTCAATCATCTAAGTTTCCACCACAGGAAACTTAATTGAGAAGAACAAATTAAGTCCAAAATAAGCAGAAGAATAGAAATAATTAAAAAATTAGAGCAGAAATGAACAAAATTGAAAACAAGAAATCAAATAAAAAGTCAACAAAACCAAAAGCTTATTCTTTGAAAAGATCAATAAAATCAATAATCTTCTAAGAAGGCTAACAAAGAAACAAAAGAGAGAAAAGACACAAATTATTATTATCAGAAATGAAAGAAGGGATACTGTATGAACATTAAAAGGATAATAAAAGAATGCTGTGAACAACTCTATGCCAACAAATTTGATAACCCCTAGATGAAATGGACCAATTCCTTAAAAGATATAAGCTACAAAAACTCACACAAGATTAAATAGACAATCTGAATGGCCTAATCTATTAAAGAAATTGGGAACATTTTCTACTTCAATCCACAAGGCCAGCATTACTTTAATACCAAAACCAGACAAAGAAAATAAAATAGATCAATATCTCTTACCAATATGAGTGCAAAAATCTCACCAAAATATAAGAAGATCAAATGAACAATATATAAAAGGAGTTGTATGCCATGACCAAATGGGATTTATCCTAGCTATGTAAGGCTAGTTCAACATTCAAAAAACAATGTCATTCATCATATCAACAAACTAAAGAAAAAAAAATCACGATTATATACTAAAGAAAAAAAAATCACATGATTATATTAATTAATGCAGAAAAGTATTTGATAAAGTCTAATCCCTGTTCATGATAAAAATTCTAGCAAACTAGGAATAGAGAGGAGTTTCAACTCAATTTTTTAAAATCTATAAAAAACCTACAGCTACATTATACTTAATGGTGATGAATTTGAAGTCTTCATGCTAAGTTCAAAAATAGGACAAGGATGTCCCCTTTCACTACTCTTTTCAACACTGTATTGGAAGTTCTAGCCGATTCAATAAGGCAAGGAAAAGAAAGAAGTACACAGAGTGGGAAGGAAGAAATAAAAATATTTGTTTGCATATGACACAATTGTTTACATAGAAAACCTGAAAGAACTGACAAAATAACCCCTAGAACTAATAAACAATTCCAACAAGATTGAAGGATACAAGATTAATATGAAAAGTCATGTTCCTATACACCAGCAATGAACAAGTTGCATTCAAAATTAAAAACACATTGTCATTTACATTAGAACCCCCCAAATGTGAAATACTTACATATAAATCAAGAAAAGATGTACAAAAACTGATGAGAAAAACTACAAAACTCTGATGAAAGATTCCAAGAAAGATTTATTAATATTGTCAAGATGTTTTGCCTTCCCAACTTGACCTGTAAATTCAACACAGTACCATTCAAATCCCAGCAGATACTGAAAACAGATTCAAAAATTTATATGAAGAGGCAAAAGACTCAGATTAGTCAAGTCCATATTGAAGAAGAACAATGTCAGGGGACTGACACTACCTAACTCCAAGACTTACTATAAAGCTACAGTAATCAATACAGTGTGGTATTGGTGAAAAGGGAGACAATAGAAAAATGGAATAGAGAGCCCAGAAATAGACTCACTTAAATACAGTCAACTGATCTTTGACAAAGGATTAAAGGCAATACAATGCAGTAAAGAAAGTCTTTTCCACAAATGGTGCTGGAAAAACTGGACATCCACGTACCAAACAGACTAATCTAGATAGAGAACTTACACCCCTCACAAAAATTGACAGAAAATGGACCACAGACCTAAATGTAAAATGTATAACTATAAAAGTCCTAGCAGGTAACATAATAAAAAACCTAGGTGACCTTGAGAATCACAGTGACTTTTAAGACAAAACACCAAAGTCATAATCCATGAAAGAAATAATGGATGAATTTGACTTTGTTAAAATTAAAAACATCTGCTCTTCAACAGACAATGTCAAGGGAATGAGAAGACAAACCACAGACTGGGAGGAAATATTTGTAGAAGATACATCGGATAAAGGAATGTTATTCAAAGTATGCAAAGGACTCTTGAAACAGTAAGAAAACAACCAGATTTAAAAAACGGTAAGAGACTTGAACAGACACCTCACCAAGGAGGAAGATATACAAATGGAAAGTATGCATATGAAAAGTTGTTCACCATCATATGTCATTAGGCGATTGAAATTAAAATGAGAGACCTGTATGTACCTATCAGAATGGCTGGAATCCAAAGTGCGGCAACCCTAAATACTGATAAGGATGTGTAGCAACAGGAACATTGTGGGAATGCAAAATGGCATATCCACTTTGGAAGACAATTTGGCAGTTTCTTAGAAAACTGAATTACTCCTACCATATAGCCCAGCAGTCAAGATCCTCTCTATTTGCCAAAATTAATTGGAAGCTTTTATTCACACAAAACCGTGTATGTGGTTTATAGGAGCTTTATAGTTGTCAAAACTTGGAAGCAAACCTTCAGTAGGTGTATGGATAAATTGTGGTACATCCTAACACTGGGATATTAGTCAGTGCCAGAAAGAAATGAGCTATCAGGCCATGAAAAGACATGGAGGAGACGTAAAGACAGATTATATTAAGCAGGGAAACAAGCAAATCTGCAAAGGTTACATACTGTTTCCAACCTTATGACTTTCTGGAAAAGACAAAACTATGGAGATAATGGAAAGATCAGAGGTTGGAGAGAGGGAGGGATAAGCAGTCAGTACATAGGCAGTAAAAATATTCTGTGTAATACTATAGTGGTGGATATAGTGGTGGATATATGTCGTCAAATAGTTGCCAAAACCCATAGAACACTAAGAATGACCCCCTAATGTAAACCATAAACTTTGCTCAATAGTGATGTGTCAGTGTCAGCTCATTGATTGTAACAAATGTATCACTACAGTGTATGATGTCCATAGTAGGTGAGGTTGTGGGTATATGGGAATAGGGAGTATATGGGAGCTCTCTGTACTTTTCATTCAAGTTTGTTATGAACCTAAAATGTCTCTTAAAATAAAGTCTGTTAATTTGTTTAAAATAGAGTCTTTTCAAATTCACATCTTGGAAGTTCAGGTTCAGGGTTGGGTATGGAAATCTGTTTCATAAATTCCAGAATGATTCTGATGTACAGTTAGGGTTGAAAACCACTGGGTAGATCTTGGCTTCCTGATCTTTCAGAATGTAACTGTACTGTTCAATTTTTTCAGACCTTTAATCTCTGATAGGCTTAGTCTTATAAATTCATCTGTACTGATATGTTAATATCAGAAGGAAAAGGGTACCCACTACGGTATTCTTGGGCTTCCCTTGTGGCTCAGCTGGTTAAAGAATCACCTGCAATGCGGGAGACCTGGGTTTGATCCTGGGTTGGGAAGATCCCCTGGAGAAGGGTAAGGCTACCCACTCCACATGTCAAATGTTTGCATTTATAAAGGGTCTCCCTCTGTGTAAATGCTGAAACTAATGGGAGCCCTGTATTATAGGCTGGCTGTCTTAAAAGAGCCTAATCATTGAGCTAAAATGATGTTGCTTTTCCACAGCTCTGTTCCATCCATGCCTTTCCATGGAGCAAAGAAACAAACAAGATATCAACAGTCAGGGGCATGGCAACTATGAGTCCATCATTCACAAGCTCAATTTCCTTCAAAAGAACAAGTGATACTGTTAACCAGGCCCTGCAAGCACATATAAAACAAACAGCATGATTGGAAAAGAGAAAATGAAAAATGGTCTAAGAAACCTTATCTCTCTCCCATAACCAAGTATACTAGTCCCACCCTTTGGAGCTCAGATGAACAGAATGAAGATCATGGAGTTCCTAATACTAGCCCTTTTCTGTCTACATAACCCAGAATGATGTAGCCCTCTATTTAAAAGGCAGTAAAAAGGATGCAAATGTTCTCCCTTGAAGCCCAGATGTTTTCTATCTTTCTAAGCTCCAATTATTTCACCACATTATTTAGCTGCACTCACATCAGATCAAGGCCACCTGTTACATCCTCTGAACACTTGTGATTTAATGTTAAGTTTGCATGTATGGTTTATCTAGAACAGTCAGAATGCAATTGAGAGGATGCTTTTAAAGTCATCTTGGGGCCAAAGGATGTGTATATGGCAGATTAACAGATGATTAAGACACTGTGTTATGGAGTGTAAACAAAATCAAACCTAATTTTGTGATTCATTATTATGTAAATTTGGATATAATCCAGGACTAGAAAACTCATCATCTGAAATAAAACTACATGCCAAAAAGGTATAATACAACATCATTAGACCATAAGGAAACTGATTTTTAAAGTTCCATTATAAAATATTTTATTAGAGAAATGTTCTTTATTACCAAGATAGGTTTTTCATATTTAAATATTCTATTTTTGTCTTGTCTAAAATTAAATAAGTTCACTCTGATATAAATACAATATGTGACTCAATGTATATATTACTGCCTTTCTAATGATACATAAGAACCTGCAAACACACAAAAAATCCTAATTAATGTCCATTCAGTATATAAGTGTTTATTGAGTACCTATCATGTGCCAGGAACTGTTCTCTGTGCTAGGATACTATAGGGAACAAAATATACAAAGTCCCTACTGTACTCAAATATTGAAATAAACTTCCAGCTAACTCTGGGAAGAAAGTATGTTCTCAAAAATAAACCAAAAAACCAACACTGTAGAGTTAATGATATCATGATATCACAGATTATTCTTGAGCTTCTGGAGTAGTAGTTCAGTTGGTAAAGAATTTGCCTGCAATGCAGGAGGCCTGGGTTCAACCCCCAGGTTGGGAAAATCCCCTGGAGAAGGGAATGGCAACCCACTCCAGTATTCTTGACTGGAGGGTCTCATGGACTCTCCAGTCTCATGAGCCTGGCAGGCTGCAGTCTGTGGGGTCACAAAGAGTTGGACACAACTGATCAACTAACAAACACACACACGTATTATTCCATCATTTTAAAAGTTAGTAGCAGGTGATGTTATTTATTATAAGACAGCTACTAAATAGTAGAAAAATGGGGAAAATAAAAGAAACACACCTCCTGATTCTACTCATCTCTCTTGTGATTAGACATAAGTGTCAATTAAGATAGACTGAAAACCCAATTGCAGAGTCTAATCGTTAGATAAAATTGCTTGAAACTCAAGGGTATTTACTTGGATTGACCATAAGGCTTTCGGTGTGGCTAAAACACAGTTACAAATTAAATTGGCTGTGGTTTGGGGAAGCTTTACTTTCTCCATTTTTTTTTTTTCAGTCTCTGGGGAGATGTGTGGCAGAATCAGAGTGTCCATTCTCATTTACTCTCTTATCTGAACCCCAACCATAACTCCTTTTTCCCATTCAGTTTTAAGCTTGGATAAATATAGTTTTAAAATGTAGCAGTCCTGGAAAGATCACTGTAGAAAGAAGGCAACTTTTTTCCATCTTAAATACAACTTCAAAGTGGCAGACTGGAAAATCTCTGCAGGCAAATGTGATGTCACTAAAGAAATCACACACTTACCCGTAGAGATTCTACAGTCTGACATCTTTAAACATCAAACCATTTCATCCACCATACTTTTCTGTATGCAGTTCTTTGACTTGAAATAAATCTGGATTGGCCAAATAACCAAACTGTAGCTAACTTACTAAACTTTGGATTCTTCCAAACCAAGGGGACATATATATCTCAGGATGGTTGAATCCCACCAACTTAAATTGTAAGGTAAGACAGTTAACATGACTTAAAGCTGTTGCCAGATTCCCCTGCCTAGCAGCATCAGCATCACCCGGGAACCTATAAGTAATGCAAGTTCTCATGCCTACCCCAGACCTCCTAATTAGAAACTCTGAGAATGAGCTCCAGAAATCTGTGGTTTAAGAAGCCTTTCAGGTGATTCTGATTCACACTGAAGTTTGAGAAGCACTGGCTTAAAGAAAACAAAGATTATTGCTGGACTGAATAAGATTTTGATAACAAAAATAAGATTATTGCTACACTGAACTCAGAGATCTTCTGATGTTACATAATGTATATCAGACAATATATGTTCATAAAGTATTATTATCTTATGTTTATTCTTTTCTAAATTGATTATCTTAATAATAAACATAAGCATTAATAATAGAATGAAATATCTTCCTTTAACTCTTACTTTGCCAAAGAAATTACAGAGCTCTGCTTATTTCCTTAGAAATAAAGAGTTAAGAAATCTTATTTAGGAGGAGAAAACGTTTTCATGTTTGGGAGGATTAAAAGGGTACTGACATCATTCAAGTCATGAGCCATAATTCTTATTAGATTTTATTGCTACATTCTTCACACAGCTTTGGAAAGTTATTCCTAAGAGCACAAAATATGCACTTAGACTGCACACAGAGAAGGAAAATGCTCTCACAATGAAATTATTTTAACCTGACCCAATGATATTTGAAAGACTCAAGACTTGTTCTCTATGTAACACATCTTTTCAAAATAAGAGATGACTTGTATAAATTTGTCTTTTTCAATATCCTTTGCAATTTTCCCTCTTAACAGTTAAATTTGGCTATAAAAGATCTAATTCTGTATACTTAAAAAGTTAGTTTCCTTTCCCCTCTGATATTATAAAATTGAACGTCTGAAAGGGTAAAAAAAGAAAACACACACAAAAATATATTAAAAATTATAACTGAACTTGACTTTTAGTGACAATGAATAAAATGCACAATTTAGTTCTTGTATATCAGCATGTAGTGTCTGTTAATCAGTAACTTCTGGTAGCTTCCCTGGTAGCTCAACTGGTAAAGAATCTACATGCAGTGCAGGAGACCCCAGTTCGATCCCTGGATCAAGAAGATCTCCTGGAAGTGGGATAGGCTCCCACTCCCATATTCTTGGGTCTCCCTTGTGGCTCAGACAGTAAAGAATCTGCCTGCAATGCAGGAGACCTGGGTTCTATCCCTATGTTGGGAAGATCCATTGGAGGAAGGCATGGCAACCCACTCCAGTATTCTTGCCTGGAGAATCCCCATGGACAGAGGAGCCTGGCAGGCTACAGTCCATGAGGTGTCAAAGAGTCAGACATGACCGAGTGACTAAGCACAGCATGTTAAAAATTTATCTTCAGCTTCATTCATACTGAATTCATTCTTATTATTTCTGGACCACAGCAATTTCTCATGATATGATGGAAAAATGGTAACATTCAAAAATTGAATCAGATCACACACAAAACACCAACTCACTCAGACAATAATAACAAGATTTTCATTGAAAAGTGAGAGCCCAACTATGTCCAGAATCTGCAAAGACAGTGCTGGAGATCAGCAAGATGTCTTAGACACCTCAAACAACCTGAAGGAAGTACATTTCCTTGGACGAGGATGAAGAGGCTCTTTAAATATCGGGTTCTTTGCTTTTATTGGGGCTAAATCAATTTAGTATTGATGCAATTACTGATCAGGGAATCCAAGGCCATTGATAATAATAAAAATATTATTAACCAATAAGGGCTTGCCTGGTGGCTCAGACAGAAAGAATCTGCCTGTGATGCAGGAGACCCGGGTTTGATTCCTGGGACAAGAAGATCCCTTGGAGAAGAGAAAGACATCCCACTCCAGCATTCTTGCCTGGAGAATTCATGACAGAGGAGCCTGGAAGGCTACAGTCCATGCAATCACAGAGTTAGACATGACTGAGCAACTAACATGGACACAACTGAGCAACTAACACACATACACACACACACACACACACACACATGCAGTTTGATATTCAAAATCTTTCAAAACACGGGGCTCAATGAAGGATAAAATAAAAAATGATGCTAGGAATTTAGCATCCTCCCAAGGGGAGCTACTGATTGCAACAACTGATAGTAACTACAGCCTGAAGCACTCTATACACATTATTTAATTTAGTCCTCACATAAACCTGGTAAAGAAGGTATCGTGAACAGTACCATTTTATGAATGAAGTACTGAGGCTTAAAAAGACATACATGGAAAGAAAAGAAATTATCTGAATCTGCACAACTGTACATCTGGGACAAATTAGTAGGGAGGAACAAGGTTGGAACTATAGGTCAAGAAACCTGGATCATGAATATTTGACTCCTCTTATGGCCTCTCTGTGTTCCAATTTCCTCATCTTTAAAACAAAGTATCTTCTTTCATGTTTACTTCCTCTGACTGGGAAACTACTTATTAAGATAAAGAGCTGAGAAGATGTAGGATGTTGTCATTATAGGATATAGGATGTTGAGGTGAATTAGGCAAGTTTGGGGAAGGGCCTGGTCTCTTGCTACTTCCCCACATCATCGATGTGGAAACTGCAAGAGAAAGAATGCTGATGAAAGCACTGATTTGCCCATAATTATCCCCTCCAAAGGCCCCTCCATCAGACTGGCCTGATGTCTTTGATTGTCCTCCTCATCAGGCCTAGTCATGTTCCTTTGTCCCACTCTAGTTATCTCAAGGCCACTCATCTTTAGGGCAAGCAAACCGCTTCTCTTGAAGGACTATACAAAATGAGTTCACATAGTTTTTCTTCTTCTGACAGGGTAGCAGATTTCCCCTTCTTTCAAGTGATGTCAAGGTTTTCAATCAACGTGTAACTAAAATACACCCATTCCTGAGGGCCTGTGCAGAAATAAACTTGCTTATAGTGTGCCCCGATGGCCCAGTTGTAAAGAATCCACCTGCAATTCAGGAGACACAGGAAACACAGGTTCAGTCCCTGGGTCAGGAAGATTTCCCTGGAGGAGGAAATGGCAACCCACTCCACTATTCTTGCCTGAAAAATCCCATGGACAGAGGAGCCTGGCAGGCTATGGTACAAACGGGTGCAAAGAGTCAGACACAACAGAGAGGCTGAGCACATAAGGTGTCACCCCTTCCAAATCTGAAATTCCTAACTGGATACGATCCTAACATACTTCAGAAGCTCAGTCATTCACAGAAACTTAACATTTTAGATCTGGAAAAGAAAATAGTGACTTACTCTAAATCTATTATTTATTGAGCACTGACTGCATGCTAGGCATTTTACACTTATTGTCCCATTTAACTCCTCTACAATCTTATATGAAGTTGACCTACTAATGGTCCTGTTGTACAGATGAGAAAATGAAGCACCTAGAATTTTAATAAGGACTTTGAGCCAGTTCTGTTGGATCCCAAAGCCCATCATCTAAACTAGTATACAATTTTAAGGCCCAGAGGCTAAGTGACCACAGATCATACAACTGATCAGTGGTAAACCTGAAACTAGATTTCAGTTTTCTTTGCATCATATGACACTTCAGTTCAGTTCAGTTCAGTTCAGTCACTCAGTCGTGTCCGACTCTTTGTGACCCCATGAATCGCAGCACACCAGGCCTCCCTGTCCATCACCAACTCCTGGAGTTTACTCAAACTCATGTCCATCGAGTCAGTGATGCCATCCAGCCATCTCATCCTCTGTCGTCCCCTTCTTCTCTTGCCCCAAATCTCTCCCAGCATCAGGGTCTTTTCCAATGAGTCAACTCTTCGCATGAGGTGGCCAAAGTATTGGCCAAGGTATTTCAGCTTCAGCATGAGTCCTTCCAATGAACACCCAGGACTGATCTCCTTTAGGATGGACTGGTTGGATCTCCTTGCAGTCCAAGGGACTCTCTCAGGAGTCTTCTCCAACACCACAATTCAAAAGCATCAATTTTTCCACACTCAGCTTTCTTTATAGTCCAACTTTCACATCCATACATAACCACTGGAAAAACCATAGCCTTGACTAGATGGACCTTTGTCGGCAAAGTAATGTCTCTGCTTTTTAATATGCCATCTAGGTTGGTCATAACTTTCCTTCCAAGAGTAAGGGTCTTTTAATTTCATGGCTACAATTACCATCTACAGTGATTTTGGAGCCCAAAAAAATAAAGTCTGACACTGTTTCCCCATCTATTTCCCATGAAGTGATGGGACCAGATGCCATGATCTTAGTTTCTGAATGTTGAGCTTTAAGCCAACTTTTTTACTCTCCTCTTTCACTTTCATCAAGATGCTTTTTAGTTCCTCTTCACTTTCTGCCATCAGGGAGCAACAGTTAGAACTGGACATGGAACAACAGACTGGTTATGACACTTATTCCTGTGTAAACAGTCTATATTCTTGTAAAAGTGCCCTAAAGAATTATTCAATCTGTGATGTAAGCCAAATGGCAGACTCAGTATCAAAGCTGTTATAATCTACTCCTTAACAAGGAAGAAAAGTTCTTATGAATTCTGCAACTATTTATACTTTAACACCAATGAGTAAATGCTAAAATTGTGCTATTTTATAATAATAAATGCTATTGCTATAATAATAATAAATACTATTGCTGAGGACATGACAAGCCATCAGATTCACAAATCATTATGAAACAGATCTCATCCTTCCCTAATTTCTGCTGGCAACCTAAAAATCAAGGCAAAACAAATCAAGTGGCACAGTAGTAAAGAATCTGCCTGCAATGCAGGAGACACAAAAGACGTGGGTTTGATCCCTGGGTTGGAAAGATCCCCTTAAGGAGGAAATGGCAACCCACTTCAGTATTCATGCCTGGAAAATTCCATGAACAGAGGAGCTTTGTGGACTACAGTCCATGGGGCCACAAAGAGTAGGACATGACTGAGTGTGCACTTGAGTCAAGCATAGCAAAAATAATTCTGTGGTTTTGTAAGACCAGGCTTGAATTAGCACTCATAAATAGGTAAACATTACCAAATTCATTACACATTGTCAAATGTACACATTGTCAACTCTGTCTTCTATGAAGTTCCAACTGAAGGACCCATTAAGGATATTACAATGTGCAAAAAATATTTTTTCCACTCGAAAAATGGCTTTCAATTTTCTCTCTTGGTAGTAACCCACCACGGTGGCTGCCATGGAGAACTTCCTTCAGCTCATAATTGATTACCTACCAAAATAAATATGGCACATAATGAAATGTGATCTAATCAGAGGTGTGGTTAATTGCTATGCTAAGTTGTAATATTACTTCCTTGAAGCAAAAGAAAACAACAAAGAGACCTTTCCAGTGTAGCTTTAACTCAGCATTAGCTCTCTCTTTGTATACTTTTGTTCCTCATTGTCTCACTTCTTATTTTGTTTCCCTCCTTCTATCCTCTGCCTCATCTCTACAAAACTCAGAACTGTGTTTGGTTGTGGGGAAGAGTTCAGGTAAAGAGCAAAATCATTTCAACTGGTGTGTGAAATAACATCATCACTAGTTCACACAGATTATTCATTCCCCTGAGGCTCCAAACAGGAGCTTCCAAAGAACTAAAAGTCATGTTTCTTTGCACAGGTTATTGTTTAGGGAAACCAGGGATCACTGTATGTTATACGAAAAAGGTAACTTATCATCATTATCATTATTGACAAATATTTGCTGAGCACACCATGTGCTTGGAACAGTGCTGAATGCTGTATGTTCTTGACGGCTTTAAGCAAAAATGATCAGGCATTTATTTTTTAGTAGGAACTCCCCTTTGAAACCCAATTTTCAATGCCCTAATAAATTTTGGGGGGCTTCCCTTGTAGCTTAGTTGGTAAAAATCTGTGTGCAATGTAGGAGACCTGGATTCAATTCGTGGGTGGGGAAGATCCCCGGCAAAGGAAACAGCAACCCACTCCAGTATTCTTGCCTGGAGAATCCCATAGACAGAGGAACCTGGCAGGCTACAGTCCATGGGGTCGCAAGAGTCAGACACGACTTAGCGACTAAACCTCCAATGAGTTTTGGAGGCACATAAAATTTTCCCTTATTTCAGGACTTAATTATGATTTTAAAATCAGGATTTTATTCAGATTTTAATATCTCACATTTAGGGAATGTTATGGATCTATAAAAAGTGTTTCCTTAACTCATTTTTAGTACAAGCCCTTTTTTCTCATTTGATATGTGAAACATTTTAACTGACCACATTTGACTTTAAATATATACATGGAAGGATATAAATTCATTTAAGAAACTAAGCATGTAAAAACCATGAATAGAAAATGTTTGTAAAGATGGTAATATCCTCTTTCTTGACCTGGGTGGTAGTTCCATGGGTGTGTTCCCTTTGTTATCATTCATCAAGCTGTACAACAGTGATATGTGCACTTTTCTGTAAGTGTATTTACCTCAGTAAAATGGCTTTTTCACACAAGTGTGTATATGAAGAGTCCTGATATCCCCTCCCCCAAACACCTGCATGCCCACAATCAGAATATCTGATTCCATGAAGCAGTATTTAGTTTCCCTCTCCTGAAATCCTCAGTTCTTGCCCTAGGGACCTTCATGTTCCAACCTCAATTCTAAGAGATTATTTATAGGGTCTCCCTCCCATTAGATATTCTCCCTTTAGACTTTTTTTCCTTGGGCTTTCTTCTGTAGACTGAGCCCCTATATTCTGATCCTGATCTTTTCTTAATATCTCAGAAATGGTGTAAAAATGTCTTCTGCATTTTTTTCCTCTCAGTACTATCTATAGCCATGTTTGTGGCTGCCCAAAACCCTCCAGGTACCATTTTCCAAGTGCTGGCTCAGTGGCTTTCTCAAGCTTCTCTTTAAGAGGGGTGCATCTGATTAGAAAATGACTAAACTTTCCCTGTCTCTCCTTTTCTCACTGTACCTCTGGAACCTATTTCTAGAAAACAAATCCCTGTGTCCTTGCAACTCCATGGAAAATTACTGCTATTGGACATTCTCTCATGTTTAGCTTGACTTCTATAGATACCTTCCAGATAGGGTTGTAATCAACATAAAATACTTATTAGTGTAAGTCTAGGCCAGTAAATGGCAGCTTCTGTTATGGTTATTAATAGTAATATTATTAGCTAAGGTTGTTTTTTGTCTGTTATGACAGTAAAGCCAACTCAAATTCTTTTTTTCTTTCAGTTTCATTGAGTTATATTTATGCACAGCATAAATTTAAGGTGTACAGCCTAATGATTTGAGTTATGTATTATATACATCATGAAATGATTACCACAATAAATTTAGTGAACATCTGTCATTTCATAGAGATAAATAAAATTTTTTAACGTGTGCAAATTACTGCAATTCTGAGGGAACAAAAAATAGCAGCTATCATTAAGTGTTCTATATCAAACATTGTTAGGCACTTTATATAAATAGTCTTATTTAAGCCCCTAGCAATCCAATGAAACAGATAATGGGATTCCACTTCAAAATTTAAAAGCTCAGTTTTCTAGGAGTCACATCATTTTCCTGGGTTATTAGCCAATTAATCTGATCATGGGGGTGCACATGCTTCTGAAATAACTACCTTCCTACAGGATATGCATCCTGTGAGATTGTGTCATGACACCCAAATCCTCAATAGGAAGCCCTTGGACCCCAATCAGGCACTGTGAAAAGAAATCTCAAACCAGACCCCAGCCTCTAAGGAACAGACAGTAGGTAAGTCAACTCTGTTCCAACTTTGCCCACCATTTTGTCATTGAGACCTAAAACTTTCCAAGCTTCAGGTACCTAGTCATCTTCCACTCTTCCACTTATTGCTTTCAGCATCTCCTCTATCATACCAAACCAAGTATCATCTTAAGAAACTGTGCCAAATTTAGAGATGAAAGTTTCTTCTCTGTTGCAAGAATCTTCAGAGGTCTGGGATTCTAGACACTCACTCCTAAAAATTTCAGGGATAAACTTTCCTCCTTTGTTTACTGCAGGTGTACTCTACAAAAGAAGGAAAGTTTAAGCTGATTTGGCCTACTATGTCTACAGTCCTGTTGAGCCATAATCAATGTCTCCTGTCACTGAAGCTAGTTATTGCTGTTTCTCTGGCCTCCAGAAAGATGACCTTCCAAATATTCTTTCTTTTTTAAAAAAGGGAAGGTGGCATATGCCAGGTCTTAAGGGTTACAATCCCATTATACATAGGCAAACTCTAATGGCTATTTTTAAAGCAATTACTTCATTTATTTCTCTCCAATTACTCATGTCAATATCATTATCCAATCTGCTAATGGTTTTCCTTGAAGAGATTATTTATTCATCTTCTTGGCTGGAGTTATGAAAGATATATTGTGTCCCTTGAAGTACAGTTGGCTTCTTTTTAAACCTTTATAGAAGTCAGAACTAGTGAAGGAAAAGCCGTTGTTAATGGGAGCCATCTTTTACATCAATTACGCTTCTTCTCTGTCGTTAATTGTGACTACCTATTCAAGAATGTCTCCACCATTCAGAATGTGGAAAACAAGCCAATGGGAAGCTCAGCTCACTGGCAGTTCTGGCTTCAGCCTTGGGCTGGACACCCACTTATGCACAGTATGACTCAGACTTCCTTCTCGTAACGCCTTATCTCTAGACACCATTCTCCATGAATCCCTTTCTCTATTCGTAATCACTTCTAATCCTCATGCTCCGCTGTCTGACCTTCTCTTCCCACAAAAATCCAGAAAGTATGCACTTAATAAACAAACAAATCCATTGACAAAGATAGATGTATTCAGGGCAGCTTTACCAAAATTCAGCTTCAAACTGGTATTTAACAAAATTCCAGCCAAAATGCTCATTTGTAACTCCAGCCAACTATTTTATTGAAACCAATTTGAAGCCAAACATTTTCTGAATGCCTACAAGGCTACAAAAATAATAAATAATGTTTGGCTATCTTTCAAACCTTGGGGGATTCAGAGTCCCAATTCCAGAAAGAATAAGAAGACAAGGTTAAAAGGGAAGCAGACCTGAAAAAGGTTATTGCTTGGAGAGTGACTCCTGCCCAGAAATCAAAGAGAGGAAATTCATGTGAGGAAACTTCAGGTGGTCACCACAACTGCCAGGAAATTGGGGCATAGAAGAGAATCATACTGAATGGGTTCTTACAAGTCCTCTCACCTAGCAGCAGCTTTTCAGTTGTTGTTGTTTTTAAAATAGATTTTCTTCATTATTTTGAATAAATTTCTAAAAGGAGGATTGCAAAAGACACCCAAATATGACAAAATTAATATTACTCCAGTTTCAGTGTGAACCAGAGTACCCAAAGATCAGGCATGTTTCAGAATTTAGACTTGAAGGCTGAAGGAGGACTAGATTTCTAAACAGTATGTCTCAAATGATAGAGTGTTCATGTCCATAAAGAAGAGAAAATTGAATTATAAATATAGCTTATATCAACTCTAGATACCATGGGGTCTTAAGAAACTACAAACATCATGTTAACCCAGAAGCCCCTCAATGTAGAAATAGAAACACCTCCCGATAGATGTAGTAGACACCCTAGTCTACTCTGGTACACCAGTAATAAATCAGTAACTTAAGCAAGTACAGAAGTAGATATGTACTTTCTAGGAAGAAGGAAAATAACAAAGACAACACAAGCATAAAAAATAAGAGTGGAATTTTAGTATCTTTTCTAAAATCTAAAGGTTAGACATTTAAAAAAAATAGAAAAAATAATTGTTAACCAAAACACCTGGTACTAAAATTAAACCAAATAAAATTAGAGTTAATTAGGTATATAGGTATCAGATTCTGTACTCAGTAGACATTTCCACAGATATTATCACATTTGGCTCTAAAAATCTCATGCACAAGTATTAAATGCAGAAACCAAGGTTCAAAGACACAAAATAATTTGCCTTTAAAGCCCACAGCTAGTAAGTGTAGAACCAGGAATCACGTCCAGTTCTTCCTCAGTCAAAGCTTGTGTGCTTCCCAATGCCTTATGTTATCTTCTAAAATCAAGCCTGCAGTAAGAAAGAGAATCCCGCCAAGTTTTCAGGAGATATATAAATAATTCCAGCTTTGAGTAAATATTGCTGGTCTTGGACTTCCCTGGTGGTCCAGTGGTTAGGAATCCGCCTGACAATGCAGGAAACACATGTTCAATCCCTGCTGTGGAAGGATTCCACATGCCTCAGGGCAGCTGGGTCCATGTGCCACAGTTACTGAGCCTGTGATCTGGGTCCTGTGAGCCACAACTACTGAGCCCACATGCCCTAGAGCCTGTGCTCTGCAACAAGAGAAGCCACTGCAATGAGAAGCCGTGTTCCACAACCAAGAGCAGCCCCCGTTTGCTGCAGCTCGAGAAAGCCCAATTGCAACAGTGAAGACCCAGCACAAAGTAATAAATAAAATTAATAAATTAATTAAAAAATAATAAAGGACCCCTGGTAAAGAATTTGCTTGCCAATGCAGGAGACACAGGTTTGATCCCTGTGTTGGGAAGATCCCCTAGAGAAGGAAATGGCAGCCCACTCCAGTATTCTTGCCTGGAAAATTCCATGGACAGAGGAGCCTGGTGGGCTACAGTCCATGGGGTTGGAGTCAGACACAGCTGAGTAACTGAGCACACACAAGATACTTAAAAAAAAAAAGTCACTGGCTTTCAGGAAAATATTAAAATTGCCACTATCTGAAGAGATCCAGGCTTCCCCAGTGACTTAGCAGTAAAGAATCCACCTGCAATGCAGGAAATCCAGGTTTGATCACTGGGTTGGAAAGATCCCCTGGAGGGGAGCATGGCAACCCACTCCAGTATTCTTGCCTGGAAAATCCCATGGACAGAGGAGGCTGGCAGGTTACAGTCCATAAGGTCACAAAGAATCTGACACGACTGAAGCGACTGAGCATGCGAACAAATCCAATGACCTGATAGGAATCTCTTTGTTACTTCCTAATACAAATCTACAGAAAACCTCCAATAGAACTGAAATCACAAATGCATACATTACAATGCTTCCGGAAGTACCTGTAGAAACACCCTACTGTGGATTTAGAGGCTCCTTTTCTTTGGTGATATCCCGTAAATCTCTCAACAGGATGAATAGGTACCTTTCAGTCAGTTCAGTTCAGTTCAGTTCAGTCGATCAGTCGTGTCCGACTCTTTGAGACCCCATGAATCGCAGCACGCCAGGCCTTCCTGTCCATCACCAACTCCCGGAGTTTACTCAAACTCATGACCATCGAGTTGGTGATGCCATCCAGCCATCTCATCCTCTGCCACCCCCTTCTCCTCCTGCCCCCAAGCCCTCCCAGCATCAGGGTCTTTTCCAATGAGTCAACTCTTCGCATCAGGTGGCCAAAGTAGTGGAGTTTCAGTTTCAGCATGAGTCCTTCCAATGAACACCCAGGACTGCTCTCCTTTAGGATGGACTGGTTGGATCTCCTTGCAGTCCAAGGGACTCTCAACAGTCTTCTCCAACACCATAGTTCAAAAGCATCAATTTTTCGGCACTCAGCTCTCTTCACAGTCCAACTCTCACATCCATACATGACCACTGGAAAAATCATAACCTTGACCAGATGGACCTTTGTTGGCAAAGTAGTGTCTCTGCTTTTGAATATGCTCTCTAGGTTGGTCATAACTTTCCTTCCAAGGAGTAAGCGTCTTTTAATTTCATGGCTGCAGTCACCATCTGCAGTGATACCTTTAGATACTTTAGAAATAGCTTAATCCTTGATACTTTACTCTGCTTTTTTTTTTTTCCAATTTACTTAGCCTTTGGACTATCTAGCCACATCTGCATAGTTTTGTTACCAAAACCACTTTCTACCAGTTTCCTTCTTTTTATTTTTAAATGCTTGTCACAGCAAGTCAGTAAGGTGGGTTAAGTAGCAAACTGTGTGTTGTGTTCTCCCTTCAGAATCCTCCCCACTGCAGTTGTTGGCATTCCCTGCCAACATTCCCTGTCTTGGGTTCACCCACAACTATCTCATCTTCCTCATCAATATACGGTATTTCCATTTATGATCTTTTTCTAATGGTTTCCAGTAGAAGGAAGAAAAGCTACAACTTTACTCTTACTATCGCTTTACAATCATTTTAAGTGTTAAAACTTCTAGCGAGAAAGGAAAATCAAATCTAAGTTTAATAGGAAAGGGAAAAAAATGAACCATCATGCATACTGCTTTGAAGTTAGGTCTGGTTCATCCTAACCCCTCAATAGAAAAGATATAAGAAATGACAGTCCCTTGTTTTTTGATTAGTATAAAATTTTCTATTTATTTTTGATCCTGAGCAATTTGATTCCAGAAGGTAAACTTAGAATTATATTTTGAATGTTAAATTCCAATGAGTGGACATTTTTATTTTTCAAAAAGTAGGAGTTTATATGAAAAACAAGATGCTACTCGCTTGTTCTTTCCTCTAGTTTCCTAACTCTATATCTGATTTTTTCCCTAAAAAGCCATTTTTGTAACTCAGCAAATTATCACTATTTTCATTATCTCAAATGTCAGTTACCTAAGAACAAATTATGAGCTGGAATGCTTCAACAAACATTTGATTTAGGTCAACAGTGTTTTGTTGAGTACCTCCTAAGTACTAGGTGCTATCCTGAGAATCATATGACTGAGAATATAAAGATGGTCCCACATTTAGAAATTCATAGTCTAATAGGGAGACAATATGAATATAAAAAAGCACCACTGTGTATAACAGCTGCCAGAATAGAGAGACTACAAGTCAAAAGGGATCACAGAAAAGGGAGACTACAGAGACTGTTGACTGAAAAAAGGTGCATAACTTGAGAGTTGTGAGTTAAGTTTTATTGGGGCAAAATGAGGAATATAGCCAAGAGACAGCATTTCCAATACCTCTGAGAAGCTATTCCAAAGAGGTGGGAGAGAACTCATTGCTATATATGATCTTAGTGAGGGGGGCTGCATGCAGTCAAGCACATATTTTGGCAGAGGTTTGTTGCTAGTCATGAGCAGCTGATGTCACCATTAATGATTTTAGTGCTTTCCTAAATATGGGGAAATAAGCAGAGATCAAATTAGCAACATCCGCTGGATCATCGAAAAAGCAGGAGAGGTCCAGAAAAACATCTATTTCTGCTTTATTGACTATGTCAAAGCCTTTGACTGTGTGGATCACAATAAACTGTGGAAAATTCTACAAGAGATGGGAATACCAGACCACCTGACCTGCCTCTTGAGAAACCTGTATGCAGGTCAGGAAGCAACAGTTAGAACTGGACATGGAACAACAGACTGGTTCCAAACAGGAAAAGGAGTATATCAAGGCTGTATATTGTCACCTGCTTATTTAACTTCTATGCAGAGTACATGATGAGAAATCCTGGGCTAGATGAAGCACAAGCTGGAGTCAAGATTGCCGGGAGAAATATCAATAATGTCAGATATGCAGATGACACCACCCTTATGGAAGAAAGTGAAGAAGAACTAAAGAGCCTCTTGATGAATGTGAAAGAGGAGAGTGAAAAAGTTGGCTTAAAGCTCAACATTCAGAAAACTAAGATCATGGCATCTGGTCCCATCACTTCATGTCAAATAGATGGGGAAACAGTGGAAACAGTGGCAGACTTTATTTTTGGGGGTTCCAAAATCACTGCAGATGGTGACTGCAGCCATGAAATTAAAAGATGCTTACTCCTTGGAAGGAAAGTTATGACCAACCTAGATAGCATATTAAAAAGCAGAGACATTACTTTGCCAACAAAGGTCCGTCTAGTCAAGGCTATGGTTTTTCCAGTGGTCATGTATGGATGTGAGAGTTGGACTATAAAGAAAGCTGAGCACTGAAGAATTGATGCTTTTGAACTGTGGTGTTGAAGACTCTTGAGAGTTCCATGGACTGCAAGGAGATCCAACCAGTCCATCCTGAAGGAGATCAGTCCTGGGTGTTCCTTGAAAGGACTGATGTTGAAGCTGAAACTCCAATACTCTGGTCACCTGATGTGAAGAGCTGACTCATTTGAAAAGACCCTGATGTTAGGGAAGATTGAAGGCGGGAGGAGAAGGGAACGATGGAGGATGAGATGATTGGATGGCATCACTGACTCAATGGATATGAGTTTGATTAAACTCCGGGAGCTGGTGATGGACAGGGAGGCCTGGCATGCTGCAGTTTATGGGGTTGCAAAGAGTCAGACACAATTAAGCAACTGAACTGAACTGAAATATGGGGAAGTGCAAAAATTAGGCTCATAAAATCTTCTCATGAAATTATCTATCTGAAGACCTGTTCTGCCAGTTTCTCCCAGAGCACAGAGTGCCTCACTCCTGACCTCTACCCTGAACTCCTTTCAGGGGGTGCTGAAGGCCAGCAGCGGTGCAGCAGCTCAGGATTTAGTCCTTGTAGAGGTAGAGATAGATGGCAGATGACAATTTGTAGTCGGCAAGAGAGATCGATGTCTAATGTTGGCTTTAGATTAAGCAACTCTATGTTATCCACACAAAATGTGTGCGTGTGTGTATGTCTGTGTGTCTGTATTCAAGGAGGGAGAGAAGAAGAAGCCATTCTGAATAGGAGCAAAGGCATAATACAACTCACTGGATTCTTGGAACTTCAAGCAGTTGGAGTTGGAGTCTACAATTCAGGGGAAGAAATGGTCTAGGATGAAATGAAATGAAACTAAAGAGCAAGGTGGGGCAAATCCCTGCCAAGTGATAAATCCCAGCCCCAAACCAGTCCTATAAAATCAAAATCCACACAGGAGTCTGGGGGGTCTACACTTGTAACAAGTGCCTCTGGGTACTTCTCATGCTTTTTACACACTCTGAAGCCTAGAATCTCTGAAGCAGGTGGTGGAGAACCTCTGTGGGTGTCTCCTCCTCCCTCCTTTCTTGATCATTATCCTAACCAATGATTAGCTCCTTCAGTGAACTGAAGGGGCTGAGGCTCAATACACAATCCAATTTAGCCATAATAAAGCAGCACAAGCAAAAGCGAAAGAAATGGAAACTCTCATCTAATAAAAGTAAGACCTGGACCCCCATTGTCACACCTGCCCCCTTGGTGAGTATACGGTCATCACTTTTTTCACTATCACAACTGTTGGTTTTCTTGCCTGAGGAACTATTTTAGAGTGCTTAGTTTGGTATTCCCAAAATCTTGTAAAATTTTGTTTATAAGTGGGTTTTGAGGGATCAGTTTTATACCTACCTATCTTCCTACTTGATTGTGTTTCTTATTATTTAAGGATTAAATAGTATAAATCCTTTCTAAATGCAAAGATTATGCTTTTATGACATTACATGCAATGTTCCATATGCCGGAAATGTGTGAAAATAAGGTTTAAACTCAACAAGGGAAGTAACTTGACAATGTTTCAACAACAACAACAAAAAAATCAGGGATACACAAAACTTCAAACGTGTCTTCAGCTGGTACACAGTGAACAAAGCCATGATTCTACCCAAGGCACCTGCGTGATCTTCTTGTTGCAGGTCTAACCTGGATGGCTGTGAGTTGGCTTAATCTCAGCTGGCAACTGTGAGATGTTCATACAGTCCTCCACAGTGGTCTCTGGGATTATGCTAAACAGAGCAATCTCCTTGCCCTCATGGATCAAAAGACTTGCATGGCAACCAAAATTAGAATACCAAATTTCTATTTCATGACCAAAAAAACCTGTTATGCTGATAGTTTTGTGTCCTTTTTTGAAGTCCTTTTATATTGCAAAGGCAACTGGAAAGGTCTTCATTGAATTCATGGGCTATTTATATAGCATGTCTTCAGTGCTTGCTACTTGTTTCTTTTAAAAAGCTGCAATCAAGGGGGTCTATGTGTCGTAAGAAGCTGAACCTAAAGTGTTTTCCTTCTGAAAACTCCTCCCACTCTTTTTCTGGGTGCTATTCTGTCACATTCGAAACAGTTCAAAAGGGTATATGATCTCCTGCCAGGCCCTCCTCAAACTTCAAGCGCCAGATTATCACACCGAAGGGTCCTTCCTCATTCCTTCTGTGAATGTTTTGCTTTCAACTATCCTAATTGATATTGAAATTTAGAATCCACTGTGGCTCAGTCTAAGGTTTCCAAAAGACTTTTGAGTTGTACCTAATTCCAATTCTTGGTGACCCCTGGAAACAGACAGAAAAACATATTCTACAAAATGATTGAGTACAAATGTAATTCCTTAGGATAAAATATGACCACTTTTCTTCCTCATTCACCCAGCAACACAAAGCAAATTAGATGGAGCAAATTTATAATTAAGTGTTAATATAAGTAAATTTATAATTAAAGATTAAATTAAACAGCATAAATTATTAAAGATGCTATTTCTTGGGTCTTAACTGGCACATAGCTCCTTGTGTATCCTCGGGAAGAGAAGGCTGTGCTGCTTGATTAAATTACATTTCTGTTATTGAGGCAGGTCAGTATGATCTGTTAGGTTTTCTTGCCAGAAATTGATGTTAGGAGTAGGAGGTCAGTTTGAGGACCAGTTATTCCCAGGCTAACAGAACAAATGCGTTCAGAAAAGCCAGAAAATAACTTACCTCTCATGAGGAGCCTGGTGGGCTACAGTCCATGGGGTCACAAAGAGTCAGACACGACTGAGCGAGTTCACTTTCACTTACTTGTAAGAATGTGTGTGTGCTCAGTCATGTCTGACCCTTTTCGAGCCCAGGGACTGTAGCCTACCAGGATCCTCTGTCCATGGGATTATCATGGCAAGAATACTGGAATCAGTGGCCATTGCCTCCCCCAGGGGATTTTTCCTAACCCAGGGATCTAACCTATGTTTCTTGCAGCTCCTGTACTGGCAGGCAAATTCTTAACCACTGAACCACCTGGGACTTCCTTGAAAAGGGCTTCATAGTAATTCTCAGGGCTCATTAGGACCTTTTAAAGCTGTGAAACTCTCCAAGTGTCTGTATCTTCCTATTAGTTGAAATAACCATTTCTCCCCCACCAAACATTAAAAAAATCCCAATTCCAATTCTTGATGACAATTTTTCGAGACGGACAGAAAATTCTTTTCTTCAAAAGGAAAGAGACAAATGTAATTCAATAGAGTAAGAAGCGATTTTTAAATAGTTGAGCACCAACCACACGTCAAGCACTCTTTGTTGCCATGTTGCACATGCAGTAAGCACTTTATTGCTATCTATAGATCCTTGCATGAGATGGTTGGATGGCATCATCAATTCAGTGGCCATGCGTCTGAGCAAACTCCAGGAGATAGTGAAGGACAGGGAAGCCTGGCGTGCTCTAGTCCTGGGGTCACAAAGAGTCAGACACAACTGAGTGACTGAACAACAACAATATAAATATTTGCAATACTGTCTGCCATACAGGTACCCTGGGAACTTTTAGAAATGCCAATGGCAAAGGATCCACCACAAACTAATTAAATCACAATGATCAGGGGTGGGCTTGACATGCCTATTTAAGAGTTACGCAGTGGATTCTAACGTGCAGTCAGAGGTGAGAATCACTGGTTTTGAGCCCAACAAGAAGGCTGTAGATGGAGTGGAGTGAGAGGAAAAACCTGGTAGGAAATGGGGTTGGAGCACTAATGGGGTGGGCCAATCTAAGGATATGAGGTTTTAATGCAAATGACTTGAGAAGCAAGTGGAGAGTTTACTCAGAGAAGTGGCATGACATGTCTACAGGTAACATAGCTCAAAAAGGATTTTCTCCAAATCAAATCATTTATAAACTTTCTCTTAAAAAAAAATTGTTATAGATTCCAAGAAATGGCTTTGCAAATAAATGTTTGGAATATAGATAGTAGGATTAGCAATTCTCACCAAAAGGAGAGATAGGATGAAAAAGCAAAACAGAAAATATTAATACCTGAGGAATCAGGTGCCCCAACTCCTGTCAACTAATAGCTGTGTTACTGTTTTAAGAAAAAAAATCAACTATCTTTTCAGCCATATAGAATCTGACCATTTTATTTTCTTAACTTTAAAATTCTAAATAGAATTGCATGCCAATAGTAATTAGCATCAAAATAAAGGGAGGATTTGGCATGTCTACCAATGAAGCATTCAGAATATTGCTATTGTTCAGTCACTCAGTCATGCTGGACTCTTTGTGACTCCATGGACTGCAGCATGCAAGGCTTCCCTATCCTTCACCATCTCCTGGAGCTTGCTCAAATTCATGTCCAATGAGTCGGTGATGTCATCCAACCATCTCGTTCTCCTGCCTTCAATCTTTCCCAGAATCAGGGTCTTTTCCAATGAGTCTGTTCTTCGCATCAGGTGGCCAAAGTATTGGAGCTTCACTTTAGCGTCAGTCCTTCCAATGTATATACAGTGTTAATTTCCTTTAGGATTGGCTGGTTTTTATCTCCTTGGGTCCAAGGGACTCTCAAGGGTCTTCTCCAGCACCACAGTTTGAAGGCATCAGTGCTTCACCACTCAGCCTTTTTTATTGTCCAACTCTCACATCCGTACATGACTGCTGGAAAAACCATAATTTGACTATATGGATCTTAGTAGGCAAAGTAATGTCTCTGTTTTTTAATATGCTGTCTAGGTTTCTCATTGTTTTTCTTCCAAAAAGCAAGTGTCTTTTAATTTCATGGCTGCAGTTACTGTCCACAGTAATTTTGGAGCCCAAAGTCTGTTACTGTTTCCACTGTTTCCCCATTTGTTTGTCATGAAGTGATGGAACCAGATGCCATGATCTTAGTTTTTTGAATGTTGAATTTTAAGTCAGCTTTTTCACTCTCCTGTTTCACTTTCATCAAGAGGCTCTTTAATTCCTCTTTGCTTTCTGCCATGGTTCAGTTGAGTTCAGTTCAGTTGTTCAGTCGTGTCCAACTCTTTGAGACCCCAAGAACTGCAGCATGCCAGGCCTCCCTGTCCATTACCAACTGCCAGAGTCCACCCAAACCCAAGTCCATTGAGTCGGTGATGCCATCCACCATCTCCTCCTCTGTCAATCCCTTCTCCCCCTGCCCTCAATCTTTCCCAGCGTCAGGGTCTTTTCAAATGAGTCAGCTCTCTGCCATAAAGTGGTGTCATCTGTATATCTGAAATTATTGATATTTCTCTCCCCAATCTTGATTCCAGCTTGATTCATCCAGCCTGGCATTTTGCATGATATACTCTGCATATGTTAAATAAGCAGGGTGACAATATACAACCCTGACATACTCCTTTCTAAATTTTGAACCAGTCCATTGTTCGATGTCTGGTTCTAACTGTTGCTTCTTGACTGCATACAGGTTTCATAGGAGACAGGTAAGGTGGTCTGGTATTCCCATCTCTTTAAGAATTTTCCGCAGTTTGTTGTGATCTACACAGTCAAAGGCTTTAGCACAGTCAGTGAAGCAGAAGTAGATGTTTTTCTGGAATTCTCCTTTCCTGTGATCCTTTTTCTCTTTTTACATAGCGTTTTCTATGATCCAGTGGATTTTGGCAACTTGATCTCTGGTTCAAAGGTTCTGCCTTTTCTAAATTCAGTTTGTACATCTGGAAGTTCTTGGTTCACATACTGTTGCAGCCTAGCTTGAAGTATTTTGAGAATTACTTTGCTAGCATGTGAAATGAGTGCAATTGCACAGTAGTTTGAACATTCTTTGACATTGGTTTTCTTTGGATCTGGAATGCAAATTGACCTTGTCCAGTCCTGTGGCCACTGCTGAGTTTTCCAAATTTGCTGGCATATTGAGTGAAGCACTTTAATAGCATCATCTTTTAGGATTTGAAACAGCTCAGCTGGAATTCTATCACCTCCACTAGCCTTGTTCATAGTGATGCTTCCTAAGGCCCACTTGACTTTGCATTCCAGAATGTCTGGCTCTAGGGAGTGATCACACCATCATGATTATCTGGGTCATGAAGATCTTGTTTGTATAGTTCTTCTGTGTATTCTTGCCACCTCTTCTTAATATCTTCCACTTTCGTTATGTCCATAACATTTCTGCTGTTTATTGTTCCCATTTTTGCATGAAATGTTCCCTTGGTATCTCTAATTTTCTTGAAGAGATCTCTAGTCTTTCCCATTATCTTTTCCATTCTGTTGTTTCCCTGTTTCTTTGCATTGTTAACTAAAAAGCTTTCTTATCTCTCCTAGCTATTCTCTGGAACTCTGCATTCAGATGGGTGTATCTTTCCTTTTCTCCTTTGCCTTTCACTTCTCTTGTTTTCTCAGCTATTTGTAAGGCCTCCTCAGACAACCATTTTGCTTTTTCTCATTTCTTTTTCTTGGGGATGATTTTGATCACTGCCTCCTTGTACAATGTTACAAACCTCTGCCCATAGTTCTTCAGGCCCTCTGTCTATCAGATCTAATACCTTGAATCTATTTGTCACTTCCACTGTATAACTACAAGGGATTGGATTTGGGTCATACCTGAATGGAAAGTGATTTTTCCTACTTCCTTCAATTTAAGTCTGAATTTTGCATTAAAGAATTCATGATCTGAGCCATGGTCAGATGCTGGTCTTGTTTTTGCTGACTGTATAGAGCTTCTCCATCTTCAGCTGCCAAGAATATAATCAATATAATTTCAGTACTGACCATTTGGTGATGTCCATGTGTAGAGTCATCTCTTATGTTGTTGGAAGAGGGTGTTTGCTATAACCAAAGCATTCTCTTGTTAGCCTCTGTTTTGCTTCATTTTGTACTCCAAGGCCAAACTTGCCTGTTATTCCAGGTATCTCTTAACTTCCCACTTTTGCATTCCAGTCCCTTATGATGAAAAGGACATTTTTTTTTTTTTGGTGTTAGTTCTAGTAGGTCTTGTAGTTCTTCATAGAATTGTTTAACTTCAGCTTCTTCAGCATTAATGGTTGGGACATAGACTTGGATTACTATGATACTGAATGGTTTGCCTTGGAAATGAACTGAGATCATTCTCTCGTTTTTGAGACTGCACCCAAGTACTGCATTTTGGACTCTTTTGTTGACTATGAGGGCTACTCCATTTCTTCTAAGGGATTCTTGCCCACAGTAGTAGATAGTCATCTGAATTAAATTTGCCTATTCCCATCCATTTTATTTCATGGATTTCTAAAATGTCAATGTTCATTCTTGCCATCTCCTGTTTGATCACTTCCAATTTACCTTGATTCATGGACCTAAAATTCCAGGTTGCTATGCAATATTTTTCTTTACAGCTTTGGATTTTACTTTCACCACCAGACACATCCACAACTGGGCATTGTTTCCACTTTGGCTCAGCCTCTTCATTTCTCCTGGAGCTATTTCTCCACTCTTCTCCAATAGCATATTGGGTACCTACTGACCTGGGGAGTTCATCTTTCAGTGTCATATAATTTTGCCTTTTCAAACTGTTTATGGGGTTCTCAAGGCAAGAATGCTGAAGTTGTCTGCCATTGCCTTCTCCAGTGAACCATGTTTTATCAGAACTCTCCACCATGACCCGTCTGTCTTGGGTGACCCTACACGGCATGGCTCATAGTTTCATTGAGTTAGGCAAGGTTGTTAGATGGGGTTAATTTATGCTTGTCCTAACTGAAAATGGAGTACAACAGACTCACTACCTGAGACTTTGTTAGGGTGCCTGGGAGCTAAGTCCTTGCCTCAGTCACTGGCACTAACACCATGGCTTGTTACTGCACCACGAAGACTTGTAAGTCAAAACAGAAGCAGCTGTTCTCTGAGAGCAAGTGAGAAGACTGAGTCTCCAAGCCTGCACCTTTGACTTGTGCTGCATATGTGATCCTGAGCTATAGCTATAAACCTGAATTCTATTTCTGCCCAGCACAGGTGGCCATGGTCTATTCATCTTCCAGCTTGTGTGTTCCTGTCTGACCACAGATTCCAGCTCACTGAGGCTCTGACCTCACCTCTAGACCTGGGCTTGGCTCTGCCCTTAGGAGCCATGGTGACTGTGTGCCTCCTATTTCCCTTAACTATTTGAGGCCCCAGTACAACTTTTTAAACGCTGTCTGAGTTTGCTCTGACCAGATGTCCTGGCATGTACTGTACATTAACCTGTGTTACCCAAAGCTTGTACTGAATGTTCTCTAAGCATCTCTGGCTTTCTCCCCAGGTGTAGACTTGTAGTCCCACAGGTCCTACCACCACCCAGCCCCAGTGCCTATCACAGCGGCATAAGTCCAGAGGTCAAATAATTTCTCTACTGATTTCCTGGTTTTCCTTACTATCTGACAGTTCCCTAAGAAAAGGACTCCTCCTGAGCTCATTCCCATGGATAATTCTTGATTGAGCCTCCTTAGTGCTAGAAATCTCAGTGTTGGCCGTAAAAGTTAAGATTTCCATTAGAAATCCATTTCTATGAGACAGCCAGGCTCAGGAGGCTGACCTAACTCTTCCATTGCTGGAGGAAGCCTTTTGTTGCAAGGAAACCTCAACTTGAGAGCAGGTTTTACTCTATTACTCAAAACAACAGCTAGATGGCCACCCTTATTCCGTCAAATAACTTTATTATCCTCTGCACCCAAATGGATGTGCTAAGAAGTGTGGAAAGGCTCAAATCAGGCCAATAAAAATTTCATATGCCACCAAGAAGGCCTATGAAGTCACTGAGAGTCAAAATAACCAGAGACATACTAGCAGCACCCCCAATAAATAGTAGCCCCAGGCTCACAATTGGCTGTCTTCTGTGGATGTCCAGATTAGAATTTTCTGTGACCCTTCCCAGGCAACACTACTGAAAGATGAAGAACTGCCAGAAAGTGCCACCTTTGTCTTCCTTTGGCACCACTCCCAGAAAAATATGTATCAAAACCAAAACAAGATAAAGTTAAATTAAAATGGCTATGTTTTCAGTGATCATTTCAAAGTTTCCTTGAATTCTGAAGGTGGCCATTGTATCCAAGTCAGAGCTGTCTTCCATTAAGGTAGAGCAGGATTAAAGATGGGCTTCCCTGGTGGCTCACCGGTAAAGAATCTGCCTGCAGTGCAGGAGATGTGAGCTAACCCCTGGCTTGGGAAGATCCCCTGGAGAAGGAAATGGCAACCCATTCCAGTATTGCTTGGAAAATCCCATAGACAGAGAAGCCTGGTGGCCTATAGTCCATGAGATCACAAAAGAGTCAGTCATGACTTGGTGACTAACCAACGACAAGAAGAAACAAACAAACAAAAAAAGCCCTTCCTGGTTACAGGCTCATTCTCAGATGGAGCCCATCAAGATTGATAACCCTGCTGCTGCTAAGTCACTTCAGTCGTCTCCGACTCTGTGCGACCTCATGGATGGCAGCCCACCAGGCTCCCCAGTCCCTGGGATTCTCCAGGCAAGAGTACTGGAGTGGGTTGCCATTTCCTTCTCCAGTTGATAACCCTACCAGGTACCAAATTTGGTCCTAGCTAGCACATTCTTCAGGCTTTCCTGGTAGCTCAGCTGGTAAAGAATCTGCCAGCAATGCAGGAGACCCTGGTTTGATTCCTGGGTTGGGAAGTTCCCCTGAAGAAGGGAAAGGGTACCCACTTCAGTATTCATGGGCTTCCCTGGTAGCTCAGATGTAAAGAATCAGCCTGCAATGCAGAAGACCTGGGTTCGATCCCTGGGATCTTGGGAAGATCCCCTGGAGGAGGGCATGGCAACTCACTCCAGTATTCTTGCCTGGAGAATCCCCATGGACAGAGGAGCCTGGAGAGCTACAGTCAATGGTGTCTCAAAGAGTTGGACATGACTAAGCAACTAAGCACAGCACAGTACATTCTTCTGAGTAGTCCTCAAAGTTGAAACTTCTAAACACACACACACATACACACACACACACGCACTCTCTCTCTCCCCTTTGGGGATTATGGCATGATTTAATTCATATTCTCAAACTTAATGCACTTGTGACCCACACTTCACTAACAGCAAACATGGTGGTCTGGAGAGGGTAAATATGGGGACAGTGCTAATAAGCTCAGCCAACATGCTTGATCAGGAAGAAACTCTAGCTTCAAGTTCTGCTCCCCATCAAATATAGCCACTTCTTATTTTACAAGTTCTTAATGCCAGGGAGGAACCAGGTTCTGTTTTGGAAATGGAAACTTAAGCAAATCATCCTGGCCTCAGTCTAGTGGAGGAGTTGGTTGTTCAGTCAATCATGTAAATATCTCCCTTGTAATTACAGATGGTTAACTCCTATAAGCAAAGGATGAGGATACCTCATCTAGACTGGAGGTGAGGTCGAGAATTGAAAAATGAATAGGAATTGTAGGAACAGCATGGTGAAAACCTTAGGAGAAAGGAGGAGTTGATCAACTCTAGGAATGGATATGGCTGTCCCTTCACTATCTGACAATCTGTTAGCTGGAACGGACCAACCAAGAGGATCTCTCTAGAATAACTTCTAGGGGATAACTATGGAAAGGGTGACTCTGCTTTTTAAATCTGTTACAGACACCTCAATTCCTGGAAGATGATCTTAGCCTTTACAGTACTCCAAAGGTTGCTCAAAACCGTGACTTGGATTTTAAGATTCTCATGTTTTACAATGGCCTTATCTCTGAGTTTTCTTTCCTTACTATCATTCTGCATAGTTCACAGGCATACAAGCTATATTTCCAAACTCAACCCCAAGAACTGTAGAGTTTCTAGTCTATGATTTTCTGGGGGTGAAAGTAAAGGTAAACAGGAAGTTTCAAATGTACTGAAAGATGTGTACTGATATAACAAAGAACATTTCCTGAAACCAGTAATTACTAAAACTTGGAACTTCTGTAGATGCTTAGTTTTGGCCTTTTTCCTTCTAAATCATCATGCTCACTTATTGCTGTAGTACTTAAGATCACCTGTTTCCAATAGCCCACATAGATCAGGCTAAGAGCAGTGGTTCTCAAATTATAGGCCCTGGATTACATCACCAGGGAACTTTTAAAAATGCCGATTCTTGGACCCCATTTCAGATCTTCCAAATCAGACAGGAAGTGTGTGTCTTAGCACACAGTATTTTAACAAGCCCCATGGATAATTCTGCTGCATGCTTGTTTGATAACCACTGGCCTAAATAGGACCTTTCAACATCTCCATGAATTCCTCTTTCCCCACCCCATTTCTTATAGCACTTTGCAATGAAAGAAGATGTACCTTTATCTAACCATCCCAGCCACCATATCCAGTCCTCAGAGCTTTCAAAACTTGCAGTCTTAGACTAGGCACTCCAAACATTAGAAGGCTAGAAGCATGACATGTCAGCAATTGGACTCCTACCCAGTTACTTTTGATAAATGACTCTACATAGAGAAGATCACTCAGTACATATTTACAACAATCAAACCTTGAGGGACCTTGTTATTCACCTACTTTTATTTTATCACATTCCTCCTAGTTTGAAAAATGACACAATAGCAATTTCTCAATTACTACTGGAGTTGTTAACTCAGTTCCCTAATCTGTCAAATTTAGTTGCAAGACAGAAAACTATACTTACCATGAGAGTTACAGAGGACTACCATGAGGGACTGACTTTTAGGATTCTTCTCCTAGAGTTCCTTCTCCAACAGATATCTTAAAGTCCCCAGTACCATTCTGCTTACAACTCCTTTGGGTTTACAGAAATATTCTCTATGAAAAGCATATAAACCTTAAGGAAATGTCTGTTAAGCAATTAAAATAGTATACTTGATCACTGGTAAGAACCCTCGAAAAAAGATACAAATAAGCTGGAAATTATGGTCCTAGAATATGCTAATATATTCCAAAATTTCACCATCTATAAAATAAAAATATGATGAAAACTTAGCTCTGAGGCCTACTTGGGATTCAGATGAATAAAGACAGAACAAGTAGCAATCAGTGAACTCTTTAGTCTCCATTCTATGATCTCCACCTCTAAACTCTACCTTTATTCTACTTCAAAATCCTGTGCCAATTATCTCCAAGACTTTATGTCCAAAATAGCCCATGTAAATTAGAAGTTCCATTGGATAGAAGGATAGATTTGCTGAGTAACACTAGAGGCTTTCATTTATTCTATATTTTGGGGGAATTCTTGAGGACTAGTTAGAAATTCCTAATGAGATCATTAAAAGCTGACTTGTAACATCAATAAGAAACCAGTAACATTCTTGGGGTCATATGCTTGGCCACAACATTCTTCTTGGTGTCATGTGCCTCCTGTATCTATAACTCTAATTCTAATCATACCACTTCAGTGAGCTAGAATTCTAGAATGGTGAAGATATAACAAACTCATTTTGAAAATGTACATGCAGTTTATCTTAATCAATGAATCTAAAATTAAATGATCATTGTGTTGTATGTATGTTGTTAGTCGCTCAGTTGTGTCTGACTCTTTGCAACCCCATGGACCATACCCCACCAGGCTCCTCCATCCATGGAATTTTCCATGTAAGAATACTGGTGTGGGTTGCCATTTCTTGCCCCAGAGGATCTTCTTGACCCTGGGATCGAACCCCAGTCTCCCGCATCGCAGGCAGACTTTTTACCATCTGAGACACCAGGGAAGATGTTAGACTCTTATTCAAAGTCACCTCATTTTTTAATAAAAAATAATCATTAAAAATAAGAATTAGTGGCATAAGGATAGCTATTTTTAAAATATCCTCTCTAAAAAAATACTCATTTATGCTGGTCTGCCATGAAATAAATGATTGTGCTAAGTGAGTCTCACACATACTGCCTTTACAATATCTTTCCTGGTAAATGGGAAAATTACTCATTAGCATGAATTTGTATTGATTTATCATGTGAAATGTTAAAAAGAGTTACTTAATTGCAAATTTCATATGTGGAAAAAATTTGCTGTTTTCAGAAATAAATGATACTGAATATAATTAACACAGAGTTTTTGATGTCGCAGATACTGCATCAGGAACTGATTGGATAAGAATCAGTCACCATCAGTTCCTCATGCATTGCCTTCAGCATCTAAACAAGCATCAGTAAACATCCTAAATTAGATTTGCTGTGATGTAGTTATGGTTATACGATAAAATAAGTACTCTTACTGAAACCCTAAAGAGAAATGTTTCTGAGAGAGGTGGTCCTAAAACACCATGCTAAAATACCAATCATTAGCCTACCATTCTTAAAGATTTATTCATGGAACCAGAGAAGTTAACCTAGTTCCATGTTTATACCAATAATACACTTCTACCTTTCTTGCTAAATATATTAGCATGAAACAAAACAACCTAAAAGTTGCTGATTGTTTCTATAACTTGTGAAAAAAGTAAGTAGATATATTTTGTTTGTTATCTTTGCTTATTTTATTTTAACTTAGGAGTTTATGGAGTTTAAATAGGTATTGCTATTTGAATAGAGATTATTTCTCATCATTATCACTGAAGTAAATATTATAAGAAAAAATGCTATAGAGCAAATACTATGAAAGATAAAATGTTATAACTAATTATACTTTTAACTAGCCTAAATTCATTTGCATTTCCAGCATTTTCTAGCATTAAGGGTTAAGATGGTTTGACAAGCAAGCTCATTTTGCTTCACTTATGAATTCACCTATCAGTCATTTAAAATTTATTGAACACCTACTATGTGCCAGTTACTTTTCTAGGACCTGTGATATAGCAATGAGAAGAGTCACTACCTTAATGAAGCATACATACTAGCAAAGGGAGCAGACTGAAAACCAATTTATAATACTTTGTGTAACATGAAGAGTTTTCAGTAGAGTCACAGTCCTAGAAATAGATTTAACATGCATTTAACATTATTGTATACAAACAATAATAAAACCTTTTGTGGATAATTGTAAAATAAATTCAATAAGCAATTTAATATTACATACCATATACTGTATGCTACACATGTACTATATATTTTTCCATAAGCTCAGCTGAATATGTTCCTCAAAGAAAAAAAAGGCTACTATGCAGGATCTCTGAAAAGTCATTCCCGCAGATAATGTGAGACATACATTTAATGTTTATTAAATTTAAATTTAACCCAAATGTGTGCCACAAGGTCCAGTTCCAGTGTACTGTTACATTAAAAGAAAAACAGGCCAATGACCATAAGTAATTGTAAAAATAATCCCCACTTCTTGTCATATCTGCCAAAGAACATTAAAGGAAAAACCATCCATGTTAAGAAATTAAGTTAAGAAAGTTAAGAAATTCATAACTTTCAGCAATACTTCTAGAAATCCTCTCTCCTGTTCTTAATAGCCCCACAGTTGCTCCAGAGCCCCTCAATCTCAATTCTCTAAACTTTGCCAATAAAAGCCCCAGCCTACTTGACTTTCTCCACCTCTTTTTCCACCTCCTTTTCTCCCACCTTCCCAATTCCCTCTCTCCCTCGGTGTCCTGCTCTGATCCTCTTCTTCTCTCTCCTCGCTCCTCCCTCTTCTCAAGAATCAGCCCCCTAACCTCCCTTTCTGCAGTTCCTTCCATTCCTCCTTACTAGACATACCCAACTCCACTCCACTCTCCAAACATCACATAGCTCACTCTCTCACCTCAAGTCTCTATTCCTTTTCAGAAACACCTCCTCCAACGGCTCTGCTTAACGTAGCTCCTCTAGTCTATCACTCTATATCCCCTTTCCTGGTTCTTTCTTCACAGTACCTATCACTACTTGACATTGGCTATATACATTTTTGGTTTTTTTAATTGTCTGTCTTCCTCACCAGAATGTAGGTAGTTTGAGGGTTGGGGCTCTGTGGTGTTCACTGTGGTATTCCTAGCACCTAGATTTCCTGGCACATAGTAGGTTGTTATAATTGTTTAAAATAAATGAGTTGGTTATACCAGAAAATAGTATTTTAATTCTTCTTTTCAGAGCAATAGTACATACCTAAAATATGAAATAGTGCATTTCTAAATATGAAAGTTTAGCAAATTTCCTAGTTAGGTCCTCAGGCTGTTTCTCTATCTGTAGTCTCTCCCTGCCCCCATCTTCTGGCTCCCTACCAGGAATTAACCCTGTATGTCCTGAGGAAACTATAATGGCCTTCACTGAGATCGTTTCCATGCAAGACAAAGCTGTCTCCTTGGGACCTCCCCCTCCTGCATGCTCAGTCATGCCCAACTCTTTGTGACCCTATGAACTGTAGCCTGCCCACCAGACTCCTCTGTCCATGGAATTCTCCAGGCAAGAATACTGGAATGGATTGCCATTTCCTCCTCCAGAGGATCTTCCCAACCCAGGGATCCAACCTGTGTCTCTTGCATGTCCTGCATTGGCAGGCAGATTCTTTACCACTGAGCCACTAGGAAAGCCCCTCTTTGCTTCTAGATCTGTTCTGGATCTATGTGCTCAGTCACTTCAGTTGTATCCGACTCTTTATGACCCTACAGACTATAGTCTGCCAGGCTCCTCTGTCTGTCCATGGGATTTTTCAGGCAAGAATACTGGAGTGGGTTGCCATGTCCTCCTCCAGGGAATCTTCCCAACCCAGGGATTGAACTCGCATCTCCTGCATTGCATGTGGATTCTTCACCTCTGAGCCACTGAAGAAGCCATTCTAGATCTACAACTAGACACAAGTGCCAACAGGCCCCTAAAGGTGAGGTACAAAATGTGACCCATAAAGAGTTGCTTTAGACTCTAAAAGAATAGTTGAGTCTTCTAACTTACATGATCAGAAATCTGGAGAATATGTGTGCAAATGGATAATAAGAGTGAGGGATAATGATAGAAGAAACATAAAGTCGAGTCAGACTGAATTTATTGATCTGGGCTCACTAAGTAAAGAGTCTCCATGTATTGCTGCAGCTAAGGGAGTTAGAAAAAGCTCTAACAGTCTGATTCATTGGTTGCCTGAAACATGGACCAAAAGGTTGTTCACAGTTAGTTTAATGTAGAGGAAGGGATTTGAAGACTTAGGGAGACTGGAATGTTAGAGGGGATTTGTCATTTAAAACCTACTCACTCAGCCTGGGAGGGTCCAGAGACATACCTTTCACCATGACTGTGAGAAATGAATTCATGAGGGAACCCTGCATCCTTGAAGAGCTCTTATCTGTATGCCAGACCTGACAGTGGAACTATAGTACTGAATTGGCAAACCTAAATGTGATGGGAGTAATTGAATCCCCAGGTGGCAGGGGCCAAGTGGCAGCATTCAACCAACAAAGGCAGGGTGGGCATGGTTACCATAATGGATAGTAAAGTGGCATTCAGGACAGCCTGACTGCTGCAGGCCTATGATGTTGGCTAATTAATCATGGCAGTCCTAGAAATGAAATAAATAGAATAGATAGGAAGCTTACTAACTTCCCACTTACCTGTATAGACAGAAAAGATCTAAGTCAAGTGAACAAAAATATGACATGCATGATAAAAACAGAGTCACGACCCTCAATCAGTTCCCAGCCTTGAGCTAGTTTACAGACCAAGAACCCCATTTTTAGTTCCCAAAAAAGAAAGGAAGGAAGGATCCCCTTGAGGAAGGACCCCAGTATACTGTCAAAAATTTATGCTGTTAATCTTTCTCCCAGCCATACCCAAAGGGACCTATAGCCTTTTACCAGAGTAACTGTGTATTGGTGAAAGGTAATCACCAGAGCTTTAGAGACTGATGGACACTGGCTTTGAACTAACACTAATTCCTAAAGAACCAAAATGTCACTGTGGCCCACCAGTCAGAATAGAGACTAGAAGTCACGAGATCAATAGAGTTTTAGCTCAGGTCTGTCTCAGAATAGGCCCAGTAAGTATCTGGGCCCATCCTGTGGTTATTTTTTCAGTTCCAGAATGCATAATTGGGATAGATGTACTCAGCAACTGGCAGAATTCCTACATTGTTTCCCTGACTATAACCGGTCTTACGGTGGGAAGGACTGAGAAGAAGCCACTAGAACTGCCTCTACCTTGGAAAATAATAAACAGAAATCAATGCCTCATGTCTGGAGGGATTTCAGAGACTAATGCCTTTGTGAAGGACTTAAAATAAGCAAGAATGAGGATTCCCACCACATCACCGTACAACTCACTACTTGGCCTATGACCAGCTACAAAAGAATAACCTCCAGTTTCACAGAATTATGACTTGTGTTCCCTGGTAGTGGTGTCCCCTCCTGAACACTAGCATCTCCAAAATCCATACAGCCCAAGGTTTAAGGAGAAGAAACAGCTCCTTCAGTGGATCATATGTTAAAATGGTGATAGAGGCAATTTCCACCTCCACTGTTCAAACATGAAGAGCATAATGCCTAATGGAGAAACAGCCTGCTCTGGAATGTTCTTTCCTCAATTTTGACATGGTTGGCTTCTTATATACAGATTCCGCTCACATGCAACCTCCTCAAAGAGATCTTACATGACCACCTATTGTCTAAAGTAATGCATTCTCCCCACGCCTACAATCACTCTATCTCAGTCATGTTTTACTTCCTTCCTAGCATTTCATATGTTCTAAAATAAATTTTCAGCCTGTGATTTTGTCTTATCTCTTCACTACCTAGAATAGGGTCTATGTATAGAAAATGCTCCAAAAAGTACTTTTGAATAGCATAAGGATTGTTGGCCTCCAAGGAAATAGGCAAGAGGGAACCATTTGCCAAAGTTCAAGTATGAGCTAGAAGCTTTCTAGAGAAGAAATCTGTTCTCTGCAAGAGGGAACTCAAAAGTATATTTCTGGAACTGACAAGAGCATTTTCAATGCTCTGTAATGATTTGTACTATTAAAGTGAGAACAGTGGTCTGTGGATTCAGAAGAGATTTTTTAAGCCTAGTACTTTGATTTAATTATGGGGACAAAATGGAAATATTGATTTTTTGACAGAAAGAACACTAAAGTGATCTGTACTGGTGCTAGTATGCTGCTGCTAAGTCGCTTTAGTCGTGTCTGACTCTGTGCAACCCCATAGGTGGCAGCCCACCAGGCCCCTCCGTCCCTGGGATTCTCCAGGCAACAACACTGGAGTGGGTTGCCATTTCCCTTTCCAATGCATGAAAGTGAAAAGTGAAAGTGAAGTCGCTCAGTCATGTCTGACTCTTAGCGACCCCATGGACTACAGCCTACCAGGCTCCTCCATCCAATAACCCTCTTTAAAAAAGGCAAAATATACTTTGAATATGCAGTTTGAAAAGGACTTGCTTGCACTGTGAGGACTGTGAAGAAATCTGTGAGATCTGTGAGAAGGACTGTGCCTTATTCCTCCACATCATGTCATCACCCGGCAAAGCTCTGGCAATAAGGATAGGAGGTAGAAGGGCTGGAAGAGCTTTGTGAAATGTTTTAGCATCCACAACACAGAAGTGAAGTCAGGCCACACCCAGAAATAAACTGCCACCATGGAAAATGCACCATGCTTTTCCATAGTGCCTTGTTTTCCTAGGAGAAAAGTGACAAACCACCATGCTGTAACTTCTCACCCATTTCCCCCAAACAATCTCGATCCTGTTGTATTTATCTGAGGTATAGAGTGGACATGTCTGTTCCCCATTACTAACTCACTAATCTGGACTCAGGAAATATTTGGGAACAGGGATTGTGGTCCACATCACATCAGTCACAGATAACAAACCACACACAAGTAACCTAGTTTATAAATAATAGGCTCTCCAAGAACCCACATGACATCCCAAGTGCTGGATGGTACTTCTAAAAGCTCCCAGAGAGCCGAAAATCACACACAGACAAGCAAGTCCCTGCGGAATACACATCTAAGGAGCCGTGGATGCATTGTTTATTTCAGCAACTCTATGGAATAAATTACACACAACAAATGAGTTTCATATGGTAGGATATGAATAGCTGATGTGCAGTATAAAGGAAAGTGAACTCCCACTTTTGACCTAACTGCTTCCCATCTCAAGCATCTCAGACTCAGAATACAGATGCAATCCAGTTTTGAAAATGCCATGGAGATCAGAAAGTTGATAAGAGGTGAAGATTAGAGATTTCAAAAAGCAACTTATGAGCACTATTAACTCATTATATTGTCCTATGATCTTTGGTTGTTGATATACGTGGAAACCATGAGTAAAATTAAATCCATCCTTCCTTCTTCCCTTCATTACCACACAATCAAAAATAATTTTTTTTCTGATATTTTCTACCTGTACAGAAATTTCATAATAGATTCAACCCAACACACATTTAAAATTTTCACTGCATAACACAGTGGGACAATCATTTATGTTCCTGAAAGAGACATGATGTCTCTTCCTCCTCATTATTCTTTTTTTTTTAATTAACATTGTAAAATTAACATCTTTTGGTGTACAGTTCTATGAATTTTTTACTACATGTGTAGTCATAGAAAGATCAGTGCAATCAGGGTTACAGAACAATTTTCACACCCCCAAATTCTCTGGTGCTACTACTTTATAATCCCCCACCTACCATAAACTATTGGTCTCCATATCACCATGGTTTTATCCTTTTAAGAATGTAAAAAATATAACCCTTTTCATGTAACTTTTCACTCAGTAAAATGCCTTTGAGATTCATCTAGATTGTTGCTTAATAGTTTGTTGCTTTTCACTGCTGAGTAGTATTCTGTTATGTGAATGTGTCAGTTTATCCATTGAATACTTAAGTTATTTCAGTTTGTGGCAATTATGAATAGAGCTGCTATAAACATTTGTGTATAAATTCTCTTGGGAATGTAAATTTTCATTTCTCTTAGGTAAAAATCTAGGAGTGGAATTACTGGGTCATATTGTACATGGATGTTTATCTGTATAAGAAACTGCCAAACTTTTCCCAGATGGCGATATATAATTTTTTTTCATAAAAACCACTAAAAGTGACCCATTGGTAGTTTAATCACTCATATTGAGGTGATTCCAATAATGTTATTCACCATGAGAAAACATTATCCCTAAAATAATCAGAAGTATTTGATTTCATTTTTTCTTTTTACTTTTAAAACTTAATCAAGTCTTTAATATTTTAACATGGTTTTTAAAACAAAGTTAGATGCTTGAAACTGTAGAAATGTAAATGAGGTGACTTTAACAAGAGAGAAAGAACCAGGGAAAGTTTTTATCACAGCTAAGTTTGAGCAATTTAGCCCAGTGTCAAATGCATCAAGTCCAATTTTCAATTCATAAATTAGCCTCCCCCTCCCTTCCTCCGAAAAACTTCCACCCCAAGGCTAATTACAGAAGAAAAGGGAACATGAGCACCAGCCAGAAAAGATTCACAGTTGCCACTCTTCAGTTGCTACTTTAATAGGAAACATATGGGCAAGATACCACCCAGGAGACAACTGACCAGTGTGTTCTGAAAAAAGGAACATCACCAGAAAATGAGCCACAGGAGATGGCTTACTCTTTTGGACAGGCTGAGACCAGAAAGAGGGTTGATAGCGTTTTTATTCTTATATAAATATGTGCTTGTCCAAGGATAAGACGCTAGGACAGAAAAATAATCTGTAATGATAATGTTGAAGGCAATGATGTGAATTAGCCCTCACTAGTTATCACCTCATCTACATGCCCTGCAATCAGCTTACAATCATATTTGGGAAGTTCTTAGCAAAGTTAACAAAAGAAGAAACAACACGACGGATTTGGAAGAAAGGGCATAGTGATAACTGTAATTGTAATACTAAATAATAATGCTAAAATTCATTAGCTGCCTCCTACTACAGGGAGCCAACACTGTTCTGAGTGCTGTACACACAGTATCTCATTGTATCCCTAATTTATAGGGTGAGGATTAACTCCACTGTGCTAGCTCAGGTTGTCACAACAAAACAGATCAGATAGCTTAAACACTAAGAATCTATTTCTCACAGTTCTAAAGAAGGAGATCAAGGTGCCAACCAATTAGGTTCTTGGTTAGGGCTCTCTTCCTGGCTTGCAGAGGCCGCTTTCAAGCTGCGTGCTCACATGGTGGAGAGAGAGAGAAGAAGCAAGCTCTCTGGTTTCCTCTTGGAAGGAGACCAATCCCATTGTGAGGCCCCCACCCTCATGACCTCATCAAAACCTAATTTCCTTCCAAAGCCCTGTCTCCAACTACCATACTTTGGGGGTTATGCCTTCAAGATAAGAATGTGGGGGAACACAATTCAGACAGTAGCATCCACTTTACAAACAAATGATGTTTTTGAGAGGTTATGACGTTTACAATCGATCATTCAGTCAGCAGAGCTTGACCTTGAACTTGAGTCCATGTCTGACTCTAGGGAATAATATCTAGTATTTTTTGACTGCCCATAAGGGCTGGGTGCATCTACACAGTATCTCTAATCCTCACAGAAAACTTTCCAAGTCAAAATTCTTCCCTTTTATAGATGTGGAATCTCTGGCCCAACTCTGGAACCATCTGAATCTAATTTTTTGCACCTAATGTATCCTAGTGGTTCTAAAAGTATGGTCCTCAGACCAGCATCATCACCATCTTTGCCTGAAAACTTGCTAGAAATGCAAATTCTTGAGCCTAGCTGCAGACCTACTGAATTAGAAACTCTAGGGGTGGTGTCCACAGTCCACACTTAACAAGCCTCTAGGTGATTGATTCTGATCCATGCTAAAGCTTGAGAACTGTTTGTTCCATAAATTTATTGGAATCATTAATGTTCAAAATTAAAATACAGGTCTGTTTGGCGCCAAACCTGTGGATTTCTGCTGTGCTATACTTCCCCATCTCAACTTTACCAGGGAAGGTATTGGAGATGGAGCCTATTTTAAATGAACTGTGATTATAGAGCATGATTCTGAATTCTGTTTGGCCACTATAATGATGATCAGTTCTCCTACCTACAATAATGTCACACTGTCCAAAGAACAGTTTCTAAGAATTGCCAATGGTGCTTTCCCCTGATCAAAAAATACCTGTGATATGAATCTGAAAACCAAGCTTAGTGAAATTGTTATTGAGGCTGACAACTTTGTATCCCATTTAGTGAAAATGAGAAATAATCTAGTATAGAACAAAGCAGTTCTTTAAAAAGTGAATTTCATTCCCCTTATTTTTTTTATTTGTTTTTATTAGTTGGAGGCTAATTACAATATTGTAGTGGTTTTTGTCATACATTGACATGAATCAGCCATGGATTTACATGTATTCCCCATCCCAATCCCACCTCCCACCTCCCTCTCTACCCGATCCCTCTGGGTCTTCCCAGTGCACCAGGCCCGAGCACTTGTCTTATGCATCCAACCTGGACTGGTGATCTGTTTCACCATAGATAATACACATGTTTCGATGCTGTTCTCTCGAAACATCCCACCCTCGCCTTCTCCCACAGAGTCCAAAAGTCTGTTCTGTCTCTTTTTCTGTTTTGCATATAGGGTTATCATTACCCTCTTTCTAAATTCAATATATATGTGTTAGTATACATTCCCCTTATTTTTAAAAATTATGTTTAATTAATCTAATCAATCACTGCTTTATCTACTGATATGTAGAGTTGCTATATATATGTGTGTGTGCTCAGTTATGTCCAAATCTTTGTGACCCCATGGACTGTAGCCCCCTGGTTCCTCTGTCCATAGAATTCTCCGTACAAGAATACTGGAGTGGGGTGCCATTTCTTACTCCAGGGGATCTTCCCAACCCAGGGAGCGAACCCACATCTCTTAACGTCTCCTGCATTGGCAGATGGATTCTTTACCACCGCACCACCAGTTGCTATATAGTTACACCATTTTCCACCTCCAAGGAACAAGACCATATCGCACATTGCATCCCATTGTGGAAGTCTGGACAATTTATAGAAAAGGATCGAAGTCTGTGCAAAATGGAAATGGCTAATTTTTGGAGAGTGGTGAGTGAAGGTGCTTGATCTCATACCAAGGGCCTTTTAAAATCATTTGCAAAATCAAAGCACTTCAAAAAGGGTTATTTCCAATACAAGTATGATGATCTGCTTGTGATCAATATCACCTCTAAAACCTTTTATTAATATTAACAATATTAATGATCATGGGCCAGTCACTGCTCTAAGCATTTTACATGTGGTAAAACTTGTTTAATCATCACAGACATGTGAGGTAGGTTCTAGGATTATTCCCATATCACAGATGAGGAAATTGAGACTCAGAAAGGTCAAGTAATTAGCCAGAACTCCTTCAGTGAGGAAATACTGTACTCTAGAGTAAACATGAACCCTTGGCCCTGCATGGATGGATTCAGTGTTGCTCTGCATCTGGATTAATTCCAAAGGTCCATCTGTGAGCCTGCCTGACCCTTGGTCTTGCCACTCCATCTGGATAGGATAAAGGATAGCAGCAAAGTGATAATGCGGTAGATCTGAGAGTGCCCTCCATTTACTGCGAGACAGAGATCAAAGTGATAGAGGGACAGAGTGAGAACTGTACTTCTATTTGCCTGTTTGTTTTCCACTTGGTTCTTGAAAACAGACCCATTAATCATTTAGTTTGTGGTTTTGTTAATTTCACTGATTTCTAACACATTTGAGTCAATGAGGCAAGGATGGCAAAGTCTGGGCACATTCAAACATCTCATGTGGAGGAGGCATTAAAATCCTTTCTTATCTCCTGCTCTATCTCTACATATTCCCCTCTCTCATTCTTTTATCCCTTCTTTCTTCTTTCTCTTCACACACATCTCCACCCCTTCCATCCAATTAGATTCTATTCACTGACATCTTAAAAGACACTATTAGGAAAGGAGGCAAAGCTTTTATAACATGTGGAGGCTTTTAGTGCAGTAACTAAGATCCTATATTGGCCTGGCTAGACTTGTCTTGTCAGATGTCATGTCCAACTCTCCAAAACTGTGTAGATTGAGAACCGCCTGGATTCATTGACTATGCTGGGAGTTTCAGATAGAGCAGACACTTAGTCTCTACCCTGGAGGAGCTCAGGCTTGCCTGGGAGGTCAAGTATAGAGTGGGTAGTAGATTTGTGAGTAATAAAGTTCTCCCCGGTTAATCTGGACCCAAGCTGACTCATTTAGGAGGCAGTTACCCTTAAATTCCCTTTTGAAAGAGATCCTGTCAGGCATCAAATTCACACCAAATCTCCCTTTGTCAAGGATGGAAAGCTTTCTGGTATAACAGTGAGTTTTGAAATCAGATCCACTTAAGTCCAAATCTAACTCTGCCTTGGACAAGTGAATCTCATAAAGTCTCAGTTCTCTCTACTGCAAAATGAGAATAAAACCCTCTCAAGAGTCTGTCTGAGGATTAAATTGAGAAAATGTCATATAAAGCATCTGGTATAATTCCCGGTACACAGGAAGTGCTCAATAGAAGTTTGCTTCCCTTTTTTCCTCCTCCCTTCCCAGGCCTTACAGGAAGAGGCTGTGACCTTCTAAAGGGAGGACATGAAAGAAGCTTTAAAATATTAAACACTTCAATATCACCCACTACTATCCCAAGCACTATTGTAGGCACTTTATTTATTTTAATTTATTTGATTCTTCCCCAAAACCCTATGAGATGAGTACTATTACCATCACCTCCAATTCATAGATGAGGAAAATAAGGGACAGAGATGCCAAGTATAATTACTTGCCAAGTTCTCATAGGTAGTATGTGATGGGGCTGTGATTTCTTCCTAGGTTATCTAGCTCTTGTTCATTATCCAATAAGAGGCAAATCAAGAAAGAAGCATTAACCTCTGCTGGAACCAGAGTATACAAACTACAGTCCTTAGCCAAGCTCTGCTTGGTTTGCATGGTGGTGTAAAAATTGGGAAGCTTCACATTTAAGCCTGTTTTTCTGATTTCTCTTGAAAAAAGTTTGAAGGTCTGGCAATAAACAGCCCATAAAACAAGCTGCAGACTGGTGGCTACGCTCTGGACCGAGCACATGCTATCCAATTCACCACAGCTACATTAGGTAGACCCTCCTTTGCTTCTGACCTGCACATGCATTTGAGCTTGTGATCTAGAATTAGGCAATGTTCTAAGCACAGTCTTGTCCATAAAGACAGAAGACCTGCATTCAGTAATGTACACTCAATCACTGACGTTTGAATGACAGGAAAGAACAAAGGCATGCAGGAAAGAGGTCTGACGAAAAAGGAATCAGCAACCAGGTTCAAAACACAGCCACTTTGCTGGGCTGAGATAAGCCTTTGAATCATATACACAGAAATCATCAACACCTGCCATTCTTCTCCACATCCCCATACCTAAACAAAAAGACAAAAAACGTTTTCTTATAGGTCCTAGGTTTAAGACCCATTTGCCTTTATTATTAGAAAAATTCTTCTTTGCTTGGCATAGCTAGAAGAGGTAGTTTAAATTTTCATATACCGCTTATAATAGCAACTAAACTTTTTTTTCTTCTTTTAACTCTTTAGACCTTTCTGATTGGCATGATCTTGGAGACAGACAGACAGTAAAACATGGAGCATGGAGCCTTCGCTGGATAAGCCTTATGTGTGTGTGTGTTTGTGTGTGTATGTGGCGGGGGGGTGGGGGGGGGGTTCAGTCATGTCCTACTCTTTGTGACCCCATGTACTATAGCCTGCCAGGCTCCCTTTGTCCGTGGAATTTTCCAGGCAGGAATACTAGAATAGGTTGCCATTTCCTACTCCAAGCCTTATGAGAGAATAGAAATTATTTCAATTTACAAGTAAAAAAACAGGCTAAAAAATTATCCAAGACCATAGAGCCAACTGCCCAGCATACTCTGAACCCAGTCTGTGTTCTCTTAAAAAAAAAAAGAAGTAATCTATGGTATCACTACTTGTACCAAAATGATATCACACACCTTATAAGATAACAGATATATCTTTGGTCAGGAGGAACTCTAATATTACATATCAATGAAACTTCCTTTGTAACATATGTATTGTTTTCTGTTTTACCTTTTCAGTTTTATCAAACTGAAATCTGAAAAAGCCTCATGTTTTTAACAGTTTATGATCATTTTATTTTATTATGAACCTGCAGTAATGCTTACTATATTTACAAATCTCCAAGTGAAATTTTTAAAACCATTTTCCTCCTCTAATCTCTCCCATCCTGCCTTCTTAGAAGTACACAAAGCATTTCAACCACTCCCAAATTCCCTCTTGTAATACCCTTAATGATTCTGAAATATTTTGTTATTCCCCAAACACCGCCCTAAAGACAAATCACTGGACTCCAGGCTCTTTGCCCTGCCAAGTTGAATAGAGTTCAAATGTTCTATCTAACCAAACTCTAACTTACAACAAAGACACATATAGTAGATGATGTGTAAGACATTCTGAAAATATCAAGGCAACAGGAAAAAAATCCGTGACATCAAGAGGTCCTTCCAGAACTTCCTGTAATCTGGAATAAGCATTTTTATCAAGATCCTGTAACCTGATCATTACACACATGTGCATTTTCATATAACAAGTCAGCTTTCATTTTAGCAATGTACACCTTAAGATTTCTCACATCCAAAACAATTAATATTTCAAAATTTATGATTGTTTATATGTCTTTAAATGTCAGAGCACGCACAAGAATTTGAGGAAAAAACAAAAAAAAGCAAAACAATCTTAGTCTGATAAAACAAATTTTTTTTTAATTCTAAATTATTTAAAACATAGTCTTTCTTTTTAAATTAACCATTCCAAAGCATGAGATGAAACCGAGCACAAACAAGGCAGTTTCCAAAAACATATAGGCCCTATTTGGACTTCATTTCATGTTTTAAAAAAAGAAAAGGCCTATGGAAGAACATTTTTCAAAATGACTAAAGCATACATAGCCAGGCATGTCTTCCACTACAAGCTTCACCAGAAGCCACACTGCCTTGACTTTGAAGTTTTGATTCCAGACCCAGTTCTTGCCCAAGTTTACTGGGAGTCTTGCTCTGCTTCAAGCCTATCCCATCTAGAAGATCTTTGGAGACAATCAAAATTTAAGGTAAGTTCCCCTTGTTATTTTCAGAATCATAAGAACATAAAAGCGAACTGTAAATAAAGCCACATTAAAATGAATGAAGTTAATTTTGTTCAAATTATAAGCACCTCAAAGACAAGGATTCTTCTTTTCTCTATTAATATTGCACTACTTGCACTGGAATGATGCACAACGCACAGCAGATAGTTAATAAATTCAATACCTGTATGAATGGGACAGTTCTACAAATATCCCTATGGCCCCGCAATGTTCAATGGTTCAAAGGAATCACACAATTCCTCTAATAGCTCTTCAGTTCACTAATCATAAAGCCACATAACCAGAAAGGAAAGAAAACCAAGAGACAAAAAGTAATTGACCTGTCCATCAGCCCACTTATTTATAGAGTTTTAGAGCTAAAAGGGATATAGAAAGTTGCTTTGAACTCTCTGATTTTACACTGGGAGAAACTGAAATTTAAGCTGTTAAGTGGTTTAGCTTTGATTATCTAGCTGAGAGGTATCAAACTCCTTCCGCTTGTTTCTTATATCAGTCTCTGCTGTTAATTCCCACCATCCTCCCTCCCTGCCACCAAGTATTTATAGACTGGAGGATATCATCTTAAAATTCTTCCAGAAATCTCATGTGACTTCCCTTGGGGTGTGGTTGAAAAACGACAAAATTTTAATATAATGTACCAATAGCCAGGAGCTTTGTTCAACTGAAAAGTGTGTGTTGACTGACTTGCAGGGTTTAATTGTGGTTGCCGTTGGGTAGGGGTTGGGGGGGCAGTCTTTTGAGCCCACCTGAAAACTTGAAATGTTTTGTTGGTCTTACATTATTTCATGTATAACTCAGTGGGTGGGAGTAGCATGGGGTGAAATAACATTGCTTCCTGTAAGTATAGAGGCAGAGGCAAAAAACCTCCATTTCAGCCACAAGAGGGCAGCTACAGCATTTCCTCCTTGATCTTTGCAGTCCTAAACCTTGCCGATCTGGGCATCTCAGTGCTCCAGCAGCCATGCGGTGGTGGTGGTGTAGTCGAGTCGGACTCTTGAATCCCGTGGACTTTAGCCCATCACTGATGGCACCTTTTGACCGAATTCCCAACGTATCACAATTCTCTCACGGTGTTCCTTGGGCCTTTTTTTGTTTTGTTTTTAAACAATTATTTTCCAACTTCTTTCCAGATCTAGAGAGTCCTCTTTTAGAATTCCATGCCAAGATTACCATCTACCAAGATCTTTGGAGACCAATAAATCGTTAGGCTAATTTGGAAACCCACAGAAAATGTTTTAATTATGTTTGACCCTAGATAAAAATAAAAACAGTAATGATCATCTGATTCCACCACACTTAATAAAGCTTGTTCTAAGTGCTTTACAGGATTTGCCAAATATTTGCTCATCTCATAGCCTTCATTCGTCATTCCCATTTTCGTGATATCCTGAAAACTTTCAAGTCAAAATTTATTGTGGAGTTTTATCACTGAGCTAAACAGTGGGAGGTCTCCAAACAAAAAAGCAGGGATTAGTGATAGCTAAATGTCATATTTTTTACAGTTCTACAAAAATGAAAAATCAAATTTATTTTATTTTCTCAGTGAATAGAGTTGAGAGTTAATTTGAAAAATAAATACTAGGTTTTGTGTGTGTGTGTGTGTGTGTGTGTGTGTGTGTAGTCACTAATAATTATTGATAACTAGTTTTCATGTTTATTGATTTTCTTTTTATTTTGTTGTTTTTGAAAAATAGTATTTCCTTCAAGCTTTTCTTGGAGCCTTCCTTAATCATCCTATTTTAAATTGCAACCCCATCCCCATTCCAGCATTTCCTGTCTCCATTGTCTGCTGTATTTTTCCTTTATGGTATTTATCAACATTTGACATACTTTCTATTTTACTTGGTTTCTGTTAGTCTCCTGCACAAACAAACCCTCTTCAGCTAGACCAAAAGCTATATGACAAAGGGAATTTTGTCTATTGTATTTATCACCATGTTCTTAAAACTTAGAATCTGACGATTAGCACATTGTCAGAATTCAATTAAGCAACATGGTGAAATCACAAAAATTGAAGCATTTTTAACAGAAACTGATATTTTTGACATCTCTAATTGCTAATTAGAGATAGGTATTGCTAATTTATGTTAGAAATTTAAGGAAATATCCTTAAAATAGAGAATGTGCTAAGTCGTCTCAATCATGTCCGGCTCTGCGATCCTATGGATTGTAGCCCTCCAGGCTCTTCTGTCCATGGGATTCTCCAGGCAAGAATACTGGAGTGGGTTGCCATTTCCTTCTCCAGGTAAGATAGATAATAACCCTCTTAATTCAAATTGAAGCATATTTCTTAAAGCAAGTATCTTAAACAATACTTGGGTTCATGATTATTGCTGAGAGTACCCTCCTGAATGCTCAGACCAGTGAGGTCCTGTTTTCCAGCAGTCAATCAAATCTGGACTGAATTCTCAGTGAATATGGTCCTCCAAGAGTTTGGTCACAGCATTACATGAGCAAAGCAGCGGCATAAGGTAAATAGCGGTGATTTAGCTATAAGGAGCTTATTGTTTTAGTTCTGTCTCAGCTGCTAGTAACTAGAAGTGAGATGATCCATTTAAACTCTTAGTGCCTTAATGTGCTTATCCATAATATGGGTATACCTCCCTGGCCTATATTGGAGACTTTGGGGATCCTATGAAATAGTGAAATGTGAAAATATTTTGGTAAGCATGGAATATTTTTCAAGTGCAGGCTGTTATTAAAATCAATGTTTCTTGTTCTCTGCAGTGCCATTTGGTGCAGTCAGTCAACTATATTTAATGGTTTAATGGACAGTTGTAGGCTAGATGTGGTTTGGTCAGTTATGGGAGGTTTGTCAGGCCCTCATTGGTACCCAGACCCCAGACCTTCTTTTCACCACAGCTGAGTTTATTTGGCTCTGAAAACATTGCCCCATCCTATCTCTAGGATAAATCCTGATTAGAAACAGAAGGCATTTAAGGATGCTGTAGCCCCATAACAAAGAATTCACAGCATGCCCCAGTATTAAGTCCAGCCCTGGTCATGTGCCCCAATACTGGTAACTAGGCTCTTTCTTCTTTTCCTACTGATAATCAGATAAAGAATTCACCTTCTCTTGGGAGGATTTTCACATAAGTATTTACTTTAGCCCTCACAGGGTGCTATAACAAAATACTTTAGGTGGCTCATAAACAACAAAAATTCATTTCTTATAGTTCTGCAAGCTGGGAACTCCAAGATCAAAGTGCTAGCTGATTTAGTATTTGATGGAGACCCACTTCCTGGCTCATAGATGGCTGTCTTTTAACTGTGTCCTCAGATGGGGTCTCTTTTATAAGGACACTAATCCCATTCATGAGGCTCCATACTCATGACTTAAGTACTTCTGAAATCTTCTACCTGCAAATACTGCTGCATTGGGGATTAGGTTTTAATATATTAATTTGGGGTACACAAGTATTCAGTCTATAGCAATACAGTAAGTCCCCTAAATACAAACCTTTTGAAGATGCAAACATGTGTTTGCATACCCAATCAAATAAGTTACTTCACCTGTCTGGTGTACATTGTCATATGCATGCATCCTCTACAACTGGTTGTGCTTTTGTGTACTTTACGGTAGTGTGGCAGTAAGAATCTGCTTGCAGTGCAGGAGATGTGAGCTCGATCCCTGGGTCAGGAAGATCCCCTGGAGACGGAAATGGCAACCCACTCCAGTATTCTTGCCTGGGAAATCCCATGGATAGAGGAGATGATTAAGCACGCGCACACACACACAAACTGTAGAGAGCACACTAGTTGCTGTTGCTATTTTAGTCGATTAAGTCATGTCCGACTCTTTGCCACCCCATGGACTGTAGCCCACCAAGCTCCTCTGTCCATGGGATTTCCCAGACAAGAATACTGGAGTGGGTTGCCATTTATGTCTCCAGGGGATCTTCCCACCCCAATGATCAAACCTGTGTCTCCTGCTTGGCAGGCCAATTCTTTACCACTGAGCCACCTGGGAAGAAGAGTACGGTAGTTCAGTATCTTTATTTCAAGCCTAGAACATCTAAAAGCAAGCATAAAAGCAGCAGTGATATATCTGGTGTTGCTCAGAAGAGATTCACGACACAGGAAATGGCAGGGGATTTTATTTGAGGAGGCATTGCTCATTTTTGAGGCACAGGACCTGAACAGAGACCAAAGGTTACAGCAGCCATTCAGAATGCAATCCAGGATTTTCCTGGTGGTCTACTGGTTAACAGTCCACAGGCTAATGCACAGGACACGGGTTTGATCCTTTGTCATGTGGGGAAGATTCCACATGACACGGGGCAACTAAATCCATGTGCCACAACTACTGAAGCCCAAGCTTTAAAGCTGATGTTCCTCAACAAGAGAAGCCACCATAATGAGGAGCCCATGCATCGAAACCAGAAAGCATTCCCCCACTTTCTGCAACTTGAGAAAGCCTGGGCACAGCAACAAAGACCCAGTACAGTCAAAAATAAATAAATAAATAAGTAGATAGATTTTTTAAAAATTTAAGAAAAGAATGCAACCCAGTGCTACTGTGTTATTGTCTAAGACAAGAAAAAAAGAGCTACTACCCATATGTCACTGGGTCATTTTTTCAAGAGGGCAGACAAATTGAATCCAGCAAGGAACCAGAACCTGTGCCATCAATGTCAGGCATGAATGAGACTGCAGCTTGCCCTCTATCTCCTATTGTTGACAATCCTTCAACTCTACCATTTCTAAGTCCTCTCCTCCTCCAGTCAGTAACTTTTCCTGCCTGTTCACTCAATGCCAGCCCCTGTATACCAACTGTTGCATTGTACTACTGTACTTTTCAAGGTACTGTACTGTAAGGTTTAAAATGTTTTCTTTAATTTTTATGTTCATTTTTTATGTATTATTTGTGTGAAAAGTATTATAAACCTATTTTAGTACGTCATTACATAGCCAATTGAGTTTGTTGGGTACCAAGGCTAATGTTGTTGAACTTAGGGAAAATTTGGCCTTATTAATAGGAACTTGCTCTCAGAATGGAACTTGTTTGTATGTAGGGGACATACTGTATTCCATAAATATTTGCAGAACAACTGAATGACAAAAGGCCAGTTTTGAAGCTTCTCCCCCTAGTTTTGAAGCTTTGCTAGGCCTTTGCCACTGTATCCTTCACATACATACCACTTACCTGCTGACAGATTCCCTAATTCTGGTTGACGAACCAGCATCAGCAGCCTACACTGCTGAGGATCACCTCTTCCTCAGTTCTTACTGCTACAGTTGACCCTTACACAATATGGGAATGATAGCGGCACTGACCCTCCACGCAATCCGAAATTCATGTATAACTTTATAGTCACCCCTCTCCAACCATCTGCTATATATCCATTCCAAATTCAAATATTCAACCAACCTCGAATTATGTAGTACTGCAGTACTATTTGGTATCCAAAAAAAAAAATCACAAATAAATGGACCTGCACAGTTCAGATCCACGTTTGTCAAGGGTCAATTGTGTGTTCAACCACTCTGGGGACTTCTCACTTACTCCGTTAGACTCTAAAGTCAGCTGCTTGCCTGATCTGTTCTTGGTTGCCCTACCCAGTGGCTATCATGGCCTACCTGCCTCTCCATTTTCCTCAAGACATCTACAGCGGGTCTGTATCTTCAGAGGGTGCCCCACTTTTGTTCCTTTTCCACCTCGTGGCTTATCCGAACTGCACTCCCTTTACTGTGGTTGACTAATGCTGTTTAGCAAAGCCCTGAAAGCACACAAAACCGTGCAAGAAACTCCCAACCTCAAAAATTGTTATGTTTCAAAAGTTTGTCTGTAAATAGGTTCTCTAGCACTTGGGAATATGTCCCAAGCCATCACAAACAACTCATCTATTTTAATTGTCTTTCCTTCAAAAATATTCATGAGTATCTCCCTGCTGTGTACCTAGTCACTGTTCTTGACATAGGGGAAACAAAGAGGAATGAGACTCTCCTCCAGGAGTTCACAGAATAACAAAGAGACAGTGGCCAAAGCAAATAATATTTGTATACAAAGCAACATGTGTAAAAATAGAAGACTGTCCATAGTACTGCAAGGACACGAAAGAAGAGGTGATCTCTCTGCCTGGGTGGATCAGGAAGGTTCCATAAAGAGACATTCCTGCTGAGGAATGAGGAAGTATGCACCAGGCAGATGAGTGGAAAAGGGTGTTCCTGGAATGTGATTGGCAGGCTTCCAGACCAACACCCAGGTGTCAATTTAACCCCTGCAGCACTGACAGAGCAGAAAGGGAATATGTTTTTTGCAGGCTGACCTTTCTGTTGGGAGATTAGTTCTAAAACCTTCAGTAAGACAGAACTGGCCCTGAGCTCATGCACAAGCACACACATGTGCATGCATCCTCACACACATATAGACTACCACCACCTCTACCACTACCACCACTCATCTTCCAGGGCAAATAAGAAAAGCAATTCAATGACAGGAGTAGCAATTCTTGGGCTTTTGCTTTCTTGCAAAACATTAGCTGATCCTGTGAATGCAAGGTCATGAGTAAGCTTGTTAGGGATTGAACATCCTAGACAAGTCCACACCCTGAGGAGCTTAACAACTAGCTGTATAGGCAAGGCTGGTGCATATAAAGCAACAAAGAGCCCAAGGCAAGAGCTGCCAAAAGAATGACACATGCTATAAGCACTATACTCCTAGCCATTGCTGCTTGTTTCAGAGGATAATTCAGTCTAGTTCAACAAGTGTTTTACATTAAATGCCCACTACAGGTCTGTTGATTATGTAAGGCTTCATTGTGAATTTCACAGGGCAGCATCCACCAAATTCTGTAAACGCACATAAGTTTTCCTCCCAAAGGTATTAAGTCAACTCTGGAAAGACTCTGGGGGGGGAGGGTGCCTAATTAATAGGAATTCTGTTTTATTCAATACGGGAAACACATCAACACTGAATACGTATGAGAAAGAATTTCCCACCAGTGGGAACTGTTCGAATTAGAATGAACTGCCTTGGGAGGTAATAAGTTTCCCGTCAGGCTAGATAATTACTTGGCAGTGACTTTGCAGGGGTGACTCAAGCATTCAAAGACCAGTAGGCTCCCTTCCAATCCTGTGATTGTGTGAGGTTCTGCAGCTCCCACTTGATAGCACAACAGACGAATTTGGGAACCCACACTGCAGAATTGTCACAATGTTGCAGATTAGCCATGACTTAGGCTCATTCAGGTACCAGGCTGTCAGATCCGTGATGAGGAAACAGACAGAACAAGAATACATAACTTATATCAAAATCCTGACTCCTGGGGTCAGAGTGTCTGTGATAGTCTCAGAATGCCAGAAATCATTAGTTGTCAAAGGGGATCATGTCTATGAAACAAGGAGCACCCAGAGACAAAGACTGACCAAAGAGCTAAAAATGTAAGCCCTTGAAGAAGAGCTATGAAGGATTCTAGAATATTTTGAAAGGTTTACCTGATGAGGGCTCTACAGGTCCCCACATTGAGGACATTAAAATTCCTAGGAACCACCACGCAAAGGTGTTATCAAAGATATGTTCAAGAAAAGAGCATCTCCACAGTGAAGGAAGTAGGGAGTGGACACAGCAATGTTACACAGGCTCCTGAGTAAATATGTAGTTGCAGGATGGTGGTCATAAAAGAGAAGCACCAGCATGAGGGTCCTGGACACCAAAGAACAACTGTTTAAAATCCTAGTGTCACATGGCACATTGGGACAAACTGCAAAAGGGTTTGTCAGGAAAGCTGAGCTCCAGGTTTCCTGTTTCTAAAATAAGGCAACTGCATCGATACAGGCATGTTGGCTAACGTACTATCAAGTAAACGAAAGAACCATGTTTGGGTCCTTATTTAACCAATTCTGGGCTCTGTAACTGAAACAGAGGAGTAGGGGATTGAATTAGAAACTTTTCATAAGATCCCTTCCAACTCTAAGATTTAGAATCCCAGTGGACAAAGGAGAACGTATTATGACAGAAGAATATGATAGAAGAAACAGGTCATCACAAAATGTGCTGGAAGAAACAGAATTAAAGCAAAAAAAAAAAAAAAATCTTGATTCCTGAATTTTCATCTGTGATTTCTTTTTTTTTTTTCCTTTTTGGATGACATTGTGGTTTAAATAGTTAAGCCAAATGAATGGAAGTGAAACCAACATACCACACACCAGCAGCATTCTTATTTTTGTGGGGAAAGAAAGCAAATATGTGCTATTTGATCATGTAGGAAAACTGAACCTACAAAGCCTCCCCAGACAAGTTTCATTAAATCAATAGGGGTTCTGCCCAGTGCCCAGGGAAACCCACCAAGAGGAGCCAAAACATTTCTTTTTTTCAAAAAGCTATCAACCGAACATTACAAATCATTTGCTATTCTCAAGAGAATTGCCTCGTATTGCAAAACTTGATAATTACTGATTCATGACTGATTTAGGAAAAACATCGGCTTAAGTAATCAGGCCAGAGTACTGCTGCTGACCGCAACGCTGGCAGAAAACCTATCCTTTCTTTCATCATTCCTTTCATGAATGTTTAACATTCTACAAAATTTAGCTTTTAGCATATTAATAGTGGTTTGATTTTTTCAAAAGTTTGGAATACAGAACATAATACTAGGTGCTATCAAGCACCTATATTTTATCTGATTTTTATTCAAGTGTCACTAACCAGAAACCCAGAGGGTTATGAGAAAATGATTCCAGAAATCAGACTGGGTAAGACATGGATTGTTTTCTGAAACATATCAGATCTCAGACTCTTTGAAAGAACTCTACAAACATATAAATATCTCTTCTATAAACTGACAGTATGTTCTGTATAAACTAGCGGGAAGAATTTAATTAATGTTTTGAGCTGACCCACATACCACTAACAACACATACCTACATTAGGATAATGCACACTTCTCTCATAGAAGCTTTGCTAAACAAGCACTTCATTTGGCAAGCAGATAAGAAACACATCAGATATGCTCATCTGTACATGCCTCTGGGAAGATGTTTTCTATAAGGATAAGTGAATCTCATATCTGCAGATAGAAAGTTATTCTCTCTCTGTTGGAACTGTTTTTCTGCTTAAAATTAATAAATTAAGAATATTTTCTTTTCTGTAGAGGAATTACAGAGAAATTCAAGCCAAGATACTGTCCTACAGTTTCAAAGAAACTGCTTCTAAAACCATATCAAATTTTCTTTTCAGATCTTTCCTTTTTCTAAGATTCTCCTTGCCAAGTAAACATGCTTTTGTTAGTGAAAGACAAACCCTTGTCATCAATTTAATTTCTACTATCAGTCCCTAAATGCACGTATCACTAGAAAATCTGAATTGTAAGTTTATTCACTAAGATACATTATTGGTGTTATTAGATGAAAAAAGTCAAGTATTTAAAGAGCAGTAAATTTAAGTAAACACTTTAGCAGGGCTGTGGTAAATTAGTACCCTTTATAGATTGCTGGTGTACAAGTTGGTAGAACTCTGTCACAAGAAACTTGACAATATATATTAAGGTTTTAAATGTTTATAGCCTGGATCCAAAAAAGCCCATTTTGGGAAATGTATCATTTTTTTAAAATTGAGACTAAAATAAAGCTTCATGCATAAAGATATTTACTATCATTTTATAACAGAAAAACACAGAAGCAACTTTTATGTCAAACATAGGAAAATGGTTAAGGAAAAATTAATATAATCTCTCAACAGAATACTATGCAAGCTATAAATACTTATAAGGATGGGTATCATGAAAATGCTTATAATATTAAATTTTAAAAAGAGAAGACAAACATATATTATACATACACAGATATATATATGTATGTATGTATGTATGTGTCTATATTAAGCATTTGCTTTTAGCTCTGCTTGTAAAAATAAACAGTAAATCCCTACAGGTAACAAAAGGTGAAAGGAAACACTGCGCAAATTTATATCTCTCTTCTCCTTTTATATTCTTTTCAAATTTTCTTCAATGACCTCACTAAGGAAGCATTTTAAATAAAATAAGAGAAATTTTAAACAGACAGATTCTAACTGCTGCTCAGCACTCCAGTATTCATGGGCTTCTCTGGTGGCTCAGGCAGTAAAGAACCCGCCTGCAATGTAAGAGACCTGGGTTCGATCCCAGGGTTGGGAAGATTCCCTGGAGGAAGGAATGGCAACCCATTCCAATATTCTTGCCTGGAGAATCCCCGCGGACAAAAGGAGACTTGCAGGCTATAGTCTACGGGGTCACAAAGAGCTGGACACAACTGAGTGACTAAGCACACTCACATTCCTGACCAAAATTAGGTTTGACCTGAGGAAGGTGAAAGTGAAACTCATTCAGTCCTGTCTGACTCTTTGCAACCCCATGGACTATACAGTCCACGGTATTCTCCAGGCAAGAATACTGAAGTGGGTAGCCTTTCTCTTCTCCAGGGGATCTTCCCAACCCAGGGATCGAACCCAGGTCTCCTGTATTGCAGGCAGATCCTTTACCGGCTAAACCACCAGGGAAGCCCAAAAGTACTGGAGTGGGTAGTCTATCCCTTCTCCAGCAGATCTTCTCCAGCCAGGAATCGAACTTGGTACTCCTGCATTGGAGGCGGATTCTTTACCAACTGAGCTATCAGGAAATCCCAACTGGAGGAAGGTCAAATGTAAAGAAGGAATTTTGATGGCACTAATACACTTTGAATTAATTCATAATTAATTCACTCAGTGACTAGTTATATAAATTGACTGTGGGAGGAAGGAAGAAATCATAGAAGTTATAGTTAAACCAAAAGAATCATCTCATCCACACTGTGCTGCAGCAGGAAGGATGAACCCCGGGGAGACCAAGATGTAATTTAAGAACTGGAATAACAGAACAGCAGAGAATTCATAGGAAGAGAAACTTTCAACAAGGCAGAGAAAATCAGAAATGTTGATGATGTAGAGATGCAAGTGAGGTCAAGAAAAACGAGGGGTGGGGAGAGGAAGCTCTGGAAAATTCAACAAGTTAAAGACTAATTGAGAAACTGAGGAGAGAAATCAAGTCCCAGAGGATGAGTGGTGAGGAAATGGAGGCAGTGGCGCAAAGGGAGATGAGAAGGGGCAGCAGGTTAGACACAGGGCCATTCGTTTTGTCCTTCACACAATAGGGGACACCCGTTTGAGTCTGCAGGCAAGGTGGGGAAAGGCTGACCACGAGAGACAGAAGATTCAAAGCACGGAAATAGCCCAGACCCACCCTGTCCCTGGTCTGCCCTCACTGGCCAGAGGCTGCCTACAGATCTGCCTCTGGCACAGAGGAGCACCTCACACTGGTTCTGAGTACTTTGGGACCCAGTCTATAAACCATCTCTTGACACAAATCATCTCTTCTAATCGACCCATGCTTGTGCGGCTCTGCACCTGTGCTCACATGGCTTTCTCCACTTTGTATCTGTTTTTCTGTTTTCTCAGAAGGACACCAGTCACTGGACTAGGGCCCATTCTAATCCAGTGTGGCTCATCTTAACTAATTACATCTGCAAAGGTTCTATTTCCAAATAAAGTTACATTCTGGACTTCTGCGCTGACATGAATTTAAGGTGGGATACTACTCAACCTTATACAATCCTCATCCATTCCTCAGAAGGGTGGCCACTCCAGTGTGCTCTCATCTGCCTCCAATCCATCACTCATTGCTCAAGATTCTAAAATCTGTATCTCCAACCTCAGTCTCGGCCTCACTCTCCAGACCGGATGTGGCTAAGCGTGAATTCACAGACCCTTGAAACAAAGTGTGTTGACTCCCAAGAGAACCCATGCTGCCCCCAGTGGTTTCTGTTTTAATTCATGATAATCCATCTGATTCCCCAGCTGAAAAGCACGGAATTCTCCTCAACTTTCTCTTCTTCCTAATCACTTCCTACTACACCTAATCAGACAATAGACCCTACGGATTCCATCTCACAACCCTCACTCATATTTGATTTCTTTTTTACCTTCTCTTCTTAAGGCCTTAGATTGGGCTCTCAACCTTTCCTTGGACTATTCAGGTAACAAAAAATCTCAACTCAGTACAAGATTATAGAGCACAGGGCTTTGGTGGTACTAGGGGTAAAGAACACCCCTGCCAATGCAGGGGACGCAAGAGATGCGGGTTCTATCCCTGGATCAGGAAGATCCCCTGGAGGAGGGCATGGCAACCTACTCTGGTATTCTTGTCTGGAGAATCCTATGGACAGAGGAGCCGGGCAGGCTACAGTCTACAGGGTCACAAAGAGTAGGACACAACTAAAGCGACTTAGCATGCACCATGTGATAGTGCTGAGTATACCAAGAGGGATTAAACATAACCTTTCTCTTGTGTAGCTTTCAATCTCAGCTGGTCCCTCTGCCACCAAGCTTAATGCATTTCCTTGTAAGAAACCAAATCTGATAATGTCATGCTGTGGCTTACAACTCTGTCTTCACTCCTCTTTTCATTCAAGTTGAAATGCAAGTCCGTCCAGAGTCTTAAAAGGCATTTCGTAATCTGCTTTCCCATGTGCCATGCTCTCACCCCCAGCCCTTTGTCACTGACTTTGTGCTTTCTTGCTCTTTCCAGATCTGTGTCTAGAAGTGCTTTCTCTGATCTAATGTACCTTTCTTCCTTCTGTGCCTGCAAGCCGCTACCTACCATTAAAAGTAAAAGTGAAAGTCATTCAGTCGTGTCCAACTCTTTGGGACCCCTTAGGTAGTCCATGGAATTCTCCAGGCCAGAATACTAGAGTGGGTAGCCTATCCCTTCTCCAGTGGATCTTCCTGACCCAGGAATCGAACCAGGGTCTCCTGCATTGCAGGCAGATTCTTTACCAACTGAGCTATCAGGGGAGCCCCTCCTATAATTAAAGTGTAGTCCAAACGATACCTCCTTTCTTACATCACAATCCAACAGTCCTTATGCCCACACAGGACTTTGTTTCAACCCCTACATGAGCACATGTACCACAATGTGTTGAAATTTATCTGTTTGCCTGTCTGTCTTCATCACCAAACTGTGAGCTCACAGAAAACCAGTACCAGGTACTACTCATTTATCTCAATGAATGAATGTAATTATGAACACACACTGCCCTCCTCTTATCTGACCTGTACCCAAGGTTCTGGGCTTGACTCAATCCCAGCCCTTTGCCCAGACTTTTTCAGGCCACCAACTCCAGGCCAGGAGTATCTCCTTCCTCTGAACAGCCTCACCACTTATCTTCTGTATCACCAGTTTGACATTTACAACATGATGCTTTGAGCTATTAAATGTCCCTGTTTTCCTTTCTGATGCACTTCAAAGTCTCTTTCCCAAAGTTTAGCTCAGTAGTTTGCCTTATAGTAGGTGTTCCTTAATATTTTCTGATTGACGACTTTTTTAGTAAATTTAATCTTAGAGAAAATGAGAAGGAATAAAATCCAGGACAGGTGGTGATTTTAGCTTATAGAAAGAGATTTTAGCTTCATGAAACTAGAAGGATTAAAAAGAAAATATAGGAAAATGATATAGGGAATAGAAACGTCCTCAATAATCATGAAACAATAATATACTAAACTAGGTATGCACACAAATGTAAAATGCAGCCAAATAAAAACAATTCAGAATTCACCATCTAAGAGTAGAGACTCGGCAAGAATTTTAATGAATTATATACAATGGAACACATCATATACACTTTAAACTTAAGCAAAGTTGCCTCTACAGGTTTAATAGAAAGGAGAGAATTAGAGAAAAAGAATTATAAAGTGTGGAAAATTCTGTCCACTATTTCATTAAGTTAGGAGCAAAAACTGCCAAGTCAGTCAGACCCCACTTCCCATTGTCCCCTCATCATATAAGCAGCTCATGATGCTGAGCCTGATTGTTGGGTTTGAAGTTAAACTTGAGGCAGTTTTCCAGTGATCCGTTTGTATAATAAAGGAAATACTAAATGTTCATAACTTTCTAAGAAGGAGAGAATGTGTCAGTATTCAGTGAAGCAAGTGTTTGTGACTATGTATACTGAAATCTACAGGTGATTTTAGAGAGCTGGATTTTGACTTCACATACATTTTACATTGTGTGTTAACTTTGGCACCTAATTCCTAAGTATGATGTGAGTCCTCTGGTTAAGCCAAATATTCTCTACTGATAATTCACCTCCACCAGGAGTTCTTATAGTACCTGCTGTTTACACTGCTTATTTTGATGTATAGTCATATGCTATCTTATGCCACCATTTAATTGCCGGACTTCAGATGTAAATATGATCACCTCATCTAGACTGTGAATAAGCTGGTAAGAGTAATCACATCTCAAAGCTTTTACACCACACAATGCATGTGGCACAGTATTAAAGACAAAACAAAAGTGCTTAATTATTGAAAAGCCATTTAATCAATGTTACTTTTTCTATAATCAAACTCCAAGCCTCAAAGGAGTAACTCAACTAAATGTTGAGTTTCCTGCTCACATTATTGTGCTTTCTAGGTTGCACTGACAACTGTAAGATGACTGCCAGAAGGAGGAAGGCCCTTGTTTGCCCCCAAATTATTCATTAAACTATTTGACTGTTATATATTCAATTGAGAAGGCTTGGCAAGTCTGGTATAAAGGGTAATAAAGAAAAATATTGTCATCAGCATTTTTCTAGAACGATAATAAAAAAGTCATTTTGGGGAGAGGCCTGCCTTTATTAGTGGCCTGGGAGGGAACATCAAATTAAGCTAAGACCCAACCACTCCTTTAGAGAAAACAGAAAACAACAAACAAAACTCCCAGGATTAATCAGCAAAATATAGATATATGGAAAGATTATCAAGATTTCACCAAGTTTAACTAAATTATCATGTATCATGTTTAATTTAAAAATAACATTTTAAAGTAAAATGAGTTTTTTGCTGCCGATTTCTGACATACCATTTTTTAAAATCCTTTCATTTTATTAATAGAGCTCTGTCCACAAGGCAGCAGGGATTCAATGAAGATTGAGCAATTACCCAATGTCATGGGATTATAAAGATAAGCTATTTGGATAATTTAAACTAAAAAAAAAAAAAACATTCACCTTTATCTCCAGGGATGGTTTGGGGGCCTGGGATATTCAGACAGTTTGGCTGACTTACATTTCATAGTACCAGAGTAGACATTCTAAATGTGCCTGCTAACACTAGAAAAGTTCAAACTGTTTTCAACTTGTCCTGTGATGAAGAGATGTAGGGTAAATATAATTTCAGTTAAAAAGTAAGTTTGTGGCTATTTTTATTGGATTGGTCAGCAAACTCCTTTCAACTCTTGGGTCAAAGATTTTTTACATTAAAGCAAATAAATTCATTCTGTTTGTTCAAGCATAAATGATATGCAATAAGCCTCAGAGAACAGAGGTTACTCATTCTGGTTATGTTTTAATTTTTGGAAACACACACTCAGGCTCCACTGAACTGCCTCCAAGTGATTTTTAAATATTAAAGGTGAACACAGCCCTCTTTTTTCAAAGATATTTTGGGCAACTGTTTTAAAACAAAATGCAAATCATTTTTAAAAAACTGATGTTACATAAAAAAGCGCTAGTCAAGAATCACCCAAAGTTTAAGTTCACATAAAAACAAACTAAAATTAATGATGGGTAAGCACCTCATAACGTTGAACAGGAAAAACATTCAGAACTCTTGACAACAGGTTCAAATTTCCCTGACCTGCTGGACAACCTTCTCTTTCCACATCTTTCCTAGATTCCATCAGGTCCTGTTTTCCTCGCTACAATAAACTGTCATTTATTTAGAATGCAGTGACCAGAAAGCTAAAATAAACTGAATAATGTTTTCCTATGCTCCTTTTTCTGTTAGTTTACAGGTGTTTGTTGCACGCTTACTACGTTCCTAACACTGTTTTGCTTGCTGTGGGCATATGAAATGAGTCACAGATATTGCTTAGAATTGTGTAGCTTCTCCTTTATGAGGAAAAATAACAAGTAAACAAGTTTTCAGAAATGTAGCCCATAAAGCAACTTTCAACACATCAAAAAGGTAGTTCTGATTCCATCTGTAACTGCCTTATTCATCTATAATCACCAGGCAATAATAGTAAATGTTCTGACAGCAAGAGGAAAACACTAAAATCTGAAATCTCCAGAGTCAAGTCTTTTCCATATACTTTTAGTTTCAAATGTATATTTGTTATTTGATTTAAAAATGTGACTAGTAATTCATATGTTCTATTAATAAAAATAACCTATTCTCTCACATTATAAATATATGGAGATTGAAGTCTCTTCTTATGCTAAGCAAGACCCAGCAGGAGATTTCAAGAGGTCAGCCAACCACTGCTGAATGATTGAGATTGTGTCCATAACATACATCTGTAGACACGTGAGCTAAAGGTACAATTAGAAGTTTAATTTTACTTCTCTAGTTTGCACAGAAATGATTCTACAGATACAGGGAAGTTTGACTAGAAAGCATGATCTAATCTATGAAGAAGAGCCTAATACTCTTCCACAGAGGTTATCCATGAAACACTTGCCCTACCTTCTTGGTCCACATCCCTGGGAAAATAAGAGAATCCATTTTTCCCTTCCAAATTAATGTCTCACCTTCCAATTCTCTACAAGGCCACCAATAATTGTGTCACAATGGGGAAATGAATACATGCAAGTTTCTGACTTTAGAAAAACAGAAAGAATATACACGAGGACAGAAAAATGTTTAGCTCCCCAGAATTTCCTGTTTTAATGCCTTATTTTAGAGTATCCTGGGAATTTTTGAGGAAAAAAGATATCTTATATGGTAGACACTGGCAAATAAAACCAAAGAATTAAAAGTCCTCCTCTTTCCAAGAATATAAAGGAAATTAAGATACTTTAAAAAAATTAATTTTCATTATTGGTTTTCCATATTATGCAGCTAATAATTTGATCATAGTATGATTACAATTTCTTTTCAAACACAACTTCTATTCATTGGCAATAACAACTTCAGTTTTCATTATTTCACATTTCTATTTTTTGACAAATTACCTAGATATTGGGATAAGTTAACTATTTGAGAAAAAATAAAATTAATTTCTATTCTCATGTTGCATCAAGATAAATTATAAATGAATTATATATTTGAAACATAATAAAATTACAATGAATGTGAATATTTGAATTTTAAAGAAAAGACATATTCAAAATTATGAATAAGTAAGATTATAAAAATGGGAAGGGCTTTAAAAAATGAAATATTACTTCTAGTAATGAAAACAATAAAAATTAAGATTAGAAACTCAATTGTCAGCTTAATCATTAGACAGAGGTGAAGAGAGAAGTTGTGAGCCAGAAGCTAAAACTGAATCTATATGCAGCAAAGAAAATCAAAAATTAACATATAAAAGAGAAGTCAAAAGACTTGGAAGGAAGAGAGAGCTGTTTAATAAGACAGCCAAAAGAGATAAAAAAGAGTATGAGGAAATGCTAGAGAATTGTGAAAAGGCATAAACCCTCAGATTCAGGCATCACAATGATGCCAAGAAGGACAAATGAAAACAAACCCTTACTTACACACATCATGAGAAACTGAATGAAGCATGCCTGAATTAAAGAAATCTTAAAAGACACCAGATAGAAAAGTGAGATTACTGACAAATGAACAATTTAAATTACTGCTGACATCTTGAGAGTAACCACGGAAGCCAGAAGGTTATGGAACAATACCTTCATTACGCCAAATGACAATGATAAAACTCTGTCTGGAATTGTATACCAGCAAAATTACCTTTCAAGATAAGCATGACGAAGCTATTTCAGAAAAACAAAAAAAGGAGAGAGCTTACCACCAACAGATGCTTCCTAAAGAAACTTCTAAAGGTAGCACTCTAGGACAAGTCACCAAAGAAAAATAAGAAATGGAAGAGGAAATACTAAGTGAAAACATAGTAAACATTGGCAAATTCCATAAACACTGACTGCCACGATGCTGTGTTGTGTGTGCTTCGTGGCTGAGTTGCGTGCAACTCTTTGCAACCCCATGTACTGTAGCTTGCCAGGTTTCTCAGTCCATGGGGATTCTCTAGGCAAGAATACTGCAGTGGGTTGCCATGCCCTGCTCCAGGGGATCTTCCCAGCCCAGGGGTCAAACTCAGGTGTTCCACACTGTAGGTGGATTCTTTACCATCTGAGTCACCAGGGACGCCCAAGAATACTGGAGTGGGTAGCCTATCCCTTCTCCAGGAGAACTTCGCTGCCCAGAGATTGAACCAGGGTCTTCTGTGTTGCAAGAGGAAGCCTGAGCACCATGATAATAACGTGTAATTTGTGGCATTTTAAAAAGGTAGAGCAGACAAAAATAATACTACAGAATATGGTTGTTAATGTGTTCTAAGGTCCTTTTATTGTTCCAGAGGATGAAAAGACTTTAAAACTGTTAAGTTAAATGTGTATGCTAAAAATTTTAAGGTTACCACAAAATTAATAGAATTACTAAGTACAATTAAAAAAATAAAGGAAAAAGTAGAATAAAAATTAGACTAATTACAATCCAATCCAAAAGAAAGTCAAAAGAGAGAAAAAAGGAACATAGTAAAAATTAGAGAAGGAGAAAATGAAAGTTAAGATGGTAGAGATAAATTCAAAAGCAATAATAGTTACTATCAATGAAAAATTGCTAATACAAAGAAAACCAAAAGACTAGAGAGATTACTATATAATGATAAGAGAGACGATTAGTTTTCATATAGAAAAAAATATGAAATTGAATTGGCACCTGTAAAAGTTAACTCTGTCACAGAACATAGTACCTCAAACTCAGTGGCTTAAAACAGGAATGGTTTACTATCACTGGTACGTCTGTGAGTCATCTGGGATTCAGCTGAAATCGACTGGACTCAACTCATGAAGCTTGACTAAAGTAGCTCCCCTCCACTTGGGATTAGTAGACTAGCCCAGACATGCTCATCATAGAAGTGGAAGAAGCAGGAACACTCAAAGCCTCCTAAGGCCTAGACTTGGAACTGACATGTCTTCTGCACATTCTGTTGGCCAAAACAAGCCACACGACTAATTCCAAATCAAGAGCTGGGGAAATACCATCTGACTTTGTGTGAGGAACTTGAAGCCACATACCAACGAGGGTACAGGGAGGAGGAAAGAATGGGCCCAGTAATGCAGCCTCCCACGTGTAACAGGAAAAGGGAAAGTCATGCAGTCCTGTCTGATTCTTGGCGACCCCATGGACTGTACAGCAAGAGAGCAACAGAAAAACATCTATTTCTGTTTTATTGACAACGCCAAAGTCTTTGTGTGGATCATCACAAACTGTGGAAATTTCTCAAAGAGATGGGAATACCAGACCACCTGACCTGCCTCTTGAGAAACCTGTATGCAGGTCAGGAAGCAACAGTTAGAACTGGACACGGAACAACAGACTGGTTCCAAATAGGAAAAGGAGTACATCAAGGCTGTATATGGACACCCTGCTTATTTAACTTATATGCAGAGTATGTCATGAGAAATGCTGGGTTGGATGAAGCACAAGCTGGAATCAAGATTGCGAGGAGAAATATCAATAACCTCAGATATGCAGATGATACCACCCTTATGGCAGAAAGTGAAGAAGAACTAAAGAGCCTCTTGATGAAAGTGAAAGAGGAAAGTGAAAAAGTTGGCTTAAAGCTCAACGTTCAGAAAACTAAGATCATGGCATCTGGTCCCATCACTTCATGGCAAATAGATAGGGAAACAGTGGAAAAGGTGGCAGACTTTATTTTGAGGAGCTCCAAAATCACTGTCGATGGTGCCTGTAGTCATGAAATTAAACGATGCTTACTCCTTGGAAGGAAAGTTATGACCAACCTAGACAGCATATTAAAAAGCAGAGACATTACTTTGCCAACAAAGGTCCATCTAGTCAAGGCTATGGTTTTTCCAGTAGTCATGTATGGATGTGAGAGTTGGACTATAAAGAAAGCTGAGAACCGAAGAATTGATGCTTTTGAACTGTGGTGTTAGAGAAGACTCTTGAGAGTCTCTTGGACTGCAAGGAGACCCAACCAGACCATCCTAAAGGAAGTCAGTCTTGAATAGTCAATGGAAGGACTGATGTTGAAGCTCAAGCTCCAATACTTTGGCCACCTGATGCAAAAAACTGACTCTTTGAAAAGGCCCTGATTCTGGGATAGATGGAAGGCAGTAGGAGAAGGGGACGACAGAGGATAAGATGGTTGGATGACATCACCGACTCAATGGCCATGGGTTTGAGTAAACTCCAGGAGTTGGTGATGGACGGGGAGACCTGGCGTGCTGCAGTCCGTGGGGTTGCAAAGAGTCAGACACGACTGAGTGACTGAACTGAACTGAACTGGAAATACAGTCCATGGAATTCTCCAGGCCAGAATAGGTAGCCTTTCCCATTTCCAGGGGATCTTCCCAACCCAAAGATCAAACCCAGGTCTCCCACATTGCAGGTGGATTCTTTACCAACTGAGCCAAAACGGAAGCCCTCATTCACAAAAATTAATTTCAGATGTTGCCATAAAGAGAAGCAGGGAGGAGTCACAGATGGAGAGAAGGCATTTTCACACATAAAATCAATCTAAATATCCAGAATATATAAAGAACCACCTTGGAATGAAAAAACATAGGGGGATAAAAAGGAAGAAAGAGGGAAGACAGAAGTATGAGAGGAAAGAAAGGAAGGGAGGAAAAGAAAGAAGAAAGTAAAGGAATAATGAAAAGATAGACAACCCAATAAAAGAATGGTCAAAAGACATGACAAGGCATTCCTCAGAGGAACATCAACAAATGACCAGTAATCTTACAAAAAAGATGCTCACCTAATTAGTAATCAGAGAAATGCAAATGAAAATCTCAATGAGATAACATTTTACTGCCACCAGTAGTTTTAAAAAAACTGATACTATCAAATGTTAATAATAATCTGGAACAATATAAACTCTTGAACACTATGGGTTGGAGGATAAAATGGTCCAAATCCTTTGAAAAGCATTTGGCATTTTTTAGGCAGAAAATATGATTGCCCTATAACGCAGCAATTCTAAGAACACTTTTTTTTTTTTTGCACATAAGCACCAGGAGATATGTACAAGGTTTATGGAGGCATTTTTTTGTAATATCAAAAACTGGAAACAACAGAGGAATAAATAAATTGTGATATGGCCTTACAACAGAATACCATACATGCACTAAAATGGAAGCATCAACACTGATTATTCTAAATGAATATTTAGTATTTTTAAAGGAAGCTACAAAAGAATTCACAGACTATGATTCTAGTTCTAAATCATTCCAAAAATATGCAAAGTTAAATAATATATTATTTAGGGATTCTCTGTATTTGATACAAATATAAAGAAAATAACAAAATTAAGGAAATCAGTAGTCTCCAGAGAGAAATGGAAATATGATAGGAGCTCATACAAACTTTAAAGATTTTAGAAATGTATTATTCTTAAACTGGGATGTAGGTGCACAATTACTTGTTTTATTTTTATTATTCTTCAAACAGTATATGTATGGTATTTACATGTTCATTTGTATGAATGATATATTTAATTTTTAAAATAAAAGTTAACAATTTAAACTGTATATCAAAAATACCACAAACATTAAAAGGCAAATGACAAAGCAGAAAGTCTTCTATTTAATAGACAAAAGTTATTACATTTTAAGTCCTACAAATAGATTTAATACAAAAATAGGCTAAACACTGAAACAATCCATTAAAAAATTATAGCTAACACATAAATACATTAAAAAGGCATTTCAATCTCACTAGTAATTAATGAAATAGAAATCAGAGCAACCACGTGATGCTATTTCCAACTGTGAAAACATCAAATATTAAAAAGAAAAGGATAGTAAGGGATAAAAGATCATTCATATTCAAAGGAGGAATTATGTATTGATGTATTATTTAGGGGAAACAATTTGGCAACAGATATCAAAAGCCTTAATGTGTTCATATCCTTTAACCTAGAATTATGCCTTTAGAAGTTCTTCCTAAGAAAATAAACAATTAGTTGCACAAGATTTATGTATAAGAATTTATGATTAGTAAACTCTTCATAGAGGCTTCCCACATGGCACTAATGGTAAAGAACCTACCTACAATGCAGATTTGATAAGAGTTTCGAACTCTGGGTTGGGAAGATCCCCTGGAGGAGGGCAAGGCAACCCACTCCAGTATTCTTGCCTGGAGAATCCCATGGACAGAGGAGCCTGGAAGGCAACAGTCCATAGGGTCGCAAAGAGTCAAACACGACTGAAGCAGCATAGCGCAGCACAAACTTTTTATAATAATATAAACTTGGAAACAATTTAAATGTCCAATAATTAGAGATTGGCTAAAAAATTATAGCAATCTACACAACATCACCTTAAGCAACCATTAAATGATACCATGGACAACCTATCATAAACAGGAAAATCTATTGCTATTAATACTGAATGGGGGTAAAACAAGGGGATTGAATCCAGGTTTCCTGCATTGCAGGCAGATTCTTTACTGCCTGAGCCACCAGAGAGGCCCAAGAATACTGGAGTGGGTGGCCTATCCCTTCTCTAGGGGAACTTCCCAACCCAGGAATTGAACTGAGGTCTCCTGCATTGCAGGCATATTCTTTACCAGCTGCGCTACCTGGGAAGCCCAAACAAGTAGGCATAGTATGATCCCATTTTATACACATATCATATACTTATTAATATATATGTATTTATGCATAAATATAGATATATTTATATCTCTATATAAATAAAGGCTCCTCTGTCCATGGGATTCTCCAGGCAAGAATATTGGAGTGGGTTGCCATTCCCTTCTCCAGAGGATCTTCCCGACTCAGGGATCGAACCCAGGTTTCCTGCATTACAGGCAGATACTTTACTGTCTGAGCCACAGGGAAGTCAATATATATGTATATATGTATAAATATAGAGATAGTAAAAAATATCCATCAGAAAGAAAATGTTAACACTTGTCACCTCTGAGTGGTAGGATGTGAAGTAATTTTTTATCTATTTGCTTGTCATTATTTCTGCAATATGCATATATAATGAATTATACATTTGAACTTTTAAAACAATTCAAATGTATTAATTAGAAAAAGTATATTGTGTGTAATTAATAACAGAGATAATACAACTTTTTTAAACTTCACCTTTTGTTTTGTGGTGAATCTGAAACTTTTCAAAGAAAAGATGCTGAGACTCAAGAGGAAATACTGTGGAATCCAACCAAGACTGTTCAAACTACAGAATACAATAGTAGTCTCTAGTGAAGTGATTTTTAAGTGTCCTACTGTAATGTGGACACAATTTAATACAACAAAGTAAGGAAATCATAATAATTAAAATCAAATATCAGGGAAAACATTAGGAAAGCTGCAGAAATTTGACAAAGTTTTAAAATAGTTATCCAGAGTTTGGTGATGATATACATTAAATATAGAACCCTACACACAGAACAAGAAATCTTCCAGGTTATAAGTTGTTTATACATTGTACTTCCATTATGGGAGTTTGATGTATCCCCTGACACTACATAGTTAATAATGTAATGAGAAGAAAATTGAAAGGAACCTAAGAGACCATGGGGATTAGTAATAGGACCTAGGGACTTTCACCTCTAGTTCATTGTTTGGACTTAAGCCTACAACAACAAATGACTAAGAATTATAACCTATACTTCATTCCCAGTGGTTACAAGGTCCCTCTTGCCTGGAGGAAAGCATTCAAGAGGAACCCACGGAGATGGCACTTCTACTAGGACTTTGCAAACACTGTAGAAATTAAAACTTAGTCCTGATTCTTACTTATTCTCTAAATAATTATACAGGTATTAAAAGAGGCCATGAGAAAGTGAAAAAAAAAGTTAAGATGCAACTGACTTAAATTCCAAATGAAATCATCCAGTCTAACTTTCACAAAAGTTTTGGAAAGTTTTTATTAACACTAAACCATGCTATAATTAGAAGACAAACATGGTCAGTCCAAAAATATTTTAGATTTCACTTCAAATGTGATGCTCTAGCATCAAAAGTCCAAGATTTTAGTTATATTTAAAGCATGGTTTAAACCTCCCAATGAGCGTCTCCCAGTAAGTACCCTGAACTCATTTATTTTATATTTTCATAGCAAAATATTTACCCAATAGGGCTAAAAGTTTTCTATCGGATAATGAAGAATTATGTTGCAACTTGCTAACAAATGTTCCTTACTGTGAAGACCCAATTAGTTGTGTCTGTTTGACTCACACTGGCTTTCATTCAGAAACTGAATTTATGTGGCGAGACCTGTTCTTTTGAGAGATATGACTGGTGATTGAATAATGCTAAGTATACATGGCTAAAATCCCAAAATCTGACAAATTGGATTACTGCTTGTAGATTTAAATTCCAGTTGAGAGCATCTCACAGTTCCCAAGGGCCATCGCAAACTGTAACCATAAATGTTATTTATTCATGACTAAAGAAGACAAAATTAGTAGGTAGGGGGTTTGAGGGGCAGAGGTGGGAGGTTATTGGAAGGATAAATCTGTCAGCTATTTAGGTTAAATATAACATTCAGAAGCAGTTCTTTCAGATATAAAATGATTTGGCAAATTTCTAACAGGAGATTTTTTTTTTTTTTTGGTAATTCTTACCAAATAGATGTTAAAAATCATTTTACAGTAACATTATAGAGTGATAGCCCTAAAAATTTCACTTGTTTCCAATCTCAACTTCTGAAAAAAATGTTACTATCAGAAAAGAATAGGAAAAAAGACAAAATCAAATAGAGCTGCTTAAAAGAAATGTTACTGAAGCTAAATAGATGCTTCCTGATTCCAGCTGTTGGCTTTTTATTTTTTCTAAAAATCATATTTCAGATTAGAAACGTGAAAATCAGCTATGCTCAGAGTACCAGGTGCTCTTTAAACATAAAATATTGCTGGAGTATTGGGGAGTAAGGGAGGCCTTAATAGCCTGGGAAAAGCCAGTAATAAACAACTAAACCCTTTCCAGACTTCTAGAAATCCTGAAGACCAGGAACCAGCTTGAAAACAGAATCACCACAGGAGGAATCAATTAAACATACTCTAGGTTCTATGGAATTACATGACCCTATTTGGGTAATATAAATGCTTTGACAGTTGTGGGGGAAGAAAAAGATCTATTCTTCAGCTACTCATAGATGGCTTTAGAATAGATGAGATTCCTGACTCTGGTTATGTCTAACCACAAACCTGTGCACGCTGAGTATTTTAGTGACAAATAAATTTTAAGTTGTTTGCATGACAACAGGTACCTGGGTCATATAAGAAACTAATGAAGGGAATTTTTATTGAATGCTTTTATTGAACATTTCTTTTTTCCCATGTCCATAGTTAATTTACACTCATGTCTTTGATTTTGTGATGAGACTGTAGCTTTACCCTTCCTTTCTTAAAAGGTCAATTTTCTGATAGCAATTCAAATGTTCTAGTAAGATCCAAATTATGGACTTTTTGAGTGGTTTAATGCTCTCCTGAGATGGAAAAGCAATAAAATACCTTAGGTAGAACAGCCAGGTGGTGCTAGTGGTAAAGAACCCACCTTCCAATGCAGAAGACATGAGAGACACAGGTTCAATCCCTGGGTCAGGAAGATCCCCTGCTGGAAGGCATAGCAAGCCACTCCAGTACTTTTCCCTGGAGAATCCCATGGACAGAGGAGCCTGGCAGGCTATGATCCACAGGGTCACAAAGAGTTGGATACGACTGAATCAACTTAGCATAGCACAGCACAGAAATAGAAAAGCAATAAAATATCTTAGGTAGAAGAGCTATCTAAAATACACCAAGGTACTGATCCATTATCTGTATATGCTAATAATAGCACAGATAAGACTCACTGTTGAAGAGACATGTGCTTGGAATTCTGTTTTCTGAGCCAGCCATGGCCTCTTATGCTCAAAGGCATTTGTCTTTAGATATATTCTCCTGTGAAGAGTTAAGTTTGTTCAGGTATCAAACAGATAAACTTGACCACTTGAACAGTGTGTGTGGACCATTTGAACAATGCACAGAAAGCTAAGCACATCCTTAATAAGCAGAACCAGATTAGTCTCAGGTCTTGAGGACTCAGCTTCCTCATCCATAGACAGTAGGGGGTCTTCATTGCTGAGATTGATTCATGCCTCACACACAGTTCAGTTCAGCTCAGTTCAGCTGCTCAGTTGTGTCCAACTCTTTGCAACCCCATGGACTGCAGCACGCCATGCTTCCCTGTCCATCACCAACTCCTAGAGCTTGCTCAAACTCATGTCTATCGAGGTCTCACACACAGTAAGCCTCAAAACTCATGTCCTCTTTCTAGATCATAAAGCCACACAAAAGAAAATAAAATTACTTAGTTGTAGGAACTTTTTCACTTTGTTGGTTTTCAAGAATATTCTTGATTCATTATCATTTGTTTAAAATTTAAGTGTGTGTGTTTCTCCCTTCAGGAGCCTACTTCTCCAGTTTTCTTGATAAAGTTCAAAGTAGAAGCTTTAAATACATTGAGGTTCTTTATCTAGGAATAATCTATTACAGAGAAATCAGGGCAGACTCAGATTTTTTTGGTTTGAAATGTATACAATTTGGGGATGCTCTTTATGAAAAAGAATAATTATGAATATAAAGTTAGGTGTAAGGTCTTAGAAATTTGAGATAGAAATGAATATAGGGCTGCACAAGCGAGGGGGCTCTGAAGTTTCATAAACTTCAAGGTAAATCCACCTCTGATAGCAGTTTTAACATCAAAAGCATCATCTACTAGTTTCATTTTTAATGCTTCAGCCTGAAAAAATTGGATTGGTCAAAAAGTTCATTTGGTTTTAAGTAAAACTATAAAGATGCATTTTTTATTTTTACCAAGAACTTTATTGAACAACATATTCACTAACCGAATGAACTTCTTGTCCAAACCAATAATTTGTGAAAAGAAGGCAACATAGTACTGTATAATATTATGAAAGCAGAATTTTTCTTACTCAGATAATTTTACATGTATAAAAGAGCCAAAGAAATCCTAGAGCCAATGTCTCTAATAAGTCAAGAATTCTTTATTCTCAAAAATTAATTCTTGTAGCTTGCTTTGTTTATAGCAGTAACTACAATTTTAAGTGTAGACAGAACTTTGTAGGAACTTATCAGATCTAAAATATACCACAATTCTTCAGAAGACATTAGTCTTGATCATAAAGAGACTCTTCTTTTTAGAGGAAACAGTTTTACACCCCTAACATTATTTTCTTCAAAAACTTTTGGAAAATAAAATTACCATACATCAAGAGAGGTATATGATATTAATAGTAAATCTAGTATCTGTTATTGTAGCCAATCTATAATTCCAGACTAATCCTATACATTTAATGACATACAAACTGTAAATGTTTCATAAATCAAAATAACTTCCTGACAATAGCCACTGTCTCTACTTATTTTTCACTCTCATTATTTTTTACTCAGTCTTCAACCTGCTGCAATCTGGTTTTCACTCCCACACCTCCAACTAAACTTCTCTCTTCAAGGTCAAATACAGCCTTGTTTCTAAATCCAGTTGACATTTCTCAATGCTTGAAATCCACTTACATAGCATCATGCAGCCCAGGTTGTCTAATGTGGCAAACAAGGCCTCTAAATCCAACCCCAGCTTATCCCTCCAGCTTCAACTTTCTTTTCCTCCACTACTTGATCTCTCAACCCCATTTATATTACATTGCTTACAGCTCTTCTGGAGGCTCTCTAAGCCTTAGTGAAGGGTCGTTTCCTCCCTTGTCAGTGACTAGTTTGACTTATCCTCCAAGACTGCCTTAAATGTCCTCCTTTTGGGAAACAACTCTTCCTTGGCCTTCCAAAATGAGGTGAATTGCCTCTTCCTGTGGTCTCTGTACCGCCCCTTTGCATTGCTTAAACTTTTGACACCTCTCCAGACTATAATATCTTTAGGGGCATGGTGGTAAACCCAATGCTTAGTACATAGTATGTGTTCTACAGATATTTGTAGAAAAAGTAAGGGACCAATAAAAAATTTTAAAAACAATTTGTAAAATAAATAACACACATCCAGCCACAAAAACCATCCAGATGATATTACATAGATATTTGATGAAGTTTTACTTTCTGTTCATAGGATTCAATTATAGCAACCAAATACATTTAAAAATTTCAAATAAAGTGCAATACCAGTTAATCAGCACACAATCACTTAATTAAATCTAAATAGCAAATTAAATACTGATATTTCTGTATGACAGTAAAAACAAAAATAAATTAGTTACTACATTGCTGCCCATAAATAGTTTGACTATTAGGTTTACATTTCACAGAATGTACTGATTTAACAGGCTACTTGAAGAGCATATAGTCATTGACTTCACAGTGATTTTATAATTTAGGAATAGTCTATTAATCAGTTTCAAATAAATGATTAAAAGCTTTCTCACATAAACATTACAAACTAGAAGTTAGACTCAGTGCATCACCACTTAACAACAACAGAAACGCATGTTCACTTCTATTGGCAAAGGACTTTTGTGTTTGGTTGTATCTTAAACATTGTATGAGTTTAAAAATCTCACTGTTGTCCAAATAGTGAAGCAAAAGAATAAGACACAAATCCTCACTTTTACAAATTTGCACTTTAAGAAATCTAGTTGGAAACACTAAAACATACACAAATTAACTCTACTGTGTTTCCAAGATCCATTAAGCAAGCAGTCTCTTTAGGTCTGTCAATAGTCCAAAGAAAATGGTAGCAAAACAGAGTCACAAAGAGAAGATGATAAACATTTATCGAAGCCAATCACTCTTGACCAGAGGGTAAGAGGAAGAGAAGAAGAGAGACATATTCTTGATAATATTCGTCAGTGTGCCATGAGATTCTTCAACTAAACCAGAGCTTCCAAGAAAAAAACTAATCATTCAATAAGCCATCCACACATTTTTCTTGAGAATTTCATGCCATGTGCTAACACAGAGGTGGATAGCCCCTGCCTTGTGTAGCTTAGACTTAGATATAATGAATGTTTGAAAGTAGTTTATAACTGGGGGAAAACAAGAATCTCTTAACTCCCACCTTAATAATATGCCTTTATAACTTTACTCTGTTATTATAAACCACTTCCTAGATGTGGTAACTATCTTACAACCATGTAGAATGAGTCTCAAGAAATACCTGTGATTCCTCCAGAAAGGATTAAGCATAACCTGTCTCCCCTACCACAGAGAAAATCAAAGGTAAGCTTTACAAAATATTACAAAATATGAAGAAATGTTTGAAATTAAATGTTAAGAAAGAATAAAACAACATGCAACATCTTGTATATACATTAATATAATGTACATGCTCAAAAATAACAATCCTGTCTGCATGTGTGAGTGCATGCACAACTAAATCACTTCAGTCGTGTCTGACTCTGTGATCCCACAGACTGTAGCCCACCAGGCTCCTCTGTCCATGGGATTCTCAGGCAAGAATTTTGGAGTGGGTTGCTACACCCTCCTTCAGCGGATCTTCCCAGCCCAGGGATCGAATCCATGTCTCTTAAGTCTCCTGTATTAACAGGTGGGCTCTTTACCACAAGTACCACCTGGGAAGTCTAATACTGTCTACATTTACATATAAGCTTAGAATAAATATGGGGCAAAGAGAGAAACAGAGAGCAAGGGAGCATATGGAAAAGGCTGGAAAGAAATACAACCAAATGTTAACAGCAGTTTTCTCTTAGAATGATAATGTTTAAGTCATTTTCATTGTAGATGATTTTAAGGAGAAGAGGGTGACAGAGGATAAGATGGTTGGATGGCATCACTGACTCAATGGACGTGAGTTTGAGCAAACTCCAGGAGACAGTGAAGGACAGGGAAGTCTGGTGTGCTGCAGTCAATGGGGACACAAAGAGTCAGACACGACTGAGTCACTGAACAACAACAATTTTTACAAACTTCTACACTGAGCAAATATTACTTTTAAAAATTAAAAAAAAAAGACAAATACTGTTGTCAAAAAGAGTCATTAGGAAGAAGGAAGCTTGAGAATGCTTAGAAACATGATAAATTCATTTTTAACTGCTAGCAAACTACTAAAAATAAGCTTCTAGCCAATTAAAATGTTAAAACCCATTGTCCATATTCCTTTAATATACTTTAATGTACTTCTTCTTAAAAAAATAAGTGCTATTTTGTCTAAAGTAAAGCTGATTCATCCATTATTTTTAAGTTGCTAGTTATTAGTGAACTCCGGCCAAGAATTTCTGAAAGTTTTTGAAAGAAGACTAAGTGATAGAAACTCAGCATGTGTACACAGCCGAACCCCATTTCCTCCAGTGGTTGGATATTTCCTCAGAGAGAAGAGAAAATAACTCCTTAATATAGCAAAACTTATATGCAAACTAAGTCTTCACAATACACAGTGAAGGAAAATAATAACCAGATATTCATAGAATTTGCCAGATGTTTAAACTAGCTATTTGGAGATTCAAGAATGAGAATAGGTTTCATTTTTATGTATCTGAATGTGATCATTTGAACCATAAACCATTTTGCATTGCACCTTCCCTCCAAGCCAAACATTCAATAAAAGATGAGGATGACAACAAAGACCACACTACGTAATGTCTTTACTGCTCATTCCACAAACATCTGATGAGTATCTACCAAGTGTAAGGCTATCCTCATTTCTTCAGCAATACAAAGATAAAACTACTTTCAGCTCCAGGTGGGTGGGAGCTCGGCTCCAGCACAGGCTATGGGCAGTATCTTGGGAGCTTGCAGTAAGGCAATATACAGTATATACATATACTGTATATACAATATACAGTAAGGCAGATACAAGGGTCACTTGACCAAAGACTACAGAGCATAGTGCTAAGCAGAAATAATATTAATACAAAAGGTAATCTCCAGGAGAAACACCAAAATCAAAGTCAGGTTAACCAAGTGAATTGTCAGCCCAAAGGAGGATACAGGGACTCCTAATAAGAGGCAACAGGTAGAAATCAAGATAGACAGACAGATTCATCGGCTAGGGACCGGCAGAGGATTTTCCTACGGCAGAGGACATTCTGCATAAAACTTCGTAGAGCATGTTCTGCAATGCGGCCCGGAAGGGAGGCAGACAAACAGTCCCTGACTTCAAGAAAATCAGAGCCTGGCAGAAGGGATGAGATCCATGTCATCCTGCACACTTACATGTCAGCTCCACCCAACAGCTCCTTAAGCCTTGAAACATGCCTCAGTCAAATGCTCAACTTGTGTTGTGTGAATAGATGATAATAATGATGGTGATGTCAAAGAGACAAAGGAGGCTGTAGATAAAGAGATTGGACAGGGAGGTGGAATGCTCCAAAGACAAGGTGTCAAGACACCTAGTTCTAGTCCTTCGCTCTACAACTAACAAGGGTTAAGCTGGATAAGTCATCTAAGTTCCAATTTCCTCATGAGAATTAGAGCAGACGGCTGCTAAGATCCACTTTTTCTTCTTTTTCCTTTTCTCCATAAAAGGAATTCATCTTAGATCAGATTGGAAAGTCCTTTTTGATCCTGCCATTCTTCCAACTGTATTGAATAAATTCAAGTATTTTATAACTCTTGTCCTTTTTCAAAATTAACTGCAACTGAATCATCTGCTTGAACAGAGTTATTTAAAAAAAAAAAAAAAAAACTTAAATCCAAGCAATATCTTTGTGATATCTCCCTTGTGGATATATAAACTTTTAGCCTCTTACCTTGAATACAGTTTCCATATTTGCCCTATTTAATCAACGATAAAAGTCAGATATTTCATTCCTTATACTTTTTCCGTTAGCAGCATACTATAAATTCCAAGAAGAAAGGGATTTTTTTTCCCTTTCCACATTCTACAGTGAGAAAGAAGTTAATGCTAGTTTATCAAAATAATTTATGCCTTAAAATTCATCCAAGGGCAGAGAGAAAATAATAATGTCCATTCCATTTTAGGCTTTGGTCTCAGCAGTTCCATTGGTATAGGATAAGACATACTAAAGAGGGAAAATCATAAATCAGTTTTAGTAATTCTATTACACCTTTTAAAAAACATTTTCAAAGAGATTTTGAAACCTGCTTTGCTATCTTTAATCAGTATCAAGATACAAGATTAAGTATTCACAAAAGGACAGATAAGGGAGATTTTCTATTCAAATAAAAATTCACAACAAAAGGGAAAAAGACTTCAAATAAAGTAAACAAAATTGGAAAGTAAAACACAGAAAATTCTAAAAGTCAACAGAATATTACGGAAAGATTCCAAACTCACAAAAGTGTCGGAGAGTGATGACCCATTTCAATAAATTACATATTGAAATAAAATTACTGATTTTCAGAGGACGTTATTTCTAATTTCATGCTCCACAGTGCAGCCATCTCAAAATCTCATCAGCCTTGATTAGTTAAATGAAGCTTCCGGAAAAGCTAATTTTGAAAACAGAGAGGGAGGAACTTGTTGCTGAAAACAAAATAAAGCTTCACATCTGTGTCCACATCTGAAGTTGCTTTGTAAGATCTGATAACTTGTTAGAAAGCAACTTTGGTTTTTTTGGGTTTTTTTTTTTTTGCCAGGCCATGGATTTACATCATACATTTTTTCTCTCCAAGGAAATTCTAATTACTGGTTCCAATCATTTCTGATTGATTTGCTTTTTATTCATCCAAGGTATTCTCTGCTCTATGATGAAATCAAGCCTTCAATAAAATTCCAAAAATTTCAGAACAATTTACAAGCTCCAGATGACTGAAAGTTTTCTCATGTCCGTTTGGCATTTAGAAGAAGAATTTCACCAAGTATATTCTGAAGAAGAATACATCTGGCATTCACTAAAACAAAGAACTCACCAATGACATAATTGAGGCAAATTAATATCACATAAAAGCAAATTTGCCAATATTCTTTGAGGCCAAAGCTGCAATCCAACTTCCATGTATTTCAACAAGTCTTCTTCTAAAGCACAGGCCACCAATCACATAGGTTAATGGTTTGGTGGTGTTTCAGCAATCAATTTCATAAACACACATTATCTTCTGTGGAGTGTGTGTGTGTGTGCGTGTGTGTGTGTGTGTATTTGAAAAGACTCAGGTGTGTGCTGAAAACCCTCTTAAAATTCATATTTTCTCTTGGCCTGATGCTGACTTCAATTCAGCGACAAAAGATAAGATTAAAATAAAAGAAACTTAGCACTAAAAAGACTATTAAAGATTGTTTAATAAAGGCAAGTATATCAGAAATTCATATGTGTATTCACCACAAGAAAATTTTCTTGGATAATAATGGTAAACTTAGTTATTTAAAAAATGCTGATTTTTAAGCATCAATATGAAAGCAGCCCAAGAAAATAAATAAGTGAATCAACATTATTCTTGCAAGATGATGTTACAGGGGCTATCAGTAGCCAGTAATCAAATTTTATCATGATACTAAGAAACCTAGTGTTTAACAAAAAAGCTCTTTTTATGGAAGGCAAAGGCTTGTACAGGCAAATCTGATCCCAACATTGGCTTCTCTTTCAACAGATTCATAAGGGCATATACTTTCACAAACCAACTGCACCCAAATATAGTCTGATTTGGTTATATGGCCAAAAGTGATAGTTATAACTATAACTTTTAAAGTTATAACACATTTCTGCTATTCATGTGTTGGTCTCTAGAATACCAGGGGTTCCCAAAGCGGGACACAGCGTGCACCTTAATCAGCCACTCCTAGAACTGAGCTACACTCACAGGCATCTTTGTTTTAGATGTAAATGGAGACTTAAAGCACACTGTGTAGTCATCAACATCTGTGAATTCCTTCTAAACTGTGATTGCTATCCCCACCCGCCCCAACCAAACAGATCTTCAAATCTTTAACATTTCAGACTCCTAAGGGCTCAGAGCAATTTAACAAGGTGAATTTATTGCAGTTTCCAATTACAGTCTGCTCAACCTACATATCAGTTTGAATCTCTGTAGTGGCACCACAATGCTTCTGTTCGATCCCTGAAATCCTAAATTCTGTTGATAGTGGGGAAGGAGTAACAGAGATGAACATTCAGAACAAGGGCCCTGGCACCAAACAGCCTGCTTTTTTTTTTTTCATCTCTCCCTCCATCCTAGTTTGTTTTTGTTTTTGTTTTTTTCATTTATTTTTATTAGTTAGAGGCTAATTACTTTACAATATTGTAGTGGTTTTTGCCATACATTGACATGAATCAGCCATGGATTTACATGTGTTCCCCATCCTGAACCCCCCTCCCACCTCCCTCCCCATCCCATCCCTCTGGGTCATCCCAGTGCACCAGCCCCAAGCACTTGTCTTAGGCATCCAACCTGGACTGGCGATCTGTTTCACACTTGATAATATACATGTTTTGATGCTGTTCTCTCAGATCATCCCACCCTCGCCTTCTCCCATAGAGTCCAAAAGTCGGTTCTAGACATCTGTGTCTCTTTTTCTGTCTTGCCTGCTTTTGAATCCCCACTTTGCTGCTCACTACTGTATGAAGAAAGCAAGTTACTAAACTGCTTGGTGACTCAATTTCTTTTTTAGTAAAACAGCCACAATAATAGTTCTGTTACACATGGTGTAATGACTATGAAAATGGTAACTACTGCTATTTACTACCAGTAAAAAAGTATAATTTCATAAGCCACTTGAAATCCAAGGAATTAGATATCTCAGATCCATTTATTCAAAAAATACTATTGTCTGAGGACATTGTTCAGAGTGGGGCCACAGATTTCTATGATCCAGTCATCAAACTGCAGCAGACTAAGTGTCCAGACCCTGATTCTTCTAAATATCCCATAAATTAGAGAGAGTTACACACAAAAATATGAAAAAATTTTTTAACCTTAATGACCTTTTTCATTCAATCATTCAGTTAATCTGATTACCTGACTTAAGTCACCGTGATCAGTAATAACAACTACAGCACTAGCTATGTGCAAAGAACTGTACTAAAGCCTTTATGTGCATTTTCTTATTTAATACTCATAAAAACTCTATGAGTTAGGAATTATAATTATTCCCATCTCACATATGAGGAACTGAGGTCCCAAAAGAGTTAAGTAACTTTCCCAAGTTCACACAATGAGTAAGTGGCACAGCAGGACTTGAACCCAGGCTCTCTGGACCCAAGCCCTACACTACACTAACTCCTCATTGGGGGTTATCTTAGGGTATGTCCATTATTTCTGAACCAACTACTGTATCTATAGATTTGATATTGATTGGCACAGTCTGAGCCACATGATCACCCAAAAAGTCAGAGGAAAAATAAGTTCTCTACAAACTATTTGAAGTGGAAATTCTCAAGACCAGATGGTGGTGTCTGGATTGAAGAACCACAAGAATAAGCAGGCAAAGGATACAGCAGTTCCCAGTTATCCGTGGTTTTGCTTCCCACAGTTTCAGTCACCCAAGATCAACTATGGTCTGAAAATATTATATTGAAAATTCCATAAATAAACAACTCAAGTTTTAAATTGCACCATTCTGAGTGTCATGATGAAATCTGGAGCTGTCCTGCTCCATCTTTCCTGAGATCCTAACCATCGACATCATCTGCCTACACCCAGTCAAAGACATCATCATGGTCCAATGACCCAGGATCACCAGAAGCAGATGATACTCCTTCTGGCTTATTGTCAGAACATCAATAGCAGCCTAATGTTAAGTCACAATTTCTGTTGTCATTCACCTCATTCATCTCATCACGTGAGCATTTTATCACCTCACATCATCACAAGAAGTGTGAGTAGAGTATAATAAGATATTTTTAGAGAGACTATATAACTTTTATCACAGTATATTATTATAATTGTTCCATTTTATTATTAGTTACTGTTGTTATCTCTTGTGAAAGTGAAAGTGTTAGTCACTCAATCGTGTCCGACTCTTTGCGACCCCCATGGACTGTAGCCTACCAGACTCCTCTGTCCATGGAATTCTCCAGGTAAGAATACTGAAGTGGGCTGCCATTTCCTTCTCCAGGGGATCTTCCCGATCCAGGGATTAAACCCAGGTCTCCCGCATTGCAGGCAGACTCTTTACTGACTGAACCACCAGGGAAGAGCTGTTATCTCTTACTGTGCCTAATTTATAAGTTAAACTTTATAAGTATGTATGCCTAAGAAAAATATAGTATATATAAACCAGTACTTTCCATAGTTTCAGCATCCACTGGAGGCCTTGGAATGCACACTCTCTGGATAGAGGGGGATGACAGTGTAAATGAAAATAAAAGTTCAAGGTAAATGCCCCAGGTCCTGGCCTGCCTTGTAGCTCAGAGTTCAGTTCAGTTCAGTCGGTCAGTTGTGCCTGACTCTTTGCAGCCCCATGGACTGCAGCACACCCGGCTTTCTTGTCCATCAACAACTCCCGGAGCTTGCTCAAACTCAAGTCCATCAAGTCGGTGATGCCATCCAACCATCTCATCCTCTGTCATCCCCTTCTCCTCCCGCCTTCAATTTTTTTTCAGCATCAGGGTCTTTTCCAATGAGTCAGTTCTTCACATCAGGTGGCCAAAGGATTGCAGTTTCAGATTCAGTATCAGTCCTTCCAATGAATATTTTTCAGGACTGATTTCCTTTAGGATTGACTGGTTGGATCTCCTTGCAGTCCAAGGGGCTCTCAAGAGTCTTCTCCAACACCACAGTTCAAAAAGATCAATGCTTCGATGCTCATCTTTCTTTATAGTCCAACTCTCACATCCATACATGACCACTGGAAAAACCATAGCTTTAACTAGATAGGACCTTTGTTGGAAAACTGATGTTTCTGCTTTTTAATATGTTGTCTAGGTTTGTCATAGCTTTTCTTCCAAGGAGCAAGCGTCTTTTAATTTCATGGCTGCAGTCACCAACTGCGGTGCTTTTGGAGCCCCCCAAAAATAGTCTCTCACTGTTTCCGCTGTTTCCCCATCTATTTGCTATGAAGTAATTAGACCAGATGCCATGATATTAGTTTTCTGAATGCTGAGTTTTAAGCTAACTTATTCACTGTCCTCTTTCACTTTCACCAAGAGGCTCTTTAGTTATTCTTCACTTTCTGCCATAAGCGTGGTGCCACCTGCATATCTGAGGTTATTGATATTTCTCCCGGCAATCTTGATTCCAGCTTGTGCTTCATCCAGCCCAGCATTTCACATGATGCACTCTGCATATAAGTTAAATAAGCAGGGTGACAATATGCAGCCTTGACACACTCCTTTCCCAATTTGGAACTAGTCTGTTGTTCCATGTCCAGTTCTAACTGTTGCTTCTTGACCTGCATACAGATTTCTCAGGAGGCAGGTAAGGTGGTCTGGTATTCCCATCTCTTGAAGAATTTTCCACAGTTTGTTGTGAACCACACAGTCAAAGGCTTTGGCCTAGTCAATAAAGCAGAAGTAGATGTTCTTCTGGAATGATCTTGCTATTTCAATGATATAATGATGCTGGCAATTTGATCTTTGGTCCTTCTGCCTTTTCTAAAACCAGCTTGAACATCTGGAAGTTCACAGTTCATGTACTGTTGAAGCCTCCCTTGGAGAATTTTGACATTACTTTGCTAGCGTGTGAGATGAGTGCAATTGTGTGGTAGTTTGAGCATTCTTTGGCATTGCCTTTCCTTGGGATTGGAATGAAAACTGACCTTTTCCAGTCCTGTGGCCACTGCTTAGTTTTCCAAATTTGCTGACGTATTGAGTGCAGCACTTTCACAGCATCATCTTTTAGGATTTAAAATAGCTCAACTGGAATTCCATCACCTCCACTAGCTTTGTTTGGAGTGAGACTTTCTAAGGCCCACTTGACTTCACATTCCAGAATGTCTGCCTCTAGGTGAGTGATCACACTATTATGGTTATCTGGGTCATGAAGATCTTTTTTATATAGTTCTTCTGTGTATTCTTGCCACCTCTTCTTAATATCTTCTGCTTCTGTTAGGTCCATACCATTTCCGTCCTTTATTGTGCCCATCTTTGCATGGAATACTCCCTTGGTATCTCTAATTTTCTTGAAGAGATTTCTAGCCTTTCCCATTCTATTGCTTTCCTCTATTTCTTTGCACTGATCACTGAGGAAGGCTTTCTTATCTCTCCTTGCTATTCTTTGGAACTCTGCACTCCATGGGTATATCTTTTCTCCTTTGCCTTTAGCTTCTCTTCTTTTCTCAGTTATTTGTAAGGCCTCCTCAAATAACCATTTTACCTTTTTTGCATTTCTTTTTCTTGGGGATTATCTCGATCACTGCCTCGTGTACAATGTCATGAAGCTCCGTCCATAGTTCTTCAGGCACTCTGCCTATCAGATCTAATCCCTTGAATCTATTGGTCACTTCTACTGTATAATCACAAGGGATTTTATTTAGATCATACCTGGTTGGTCTAGTAGCTTTCCCCACTTTCTTCAATTAAGTCTGAATTTGGCAACAAGGAGTTCATGATCTGAGCCACAGTTAGCTTCCGGTCTTTTTTTTGCTGACTGTATAGAGCTTCTCCATCTTTGGCTGCAAAGAATATAATTAATATGATTTCAGTACTGACCATCTGGTGATGTCCACGTGTAGAGTCTTCTCTTGTGTTGTTGGAAGAGGGCATTTGCTATGACTAGTGCATTCTCTTGGCAAAACTCTGTCAGCCTTTGCCCTGCTTCATTTTTTAGTCCAAGGCCAACTTTGCCTGTTACTCAAAGTATCTGTTGACTTCCTACTTTTGCATTCCAGTCCCCTATAATGAAAAGACATCTTTTCTTGGTGTTAGTTCTAGAAGGTCTTGTGGGTCTTCATAGAACCGTTGAAATTTAGCTTCTTCAGCATTACTGGTTGGGGCATAGACTTGGATTGCTGTGATCCTGAATGTGGCTTGCAGAGGCAAACCTAAATCTGGAAGTCCTGACAGCTCATGTAGAGTGAGTTGCCTTCCAGTCAGAGAAACCTGGAGTCATGGGCCCAGTGTTCTTGTCCTAGGCTCACCAGCACACAGAGACAACTTAAACCACTAGAGAAGACAGTACTTCTGCCATCTCACCAGACCTAACAGCCAGTTTCTGGACTTTGACATTCTTCTTTTACTGGCACTAGAGAAGACAATACTTCTGCCACAACTTACCAGACCTAACAGCCAGGTTTTAGACTTTGATATTCTTCTCCTACTAGCACTGAGTCATTTCCCCTTATGTTTTGGACATAGGAAATTTTCCTTTGTGTACTTAGGGGGCATTCTATGAGCAAGACTGCTCATGGCCCACCACTGTAAGGAAAGAAACGACGAACAGGCAAAAGCAATGTGAGAAATACAGGTAAGTAGAATGTGACAACAACAGGTAGGTTCAATATAATAACTACAAATAAATGTTGTTACCCAGGTCAGTGCTTGTGTAAAACTGACACAAAGAAATTGAGCAACTGCTATGATTATCCAGCTAAAGCACAGCAAAAGTCCAGGCAAGAACTCCTGGGTCCTTTCATATTTTCTTTCTACCACACCTTTTCTCTACACTTTTTTTTGTTTTGGCCGCACCACACAGTTTTCAGGATCTTAGTTCCCATACCAGGCATCAAATCCAGATCTCAGCAGTGAAAGCTCAGAGTCCTAACCACTGGCTTGCCAAGGAATCCCTTTCCTATACCTTTAAGTTTGCCTGGGATTGAGGGCTTTCCAAAGATATTGAACTTCCAGTGCAAAAACTGGAAAAGTCCTAGGAAAACTGGGATGAGTCAATCACCCTGCCATTAATCCCTACATAATTGTTCCATCTTCACTGCCTTCTTAACTGAATTCATTTTTTTCACAGATTTTACTTTCCAGTTACCCACACACTAGTGAATATTATTAATCAGGTTTTAACCACAAGATTTGTGGCTCCACGCCTCAATTAAAGCTTGTGGGTGCTTGAGACTTCTAATTATTTTCAGGGAATTTTTTTTTTTTAAGGGGAAAAAAAAAAGTGAAGTCAGTCATTTCCGACTCCTTGTGACCCCATGTACTGGGCTCCTCTGGACTCCTACCAGGCTCCTCTGTCCATGGGATTTTCCAGGAAAGAGTACTGGAGTGGGCTGCCATTTCCTTCTCCATTTAAAAAGGGAGAAATAGTAAAAATTTTCTTTGTGATACATATAGTATAATAGTTGGCAAACTAGAAAAGAGAGGGCTCCCTTATCACTGGTCATTTTTCAAATCCTATGAAGAGAAGCCAGAGTTGTCTTCCAGAGGCAGTGACTATTAAAGGAAGATCTCAATTCTTAAACCTTTGAAAATCACAAACACACACACAAAGGTAAGAGGATGGAGGGGGACCCAGAAGCTGATCCATGCAGAAGTGGTCGGAACACTCAACTTGCCCCAGGACAGAAAGCCTGGGAAGCTCTCCCAATAGACTCTCCTAAGAAACAGCCAAGGCCTGGCACTCCGGAGTGCAGGACACAGGTACAACACTTCACAGGAACCAGAGCTCCCAGAGTGGGATTCTTCCTCATGTTAACAGCAAGATGTTTTCTGTTTCAAGTAACTGAACACCTGACTCAAACTGGCTTGAGCCTTAAGGAAATATATTACCTCACAAAACAGGGGTGCAGAGTGAGGGCAGAGTTCAAGTTTGGCTAATTTGGAAGCTCAACAATCAGGGCCACATTATGACTTTCTGGTCCCTGGGCAGTTTTACCTTCTTGGGCCCTTTTCTCCATAAAAATTATATTTTACAACTGCAATAGTATAGGGACAAATATAATCCAGACTGGATGATATTTATTTATTCCTTCTGCCTTTAAAAATTAAAATATTGTGGAGAGGACTTCCCTAGTGATTCAGTGGTTAAGAATCCACCTGCTGTTACAGGACACATGAATTCAATCCCTTCTCTGGGAAGATTCCACATTCTATGGGGCAACTAAGCCCAGGCATCAGAACTACTGAGCTCACCTACAGCCTGTGCTCCACAACAAGAGCGGTCACCACAATGAGAAGCCCATGCACCACAACTAGAGAGCAGCCCCTTACTCACCAACTAGAGACAGCCCTCAAGCAGTAACGAAGACCCACCACAGCCAAACATTAATTAATTAATTAATTTTAAAAAACACTGTGGAGGACCCCTAAAAGTATCATGAGTTCTAGGGTCAGTTGGCCCTCTGAACAATCCATCAAGATCCAGGTTCTCTCTGTGTGGCTGGCCACACAGCATGTATGACCTTTTTATGCTCAGGCTGACTTACCTCTGGGCTGTGTTACGGCTGCCAGTGGCAATGGAGGCAAAGGGCTCCACTGTTCTCCAGTGTGGGCTTAGGAGACCTTTCACCTAGGAAAGAAATCCGTTCCCTCAGGTCTGATTGGTTGAGGTGGGACAATGGGCTATCCTGAAACAACAGCCAGAGAATGCCATTGCTGATTTCATTACCTTAGACCCGTCAGGAGATGCCCTATTGTAAGGAATATCTAAAGAATCCTGGGTTAAGTTAAGATGGAGGAACAGTCTACTATAGCCTATCACACTATATATTCTAATATCTCAAAATAATCATTCACCTGTATTTGATATTTACCATGAGTTTCTTACCTAGTCCCCACAACCTTAAGAAAGAAAGTGTGTTATCCTTCCCATTTTATAGAAGCAGGAACTGAGGCTTATAGCGCTTACAAGATTTCCCAAAGGTAAGATTTTGTAAATAGTAAATAGAGGTCAAAACATAAAAGAAAAAATTGCTAGACTTCATCAAAAATAAAAATGTTTGCTCTGAAAAAAACAGCTTTAAGAGAATGAAAAGGAAAAACAAAGACTGAGAGAACAGATTCAAAAATCTGACAAAGAACTTGCAGGGAGACTATATTTTTTAAAAAGCTCTTACTATTAATAAGACAAAAAAAAAAACAAAAATAAATAAACGAAAGATTTGAATGGGGTCTTCACAAAAGAAAACACATTGGTGGATAATGAGCATATAAAAAAGTTCAATATCATTAGATATCAGAGAAATGTAATACACAACCATGATGAGCTACCACTTACACACCTGCCATAAAATGGCTAGCATTATAAATTGCTGACAATATCACAAAGAGTTTCACATACTGCTGGTAGGAATGTAAAGTGGTATGGCTACTTTGGGAAACATTTTGGCACTTTCTTATAAAGTTAAACATACCTATACCATATGACCCAGAAATTCCACTCCTAAGTATTTATCTAAATGAAGGGAAAATATATGTTCACACAAAGATTTCTACATTAAATGTCCATGATGGCTTTATTCACAAACAATCCAAATACCCACCAATACCCATGAACAGATAAACAAACCAGGGTATATCCACACAGTGGAACGATACTCATTAATTTAAAAGGAGTGAACTTCTGATATACCTAACAGCAAGGATGCATCTCAAAAGTATGCTGAGTGAAGGAAGCCAGATGCAAAAATGTACATGTTCTAGGATTCCATTTACATGAACTTCTGTTGGAAAATGACAGCAGGGGAGCGAGGGTGTAACTAAGGAGAAAGATGAGGAAGCTAAAATAGTTTGTGTGGAAGATGGTGGTGTCAGAGGCCAGTATGGTCATGAAAGAAGTGATGAGAAATTGTTCAGTTCTGGATACATTTTAAAGATGGAGCCAACAGAGTTTTCTGAAGAACTGAATGCAGGGTGTGTGAGAAAAAAGTGAAATCAAGGATGACTCTGTGACCTTGGGTCTAAACAAACGGAAAGATGAAACTGCTGTTCATTAAGATGGTGAAGCAGGTGGGCAGAGAAGGCTGGGACGGAGTGAAAGTCAGCAGACTGTTCAGTCTGAAATGTCCACTAGGTGCACAAATGAAGATGGCAGATCAGGAGTTGAATGTACAGGAACAATTCCTGGCTGGAGATAGAAATTTGGGGTTTTTAACCCCTTTTTTCCTGGGGAAAGGGCTAAAGATAGGTAAAAAGAACTCAAAAAGTAGAAGAAAATGTCTAGACAGATCTTCTTACTGTACAAAAGCAAAGATACAATTTACTAAACTTTGGAGGTCACTAATGACTGGGGAAACAAACATTGGAATTCTGGCACCAAAATCTTCAATACTATTAACAAAACCCCATACACTAAAATAACTGTGGTGAAGCTCCTCTAATCTTGTCCACTGTTGTGTGGCTTGCAACCAAACTGGCAAGGCTGGCAACCTACTACATACCCCAGAGATAAGGACAGAGGCTTCCCCCTGGCAGCCTCTCTCTCTCTCTTGCATTCCCTATCATTTGATGCCCTTTGGTCCGCAGGGAAAGAGAAGGAGCTGTTGGGCAGAGCCTCTGCCCCTGCTGAGGGGGTGCTGAACCAACAACTTCAACTTGCACATTGTCTCATTCATGAAACTGTATTTTCTTCAGAAGTCATAACTGCCTTGGAGGCAAACTATTAATCTGACTTTAGAGCTGGAGCTTTCAAAGATAACCACAATCTGTGTGGTATGACTTGAAGAAGCCAGAAAAAAAATTTTTTTTCTCTCCAAATTCCTGAAATTCCACGATTAGTATGAAAGGTGAGAGCAAAATATCCAACTTGGAATGACCAAGGTTGGGGACTCCCACAAATGAACCAGTGGAGAGAGGAAAAGCAGTAGGTGATAAAAGGAAGGGGGGCGGGGGGGAGTGTGTTTGAGAGACCAAAACCAAAGCAACCTCAAAATTTTGTGTGAGTTCTACTTGGCCTAGTCCCAACACCTCGCACACAGTAAGTCACAAATATTTGTTGAATGAATGCTCTTTTTTCTATATTTGAGGAAGTAGACACTCCCCATCCCCCCCCCCCCAAAAGTATCTTAAAGTAAAGGCGAAAGAACTAGTCCTATAAATGGGGTTAATTCACTCTCCTGGGATTCACTTATTGTTAAAAAAAAAAAAAAAGGCAATTTCTCAGGACGCTCGCAAGCTCTCTGGGAGAGCAGTTTTCCACTCCGCGGGGCAAGAGAAATTTCCCGGGAGGCTGGAGCATCACCAAGGCCTATTCAAATCCCAAACATCACATGCCAAACGTGCCATCTTCTGCCTAGAGCTCCGGCACGTCTGGGAACTAAGGTTGAGGGGCCGGGAGGGGCGGGCAGGCGGCCCCGGGAGGAAGGGGCGCAGACCCAGCTGCGCGGCTCGCCCTCCCTCCGGGTTTGCAGCGCTCAGCTCAGCCCTTGCGCCTCCCTCAGCTCTCTCCTCCGCCCCCCCTTCGCCCTCCCCTTTCCCTCCTTTTCTCCTCCTCCTCCTGCCGCCGCGGCCGCTGCCAGACCTCGCCAGTTCAGACCCACGGGGCTGCCCTCCCCTGCGCTCTCCCCTCGCTGCCCGGGCCCGGAGCGCAGCGCGGCCGCGCAGGTAGGAGCCCCGGAGCGGGGGTCACACCAGCGCACCCAGTGCCCGCGGGGCCGCGCGCCGAGGAGTAAGTGGGGTGACCTGAGGGGTGCAGTGAACCTGAGAACTGCCCCCATACAGTGCAGGATCTCTCGGGCAGAGCGGGAGGTGGAGGTGTGAGGTCTCGGAATGCGATCTGTCAGGATGTGCGAGCGCTAGGTGACATCTGTTTGGATGGGCATGTGTGTGCGTGCCGACAATCAGCCGACAGGGCTTTGCCCGCAAATGAGGTTTTGAAAATTTCAGGGGGGCCAATGTGTGAGGTTCAAGCCGCACCTGGATTCCACCGGAACTGGTTAGAAGCTGGAGCACTGGGCAGCTCCCCAGAGACAGCCGCCTGTTAACATACTGTTAAGAAAGGGGACCTCGCCTCCCTGGGGACGCCTGGCCGGCCGCCCTGAAACTGGTACTTCGGGCTGCGGCGTGGCTCCCCAGTTCCGGCCCCAGGCAGACCCGATCCTGAAGGTAGCATTTCGGGGACCGAGACACCCGTAAGGCACGAGGGTCCTAGACGCTTGGGCTGCTCCTCTACACCACCTGGGGCTTTTAAACAAAGCTGCTCGCAGAGAACGCGTGGAAATGCCACTTGGGAGAGTTTGCGCTGGGGAATGTGAGAAGTTCTGAAGGGCAGGTATTTTACTATGGGAGGAGATTGCTCCGGAGTTTCGCTGTGGTATTTTGTTTTGTCTTTTTTTTTTTTTAAAGTTTGAAGCCAAGGTAATTCATATTGGTTCACAAGTTTTTCTGCTGAACTTTGCAAGGAACTTAACTGGAGGTGAGCTTATAGGGAAAGAACCTTCAAAGGAATATGAGATTTGCTGCCCCACTTCCACCCTCGGAAAAAAAAAAAATGCAGCGTCACCTTTGAAATTAATTACCCTGTATTCTTTCTCTTTCACCCCCTTTCTCGAGCCTATTGTAGGTGCAGTGTAAAATGCGTACCTTACAGCTTTTGTGTATATTCATCGTAGCCGGACAGTGTAAATCTAAATGTAATTCTGCAGCCGTCTTCAGCCTTTGGTGTCCCGTTTGGCCAAAGGAAAGTTGAAGAGGGGGTGGGGAGATGAGAAGTAGATTAGAAGTTGTGTATGACGGAGCCTCAGCCTTCTCCACCTTCTCTACCTTGCTCGTTACTTTACAGCTGAAGTTTTATTTTCCTCCGCTGCAGATGCTAAGCATCGGTTTGTACTGTGTTTTATTTGAGATTCACGATGTTGAAAGCCCTTTTCCTAACTATGCTGACTCTGGCGTTGGTCAAGTCCCAGGACACTGAGGAAACCATCACGTACACGGTAAGGGGGAATGGAATTTGAGATAAGTGCGGTTCAGTGGGATTCTGTGGCACAAGGGAGACTTTATCCAGTCCTGCCAGTCTATGTGGGCTATTCTCTGTGGAGGGTAATAAATTAAACCAGCGTTAGCAAGGTTCACGTTTAAGATACGTTGTAAATAGCCAGTCATTTCAAAAGTTCACTTAGATCGCCATTTGAGATAGGGAGCAAAATGTAAGGATTTATGCAAGGCCAAAAAGGGAAACTCCTTTAAAACAAAAATCAAAGTAAGCTACATGTTTGTGAAACATTCAGCATATTAATGAATATAAGTAATTGGAAAATATGAATTACTATATACATGCAGATAAAACCAGAACTCAAAGAGTAAGATTCAAATAGGAAGGTTAAATATCACAAAAGCCCATCACCTCATTTGTGCATGTGACTTATGTTCTCATGTAAGTGGATTTTCTCGACTTTATAAAGGCTATTATTCACTTACAATCTAACTGATAGCTCATATAAATGCCACTCAGATAGACATGTGTTACCAGGATGCAATATTTGGTAAAATGCATTGTGTGAAATTTGGTTTTGTATTTTCTGATTAGCATATCTGATATTTCCAAGTAATTTTTATTAATTAGCTAATTGTATGAGTACAACCAACATTGAATAAAGTATTGAAAATATCATCATCTAACCACCCTTCCCCACCACTGCCCAGAATGGACACGGTGAGAACAGAGGGCAGTGCTTACCTCACTTCTGGTGAGTTCGTTTGCCCTCTGTTTTGTGTTTTCTAGTCTTTAATCAGTGTTGTGAGGCAAATGACATTTGTCCTGGATCAGAATATAAAAAACATATTTTTCTACTTGCTCCCAACTTAAAATTAAGTAATCTTACTCAAAAGAATGTGGAAAATTTTTGAAAATAAAACTCTTAAAAGTGAGCTAATGTTAATTACTGATAATAAACATTATCTCACTTTTTTGATATCGTATTATCCCTAGAATGTTAGTATTCATCTGGCAAATGTTCCTTGTTGTCCAGATCAACTATAAATCAAATGGGGCTTAGTATAAATATTTTGTTAACTTAATGGTAAATGTAGTTGCTTCCTCTGCTGAAGATAAATAAAGCAAGAGAAATGAATACATGTGTTGTTTATCTTCAGATGAAATTGTTTTGTTCTTCAGGCTAAACTTACTACCTTCTTAGGGAGTTAAAATTAAATTAGCTCCCCCCTTTTATATTCATGTAATAATAGATTTTATTGCTTTTACAACTGCTTATCTTGTACTCCCTTCCCTTTGCTAATCACCTAAACCTTACTCATCTTTAGCAGAGAAAGTTCCCTGTGGTTTAGACACTGTAGTTTTAAGACCACTAACTAGGGTTCACCATTAGTATAACAGGTTTCCCAGATATGACACCCTTTCTGTGCCAAGATTAAATCTATTCTCTTTTAAACTGTATATGGCTATTAGTTCATGGTTGAAGGACAAGATGTAACTTTTTTTTTTAGTAACTCCCTATGGAGACACTATCTCTTCATCCTCATAGCAAAGTATGAGCTAAATGGCATGCTCTTACTTCTACTAACAGTAGAACTGAAGATCAGAGAGGTATCTAAATTAAGACTACACAGCCAATAAGTGGTGAAACTAAATTCAGTCCAGGCTTGTTTAATAGTGATCCATACTGAATGTCCTAGAACTAAAAACCTAAAACAAACTTCAAGTCTCCTCTATTTAGCATACAAATTTATCCAGTGAACTGCCATTTTGCCTGGCTTGAATGATACTTTTCAGAAGGATTAGATCATATCCACAAGACAGCCTCATATTCTCCTTTCATATTAAAGATAGGATCCAGTCAGTTATGTATTCATCATGTACCTGCCCTATGCATAAGCAATTCTCATCACTATCAAAAGAATTCAAGCTTATTTGTTTACTAAAAAATTTCAGAACTTAACCTTGGGGAATTTACCTTGAGAAAAGTACTGTTGAAAAGTACAAAGAATTATGCAGCTTATACATGTTGGTAAAGAAATACAAAAGCAGAGAGGTAATTAATGTTAATACTGGCAACCCACTCCATTATCCTTGCCTGGAGAATCCCACCGACAGAGGAGCCTGGTGGGCTACTGTCCACAGAGTTGCAAAGGTTTGGATACAACTGAAGCGACTTAGCACATGCTGCCTTCAATGAGCGACTGGCTTATTGAAGAAGTTAGAACTTGCTGCTACTTCTTGAAGGAAGTGAGGACTTTGGATTATTCTGGAAAGGTTGAAGAGGCACCTGAATCGGAAAAGGTGGCATAATCAAAGGCTAGAAGGGAACATAGCCAAGTCAAGATCGGGAGGTGACAAGAATTTGGGTGCTGTGAGGGAGAACCTAAAGATGGTAATAGTGGAAGATGAGGGGTCCATAGGCCCCTGTGAGCTCTTAGATGGAGGAGCAGTATAACCAAGAGAGCAAAGAAAGGTTATTATAGAGGCTTGTGTGCAGAATGCAGTGATATGGAGACCAGCTAAGGAGATTTGTCTTCTCATGAGGTCGGGAAGGCTTACACCAACATGGGAGATATGAAAATGGACGCAAAAACAGCAGAGCTTGAAGGAAAATAATGGAAAAGTTGATGTTAAAATTGTTATCCTGGTTCCTGAGAAATGTGGTAGTGCCTTGGACAGTGTTGGTAAAACTAGAAGCATTAGTTTGGGAGAGAAAATGAGTTTAGTTTTCACCTTATTAAGTCTTGGAAGTCAGTAAAATATCTAAACTCATCTCTGTCTCCATTCAGCTATTTATTTGCCAAGCATCTGTTGTTTGCCAAGCAACTCGTGGCTCTTATGAAAGAATTTAAGTTTATTTGTTTGTTTACTCTGCTTTTGCTTAATCCTTCCTGAAACCTCTTCCTCAAATCTGCGTGTGATCAGATGTTTTCTTGAGCTTAAGAATTCTTCAGAGGCCTCATCACTTAGACCAGCATGTCTCAAGAAGTAGCCCATAGATAACTTGTATCAGAATCACCTGAGATGCTTGTTAGGAATTCAGATTCCATGCCCTCTACCTGACCTACAAAGTCAGAGCCTTTGGTTAGTCCCAAGAATCTCATTTTAACAAGCTGATTTAACTGATTCTTAAGCATAATAAAGCTTGAGATTCACTGACCTTCAAGGTTGAATTCAGTTCCCACTTGGCCTGTCCAGGGAAAGGCTTCCCAGGTTTGGCCCTGCCTACCTCTCTTACCTCACTCCATCCACCCAGGACTACTGGTAGCTCCTTCTAGCTTTGCACCTTTGCTTATGTGGTCCCTCATCCTAGACTTAGCACATCTCCCTGGAAAAAAAGTCCAACTCACTTATAGCTTCTCCCATAAAGCCTTCCCTTCCACCCTGTCATGTCTACCCACAGTCCTGAGCAGAGTCCATCACTCCTTCCACAGGTGAACTTGTGTCACGACACCTGACATCTTGGTCCAACTAATCTACCTGTCTCCTCGTCAGGCCTGCAAGCTGCCTGAGAATAGGAACAAGGTCTTAATCATCTTTGCTTTCCCAGGGACTAGGATGGTGCCTGGTGTGAAAGGGTACTTGATAGATGGTTCTGTCAGTAAGTGAACTAGAGAGGACCTTTAGAAGCTGAAGCTGGGAGGCAGGCCATGGTATGAGAGGACGGATCAGGACTTGACTGAATAGGAATGATAAGGAAAGTCAGGTGCTGGAATGTTCTAAGAGGATTTAGAGAGAGAGGGAATAGTCAAGGGCTGAATAAAAGAACTCAGTTGGATTTTTTTTTTTTTTTTTTTTGGTAAAATTTATAATGTGGAAGAAGGGTCAAGTAAAGCGAAAAAAGCTGTTAGAGAGATTACAGAATCTTGGTATCAAGACAGAATGGAATTCCAAGATGGTTATGGGCAACTGGATCCAATAGAAATGCAACAAAAGAGTTGAGACAGGTGGTGATTGAGAAGAGATCCCTGAAGCAGTCCAGTGCACAGGTGTGTCTTTTTTAAAAAGCTGTAGAGTGTTAAACTACCCATCTCATCATCTATGTGGGACTCTAGTACCAAGACTGTTGCCATAAATATGAAGCTTTTAGAGTGACTTCTTAGAGAGTGGATACTCAATTAACTGTCTCCTGGCCCCTCTTCACAGCAATGCACAGATGGATATGAGTGGGATCCTGTAAGACAGCAGTGCAAAGGTGAGTCAGCTTCAAAGACTTCCTATCTGATCATAGCTCTCTGTCCCCATCTAGTATGTCCTTCATGCCCCACCTGTATTACACCCAAAAGGTATAACCATGTGATTACATGTTCGGTTCCCCCTGTAAGAAGATTCCTGACTTATTCTATTACTCACCACAGATATTGATGAATGTGACATTGTCCCAGACGCTTGCAAAGGTGGAATGAAATGTGTCAACCACTATGGAGGATACCTCTGCCTTCCTAAAACAGCCCAGATTATTGTCAACAATGAGCAACCTCAGCAAGAAACACCAGCAGCCGAAGGTGTGGGTGCAGCTGCAAATGCAGCCGCGGCCTCTAGTACAGGCACTGGGGGTGTAGCAGCCAGCGGCATGGCTGCCAGTGGAGTGGTGCCTGGGGGTGGTTTTGTCGCCAGTGCTGCTGCTGAAGTGCAGACTGGCCGAAATAACTTCGTCATCCGGCGGAACCCAGCTGACCCTCAGCGCATTCCTGCCAACCCTTCTCACCGGATCCAGTGTGCAACAGGCTATGAGCAGAGTGAGCATAACGTGTGCCAAGGTAAGCATGACTTTCTATGCTAATGAGAAAGTTCTTGCCCAGTGCACCTTGTGGTGAGAAAGACAACAGCTCTCATTTATTGAGAGCTTCCCCCTCACCATTCTTTGTGCTAAGTGCTTTGCCTGCATTATCATATTCAATCATCACAAAAATCACAAAAGGTAGTTGCTGCCAGTGTCGTCATCATTTTACAAATGAGGACACTGTGTCTCAGAGAGGTCACCAGTGGTTCTCAACCTTAGCTGCACATATTTAGAGTCACTTGGGAGCCTTTAAAACTTCTCCATGTCCAAACCACACACTAGCCCAATTAAATAACACTCTCTGGGGGTGGGTTCCAGGAATCAGTATTTTTTTAAGCTCCCCAAGTGGTTCCAGTGTGCAGCCAAGTTTAAGAGCCAGGGGTCACACAGGTGGTGAGTGCAGAGCCAGCCTTCAAACCCAGACAGATGGGGCTAGAGTCAGAGCTGTCAAAAGGAGCAGTCAAATTATTCATTTGGAATTTGAAATTGTGCTGTCAAGCTACTCCACAAATGCCCCCCTTTAAGGTCTCAAGCTTTTTCTTTTTTTTTTTTTTAATTGAACTTGCCAGTGACTTGTTTTCCTCATTGAGGAATAAAGAAATGGGACTTCTGCTTCTCATTACCTTTGAAGGAGTCTTCCCCCACTCACACTTATATCTATTTTTAAGCTCTCATTTGAGCACATTTCGCTTATATCACTTGCACCATGGCACCATCTGCCTGGGTTTTTCTGTTTATTCTCACAAAGAATACACATCCGGTAGACTTATGCTAGCAAACTGATAAGAATCTTGGGCTTTGAAGACGTGTAGCATATGAACTAACTGGACTGTGCTAAGGGATTTTGTTCCTCTTTGCCTACTTAGCAAACCCTTTTATATCTGCCTGATGTGGCCATAGAAGCTTCAGACTACTTTTTCACTGCCAGGCACTGGCTGGGTACACCCCATATACACCATAAGGGCCTCGTACACACTGGCCAATAGGAAGGGCCCAGGAGTTCTTACCTTCTACTTACATAAGTGAAGAAGAGAGCACCTTCCACCCTCAACTCAGAAAGGTTCAACTGGGATCACCTAGCTGCTGTATTAAGTGAAAGAAGCACCTTTTGGTCTTCTAGGATGCTGCCCCTTATTCATGAGTGTTGAGTTTTATCTTCTGTATAAAAATAGTAGATTTTAAATGGTTTGTAGATGAAGTAAGGAAACCTATCAGGCTCTGACTTTTATTATTTTATATTTTGCATTCAAATTTTCAGTATCCCACATCAAGAGCTAACCCATGCTGTGATGGTGTCACTTTTCAGAGTGCCTATCTTATTAGCATCTGTTTTGTGTTACTGTTATGAGTCAGAATTCCAATATTGATGATGAATTCTTCAGCATCTGCTTGATATTCAGATATTTAATTTAAGGATTATGTCAAAGAGCCTCATGAGGTTATTTATGTATATATATATATATGTATGGTGTGTGTATTTAAGTGAATATTGGTTTTAAAATACCTTGAATTTATTTAAGGTACCAACTTTTAATTGTGTTATTTAAATATATAATTATATTGGAAGGTTTGGTGGTATTTTTCCTGAAACTGAAAAGATTTGGTGAGTTTTAAAGTATTGACTTTTACATATTGAATTATTTTTTATACTTTGGACATATGTTTGAATGGTACTTAGGAGGGAAAAAAAACAGGTAAATGAAAGGATCATTTATCAGAAACTCAAAGTAGTTTATGGTCCATCATTGACAGTTGTCATTGAAAGCAAGAAGAATGCCTAGAATCGAATGAAGCTCTAGAATAAAACATATTCAGGATTTACAATATGCACTGGTTACAGTAAAAACTGTATAATAAAAAGTGAACAATAAAAATGAAATCCTATTTAATCTTTCTTAAACAAGATTTAGACTACTTTACAAAGTAAGGTCTTTTCTTCTTTGGGAATTTCTTTTTCAGTTATAAGCTAAAACTCTTAAATGCTTATGATAGATGCTAAATACATATTCATTAATTGTGTGCACATGGGGCATTTCCAACCCAAACTGTTTTGCATAATTCAACCAATTTCTACAATTTGAGATTGGGGGTCTGTATCATTAAAAGCAGGGTTAAAAGTTTTTTTGGATGACTTAAGGCTTAAGTTGGATTTCTTCCCATCACACACTTTTGCAAAGTGCCCATAAATGTGGATTTACTTAATTGTTGATAAAAGGGGGTTATTTCATATGATAACAACAGGATAATCTGTCTACGGAATCTGACTAACATAAGTCGAGTCACACTTGTGCCCGTTTATTATTGAGCTGATCAGACATGCAGTCCAGCTTCTTCTAATTGCCTACAGATGTATGACATTCTCATTCCAGGCCAGCAGCACAAAATAATGTTTTATAACCAATGTGAAAGTGTAGGGACTTCTGCTTAAAACAATTATGTGCTCCAAGGACCTATATTACTGACATCATTGTAGAGTTTGAGGAACTTTCTGTTTTAATAAAGATCTCCATTCTCCTTTTAAATGTTGCGTACTTATGACCAGTAATCCAAACACATTTACCATGATTGCTGGATCAGAATAAATGAATGCCTTAGATGAGTCACATTTTTGTCATAAAATTATTTTTTTTTCCACATATATTTTTCAACAGGTACAGTTGATCGTTATATAACTTAAAACTGAGGACATTTTTAATGTTATGACTGAAATCTGAACTGTATTTCAGTGTTAGTCAATTGTGCCTTTGCATGCACTATTATCAATCACAGTTGGCACTTAAGCATTTAAATACCACTAGATATTTTTAAATATTTTCTATTTTAGGCACTTCGCTCGTGGTCCAGTTAAGACTCTGCATTTCCAATGCAGAGGGACAAGAGTTCAATCCCTGGTCAAGGAACTAAGATACCTCATGCCACGTGTAGTGTGGCCAAAAATAAAAAGTAAATGAATAAATGTATTCTATTTTATAAATATATTTTTAACTAGCTTTCCATGTTTTAACATTTAGTGAAAACATGATTCTTTAACCTTTATTCATCTATTTGTCCAGGTTTTTCCAATTTTATGCAAAACCAAGGGGTTTAAAACATAACATCCAAATATCAATTCACAGTAAGCATTTTTTTCCAGGTAATTTTTACCAAATGAGCATGATACTGGGGAAGTCATTCACATTGAGAATATCGAATGACAGGTGGCATCTTTGGCAGCTATCAAATTTCATGAAGATCATTTCGGTGTCACATACCTGGAGTCATGTAAAAATTAAGCTTTAGAAATTAATTCTTTTTCCATGAAATATCATCCACCTCAAAGACAATGGATACTCATCTTGTTCCAAAAGGAAGTTGGATCTTTAGTGCATAGTCACTATGTAATCTTCAAGGGATATGGAGTTGGAAAACACTAGTTCAAGTTGAGAATGAATTTTTTTTTACCATATATAATGTTCTAAGAGCCCCATTCTTGTAGGGGAAAAAATAAGAGAAATAAGAAAATCAATTGCCCAATTGAAAGGAATTTGTCCACTTGTAATTTGTAATTAAATTTGTAATTGAACTTACAAAAATTAAATGTAGAATATTTTGAATGGCTGGTAATTAAATCATTACTAAACTCAGCCAGGGTTTGCAAGTATCATTACTTACTTGCTAAAGAAACCATGCCATTAGAAAATGAACTTGATACAAATGTCTATTAAAGCTGATTGTGGAGTCAAATCCAGAGTGCAGTTCCTGGCTTGTGTTATATAAGGTATAACTGAAAGATGTGAAAACATATCCTAGAATTTCCAACCATCTCTGTCTACCCAAGACTATCTTGATATGAAAACTAAATGTCCCACTTCCCTGGAAATGCCTCAGTCCTGGAGAAATGGCATTGTTGAGCACCTCAGCAAACTCCCAATAACCAAATGTCCTGCACACCACAGCCAACAGTGGGAAAGCTTCAGTGTTAAAGCCACTTTTCCAGGTTAAGGCATTGTTTGTCTGGTAACACTGTTTTTTCCATTTGTTTAAAACTTTGAAAAACTATATTTCATTGATCTTTATGTATCTAGACAGAGCCTTTCTTTGCAGTTGTTAGCATTCTGCCCGTTTGTCAATTTCCACATTGTTCTAGATTGCATGTGTAGGATACCTAGACATTAGGACCTACATACTTGGATACATGTCATACCATAGTTAGTACATCTTTCCTCATTTCCACTGGGAAAAATTTTACCACTCAGCTAAATTAAAAACCATACTTCAACTACAAACTTTTGTTTGCCAAATTTCTTTTTTCAGTTTTAGCTATATTTTCAATTATTTTATTTGGTTTCTGTTATTATTACCTGTGATGCAGGAGCAACTAAAAAGCTAAAAAGAGAAATATACTGCCTTTTGTAAAGCCTAAAGGAATTAAAAAATTATACTTAGGGTTAAAAAGCTCTACACTCTTGGAGACCATATATTATCCTCCACACATTTCTTTATAAACATAACTAAAGTACTATTTTGAAAAGGAAAAAAGTTATTATCTTTACAACTACTTTAAAAAAGAGAAATTTGAACTAACACATAGAGATTCTTAGATGTTAGGGACATCTCTTGTTGGCTTCTTTCATTTGAAACTTAAATGATATCATATCCAAAAGAGGATTTATAAATTACAGTGTAATCAAGTAGCCTAGCATACTTGGCATTGTCATCACCAAGCAACTTTCAAATACTAGCCTTTCCTTGATCCTCTCTACTGTCATTAGGGTCTCTGGTTGTTCCGGTTAGTTTTGTGAAGAAGTGCCTAATTTTTGTTATATATAATTATACAGCCCACCAAAGAGCTTTGATCTCAGAAAATAGATATCTTGCAAAAAGAAGACTATAATTGAGTAAATTATTATATTAACAGAAAAGAAATATTTCAAGCAGAATATAAAATGGGTATTTCACCTACTAATAGTTATTGTATTTAGCTATTAATTATCTTTGAGTATCTTAAAATTCTCTAAGGCCTTGTAAATGCATAGGAGTTGAGTTTATAGGGAAAACTTAATTCCTTTTTAAATAAGCTGATGCCATATAATTGCATTGATTTCCTCCTGAAAAATCTAGCATTATTTCATGATTTACATCTCCAAACGCTATAGTCATCAAATTTCAGTTAAGACCCATTTTAATACACATTTGTAAATAATATGTAAATCTATGTGATTCTTGCATAATTAGAAAATTCCTTCATAAAAATTGAATGATAGTTACTTGAGGTAGAAGGATGGAAGATATTGATATGACCACACTTCTGCCACAAAAGACTAAGTTATATAACTATTTAACTCAATGATTCTCTAAATGTGGTTTCCAGAGCAGAAACATTAGCATCATCCAGTAACTTATTAGAAATGCAAAATCATGGGCCCGATCAGATACTGAATTGGAAACTCTAAGGATGGGGCTCAGCAATCTGTGTCTTAACAATCCTATGATTTTGATCCCTACTCAAGTATGAGAACCAATGACCTAACATAAATTTAACCTCAGGAAGTTGTATTCAGGTGTAAAAATCAAAGGGCGGGGTCAGAATACTTTATGTGCGATGTGGGAAGTAATGAGGAGAAAATATCAAAAATACTTTCTGCTTATGGGACAAAATAATATGTCTACTTCTCTCACCATTCTTATTGTCATCACCAGTGCCCTCATCCCTGAATATGATTGGCCATGAGTCCTGGTTAGGACTGTATTCCTGAACCAAGAACATATATGTGCAATCTAGAGGAAACGGGGGCATCTTAACAAGAAAACAAGAGGTCTTTTACCTCTCGATAAAGACTGCAAGTGTGAAATACCATGCTGTTGTCCTGTGCTCGGTCGCTCAGTTGTGTCTGACTCTTTGTGACCCCATGGATTTTAGCCCACCAGGCTCCTCTGTCCATGGAATTTTCCAGGCAAGAATACTGGAGTGGGTTGCCATGTCCTACTCCAGGGGATCTTTCCAACCTGGGATCAAATCTGCATCTCTTGTGTCTACTTCATTGGCAGGTGGATTCTTTACCACTGCATCTGGGAAGCCCTGTGAAATACTATAAATGCCCTTAAATTGTCAGTAGGTAAAACTCACAGTTATGTTTTGGCTATGATAATGATTGGTGCTAAGTGATACCCGTACCTTCTAAAGGCATCCCCCTTACACTCAAGTCACAAATGTGTGGAGGTTCAGTTCATGTAGAGTTGCAAAAGAGGAAGAGGTTGATTCTGATTTTGGCCTTAAAAATGTGCTTTATTTACCAAACTGATGGGAGATCCTTTCAATACCAGATAGATGGCTGAATTGACATCCCCTTTAGATTCTGTGAATATCATCAAATATTAGAATGCTATTCATATAAGTATCTTCTGTTCAATTAAAACTTTATCAAAGATTTACTTCCCATCAAAGACAAGATTCTTAAAACTAGTTAACACAATCTGCAGAATGACTTTTCCTTGCCCCATAGAAGCAAAAAGCAGCAGATTAGAGTCTAATTGCAAGCCTGGGTAACCAGGATTGTGCACTGGGTACTCATTATCTCTTTCTCCAGAAGAAAATTTCAAACTAGAGTCTCTGAAATCAACAAATTGCCCCACTGGTAAAGATTGCCTTTGCACTTGTTGAATTATTGGCACAATTCTGTTCTTTGAAACCAAAGAGTAAACAAAATTTGTCCCAAATGTGTTTGATTTTGCACGAATGTACAAATAAGTAATCCGTGCCACATCTGAAATTCATTAGCATGCTTCTTTTTCCAGGAGGTAACTGCAAATTGCACACTCAAATATAAAACTGATCAAGAAAACTGCATTCAAATATTGGCAGAAGAAAACAGCTCTCATTGTAAGCATTTAGCCACAATTGCAGACTTGTAGCTTGAACCTAAATGATTGGTAAACATTTAATAAAGATGAAGTGAAGGAATGACATGAAAGGAAGGCTGAGTGCCAGGATACTGGCAGCAGCATGGGTAGCTTATTGCTGTCAATTTTGTATAACCACAGATTAAAAGGAGGGACAGAGTGTGAATTAATGTTATATAAATATATGCTAAATAGACTTAAAAACTTAAGATATTTGGCTAACTCAATTCTAAAACTTTAACTACCTTTAAAATAATTGTATGTTTATACTAGTCAAGGGTAACCAAGCAATATCACGAGTGAAATTGATCAAACAGAATGCAAAACCATTTAGTTAATGTTCAGCAATTCCATCAAAATTTAAGACTCACTTTTTGTTGTTCAGGCACTTCGGTAGAATCAAAGTAGGAGTGGACATTGTCCTTTGGGAATTTGCCATCATTAACTCATGAATTATCAAATAATGATAAAAGAAACAAAATACAACTCTGGAAAATAACTCATGGGACATCACGAGAAGTACATAATGAATTGCCAGAAGTAGTAGCAAAATCAATATGTGATACAGGTATCCTTACAATTTACTAAAACCCACATTTGGACAGAAAAAAAGAACATGTCCCCAGATATATGGTGAAGAACAAAAGCCTGGTTCCTTCCTAGAATGGAACATTTAGAAGAGAATAATGAGGGGAAGTTGAGAGTTCTGAAGCAGAAATTAAGATCCAAACAGCGAGGGAAGTAAGCATCATGTAGACAAGTCAGAACAAGGGAAAAACAGCTTTGTGTTCATGTCCCTCCTACTCAAGAGTGGTTTCCCAGGAGACTCCCCCAGAAGCAGGGTGCTGCTGATAGGAATGCTAACAAGGTTAGGGGTGGGGGTATGTGGAGGAATACAAAATTAGGCAGTACCCATGATGCTGAAGCACTGCAGAGCAAACATTTATGACTGGTTCCATCCTCAGTAACTCTCCCCAACAAAATACTAATGTGGTCCTCCAGTTCTGTCTCAGTATCTTCCCAAGTTATGTCCCATTTTACTTATTATTGAAATGGCACTAAGCAAATGTTTTGTGTTTGTGTATGTGTGTGTGTGTTGTTTAAATAAATGAATGGTTTTTAATCATTAGAGAATTCATGCTTAAAGTTTACTTGAGTTCTAAAACCATCCTTGAAAATGAGCTATTATGTATACCATATATGTATAAATTATGTTTCCCAACTCTGTATGTATCAAACTTTTTATTAACAGTGGAGGTCTTAGATATCTAGTACCTATCTTAAGCTTAAGACATTTGAAAGAAGAAACTATGAAATCTATTCTTTATATTATGGATTGTTAGGTTTTTAATAAACATTGGCAAATAAATAAGTTGCTGTTATTCCTAAAGCAAGACTAATAATAAGAAACACTATAATTATTTTAACTTTCTGACAAGCCATTTAACCAGTGATTGCATCTCTGTATCAGAAATATAATGGTGAATAATGAAAATACAGTTGGCTCTGGGAAATGTTAATATTTATGATATTTGAAGTGAAATAATCACAAGGCTGGAAAAATGTAAGCTCTCCAATATTGTGGAGGAAGTCAGGGCACTGGGTAAAACTCTGTAAAAATAGGAGCAAAAAAGGAGAAAGGGATCAGAGCAATCTATCTTGGTCCTTTCCCTTGACTGCAAACCAGAAACTATCTGTAGTTTTTATGTTGTTGTTTTTTGGTTATGTAATTTTTTTAAAAATTGAAATATAATTGACTTACAATATTGTGTTAACTTTAAAAGTACAGTAAACTGATTCAGCTATATTTTTAAGATTTCCATTATCAGCTATCATAAAATATTGAATATAGTTCCCTGTGCATGTAAGCCCAGTCGTTTAGTCACGTCCAACCCTTTGCGACCCCAAGAACAGCCCGCCAGGCTCCTCTGCCCATGGAACTTTTCAGGCAAGAATACTGGAGTGGCTTGCCATTTCCTTCTCCAGGGAATCTTCCCAACCCAAGAACTGAACCCACGTCTCTTGTGTCTTCTGCATTGACAGTCGGATTCTTTACCACTGAGCCAACTGGGAAGCACATGGTTCCCTGTGCTATACAGAAAATCCTTGTTGCTTTTCTATTTTATGTATAGTAGCTTGTATATGTTAATCCCATGCTCCTAATTTATCCCTTCTCCCCCCTCCATAAGTTTGTTTTCTACGTCTGTGAATCTTTTTCTGTTTTGTATATAGATTCATTTGTATTATTTTTTAGATTCCTCATGTAAGTGATACCATAAAACATTTGTCTTTTACTGCTTCACTTAGTATGATAATCTCTACGTCCATCTATGTTGCAGCAAATGACATATTTTATTCTTTTTTATGACATATTCCATTGTATATATGTATATATGTGTGTGTGTGTATGTTTGTTGTTTTCAGTTGCTAAGTTGTGTCCAACTCTTAGTGACCTCATGGACGTCAGCGTACCTGGTTCCTCTGTCCTTCACTATCACCCAGAGTTTGCTCAAACTCATGTCCATTGGGTTGGTGATGCTATCTAACCATCTCATCCTCTGCCACCCACTTCTCCTGTTGCCTCCAGTCATTCCCAGCATTGGGATTTTTTCCAATGAGTCAGCTGTTTGCATCAGGTACCCAAAGTATTGTAGCTTCAGCTTCAGCAGCAGGCCTTCTAATGGATATTCAGGACTGATGTCCTTTAGGATTGACTGGTTTGATATTCTTGCTGTCCAAGGGACTCTCAAGAATCTTCTCCAGCACCATAGTTCAAAAGCATCAATTCTTTGGCACTCAGCCTTCTTTATGGTCCAACTCTCACATCTGTACCTGACTACTGGAAAAACCATAGCTTTGACTATACAGACTTTTGTTAGCAAAGTGATGTCTCTGCTTTTTAATATGCTGTCTAGGTTTGTCATAGCTTTTCTTCCAAGGACCAAGCATCTTGTAATTTCATGGCTGCAGCCACTGTCTGCAGTGATTTTGGAGCCCAAGAAAATAAAATCTGTTACTGCTTCCACTTTTTCATCTTCTATTTCCCATGAAGTGATGGGACCAGATGCCATGATATTCATTTTTTGAATGTCAACTTTCAAGCCAGCTTTTTCACTCTTCTCTTTCACCCTCATCAAGAGGCTCTTAAGTTCCTCTTCACTTTCTGCCTTTAGAGTGGTATTATCTGCATATCTGAGGTTGTTGATATTTCCTCTGGCAATCTTAAGTCCAGTTTGTGATTCATCCAGCCCGGCATTTCGCATGATGTACTCTGCATATAAGTTAAATAAGCAGGGTGACAACATACAGCCTTGACGTACTCCTTTCCCATTTTGGAACCAGTCCATTGTTTCATGTCTGATTCTAACTTTTGCTTCTTGACCTGTATACAGGTTTCTCAGGAGACAGGTACAGTGGTCTCATTTTCTCATTTCTTTAAGAATTTTCGCATTTGTTTTCCCTGGGCAGTCCTGTGAGCCAGGTAATCCACCAGCTTTTAGGAAGTTTACAAGTAATTGCAGATTTCCTTTTTCTTCCTGTTTTGTTTTTTTTTTTTTAACAAATTTTATACTATGTCTTGTTTAAAGTCCTATGAATGTATGTGTCTGCTATTAAAATGGCTTTTTCCCAGTTTAAAAAAAAAAAGAATTTTCCATAGTTTTTTGTGATTCCATAGTTTGTTGTGATTTCCATTGTGTAGTCAATGAAGCAGAAGTAGATGTTTTTCTGGAATTCCCTTGCTTTCTCTCTGATCCAGTGAATGTTGGCAATTTGATCTCTAGTTCCTCTGCCTTTTCTAAACCCAACTGGTACATCTGGAAGTTCTTGGTTCACATACTCCTGAAGCCTAGCTTGAAGAATTTTGAGCATAATCTTACTAGCATGTGAAATAAGCACAACTGTATGGTAGTTTGAACTTTCTTTGGCATACTACATCTTCTTAAACCAATTGTCTGTTGATGTGCACTTCGACTGTTTCCATATATTGGCTATCATAAATTGTGCTGCTATAAACATTGGAGTGCATATATCTTTTCAAATTAGTTTTCTTCTTTTCTGGATATATGCCCAGGAGAGGGATTCCTGGATCATGTGGTAGCTCTATTTTTAGTTTTTTAAAGGAACTTCCATGTTGTTTTCCATTGTGACTGTACCAGTTTACATTCCCACCAATAGTGTAAGAGAGTTCACTTTTCTTCACACTCTCTCCAGCATTTTACAACCTGTAAACTTTTTGATGATAGCCATTCTGACTGATATAAGGTGATAACTCATTGTGATTTTGATTTGCATTTCACTAATAATTAGTGATGTTGAACACTTTTTCATGTGTTTGTTGGCTATCTGTATGTCTTCTTTGGAGAACTGTCTGTTTAGGTCTTCTGCCCATTTTTTGATTTTTTTTTTTAAATATTGAGCTATATGAGCTGTTTGTATATTTTGGATACTAACCCCTTGTCTGTTGCATCATTTGCAAAAATTTTCTCCCATTCTGTAGGTTATCTTTTCGTTTGATAATGGTTTCCTTTGCTGTGCAAAAGGTTTTAAGTTTGCTTGGCCCTGTTTGTTTATTTTTTATTTTATTTCTATTGCTTTGGGAGCATGATCTAAGAAAATATTGCTGCAATTTATGTCAGAGAATATTTTACCTATGTTCTAAGAGTTTTATGGTGTAATGTCTTGTGTTTAGGTCTTTAAACCATTTTGAATTTATTTTTGTATATAGTGTGAGAGAGTGTTCTAGTGTCATTGATTTACATGTAGCTGTACAGCTTTCCCAGCACTACTTGTTGAAGAGATTGTCTTTTTCTCCATTGTATATTCTTGCCTCCTTTGTCATAGATTAACTGACTGTAGGTATGTGGGTTATTTCTGGGCTCTCTATTCTGTTCCATTGATCCATGTGTCTGTTTTTGTGCCAATACCATGCTATTTTGATTATTATAACTTTGCAGTATCACCTGAAGTGTGGAAGGGTTATGCCTCCAGCTTTGTTATTTTTCCCCAGAATTGCTTTGGCAATTATAGATCTTTTGTGGTTCCATATAAATTTTAGGGTTATTTGTTCTAGTTCTGTGAAAACTGTCATGGGTATTTTGATAGGGATCATATTAAATCTGTAGATTGTTTTGGGTAGTATGGCCACTTTAACAATGTTAATTCTTCCAATCCAAGAGCATGGGATATTGTTCCATTTCCTTGAACCACCACCAATTTCCTTATTCAGTGTTTTATATAATTTTCAGTGTATAGGTCTTTTACCTCCTTGGTTAAGTTTATTCCTAAGTATTTTTGTGTGATTTTAAATGGGACTTTTTTTTTTTTTTACTTTCACTTTCTGGTATTTCATTGTTAGTATAAAGAAATGCAGCAGATTTATATATATTAATTTTTTGTCCTGCTGTTCTTGCTGAATTCATTTATTTAGTTCTAAAAGTGTTTGCTGGAGTCTTTAAGGTTCTCTGTATAGAGTATCAAGTTATCTGCAAATAGTTTTACCTCTTCCATTCCAATTTAGATACCTTTTATTTATTTTTCTTGTCTGATTGCTGTGGCTAGGAATGAAACCATTCTTTTAAAATCTATCCTGTTAAAATGCTAAAGGGTAGAATCCAGGAAAGTTACTTAGTTGCTTGTAGGTAACTTAAAGAAGCAGAGTTATGATCTGGTCCCAAGGTAGGAAGAACTGAATTTCTAGAGAAGTAAGAAAGAAATCCATAGATCTGAGAGTCCCAGGAAGAAAGAATGTAGAATACTGAGGGGACCCTGGGAGCTAATAGCTAGCTTGTACTTAACTGTATGTGAATTAGGGGTGTGGAGGAAACAACAGAACTAGAGACAACCATGAAAGCTGTGTGTTTTGCTTTAAGTATGCCCAGCTAAAGTGAGAATCATGATGGAAACCACAACTTCCTTTGTGCATATAAAAATCTCAAAAAGCTCTAGGGACTGTAGTGAAATAAGTTTTGCACTCTAAACAGCTGTGCGTGCTGCAGAGAATCTAATCCTACTCCCTTGAGTGGACAGTGGAACACAATCTAAAATAGGAAACAATTCAGGGGTTCCCACTCATTGTCCAACCTGGAGACCAGATCTGTCACATGTGGATCAGACAATTTTTGTTTGGTGGTGATTAATTAGACTTCACTGTTTTGCCATAAGGCCCTCCTCTTATATATACATTCACAAAATGTCATTAAATTGTTGTTGTCATATTCACAAATTGTCATTAAATTGTTACTGTTTACTAAAAAAATTAAGTATCTCAATATTTTTAATATGCCAGAATTATGCAGAGCAGTATAAGTCTGCTTTCCAGAGTCTGTTATTCAGTCCTTTGAATTTGTTTATTTGAAGAAGCTTCTTAAAGAATTAGTTCAAAATAAATCATTCTCCTAAAATATGTGAGCAATTTATGTATCTGGCATCATTCAAAACCCACCAGTAAGCTTTTTTCCTAATCACTGTTTTTCATCATTTGAGGCCTAAAGAGATAATGTTGTGTAAAATGGTTTTCTCTGCTTATCCATGTTCTGTCCTGAGAAATTTGTGATATCAGAAGGTATCTCATCTAAAAAAGGAAAGGATATCCAAAAGAAGTTTTTAAAAGACACCTTAGAGACCTGCCTACACAGCCTAAACGCCCCCCTTCCTTGCCTGGATTTAGTTTGTTCCAGCTATTTACATTCACACATGTGCACAAACATGTAATACACCATTTTTTTTTTACAGGAAAGTAACATGTATGAAAATTAAACTGTTTAAAGTGCTTATAGTGCAGGTAGAAAATAAAAAAGAAAATTGAGATGATCAAAGCTGATAATGCTTCTAAAATGATTCTCTCATTATTCTTGTAAAATCAACTCTAGAAACTGCTTTGTAAATTCATATTTTTAACCTATCACAAGACAACACGGCACCTTGGACAGCTACTACATGATTCAAGCAACAAAAAAAATGTGTTGGATGGAGTAAAGAAAGAGTCAACAAAATAGAAATAAAAATGTTAAGACATAACCTCTAAGATTGTATTCTCTTACACTTCTGCAGCATCCTGGCCATGTCTTGACTAATCTTTCTTAGAGATTTAACTGGATTCCATCTTGACCTGTCTTTGTGTTAGAAAATAAGAAAATGAGCAACTGAATTTTTAACAAAATAAACTTTTTAGATAGACCATCATAGAATGAATTAGAAAATAACATATCTGGGACTATTATTGAATTGCCATACTCTTTTATTCTTCAGTTCAGTTCAGTCACTCAGTCATGTCCAGCTCTTTGCAACCCTATGGACTGCAGCATGCCAGGATTCCCTGTCCATGACCAGCTCCTACAGCCTGCTCAAACTCACATCCATCAAGTTGGTGATGCCATCCAACCATCTCACCCTCTGCTGTACCCTTCTCCTCTTGCCTTCAGGGTCTTTTCCAAGGAGTCAGTTCTTCGCATCAGGTGGCCAAAGTATTGGAGCTTCAGCTTCAGCATCAGTCCTTCCAATGAATATTCAGGACTGATCTCCTTTAGGATGGACTGGTTGGATCTCCTTGCAGTCCAAGGGACTCTCAAGAGTCTTCTCCAACACCACAGTTCAAAAGTATCAATTCTTTGGCACTCAGCTTTCTTTATAGTCCAGCTCTCACATCCATACATGACTACTGGAAAAACCACAGCTTTGACTAGACAGACTCTGGTGAATTGTAGTCAGGATGTAGCCCAGAATAAAAGTTCACTCAACAGGCAAGGCAGAAAATTCCAGTCATTCTCAATTAATTAAACTTCCCAATAAAAGTTATGGGCCCTTTTTGTTCATGACCTGGCATATAAGAAGAACCCTAATCCAAGGAGGAAGGTAGCCAGAGAAAAAAGTTATCCCACACAAGCTGGTAAAAATGCTGGGCTTTGTTCTAAACTTCAATTGCAAGGCCTCCCTTCTTTAGTGATGGGGGTGTAGGGGTGCTAATGATAAAAAAGAACCTAAATGAAAGAAGGAAATTTAATTGTGGTGCAATCTATACAGCTAATGATAATTCTGAAAAGCCAGGAAAAATTATTTGGTGACTAGTTCATTTTGAAGTGAAGTGAAGTGAAAGTTGCTCTGTCATGTCCGACTCTTTGCAACCCCATGGACTATACAGTCCATGAAATTCTGTAGGCCAGGACACTGGAGTAAGTAGCCTTTTTCTTATCCTGGGGATCTTCCCAACCCAGGGATCATACCCAAGTTTCCCACATTGCAGGCAGATTCTATACCAGTTGAGCCACAAGGGAAACACAAGAATACTGGGGTAGGTAGCCTATCCCTTCTCCAGCAGATCCTCCCGACCCAGGAATCCAACCAGGGTCTCCTGCATTGCAGGCCGATTGTTTACCAACTAAGCTATCAGGGAAGCCCCTAGTTCATTTTTTAAAAATGTTAAATAGAAAAACCATTGTAAACTGGAGTTCAACTCTAAGTAAACTTAAAAAATCTTCTCATTGATTTTTCAATTTAAGCAGAAAAATAGATTGTGTAAGCATGCCAGAACAAGTTTTCAATAAACAACGCTATCACTAATGGTTAATACCCAAATAGAATATTACTCTTAGAAAAAGAGCTTGGGCTATTTAGTTGTCATTGAAAAACCCAACCCCAAACAGTATTAGGATTCTAATAGGGTTTTAAAAGAATTATTGGAAAAACTGATATAATGTCAAAGTCAGGAGTAGACAGAATTACACATTCCCCAAAGCATTATCAATCATAACAAAATTGTTATAACTTTTTCTTGGTAAAATACACTGTTTCTGGTCTCATATTAAAAGGAATAATATATATGGATAAAGAATAGAGAAGACATCAGTAAGGAAAATTGAATGAGTTATTTGATTAAATATGAATGATGTTTTGTATTTTCTCAAGAACTTAAAACATCAAGTAGAAGTCCTGAGAAGTGGGTAAAACCAACTGCAAGCAACCGCCTATTCCTCAGTATAAATCTCACATTAGAAAAAGAAGAATCAGTGCAAAGTCAAGTCAGCCTTTGCAGTTGACTTGGAGACATTTTAAAATCAGTTTAATAGATGACACACTCTATGTTATGTCAACTCTATTACTCAGCAAAAAAGAAAACACCACTTTCCCTTAAAGGAGAAGAGATACTTTCTCTTCTCTGTTACTGTTAGGTGAATCTCTTAATGACAAAGATCATAATTGGGTAATTACTGATGCTGAAAATTCATGACTTAAGTGTTGCTTGTGCATTGATCAATTTTAAATACAAAAGTCCCCACTTATCTGCAAATACATTTCAAGACCTCCAGTGGATGCCTGAAACCATGGAGAGTACTGAACTCTATATATACTGTTTTTTCCTATATATACATATACATGCCTATGATAAAGTTTAATTTATAAATTAGGCACAGTGAGAGATAAGCAACAATAACTAACAATGATATAAAATAATTATAACAATATACTGTAATTAAAAGTTATGTGAGTGTGATCTCATTCTTAAAATATCTTTTTGTATAAATTTAATGCCTTTTCCACTTTACCTTAGCACTTATTGCACACTGACCACGGCTTTTACAGTTTGAATTTTGATAGCGAAACTAGCACAATTTTTTTTTTTCCTTCCTCACATTAAGAAGATTCCTTCTTAATGTAGATCTTAGTAGCCTCAGGGTACAAATTTTATTTCCTTCCCTTATTAAGTCAAGAAATTCCACCTTTTCACTTAAAAGGAAGCACTTTATAGTTTCTCTGCAGCATACCCTAATTGCTGGGATCACAATTCTTGAGCTTTGGGACCAGTATTATGTGAAATATGGGTCACCTGAACACAAGCACTGCAATACCCAAAAGAGTGGATCTGAAAGCAAGAGGTTGCTAATCGGTTGCTGGGCAGGATATGCTAGACGAAGGGATGATTCATGTCCCGGACAGCATGGAGTGGGATGGCAAGGTATTTCATCATGCTGTTTAGAATGGTGGGCAGTCTAAAACTTATGAATTATTTATGGAATTTTTCATATAATATTTTTAGACCATAGTTGACCATGTGGGTAGCTGAAACTTCCAGAAAGTGAAACCAGAGATAAGAGGGGCAACAATATAAGCCACAAATTAAGATGAAACCGTGATGCCAGTTATGAAAATTTCCCTGGCTCCTCTGCTGAGTGACTCAAACTAACAGTAACACTGTCCCCCCAACACCCAGCTACTATCCCCACACACCACTTAGTATGAAAATTAGTCATCTAAAGAAAAAGCAAAAATGCAGTGAACACCTGTGAGGGTAGAGGCCAGTACAATATTCACACTTTCGTGGAGGAAAAAAGCAAAATAAACGGTTGAACTGTATCCTTCTCTTTCAGGAACCTCCCCTTGCCCTGGGAGATGAGCAGCGGTAAGAGGAATGAGAGGCAGAAAAGGAGATGTTGAATGAAACTGTGAGAGAGAGAAAAATAGAGCAAGGTAGAAGAGTACAGGACAATGAGCAAGTGTAAGACTGTTCTCATCAAAAATGGGTTGTACTGGTGTCTTATAAAATAGTATTACAAGGACCACTTTTTACCTATGTATATAGTAGGTATAAATGTATATTTTCCTCAACAGACTGATGAAGGTAAAAATGAAAAGGTAACAACTAAGTAAATCAGTTTTGCTGTTTTTATGAAATTGTCTAAGGGATTCTTTAAATTTAGGATTCAATTTTCTAATATGTTTCTGAGAAACTTCTATATGCTATGTGTGATAGGCCAGCACTTCTCAGATTTTAATATACATATGAATTCCCTGGGATCCTATTAAAATGAAGGTTCTGATTTATTATGTGTGGGATGAGACCCAAGATTCACACTTCTAACAAGCTCCCAGATTTTGTTGATATAGACAGAGCCTATCTTCCAGTAGCTGGCAATTTGTGCTTCCCTCCAAGAAACTGGTATGTCTAGTGATTCTTCATTTTCTATTTTCTGCAGTTATCAAAGTGGGTATACTTTGGATAAAATTAGATCTGCATGTGGTGGGGTTTTTTTTTTTTTTTCGCAAAAAGATATTCTTCCCTGATTAGATACTCAATGTCTACAATATAAATTCCATTGTAACAGTTACAGCTATAATACATAGATATTTCCTTTGCTTACTAATTAATAGAATTTTCTCCTATAGTGGAATGTTTTCATGCTTGAATGCTCAGGAGGATACAGAAAGTAGTTTGGCAGGAAAAGAGTGGCAGAAATTCCATGAAACTTAGTAAAAGAAAAAGATTCCCATCTGAATCTTCCTCAAGTGACTGACTGTATTAAACCAGTTAACCTCTCTGAAACTCAGCTTTCTCAGCTGTCAAAATTAAGAGTTGTCTCTTCCAGCTCTCATTCAAAATAATTTTAACAGGACGAGAAAGAGAGATAGAGAAAGTGTACTTTGTCTAGCTACAAGCTTTGGAAGTGTGGTCACTATATGGTTCTTGAACTATTTCTATTGATAGGAACTCTTTGCCTTTCAGTTTGCATTTTTTTATAAGGAAAAGCATACTAGAGCAAGTTAAAATCTGCCCTGAGAAGAATGCAGGTGTATTCTGTGATTATAATAAAATTAATGACTCAGAAGCAAAAAAACAGACATTTCTAATGATTTGAAGCTTTACTGACAAAACAGTTCACACCTAGTACTTGTTGTTTGCTAAAAGTCTGGACCAAACCACTGAAGCTTTAAAAGCTAGATCACTGCAGTCTTCCCCCCAGGCACTGACATGGGTAATTATTGTAGTTCATGCCACAGCCAAGGATTCCATTTCAATCCTAGCTTGGAAAGGAGTTGGGTTGGCTGATGTGTGTGTGTGTGTGTGTGCATGCAGGGTAAATATACTTTCTTGCATGTATTATATCAGTTCAGTTCAGTTCAGTCACTCAGTCGTGTCCAACTCTTTGCGACCCCATGGACTGCAGCACGCCAGGCCTCCCTGTCCATCACCAACTCCCGGAATTTACCCAAACTCATGTCCATCGAGTCGGTGATGCCATCCAGCCATCTCATCCTCTGTTGTACCTTTCTCTTGTCTTCAACCTTTCCCAGCATCAGGTTCTTTTCCAAGGAGTCAGTTCTTCGCATCAGGTGGCCAAAGTACTGGAGCTTCAGCTTCAGCACCAGTCCTTCCAATGAATATTCAAGACTGATTTCCTTTAGGATTGACTGGTTGGATCTCCTTGCAATCCAAGGGCCTCTCAAGAGTCTTCTCCAATACCACAGTTCAAAAGCATCAATTCTTCAATGCTCAGCCTTCTTTATGGTCCAACTCTCACATCAATACATGACTACTGGAAAAACCATAGCTTTGACTAGATAGGCCTTTGTCAGCAAAGTAATGTCTCTGCTTTTTAATATGCTATCTAGGTTGGTCATAGCTTTTCTTCCAAGGAGCAAGCATCCTTTAATTTCATGACTGTAGTCACCATCTGCAGTGAGTTTGAAACCCAAGAGAATAAAGTCTGTCACTGTTTCCATTGTTTCCCCTTCTATTTGCCATGAAGTGATGGGACCAGATGCCATCATCTTAGTTTTGTGAATGTTAAGTTTTAAGTCAACTTTTTCACTCTCTTTCACTTTCATCAAAAGGCTCTTTAGTTCCTCTTCACTTTCTGCCATAAAGGTGGTGTTATCTGCATATCTGAGGTTATTGCTGTTTCTCCTCACAGCCTTGATTCCAGCTTGTGCTTCATCCAGTCCGGCATTTCACTTGATATATTCTGCATATAAGTTAAATAAGCATGGTGACAATATACAGCCTTGATGTACTCCTTTCCCAATTTGAAACCTGTCAATTGTTCAATGTCTGGTTCTAACTGTTGCTTCTTGACCTGAAGAGATACCTCAAGAGGCAGTATTACTATATTACTATAGTAATATTAGTATATAGTATATACTATATAGTATAATATAGTACACTAGTAGTGTACTATAGTATAGTATAGTATAGTATAGTATAATATATATGTTTATGTATTTTATGTATTTAAGTAGCTTAGGTATTACTATAAACTCATTTAAAATGTAAAGGTGCCAACATTAAATGTTACAGGTTCTTTATTATTTTCTTTTTCTCTTTCTTTTTTCTTGATTTTGAGTTAAGATTTTCTGTCTTCACTATGGGACATGAATAGCTTTCAGCAATGAACAACGTGTTAAAAGTCTACAGGTTTGTTCATTTCACATTTCAAGACTTTTTCAGCCTCAGACTCAAACTAGGCTTACAAACAAAGGTTTTTCCTGACTGTGTGCATTATTATCTGTTACACAAGAACCATAATGAAGTCTATGAGTTATCTCTTGCCACATGACAAATTGACCTAAACATAGCAGCTTGAAACAACAAAAATTCATTATCTCACAGTTTCTCTAGGTCAGGAATCAAACTATGGTTTAGCTGGGTCTTTAGGCTCTGGGTCTTTTACAACCTGCAGTTGTCTCAAGGCCTGACTGGAAAGAATCCCCTTCCCAGCTCACTCAGCTAGAGTTTGTTGGTAGGACTGACCTCCTGCCTCCATTCCTCATGAGTTCTTCTTCCTTCAACCCCTAACCACATATACCTCTCCATAGAGCATCTCACAGCACAGCAGCCTTCTTCATCAGAGTAAGCAAGAGAAAAGGCAAGAGGTGTCAGCAAAAGAGAGAGTACTAATAAGACTAAAGTCACAGCCTTTTATAAGTCAATCACTGAAGTGACAGTCCAGAACTTTTACCACATTTTGTTCATTAGAAACAAGCCACTAGATCAGCCCACAGTCAAGGGTGTGAATGCCAGGAGTCTAGGATCATTGAGAGCCATGTCAGAAGCCTACCACAATCTGTAATTAAAATTCCCCCTGAAATGATACCATCTAAACCTTTAGAGTTAAATCTATAATTTTAAATGGTTTCAAAAGGCAAAATATGGGTCAAAAAGCAAAATGCACCCACCTCCTCAGGAGTTCAGGAGAGTGGATGACTCATTCAGATACACATCCTGATGGGTGCGGTCCAAAGAGGCGAAGTACTGTTCAAAAGAAGAACCTCATAGCTTCTAACAGCTCCTTTTGAGTGAATGTACCCTTCTCTTCTTCATGGACATGGAACTTCTAGAATGCTATCAATTTTCTCCAAAACCACTCCTAAATAATTATAAATATATTCTCTGATTTTCAAGTGTTTTAGTTAAAATCCTGCTTTACTCCACTCTACAAATAAACAATATCCACGAAACAAGAACTTTATGAGCAAACACAAAAACTCCCTTTATTTTTGCAGATCAGCATGTATCCACATGCTTGTTATATAAAAGAAATTTAATAAACACAGTTCTTACTTCAACTTGAACTTTTGTCCTAGACATCTGTGATATTTGTGTGTTTGTTAGAGGATCATGGAAAATGTTCTCCATCTCTCTAATAGAAATCGCTGTTCTGTTTTTGTCACATTTTTCTTCCTACAACCTACTCAAAAGCCTGCTCCTAGAGTTGTCATTTTTGTGTTTAAATATGTTTACATCTTTTCTTTTGCCTCAAATTTCTACTAGGAGACATGTGATGAATATAACCTAAGGTTACAATAAATAAGTTGTGTAAGACTTAAAAATTCAGCGGCCATAAAATCCAACATGAACTTTCTTAGGATTTAAGGAGCAAGTGTCTTGATAGGAGACAGAATAATGGTTTGTTTTTCAACAAGAAGGCAATAATGAGGTAGAATAGCACTCTAAGGGAAAAGAAAAAGAGAAAGGGTATATGAGCAAAAATAGAAAATCACCATGATGGGAGATACTAAGAATCGAACAACTTATAAAATCAGATGGTGACATGTAGGAAAGGCCATCAGCCATATCCAATCTCCCTAACAGAATATTCTGGTAGCCAGATTGTAACTTAACCAGAGCGAAAGAACCTAAAAAAGGCTAATGCAGCTATTAAAAGGAGTAACCAAAATCCAAAGGAAAGGGTTTTTTTTTCCCTAAAAGAAAATGGAAATGAACCAAATGTTCTTAAATTGCTTTTTAAAGTACATAATACAGCTCTGTATGGAGAGCAGTACATTTTCTCCTTGGTTCACTCTTCCCCAGAATTAGTTTCCAGGTTTTCTCAGGTGTTTCTGATGCCAATAATAAAAGGCTCTATAGACCTGATGACTGGGTAGTAGGATAATAGGTGCCTCAGCATCCAGGTAGCAGCCAGCCTCTGGCCTTGTGCCTGGAGCATTCCCAGGAAGCTGGACTGGTTCAAGAAGCAGGCAGTGGCTGGACTGGTTCAAGAAGCAGGCAGTGAGAGCTGGGGCAGCTCTCATAGGGCTCTCAGTCAGATCTGGTTCCCTTTACCATGAAATACAGGGCGGTGTGTGTGGGGGGGACGCATTATGCTCATAATATCTCTTCATATTCAGCCATCCATTTGCTAATACATTCCCTTGACATAAGTAGCCTCACTAAATTCCTCTTTCCTCATCACTAACTCTAAAATGACAGTGTAAGGATTATCCTTTCTGCCACTTAACCATGAAACAGCTCCAGACCAGTTTGTTGCCGGCTCTTCTGAGCTTAACCACATAGCTCACAACTGAGTGGATAATCAATCATTCTATGACTAAATCCATCTGGAACAAATTTGAAGTGGCCATGTAGGTTTCTTTTGAAAAAAAAAAAATTAAACTGAAACCAGAGTTGATCTTTTCAAAGGTTCAGGAAAAATATATATATATAACTTAGCAATGACTTTTCCCTCCAGAATTTGTGCATGCCCTCTTAATAAGATTGGTTTTGTCCTGGACCCATTTTGCATTTCATTTAATCTTTGAGAGAAGTGGTCCTCAAATGCTTTTGGAGGAGAGTCCACTTTCCAGAGAATGAGGTCATGATCCCTCCATGGAGAGAAGGAAAAGGGGACATTGTATGGCCAGGTAGTCACCATAACTTCATGCTGATCTTAAATTCCTAAACACACAGGACTCAACAGAGAGATTATGGAACTAAAAGAGCTCATTTCTGGCTATTCTTTCTGGACTCACTACTTTTTTGCCCTGCAGACATCAAAGGATAATTTAAATATCAAGAGTCCTGGCTTTTAAGAACTCTCCCTTTCTTTTCCTCAGGAGACTCCAAATTGTTAGTGTAAACTTGGGATGTATTTTTTCCATGTGTACTCTGAAATTCATACCATTCATACATTCATTTGTTCAATTTTTAGTCACTTATTCATCAATTTTTGCATCAATGCATTCAGTTAATATGTGTTCAAACTATACTAGATGTTTAGACACACCACCTTTCCTGCAAGGACTTTTCAGTCTATCTGAAGAGGTTTGTTGTTGTTCTTCAGTCAGTTGTATCCGACTCATTGTGACCCCATGAACTGCAACACGTCAGGCTTCCCTGTCCTTCACAGTTTCCTGGAATTTGTTCAAACTCTGTATAGTCCATGGGGTGCAAAGAGTCGGACATGACTGAGCAATTTTCACACTTTCCTATGTCCATTAAAATAGGTGATGTCATCCAACCATCTCATTCTCTGTCTCCCCTTTTCCTCCTACCCTCAATCTTTCCCAGCATCTTGGTTTTTTCCAATGAGTCAGCTCTTTTCACCAGGTGGTCAAAGTATTGGAGCTTCAGCATCAGTCCTTTCAATGAATATTCAGGGTTGATTTCCTTTAGGATTGACTGGTTGGATCTCCTTGCTGTCCAAGGGACTCTCGAGTCTTCTCCAGCACCACAGTTCAAAAGCATCAATTCTTCAGCACTCAGCCTTCTTTATGGTCCAACTCTCACATTCATACATGTCAGATTTTTAAAATGAAATGAAAGATAGATAGAACACATCAGCGGTTGCCAGAGGTAGGTGGTGGAGGGTGGGTGAAATGAGTGAAAGGAATCAAAAGGTACAAACTTTCAGCTATAAAATAGATAAGTCATGGGGATATAACATAGAAAGCATGGCAACTATAGTTAATAACACTGTATTGTATATTTGAAAGTTGCTAAGAGAGTACATCTTAAAAGTTCTCATCACAAGAAAAAGGATGTTAACCAGATTTATTGTGGTGATCACAATATACACAAATATCAAATTGTTTTATCCCTGAAGCTAATATAATGTTGTATATCAATTATACATAAATAAAAAAGAAAATTAACCAAATAATTCAGTTCAACAATTCAAGTCAACAAAACCCTAGTTAAAGGCCATAGTCCCTATGTAGTAAATGGTAAATGATGGTTACCAAGAAGCATTGGAGGGGGATGAACCTAGAGTCTGTCATACAGAGTGAAGTAAGTCAGGAAAAGGAAAACAAATACTGTATATTAATACATATATATGGAATCTAGAAAGAATGATACTGATGAACCTATCTGCAGGGCAAGAATAGAGACACAGATGTAGAGAATGGACTTATGGACACAGCAGGGTAAAGAGAGGGTGGGATAAATTGAGAGAGTAGCACTGACATATATACACTACCATGTGCAAAATAGATAGCTAATGGAAAGCTGCTATATAACACAGGGAGCTCAGCTTGGTGCTCTGGGATGACCTAGAGGGGTGGGATGGGGAAACTGGAAGGAAGGGTCAAGATGGAGGGGTATATATATATATATATATATATATATAGCCAATTCATGATGTTGTACAACAGAAACTAACACATTGTAAAGCAATTATTCTCCAATTAAAAATCAATTGGTGCACTGGGAAGACCCAGAGGGATCGGGTAGAGAGGGAGGTGGGAGAGGGGATCGGGATGGGGAATACATGTAAATCCATGGCTGATTCATGTCAATGTATGACAAAAACCACTAAAATATTGTAAAGTAATTAGCCTCCAACTAATAAAAATAAATGAAAAAAAATAAAATAAAAATTAACTAATTGATTAATTTAACAAAAAGAACTGGAAGGGTCCAAAGGAGGGATTGGTTGCTGCAACCAAGGGCCAGTTAAGAGTTTTGTGTAGGGAGCAGATGTTTTACAGATGTGAATAAACCTGAGAAGAAAAAGAGCAGGCTCTGCTAGATGGACCTGAGTAATGGTAACAGTACTGTATTAGTGTTCAGGGTGATGGAAAGAGGGCCTACTATAGGGGAAGCAAGAAACACGATATGGAAGTCACTGGAGGAAATTTATATAGAACCTTGAATTCTTGTTAAGCTATTTAGATTTAGTACTGTCAAAACTAGTAAAATGTTTTGAGCAAGGAGTGATCTAATAAAAATGCTTCCTTCAGATAGTTGTAAGGTGAGGGGGAGAAATAAGCATACACATATGGCTAAATGTGTTAAATCACCCCAATAGGACTTGGGTGGGGAACTGAAACCAGAGGGCATATGTTAGTCTGATTTGCTTAAAATTGAGTTTTTCAAGAAAGAATTGTACATAACTTTCAAGTTAGTACATACAGTAATGATGCTAATAATAGGTATAAAAAAGTTTGCTCCATAAGGGCTATTTTCAGAATCATAATAATAATTTAATACTTTGTTAAAAACTATTTCCAATAGACACATTCATTATTTTTGCATGCAAGTGCTTCTCCTGAGTCAAATGATGATTCTAAACAAGTTCTAATTCAAGTAGGGTAAACTGTTAATAATATTGTTTAGCAATACATTTATTCATAGGTTTTACAAAAGTAAACATGAAATTTGAAATTAATAACATTCTGGTGTAATTCAGCTCCTGTACCCAATGAAATAGCCAATTAGGAGCTAAGTAAGCCCTTAACTGATCTTCTGAACAATCAGCCTTTGTGCTTCGTGCCCACATCCATTAAACTGTAGAATGTTCATTAGTTATACTGTATGACTGAAGGAATATGGAGCAAGTCTCTAACCATAAACTGTCTAAACATAGACTGTTAACAACAGTTTCTCTTATTTTAACATATTTAAGACTGTGACACTGCAATATGCAATGAATACAGCTGAAGTAGAGTCATACCCTAATTAAGTAAGGGTCTTGCAGTTATAGAAAATTATGGCAAGAGGCAATTATCCATAGGCCCAGTCTCCCCTGTGAATCTCCTATCATCCATTTTGTAAATAAGCATAAACTAAAGGAGTAATCTGACTATAAACAGAGGATAGCAACAAGTTCTCATGATATGTCATGAGAATATGCATGGGAAATGCATTTTCCAGTTAAAAATGATCTTCGCTTAAAAATACAAAACGGGAAACAGAAATTTTAGCATGGGAGTGAGGCTAGATTGCTAAACTAATACAGCAAGAACTTAAAACCATAAGACTATATAGTTTAGCCTATAGAGTAATCCAGAGGAATTTTAACTAGATTTAGAGATCACTAAGTCTCGATACTATTTGGTTGGGGGTGGTTGTTTTGTTTTGGTTTTGGTTTTTTTGAAGATCTACTCACAGCTAGAATTTTGCAAAGACAAAACACCTGACTTGTCTATTTATTGATAAGTGTCCATTCTGGAACACTTCATAAACAACAGTCATGCTTATGCTTTTCAAGAGTGAGTCTCCTGGAGATGAAATGTTAGTTGTCTATATTTGCTTTTTAATTATATTGGATTTTGGAATAATAAGATGGGAGGTAGAAATAGTTTGACATTTGCTTTGTTACTTATAGTTTGGGAGATGGCACAAGACCACAGAGGTATCCTATAGCTGGATCCCTAAGCATAATTTCAAAGTGTGAGATTATTCAACAAGCCTGAGTTGAGTAACTACTGTGTGCAAAGCATAGTAGGTGTTGAGAATACAAGGATGAAAGCTTATGGTGTCTGCCCACAAAGAGCTCACAGTCTGAAGACAGTAATAGCAATGTGACATTTTGAGTTCCATTTCAGAAACTTCCCAGAGAATGTACCACCAGTCCTCAGTCTTAGGAAGTTGTGGGGATTAGCCTTTAATGAACTAGGGGAAGGGATGGAGGGAAAGAGAAAAAATGTTCTATGCAGAAGGAACAGCAGTTGCTAGTCATTAAGTAGAATACAGAAGAGATAAGTGCTCTGTATAGTTCAGTGAGCATTTAAGATGATAAGTAAGTCAAATCAGGAAGGGGCATGAACGTCCTGTTAAAAAGTTTGGATTTCATCCTGAAGATAGGTGGGAGGTGACATAATCAGGTTTGTTTACAGAAAAGGCAAACACATCATTTGCTTTTAAAGCTTATTTCTATATTATAAATTTGTTAACCTGGTGAGATAATTTTATTGTAGCTAATTAGAACTGGTTTAATTCTTCATTTCATACCAGTGCTACAAAGGCAAATTAAGTATGAAGTTCGTTATAAACATGGCACAGACCTGTTTATAAGTTTCAGTCTTTATCAAACATAACACAGTGGGAAAAATATCTTAGCTCAAGGAAAAGCTTATAAAGTCAAATCCAGCCTTAAAATTCCACTCAGCATTTAGTCATTGTTCCAGGCCATTATGATTTTATCCACACAGAATATAACTGTAAACTCTTAAAAGATTTTTACTACTTGAGATCTGTTCCATCTTAAAATTTGTACTAAAACTTACTGGAAAACTAGTTTGAAAATAAAATTGTAACTCAACGTCTCTGTAACTTTGCAGAAGCTACAAGAGTTTCCACACATTCACCTTATTTGGCATAGCATCCCTAGCCTTATAAAAAAAATTGTTGTAGTGACAATATAATTGTATAAATGCTATGGAAGTATCGAGTGTAATTTATCTTAAGTGTTTTGCCACTTTATAATATAATAGTGCTAGAATCTACACATCAAATCTAATGGAGAGCTCAATTGGTACCTTCAACAAATTGAGGCTATAAAATTATATAGGACACTGATGTGTGCCTATGGTTATTCAGCTGCCAGTTTTTCCTAATGGAGTGTGCCAGAATTCAGTAGTCAGAGAAAAACTTATTTAGGACCCTAAGCCAGACAAAGTGCTAGAGGCACTCCTTCATCCTTAAGGTGAGTCTAGTTAAGCAGGAGGGGATAGGGGCAGCTGTCACCAAGAACTCTCCAAGACAGTTAATTTTACAGAGGTAGCAAGTATACTGCTATTCCTGTTTCTTAACAAGGATAATTTGTGGATATAGCAGTCCCAGAGCTCAACTGGACAGGTTACTTTCTGCAATCATCTTACATTGGGCAAAGGAACCTGGGAAAAGAAGCTTCAGGAAGGTGGATATGGACTGGATAGAAGGAAAATCTATCCTGTTAAGGTAGAAGGGTTGGGGAGAAGCTCGTGGGCAAACACAGACAAGTGGCAACATGTGTTTGCACCATGGAAATATGTAGCCTGGCTGATATTGAGGGTCATACAAGATGATATTGATGAAAAGACTAGTTTTTATATGAAATTACCTGTTATATTATAGTGAGGTTCATACAGTTATACAGACCTTCTGCATTTTATTGACATCTGTGTGCGTTTGCATTAGTCACAGGATTGTTGCTGGTGTTGGGATTCTGGGGGCCTGGGTAGCAGCAGATCACCTCACTGAAGAGATGGAGATGGCAGGGACAGACTGCTGAGGCCCTGAGGGGTGCACTGGCGAGTCACAGGCCTGGGCCAGGGAAACAGCACTCACAAACCATTGCTAAAGCAACAGTGCCCAAGGCCTGCACTAGTAGGAGATCCTCACACTACCCTTGGATGTGGCATCAATCACAATTCTCAAGGTAAAAGAATGGTCTGCCTGACTGAGGTGAAATTAAGAAAGGGCAAATACAAGATCAACTACAAATGCAAGCTGGAATCAAGATCACCGGGGGAAATATCAATAACCTCAGATATGCAGATTATACCACCCTTATGACAGAAAGCAAAGAGGAAAAGAGCCTCTTGATGAAAGTGAAAGAGGAGAATGAAAAAATGGGCCTAAAACTCAACATTCAAAAAATGAAGATCATGGCATCCGGTCCCATCACTTCATAGAAAATAGATGAGGAAATAATAGAAACAGTGAGAGACTTTCTTTTCTTGGGCTCTAAAATCACTGCAGATGGTGACTGCAGTCATGAAATTAAAAGATGCTTGCTCCTTGGAAGAAAAGCTATGACAAACCTAGACGGCATATTAAAAAGGAGAAACATTACTTTGCTGGCAAAGGTCTATATAGTCAAAGCTATGGTTTTTCCATATGAGAGTTGGGCCATAAAGAAAGCTGAGTGCCGAAATATTGATGTTTTTGAACTGTGGTACTGGAGAAGATTCTTGAGAATCCCTTGGACTGCAAGGAGATCCAACCAGTCAATCCTAAAGGAAATCAGTCCTGAATATTCATTGGAAGGACTAATGCTGAAGCTGAAGCTCCAATACTTTGGCCACCTGATGGGAAGAACTGACTCATTGGAAAAGACCTTGATGCTGGGAAAGATTGAAGGCAGGAGGAGAGGGTACAACAGAGGATGAGAGGGTTGGATGGCATCACCGACTCAATGGCCATGAGTTTGAGCAGGCTCTGGGAGTTGGTGATGAACCAGGAAGCCTGGTGTGCTGCAGTACGTGGGTTCGCAAAGAGTCGGACACGACTGCGCAACTGAACTGAACTGAAATGCAAGATTGAACACTGAAATAGGAAGAGTCAGAAATGCAGATGGGAAAAGGTGGGATAATAAGACAACAGAGAAGGAAGTCAGCCTTGTCACTTGCTGATTTGTCACACTGCCACCGTAAGCATAGTGTTTACCCTCATGGTTTAAATTCTTTAATTTTTCCTATTAATTTTCTATGTTTTACTTTTAATATGAGAACAAGAATTTATCATATGCACCTATATAATTTATATATGGATATAGTGAAAGCATTTGGAGGTCATTTGGTATCCAAAGGAACCAAAATTAATTTTCCCCAGTTTATTTTTCTCATATACCATGTATTTTTGCTTTATTAATAGCATAACTTTTTTTTTAAATTTTTATTAGTTGGAGGCTAATTACTTTACATCATTACAGTAGTTTTTGTTATACATTGATATGAATTAGCCATGGATAATAGCATAACTTTTAACCAACAAAAATTGGCTCCAGATCAAACATTCCCGTGTGATATGATTGAATGGATGTTTCATTAACTATAAACGATATAGATCACCATTATATCTTGTGGAGATTTCTCAAATCTCCTCATTTGAGAAGTTAAGCACCTGATGCTTTCATCTTAAAATGTAATGCTGAGCATTGTCCCTAATGAACAAACACCCAGAAATATTTGTCATGACTTTACATGTAGCTTTTCCCACATGTTTGAAAAAATTCCCCATCTGTTCTCTAGTTCTGATTTATAATTTCATTGACACCTTGAGAAATGATGACCATATCCTTGACATGTGCTGTGCTTAGTCATTCAGTTATGCCTGAATCTTTGCGACCCATGGACTGTAGCCCTCCAGGCTCCGCTATCCATGGGGATTCTCCAGGCAAGGACACTGGAGTAGGTTGCCATGCCCTCCTCCAGGGAATCTTCCTAACCTGGGAATCTTCCTGACCCAGGTATCAAACCCAGGTCTCCCATAAATATAATAATAAAAATTGCTTCTAAAATTTGTATTTTTCACAGTTTTTTCAAATCTCTCATAATTACACATAGGTTCTAATTAGAGTGCCAATTAAAGCTATGTTTGCTAAACATTAATAAACATTAATACTTCATAAACATTAATACTCCATTTCTGTGGATGGGTCCTATTGCCACCAACTGTCCTTTCATATCTCAAAATATGAAATGCAAATAATGTAGACTCTTTCTGTTTTGCCAGATCACATTTGTGTGAATGTTTTCAATTTCCCTAATGAGAAATAACTTTAAGAAAGAAAGGGTGATTTTGCCTATTCTTGGATCCATGTATCTGGAATATGCCAAAGGAAGGGAAGTCATTCGATGCTATGGTTGTTCCTCCTAATTGAATTTCAGTCATGACCACCGCATTCAAAATATGACACTGAGCAAGGAAACCAAGATAGGATGTATAATTATATACCAGGACATCTGCAGTTTTCTTGCTTCCTTCCACTTGTCTATAACAGAAGTACCACCCTGATGTACAACAACATATAAAAACCTCACAGTGTTAAATACAATTTATTGAGCCCTTAGTGTCAATGAGGCGCCATTTGAGATGTGTATTACTTCAGTCCATCCTCACAAGAACCTAATGAAATGCATATTATCCTTACTTGACAGACATGGCAGTGAGACTTGGAAAAGTTAAATGATTCTCCCCTGACATATACCAAAAACATGGTGATGCTTGGATTTGAATTGAGACTTGTTTGACTCCAAATCCCAAGATCTTACCGACTCTTCTATCTCAATCATATTTCATATCTTTCTGTCAGGGAGGTGCACAGGGAAAAAATGTATTATGTGGTTCTCAGACTTTCTAAAAAGATTGAGTCCTCCCAGAAACTCTTAATTCTTGGTATAATAAGGCTAGGAAAAAATCTAGCACAAACAACTAAAGAAAGAAACAATCTCAAGTAAAATAATTTAAAACTTAAAAATACTATGTAGTGAGAAAATAGTATGGCTATTCAAATTCCAAAAGCCATGGACAGAGATCAGTAGTTGAAGGTCACTAATAGGGGACCTCCTTACACCTATCTGGCAGCTTCACAGTCATCCGCATTGACCACATATGTGCCTGAAGTCAAAGGTTTTCATTTAAAGGTTTCCATAAACAACTTGTTATATTTCTAGGGAGAAATAATTCTAGGCTAATTTTAAAATTAACAATATGAATTACTCAATTTTTCCATTTTTCTTCTAAAATGAAAACTTGGAATGTGATAGACTCTATGGATGTGCTCCATGCGGTAACCATTTTAAGTGTATATAACAGATCTAAGAACATAGAGTTTTTTTTTTTAATCTGTGTTTATTCATGCCAAGAAATTCTCTTAAAGACTAAGTTTGGCACCTACCTTTAACACATAACTGGCACAGGTTCACCTTCCTTTGTAGTCTACAGACAGAAACTGTGTACAGGGCATGTTTCCCCACAAGATTTTTTTTCAGAGTTTTAGGCTGGCAATCAAGCATTAAGCTTCTCTAAATTTTGGGCAGGTATGTAACTTGACAGGGATACAGTACTGCCTAAACATTGAAGAGAACTTTCTATGCATCCCCTCTGTTAACAGAGCCATTTAATCCTATTCAGGAAGATGAGTCCATTTTAAATGCTCCTTTGATTCTACAGATTAGGAGGAGGGGAAAATGAAAAACAAGGGACGAAGAAACAGGCATGGCCCTCAAGAAGCAAGACCATGTTTTTCAGGTTTTCCAGGATCAAATATTGTGTTAGAAAGGGTAGAAGCGATAAGAGCTGGAAAATGAATCCGTTTTACAACAACATTCAGGAATTCAGCAAAGTGAGCTTTAATTTCAGATTTTTAAAACTGAAAGAGATTTCAGAGAATATATAGTATTTTTGCTTCTAATGGAAATGGAGGGTAAAATGCCCCAAACTCATTTAAAAAGTCCAAAGACTATTTATATGCTAGCTTGAGAAATCTTTAGCATCAAAACTCACCAGGTCATAGCTTTAGGGAACAGTATTCCAATCCCTAAGAAAGGCAATCCCAAAGAATGCTCAAACTACCGCACAATTGCACTCATCTCACATGCTAATAAAGTAATGCTCAACATTCTCCAAGCCAGGCTTCAGCAATATGTGAACCGAGAACTTCCAGATGTTCAAGCTGGTTTTAGAAAAGGCAGAGGAACCAGAGATCAAATTGCCAATATCCGCTGGATCACTGAAAAAGCAAGAGAGTTCCAGAAAAACATCTATTTCTGCTTTATTGACTATGCCAAAGCCTTTGACTGTGTGGATCATAATAAACTGTGGAAAATTCTGAAAGAGATGGGAATACCAGACTACCTGACCTGCCTCTTGAGAAACCTGTATGCAGGTCAGGAAGCAACAGTTAGAACTGGGCATGGAACAACAAACTGGTTCCAAATAGGAAAAGGAGTACGTCGAGGCTGTATATTGTCACCCTGCTTATATGCTTATTTGCTTATATGCTTATATGCATATATGCTTATATGCAGAGTGCATCATGAGAAACGCTGGGCTGGAAGAAGCACAAGCTGGAATCAAGATTGCTGGGAGAAGTATCAATAACCTCAGATATGCAGATGACGCCACCTTTATGGCAGAAAGTGAAGAGAACTAAAAAACCTCTTGATGAAAGTGAAAGAGGAGAGTGAAAAAGTTGGCTTAATGCGCAACATTCAGAAAACTAAGATCATGGCATCTGGTCCCATCACTTCATGGCAAATAGATGGGGAGACAGTGGAAACTGTGTCAGACTTTATTTTTCTGGGCTCCAAAATCACTGCAGATGGTGACTGCAGCCATGAAATTAAAAGACCCTTACTCCTTGGAAGGAAAGTTATGACCAACCTAGATAGCATATTAAAAGGCAGAGACGTTACTTTGCCAACAAAGGTCGTCTGGTCAAGGCTATGGTTGTTCCACTGGTCATGTATGGATGTGAGAGTTGGACTGTGAAGAAAGCTGAGTGCCGAAAAATTGATGCTTTTGAACTGTGGTGCTGGAGAAGACTGTTGAGAGTCCCTTGGACTGCAAGGAGATCCAACCAGTCCATCCTGAAGGAGATCAGTCCTGGGTGTTCATTGGAAGGACTGATGCTGAAGCTGAAACTCCAGTACTTTGGCAACCTCATGAGAACAGTTGACTCATTGGAAAAGACCCTGATGCTGGGAGGGATTGGGGGTAGGAGGAGAAGGGGACGACAGAGGATGAGATGGCTGGATGGCATCACCAACTCGATGGGCATGAGTTTGATAAACTCCGGGAGTTTGTGATGGACAGGGAGGCCTGGTGTGCTGTGATTCATGGGATCGCAAAGAGTCGGACACGACTGAGCGACTGAACTGAACTGAACTTTCTTTTGTCCCTTATTGCCTTTAGGTACTCTTTGAACTAATAATCAGGAGTTATTTGAATGCTATTGCTTCACATCACTAAAAGTGTTTTAACACTGGGTAAGGGGATATCCCATAGTTTATGTAAGTCAAACACAATTTATCAGCAAATTAACTTCAAGTATGCATGATAATTCATGAATAACTTGGAGGAAATGGTAACTACAGTATCAGTTTGGAACAAAACAAAAAAGTCAAATCTTACTTGGTATGATGGCACATGAAACATTTGGGCACAAGCTGATAGTTGCTTGCATTTAACATTTTGAACACTGAATAATCTTCTGCCTTAATATGATAAAGCCTGCAGAGTCTTCCTTCCTGAAAAATTCTTTAAAACTAACAAGGAATTTGTTAGTATACTGTATATATTTTGTTAATATTTGTTAGTAAACTATATATACTATATATAGTATATTATATAGTATAGTACAGTATAACATATAGTATATATTAGTATAATAACAAGTCTAGGATTTAACTACTTCTTTGCTCAAGGAAGAAAGAATGAAAAATAAAACACTTAAGATGAGATCTTTCCTTGTTATATTTTGTCATAGAACAAGTTTTTCAGATGTTAGAGGAAAAATTATAAAAGTATAAAAGTAAACATCACAATATATATTGTGTATATACAAAGATATATGTATGTACACCATATGTCAAAGAGAGAAAGTATAGATATTCAATCTTTTTGAATCCTCACAACTTTCTACACTGGGGTATGCAGCACCTATTTTTCAGTGTTTTTTATCAAAATTTTCAAATTTAAAGTTGAATGTATGATACAATGAACATTGATCACCCACCATCCAGATTCAGAAACTGTTACTATTTGCATGCAATACCTTAACACCAACTTTAAACACAGATAACTGGTCAAATCCCACCCCTGCCCCTGCCACACATATACACACACACAACTGGGATTAAAGTTACACAAGTTGCATATTTCCAGTGATAGGAACCTCGTTATCTCTTAATACCTTAAAATGTTCAATGACCACAACATTTTTTTCTTTCACTGAACTAAAATCTGCCTTCCTCAGATTTCTGCCTGTTTGTTCTAGTTCTGCTCTTTGGAAAGACATGATCAAGATCTTTTCCTTCTTCTTTAAGCAGCCCTTCAAAATCCTCAAGTCACTCTCACAGCAGACTAGCTCAGATACAAATCTGATCTTGTAAACTGGGTACAGTGTGGGGGGAAGATAAGGATGATGTAAGGAGAGGAGGGGCTATAGTCCTTTTTAAAGGCTGGCATTTTCCCCCCCTCAGGCTTTGATAAGTAACATTTTCATTTTCACTTAGTTTGAAATAGTCTTAAATTTCAACTTTGTTATTGTCTTTAAATCATGAACTCTTTTGAAGTGTATGTCTTCTTTTCCAAAAGAGAGTGATTTTTCTGGTGTTGTCATCATTATTATTGCTGTTTCTATCTTACTTGCCTTGCAGTTAGAGAATATATTGCAATTTTTGTAGTTTATTTAGACTTAAGACCAGTATATACTTATTTTCCATTAATGTTTTCTCAATATTGGAAAAGACTATATATTCTGTACAGTGCTCTATATATGTCAATTCAAAGTTTTTATCCATGTTATTCATATTTTCTATTCATTTTTGCAAATGTGTGTTTATTCTTTTAGTTACTGGGAAAGATTGTTAAAATCTTTTACTGTATATAGACATTTGCCCTTTAGTTTGATTCATGTTTGCTTTATCTATATTGAGGCTATGTGATTATATGCAGTTACATTTAGAATTTCTACATTTTTCTGGTAAACTAAACTTTTATCATTCAGTTCAGTTCAGTTCAGTCGCTCAGTCGTGTCCGACTCTTTGCGACCCCATGAATCACAGCACGCCAGGCCTCCCTGTCCATCACAAACTCCCGGAGTTTAATCAAACTCATGCCCATCGAGTTGGTGATGCCATCCAGCCATCTCATCCTCTGTCGTCCCCTTCTCCTCCTACCCCCAATCCCTCCCAGCATCAGGGTCTTTTCCAATGAGTCAACTGTTCTCATGAGGTTGCCAAAGTACTGGAGTTTCAGCTTCAGCATCAGTCCTTCCAATGAACACCCAGGACTGATCTCCTTCAGGATGGACTGGTTGGATCTCCTTGCAGTCCAAGGGACTCTCAACAGTCTTCTCCAGCACCACAGTTCAAAAGCATCAATTTTTCGGCACTCAGCTTTCTTCACAGTCCAACTCTCACATCCATACATGACCAGTGGAACAACCATAGCCTTGACCAGACGAACCTTTGTTGGCAAAGTAACGTCTCTGCCTTTTAATATGCTATCTAGGTTGGTCATAACTTTCCTTCCAAGGAGTAAGGGTCTTTTAATTTCATGGCTGCAGTCACCATCTGCAGTGATTTTGGAGCCCAGAAAAATAAAGTCTGACACAGTTTCCACTGTCTCCCCATCTATTTGACATGAACTGATGGGACCAGATGCCATGATCTTAGTTTTCTGAATGTTGCGCATTAAGCCAACTTTTTCACTCTCCTCTTTCACTTTCATCAAGAGGTTTTTTAGTTCTCTTCACTTTCTGCCATAAAGGTGGCGTCATCTGCATATCTGAGGTTATTGATACTTCTCCCAGCAATCTTGATTCCAGCTTGTGCTTCTTCCAGCCCAGCGTTTCTCATGATGCACTCTGCATATAAGCATATATGCATATAAGCATATAAGCAAATAAGCATATAAGCAGGGTGACAATATACAGCCTCGACGTACTCCTTTTCCTATTTGGAACCAGTTTGTTGTTCCATGTCCAGTTCTAACTGTTGCTTCCTGACCTGCATATAGGTTTCTCAAGAGGCAGGTCAGGTAGTCTGGTATTCCCATCTCTTTCAGAATTTTCCACAGTTTATTGTGATCCACACAGTCAAAGGCTTTGGCATAGTCAATAAAGCAGAAATAGATGTTTTTCTGGAACTCTCTTGCTTTTTCAGTGATCCAGCAGATGTTGGCAATTTGATCTCTGTTCCTCTGACCTTTCTAAAACCAGCTTGAACATCTGGAAATTCTCGCTTCACATGTTGCTGAAGCCTGGCTTGGAGAATTTTGAGCATTACTTTACTAGTGTATAAGATGAGTGCAATATTATTTTTTATCCTTTCTAATCTTTTTTTCCTTAAAGTCAACTTTGTCTTATATTAATATTGCAAAGCCAACTTTTTTTGGTTAGTGTTTACATAGTATATTTTCCATCTTTTTCTTTAATCTACCTGTGTCCTTATATTTAAATCACTTCTCTTGAAACAGCATATTTGGGTTTTGTTTTAAAAACTTTTGGTTTTCATAAGAGCATTTAATTCACTTACCTTTAATGCAATTATTGATAAGTTTAGGTTTAAGCTACCATTTTACTATTTGCCCTTTTTTTCACTCTGCATATTATTGTTTGTTTCTCTTTCCTTTCTTTTTTGCTTTCTAACTACAGTGATGGACTATTTTGTATTATTCCATTCTCCCCTGTATTAGATTTGAGTTTTATACTCTTTTACTATTCCTTTAGTCCTTTCCCCAGGGAATACTTTAACATGTACCCTTGACTTATCGAAGTCCAGAACAAATTGGTTTTATTTGTTTTACCTCTTCCCAGACTATAGCAGGACTTTAAAATACTTAAACTCCATTTATATTCCTGCCAGCATATGCACTTTATTCCCATATATTTTAATTCTAATTTTTTATAAATCACAAAAGACTTTACTATTATTGTTTTATAAAGTCAGTATTCATTAAGATTTACACACATATTTATCCTTTCACTGCTTTTCATTGTGCTGAATTTTGAATGAAAAACAAAAGGAAATTTAGTACAAATTTGGTGTCACACCCCTCACTCACTTCATCCTACCTATCCATTTTGAATTCAGAAAACTGTAAGGGCATTCAGGCATTCAGGCATATGGGGAAACATTATGCAGAAGCATCATAAGTACAGTGTAATGAAATGGGTAGGAAAGTACACACAAGAACGGAACATGTTCTGAAGGCAAGAGGCACAAAGATATACTTTATTTTCAAAGTCTTAGGCAGTTAATGATTTGGAGAAGTATTGCCAAGTTACATTCAGCAAATTTAGTAGTATGCCTCAATTTAGTGGGCACGAAAGCTGTTTATTGTTAAATGAACAACAAGTATAATGTAATTGGCCTCATACAATTAGGAGGTCTTCAATCCATGCTTGTTATAATTGGCATTGCCATAGCCAGCGGCTTATGTGACCTCAAGTGATGACTGGGCTGAAGGAGTAAGCCAGGAATGTGTGTGCCTTGGGCTAGAGAGGCTGACTAATCTGGCCGTTAAGGCCTCAAGGATTGGGGCCAGGAGTCAACTCACAGTGCTCAGGGAAGGCATGGTGGACTCCTTTGAATGTACTCAGTCTCCAATCAGTTCATCACTCTCCAGTGGTGTGATCTGGAGCTGGAAATAGGAGGGAGGTGGGAGGGGCAAGATGAAGTAGTGAGGCACCAGAAAACACAATTCAAATATAAGTGCAAGTGTGGTGAAAATCTCTCAGTCACGTCCAACTCTTTGTGACCCCATGGACATTGCCCACCAAACTCCTCTGTCCATGGAATTCTCCAGGCAAGATTACTGGAGTGGGTTGCCATTCCCTTCTCAGTCAAGGCAAAGGCATCCCCTAATAAGATGGGATCACAACTCCTCTGAAGGCCATTCAGTGTGAAGTAGGTTCTTGACATGTATGGGATGGGCTTGAACTTTCACACAGAATCCTTTATTCCTGGTACTGAGCCACCCTAGAACAAAGACTGACGGTGCTGCTTGTTTCAAAATACAGTTTTACCTCCACTGTATTAATGATTGATTATAGATTAATGATTGATTGTAATACCGTTCAAATACCAGGGTCATCTTTTCTCAAATATTTTTTTAATGGATTATTAAGTTTAAGAAGAAAAAAGAGAGTTTACCTGGATATGACATATTCACAGAGATTCCAGAGAACACTCCTGACAATTAACAACCATTTATCGGTAGAAAATATATTTCCCTTAAGATTCTAAAAGCAATAAGCTTCACTTTGAAAGTGTGCAAAAAGAGCTAAAGAATGAGGATTAAGGTCTTTGAGTCCTTGCTTGCTGCCTTGTTTTGGCCTGATTGGTCCATTTGGTTTGTTTGTAGCAGAGATGAGTCACAAGTTGATCATTTATGTTTACAGTTGATTTTCTCCCCCACAGTCATGAATGTTAGATATGAATTCATGAGGTTAGGCATGAACCTCATGTCTAATCTCATCCAACATCTTGCAAATGAACACTTCTAGACAGAGGAAGCTAGGTGAGAGAAGGTCATCTGGAGTGCAAATCTGCTATCGGGGCTGACAAGGCAACTCCAAGTACACGTACCATGACTTTTCCACACGGTAATAGCACATTTCAAGGTTCTGTTAGAACACAGTGCAGTACCAAGGACTTCCAGTACAGTTGATTCACTACTCTTCTAAAACGAACAAATGAACTATCTGGGAAGCTGATATTTCTTGATTTTGGTGATATTTTTGTTTATCATTTAAAGCACACTAAACTATTAACAATCTGTCTTGCCAGAACAGATAAGAATCTAGAACTATAAATCTACTGCTGGCCATCAACAAAGACAGTCCTCTTTTGTTACTAAATGTCAGTATTTATTTTCCCTACTAGAACTGCTTAGCTTGGGTGAATTCTAGCTGATAATTTCAGAAGGGTGAAAAGCTAACTAGAACTGGGCATCTGTCCCAGATAAATCTGATTCCAGTACTATTAAAGAAGCAGCAAGGGAAATAGAAAGTCTTTGACAAAAATTGTTGATAATTGGCTAAGAACTGGGGAGGGAAACGGAAGACTTGGAGAGCTATGAATGTTACTCTGATGGAGCAGAAAAATGCAAAGGAGGAATCAATGCCCTAATGATTAACAACCCTCTCTTTTATTCTAAGAAAAATTATATATTTATATTATATATAAGAAATATATATTTTTATATATGTATATATATACAGTAGAACTTCTACTATCCAGAACTCTTAAGAAATAAGTTTTTCTAGATACCTAAATTACAGAAGCAAAAGAGAAATCTTTCTTGACTCTAAGACTTCTCTGTTCTGTGTTACCTTGAGCAGGTCACTTACCAACCTATGTTTCAGTGGCATCCTCCTGCCTCATCCAAAATTGTGAATAATGAGACCATTATTCCACAGGATCGTTATTAGGATGAAATCAGAGGCTTGTAGGTCTGTTTCCTAAACAAATAATAGATGTTTAAATACTATTAAATATTTACCTATTTTTACACCAGTTAATTTTAGAATTTTAACAAATTTGTATATGAAGTCATATAAAATATTACACATCTTATCTTTAATCAGATTTCAGGCAACATAATATAATGCCTTGATTACTCAGGCTATCACTATCAATAGCCATTAATGGATGAAACAGCAATAAAATAGCAATGCCTCAGCACTTGCTGAAATAGATGCTACCTTCCAGGACTGTATTGAAAAATAAGATTAATATCCAAAATAACTATAAGATCTTCACCCAATGAATCTCTTTTCTTCAAACAGTTTCATAGATTAAGTAGAAAGTGTACTTTGCTGGGAACTAATTTATTATCCTGTCACTATAGAAAAAAAAGAAAGAAAAAAGTAGAAAAGAAAGAAAGGGGGAGGGAGGGAGGGACGAAAGCAGCCAGGAGTAAAGTAACTCCTCCTTACAGCAAATATGAATCTTGACCTTTTTCTCCTACCTCACTCCATATATGAGGTTAAATTAGTATTGTCGGGGAAGACATAATAAGGTTTTAGATCCACAAAGATCAAGAAATAGCAGCAACTTGAATTTAACCATTACCTTTTCTTTGCTATCAAATAATATTTACAGTGGCCCACTCAGAACTAGTAAAGATCTGGTTATTTTACTCTAAGGATTTATGGTCTGGAATTAAAAAGATGTATTTTGAAAATTCTGAACTTTTAAAAATCTTTGCATATCTTCAAGGACAGACAGTCCATTTTACAGACAGAGAAATAGAAAAGGAATTGATGTCATGGCCCTAGATCACAGAGGCAGTGACAGAATAATAATTTCAGTCCCCTTATTCCTATTTCAGTGTATTCTCATCAAATACAACATCTGGTGAATGGTGGTTTATTCCAAAGTAGTTCTAAATTATTCCCTTAATGTAAAGCAGCACAAGAAAAGTATAAGTGGTAATATAGAACATTTAAGGTACACAAAGTCTTTGCCCATGAAAACACACTGAAGTAACTCCATGTCGTGGTAAGTTATCAAATTATGGAAAGAACATTGCAAAGATTAAAATGTTGCATAAGAGAGAGAAAGCAGCATGAGTCAGGGGTTTGGGAAATATGAGTCATACTGAAGGGCAGGAGCCAAAAACATAGAGAATGAGGGCCTAAGCAGGGACTTAATGGACACCACAGAGACGTGGACACAGTTGCCTCTACTAACTCTGACAGAAAACCAAATATGCAGTTCCATAGACTGGGGATCAGTGCGATAAAGAGGCTAGGAGTGAGAGCTGAGCGAAGATCAGCTGGATTATTTAATGCAGTGATGATGCCAAAGTCAGCAAGAGAGAGACCTACAATGGTATAAATCACTAGAAGGGAGAGTGTGGGCACATTTTTGAAAAATGAGGGAATCACCAAATATTGCCATTAGCTATTCTTAATACATTAGAATGATGAAATGTGAGTTGATTTATGTGTCGTGATATTTTAGGAAGCACATTCTATTATTTTGTACTTTGGTAATGTTTACATTAGGCTGTGTCTACATAGTTCAGAGCTGCTTCCTGTGGTGTTCAGTCTAAACTCTGATCACACCTTTGCTCTGTGCTCTGTGCCGTGCTCAGTCGTGTCCAACTCTTTGCAGCCCCATGGAATGTAGCCCACCAGGCTCCTCTGTCCATGGGATTTTCCAGGCAAGAATACTGGAGTGGGTTGCCATTTCCTCCTCCAGGATATCTTCCCAAGCCAAGGATTGAACCCACGTCTCTTGCATCTCCTGCATTGGCAGGTGGATTCTTTACCACTGTACCACCTGGGGAGCCCAATCACACCTTTAAGGCCTTGAATTTTGCTCATGAGTTGAGTTACCATTTTATGAGCGCCTTTAATCAGGCACTGCACCAAACTCCTCATACACAGTACCTCCAGCCATGCTGACTCCAGCTGTTTGCCATTCTTCTCATGCAAACCACTTCTATCATATCAGCATTTTCTAATGTGATCTCCCTTCTGCTTAGAAATAGCCTCCTATTTCTTTTTCTTTTTAAATTTTTTTTTCACATGTGTTGTTTCATTTATTTTTGGCTGTGCTGGGTCTTCACTGCAGCACAGGCTTCTCTCTAGTTGCAGTGTGTGGGCTTCTCATTGCAGTGGCTTCATTTGTTGTGGAGCACAGGCTTCAGGGTGTGTGAGCTTCAGTAGTCTGCAGCTTCTGGGCTCTAGAGCACAGGCTCAGTAGTTGTGGCACATGGGCTTATTTGCTCCATGGCATGTGAGATCTTCCCCTGACCAGGGATCGAAACCATATATCTCCTGAGTTGGCAGGCAGATTCTTTACCACTGAGCCACCAAGAAAACTCCTAGCCTCCTATTTCTGCCAGTCCACATACCTTACCTTTTTCAAAATGCAGCTCAAAATTCACCTCCTTGGGCCAGCCTTCCACCTCTGATGCTGCCTTTTTCTTTTCTAGCTTCTGTATTTCTCTACTCCATTGCTTTATAGCCATTTCCAGTTGCTGACATTTTGGTGTGTTTCTTACATTTTGCCTGTTACTCTGTCTTGTAAATGTTTAGTTCTGTGAGATTAAACACTGACCCTACTTTCTTTAAACTATAGGCATCCATTCTTAGCAAACAACCTTGGTTCATCCTTCCATTTATTGTACAATTATGCTTTGAAAACCCATCATGTTTCATGGACTCTGTAAGGTTCTAGGAATACATAAAAAAAAGTAATACATAGACCTTGTCCTCAAAGAACTTGGTTTCAAGGCCCAAGAAACATGATAACTGTCTACCTAAAGAACCTAGTGAGCTGAACTGTCAAAAATAACTTACAAATCATTTAAAAACAACACAAAAACTCCTCTTCCCAGAGTACTGTTTCCTAGATTATCAGGGAAACTGTGGCTGACCTGAGTATTTTCCCTTATGAATAAAGAATTGCTTTTGTGAGTAAGGTATTCCCACCACAGAGGACTTTTATAAACATACCTGGGAAAGCCAGGTCTGCTGGTGCATCTGCACAGAGATGGATAGTCTGCTTTGAGTTTCTAGCATAGTAGTATATTTTAGATGCATACAAGTAGAAAAGATAAGCATAAAAGAGTTTAACAATGTAAAATGATTTTTGCATGATTTTGTGTACATGTGTGAATAAACAATAACAAGATCTCAAAGAACAACTTTCAAATTAATAAAACCATGTTATTTAAATAAACCAACAAATTTACAGTCTTATTGAAGATAGTTCAGAGAAATCTGGTTTATATACACATCCTTCAGCATTACATAACTTGCAAAAAGAAAAGGAGATAAATATTCTAAACCCAAGTCAGAAAAGCCATAAATGAAAATGTAGTCTGTTCATTTACTAGCAGATGCAGCTCAAAGTATAAGATGAAGCATCCATTCAACTCCTTTGGAACAATTTCTTAAAGGGGATTTCATGCAATTGTGTTTTATTGAATTTCAGGGAGTTTTCCCATCTGAAAGAATTAAAACTAAAAGAGAATCCAGCTAAGTAGAAAGTACATTAAAAATATCACCAGTCAATCCTAGGTGAGGGAAATCCTGTTTCAGTTTTGTTTGTTATTGACAGAGAAAAGAATATAGTGGCAGTAGAGATGGTGGCATTTTATTTGCTTTTTGGGTTCTTTTTTTTATTGAATTACTTTAATTCACCTAATACTTTTATTAAATTATCCTTCTTAGAAGGTAAACAAACCTGGCTCTTAAAAAGGAACTGGTCCAGGGAGCATGACTTTTATATATGAAACCTATTTAATGATATATTAATTCCACTGGAAATGTTAGCCTATTTATCAAAGAGAACTGAAGGGGACAGAAAAAAAAAGAATAGGAAGGAAATCACATCAGGAATGCGATGGGGTGGAGGCAGTTTGCAAAGGGATGTCTCAGAAAGAAAAGCCACAGTCACTGGTGAGGCCTCCTTTAGAAAATGCAGCAGCCAACCCAAGCCCTTGATCTTCTGCCAGCATGTACTGAGGAAACTTGCCACATCTGAATCTCACATTGCTGTATCTCTCAGGGCTGTTATCACTGCAAATGCTGGCAAATGTTCTTGACATAAAACAATAGGAATTCTGCTGTCATTTCTGTATTAGCGAGTCATAAAGCTCTGAAGAAACCCCAGTAGACATGTTTTCATCAAGTGCATATGAGAAAATAATAAAAGACACACCAAAAAAAGCAGATAATTTCAAAGAAAGATTGCTGTACCTTTGCATAGTACCTAGAAGGGACAGAATTGTAATCACTGATTTGAAAATAGTAATAAAAATTTTCAAAACAGACATAAAAATAATAACAAAAATTTTGCCAGAACTTTAAACCCGGATAATAAGAATTATGTAAGTAGATGCTTTTACAGGTTATTATCCAATAAACAGCCAGGCACCCCTAGGGGATTCTTTATCTCCCCTCCCTCTTTCTCTTGGAAAGAATCCCTCTTGTCTTTTCCACACCCAGCTAACCAAAGCCGATATCTGAAGACAACTCTCTTATAACCTGAGCTTCCTACATTAATATACTGAGTAGTGAAAGTGCAGCAATTATGCTTGAAAATAAAGGAAGATGAAAGGCAATACACCTGGGGCAACTCTCTGAGCCTCTTAAAGGGAAGGCAGGATTTAGGAATAAATTCTAATTATTGATGGTTCATTTTCAGTACTGATTTTTGGCCCACTATTTCCTCCAAAGCAACTCCATGGGTCTACCACAGTGATGATTCAGATACCCCAAAACCTCTCTGTTTTTATGCAAAATCTGTCATCCAGGAATTACAAATTTTAGATATTTTTAAATGAAGCTAAGAGTCTTCAGTTGTTGAAGAATGCCAAAATTTCATAATCTTTTCATCTGTGCTATTTAACCTCATAAATATGAGTGATTCAAATGAACGCAAAGGTGATGTGGTGAAGGCAGAACTAAATTTCACTTATAAATTATTCCAATACGAGTGCACACACACAAATCCACATCATATTTTTCCCCAGACTTTAAACTTTTTATTTTGTATTGGGGTAGAGCTGATTAACAATGTTGTGGTAGTTTCAGGTAAACAATGAAGGGACTCTGCCATGCATATACATGTTGATCTCAAACTGAACATTTTTTTACTTTTCTAGAACTAAATCTACCTACTCCTTAAGGTACATTTAGTAAATTATTTCAAAACGTGAAATGCTTTGGTAAAATATGTATTTTAAACTACACCAGCCTATCTCTCCTAGAGGAATATGATTAAATTTAATCCCTTTTATTTTGAACTCTGCAATGAAAAGTTTATTCATCCATGTTATGCTAAAGTTGACACACACCAAAAAAAAACAGCAACAAGCAATGCATAATATTAAAGCTTGATTTTTACCAAGGTATTAGGCAGACTTTTAGAGACTGGTCTAATAATTTTTAGAAATAATTAGAATACTTTATTATTATTTTATTTTTATTATTATATATTATATTATATATGTTGAATTATATTATATATTAATATATACAATATATTATTAAATATATTATTATATATTTTATTATTTTTTAGAATGATTTTTAGAAATTACTTCAAATGTGATATATTGGGTGAAAAAGCAAGTATCATACAATTTAACATTTCAAAACACCCAAAACAATACCATATATGCTAATGGGTGCAAATATGTTCAATGAAAGTATAAAAAAAAAATCTCAAGGAAGGATTCACACTTACCAGGATGGTAGTAGGTGGGTGGATAAAGGGATGAGAATAGACTAAAGCTTTGGTTACACCTCCAGTGTTTCATTTCTTAACAAAACAAAGTGAACTAAGGCATGCATGGCAGAATGTAGTATTTGTTAAATCTATTAATAAGTGATATACAGTGGCATCTATGAAATTACTTTCTGAACACTTGAAATAATTTATCATTTTAAGCATTTCCGATAAAAGAGTATTACAGAGTAATGTTTTGAGAATAGAGTGAAAACTTGGTTTCTTTAAGAAAAGTATGTCAAAAAAGATGGAGGAAATACCAACATCTCCACAGTCAACTCAAACTCTTTCTGTGCTCTTGTCTTTATCAGACATAGATGAATGCACTGCAGGGACACACAACTGTAGGGCCGATCAAGTGTGCATCAATTTACGAGGTTCCTTCACCTGTCAATGCCCTCCTGGGTATCAGAAGCGAGGAGAGCAATGTGTAGGTAAGTACAACAGTGCAGTGAGCCAAGTCCTGTCTGGAGCATCTTAATTGTTTAACCCTCAGGCCTTCAAGTCAAAGCACTCATCTTTATTTGCAGAATGATAATGCTTATTCTTTCATTGACTACCAACCCATTTTCCATATTAACGAGAAAAAAACAACTTTATAGGTTAAGCATATTCTGGATATCAAAGTGTCAGTTACATCTTAGACTAAGCAAAAGCAGAAACTTAGGGTATGAGTGAGACCACAAAAGCAAAGAGGAAAATCATTTAAACTAGTTATTTGGTGTCCTCGCTCTAAAACACTGATGCTATGGGCTTCGTTCACTAGGCTTTAGTGTAACATAGCTCACAGAGCAAGTGTGTGCTGTGTGTGTGCCCCGTCACTCAGTCATGTCCAACTCTTTGTGGCCCCACAAACTGTAGCCCACCAGGCTTCTCTGTCCATGGGATTTTCCAAGCAGGAATACTGGAGCGGGTTGCCATTTCCTACTCCAGGGGATCTTCCCGACCCAGGGATAGAACCTGCATCTCTTGCATCTCCTTTATTGGCAGGTGGATTCTTTACCACTGAGTCACGTGGGAAGCTCTATAGAGCGAATAGTAAGGTTCAAATCCCAGCTCCATCCCTAACTCACTTTGAGTTACTTAAATCCTCTGTGTCTCACTTCTTTCCTTTGTACTGTGGAAATAAAACCAGCCCCTATCTCAAGAGCTCATGTGCAGGAGTGCTTAGAATGGTGCCTGGTCCTGGGTTGAATAGTTGTGTGCCATCATTATGTAATGAGTTAACAGACTTGTACTAAACATTCTTTATGTTACAAGTGGCTCCAGTACTAGAACCTCAACACGTGAGTCCTTCTTGAGAGCTCCAGTTGAGTTCTCTGAGGGCAGGAGCCAGGTCTGGTTTGTGTCATTGTTGTCTCCCCAGTCCCTGAAGTCTGCCAGCCAAGTAGATGCTCAATGCATGCATACTGAATGACTGAGAGAACACAATATGGGGAGGCTGGCAAATAAGAAGTCAACTAAAGTGTTCTGGGTGCAATCTTGAGGCCCAGTACTAGGATGAAACTCTGTAATTGACTCCCTTTGTCCACTGACTTACATACTTCCTCATACCATTAGATCAGTGAAGAATCCTTATTTTCTCTCAGGAACAGAGGATAAAAATCTCTGGGGACAGGTAACGCCACATTCAATTTTCACCAGTGAATGTGAACTGTTGGTGTCAGGGTGTCCACTCTGAGCTCTCATAGGCCCTGGCCCTGCTCTCTCTGCCATGGGGCTCTGCTAGGTGCTGGGGCTAGTGTCTAGTCTCTGATGAAGGACCAGGAATTTGCAGTGACTGAAGCTGTGATTTAGGAGAAAATTGTTTGGAAAAATTCATAGGCACCAAAGTTTTGCCCATTGTATTAGTCAGGAAAATAAACAACTGAGGGTATAATAAGTATAGAAGAAGAACAAACCCAGCCTACTATGGGAAGAATCAAAGCAAATAGAACATATGGTTAGAGCTCTTTATGATATGGTAGGAGATGTCCTTAAATTCATATCTAATCATGTGACTTCCCTGCTGTTCCCCTCACCCCCAGAATTAACACTGCATTCCTCAACAGCATATAAGGTCTTACCCATCTGATCCTTGCCCAACTCTCTTGTAACAACACCCTTCTCCTGCCAAAACAATTACACTTTAGCTTTGTCCCATGAGTTATAGTTCCCCAATACATCACACAGTGTCACTCTTTGCTACCTCTGTATAAGCTTTCAGTACCAGAGACATGCACTCCTGACAAACTCCTATTCAAATCTTAAATTCCAGGTCAAGGTCACTTCCTCTGGGAAGTATTCCATGATCTCCCCAAATATAGTCACTCCCTCCTCTATGCCAGTAATTCTCAAACTTTGGTGGATTGTTTTTGTAAATTTCTAGCCTGTTATAGATGAATACTTCTGTAGAGTACAATAAGAATGTTGCAGTAACACCAAATTGCTATTCCTAAACACATGTTCCCAATTTCTATACTTATTCATTGTGGACTGGTCCAAATAGACCAGCAGTGGTCAGCAAGTCACACTTTGAGTGGAATGGTGCTCCCTTTATCTCTTGTACACTTTTCTATTCTTGATCTTATAATTCCATGCAATAATTTGTTTTCATGCCTGTTTTCCATACAAGATGGAGTAGAATATACATATGATTATCATCATATGTTTAGCAGTATAAACCTACATTGCCAACCACAATGCTAACAAATAACAAAGGTTCAGTGAATGTTTACTTGTTGAAAAGACATACACCATTTATTCATCAAATATTTATTGATGGCTTACTGTGTGCTAGGTGCTGGACCACTGTGGTAAACAAACAGATTTTACAGAATCACGGCCCTCATGGAGCTATTAGAAAGTACCAATTACATAACTTAGCTATTGACATTGTCACCTGGCTATGATACTAGGTACTAGAAGGACTGTGCCACAGCTGCTCTTAATTAATATGAACTTTCCATTCATTCAACTAATGTTTATTGAGCACCTACCGTGCCAAACCCTATTCTAGGTATTAAGCACACAACAGACAAAAAATACTTTATCTCTACCTCAAGGGGAGAAAATGGATCTTATTTGCCATGCATTATAGTGAGGAAGACAGACAAGAAGCAAATAAACACATAACACAATGGCAGGGAGTGTCACTGGCTTCAAAGAAATATAAAGCAGGATTAGGGGTAGATGGAGCAGAAGTTATTTTATATGGATGGACAGAAATGGCCTCCCTGACATAAAATCTGATCAGACAGCTAAATAAGTTAGGAGGGAAGCTATGTGAACATTGTTATTGTTTATTTAATATTCAAGTTAAATCACATATATTTGCAGCTTATTCATAATAGCTTCCATTTGTTTTTACCTATTTTGTGCAAGGAAGTTTGCCTATATCATTTCATGTTATCCCCCCAACAACCCTACCACATTGTTGTATTATTACTCACAAAAGAGGAAATGGAAACTCTGAGAGGTTAAGACCAAGCTAGTAAATGCCAGAACAAAGACTTAAACTCAGGTTACCTTGTGGTATACTACCTACTTGAGCACACTGCCTCCCACACTTATAGTTATTAAAATACCAGAAGAGTTCAGCATAAAGTTATGTTTTATTTTCAGTTTTCCCATAAGATAGTATCATTGCATTGATAGTATATAACTATTATTTTAAATTACACATGCCATATTTGAGTTGTCACAAAGTGTACACTTGTGAATTAATGAAATTCTATTATGTTTCTAAAATATTAATTCTATTCTGCAAGTTCTCAACTGAGCATTTTATAGTTGGAAATATTTATATGAGAAGGACACAGGCTGGAACACTTGATCAGTGTATCAGAAAGGCACTCTCAAAAAGTAACTTGTTTAGTATCCCATTCCTTCCACAGCATTCTTTCACTTGATTCTCACAGAAACTTCATGAGATACACATAGTAAGCTTTACTGTCTACATTTTATGGAAGAAAAAACAAACTACTGAACATTTGAGTGACTTCACCAAGGTCACCAACGGAGCACCAGCCTCCTTTCTTAGTTTTATACTGTATCTCAATTCTTCCATAGTTCTTTTCTACTTCTAAAATTATAAATAAGCTTTTATATTCCCAGCCTGACATTCTCACTTATATGTGAAATAGTTTTAATTACTTTTCCCTCTTTAAATCTCAACCCATCCAGCCAGGTTTATGAAGTCTTTGTTCTTAACATCTCATTTAGCTACAGAGGGCATACAAAAGTTATATTTAAAGCACATATACCCTAATTTTTTAAAAAGAAAAATAATTACTTTTAAAATGAGGTCTCCAGGTTTTCTAGATAATGTTCTGCTGAGAACTTGAGATTAAACAGATCAATAATAGTAATTTGGATAGTCGGTAATTTGGTTCTCTTTGCATGTGTGCTTAATAACCTAGATATAGACGAATGCGCCATCCCTCCATATTGCCACCAAAGATGTGTGAACACGCCAGGATCATTTTATTGCCAGTGCAGTCCTGGCTTTCAGTTGGCAGCAAACAACTATACCTGTGTAGGTAAGTCTTCTGGAAACAGCCAACCAATTTCTGTCTTTCCAGGAGTATCTCCAGTTTTCTATATTCATGGTTTCCATCAACTTCCCCACATAAAGCTGAAAAGACAATAACCAGTCTGGTTTCTAAAAACACATCAAGATGTAAATGGTAAAAATTTTTAACTTTTGTTTTAGTTCTCCATTGTGACAGTATCAAAAAAAAAAGGTTTTAACTATAGATCAATTGATATACACACACCAGTTAGTCAACAGTGTGTGATACAAACACTGAAGGTGCCAAAGTGTTTACTACAAGTTCAGATACATAAACTTTCTGCTGAGAGTGCATCTGATTTTCACATGCTTCTGCTACCCTTTCAGAATGCAATGTCACAGCACACAATTTTAAGATTGGCATGACATGGAAAAAATCTAGTGCAGGAAAAATGCCTTTTCACAATATTTTCAGTGCCTTAGAGCATTGCAAAACTCTGTATGGGTCTCAAAGGCTTATGTTATAATTGTAATGGAATTTAACAGGACCCATTTAAAAAGTAATAAATAGCACAGATAAATCTTCACTACAGCATGCTGAGAGACCATATCAGTATGTGTCTTATATCAATTATTTATAGACTTGGCATTTTGCATTTGAACAATAAAAGAAAATAGATACTGGAATGTATATTTATTAGAATCATTAAATTCTTTTGGAAAGATTCATCAAACACCAAACTAACCGTCATTCCCAGGAAAAAAAATATTCTGGTATTTCTAAAAGAAGTACATGACAGATGTTTGAAGTTGTTCCAATAAATATGAGACCTGAATGGATGTTCTCCAGTGAGCTTCTGCAAGGCAAAGAATCCAGCTAGGGAATTACTCACTTATCATCCGATGACATAGGTACAAAAGAGCAAGGCTATGTTTAAAGTCATAAATATATAAGTGTGTATGACCTTGCCTTTCAGATATAAATGAATGTGATGCCAGCAATCAATGTGCTCAGCAATGCTACAACATTCTTGGTTCATTCATCTGTCAGTGCAATCAAGGATATGAGCTAAGCAGTGACAGGCTCAACTGTGAAGGTAAAATATCATCCAAATAATTGGTAGTAATAGCACAGTTCCTGTTTTTGCTGTTGCTTTATCCGAGTATATACCTGTCTAAGAAAGCAAATTTTTATTATGTTCTAAAATCCAGTTAACTTAGTTCACTTATAACACTGTCTTTTTAGTATGTTATCAAAAGAAAGGAGAAAAAATAATTGAAATACTAGATGTAGGCTGGGTCTTATAATTAGCAAGGGTACTCTAGTGTCTTGCTTCTCAAGTGTGATGGGCCAGCAGAATAGGCACCTCCTAGGGGCCTGTGAAATTGTAGACTCTCACGCCCCAGCCCAGACCTACTGAATCAAATTCTGTGTCTAATGAGAATTCCAGGGGACTAGTGGCATATTTAAGTTCAAAAGTAGCTGATTGCATGTCAGGAACATTAGAATAGAAACCAAAAGATCTGGCCCCTAGGCATCCCTGCCACTGCATGCTCGGGGCACATTTCTTAAGGTGCCTTCGTTTCACTCTCCACATGATCAAGAAGAGGGCCATTTAACTAGAGGGATCACCATCAGAGTCCACTGCACATGCTCGCTCCACTGTGTACTTCAAATGGCCTAAGACATCCTGAGGGGGATGCCATTGACACTTCACACTCTTGACTTTCTCACAAACTGTCCCAGCTTTACTTGGGGCCACAAAGATCACACCCTACACAGAGAGGCCTCCCATCATGCCTCTGCACTCAAAACCAAAAGGGGGTTGGCTCTGGATGGCTGCCTCTGCCCTTCTGAGCAAACTGTAAGAACAGCACCATTAAGAAATGCAAATCCTTTCTGCCAGGGCATCAACCTCTAGAAGCTTGCACAGGGTTGGAACTTGGGAGTTCAAAACTCAGATGAACTTGGAAGCAGAGCCACCTAATTTCTGAGAAGGCAAATATGAATCTGCATCAAGGGTGGGTCTGCCAAGCACAACACGAGGATCATCAACCACAAACCACTTCTTTCAGTCTGCTCAGCTAGGATGGTTAGTTCCAGGATTTGCCAAAGTGTCAGCAGTAATTGAGTAAAACTGATGGTAAGAAAATTCTCTGCTCTGTGAAGTTCCATGAGAAATAAGCTGATATTGTTAGAACTTGCATTTGAGCCTCTTATAAAGTATTGCATTTCTGTTTCAGAGATTGCAATGTTTTTTAAAAAATTACCAAAATAATGACATGTAAGTGTTCAACTCTATGTTGTTGCTTTTGTCTGGTTCAACAGACATTGATGAATGCAGAACTTCGAGCTACCTGTGTCAGTATCAGTGTGTAAACGAACCTGGGAAATTCTCGTGTATGTGCCCCCAAGGATACCAGGTGGTGAGAGGTAGAACATGTCAGGGTAAGTTTATCGTTTTCAGATCTGTTAAGTTTTAACCAAGAAAAGCAGGGAGGAAGTATTGGAATCTCCACCACAGACTCTTGTTTTTTACAATTTGAGCTCTTTTTTCCCCTGTTGATCATGAGACATGCACACCTCATAAAGAGGATATTCAATGTTATCTTTCTTTGAAATATTTAAAGTAATAATTTTTTCTTAAAATAGAAATAATTTTAATAAAATATTAATATGCATTCTAAATAGCCTACATAATTCCTATGATATACATCCTCTAATCATCCACCAAAAATGATTCAATTATTAAAATATTTCACCATGAATTCAGTGTAGAACATAAGCTTAATGTGTGGTTAGGTGTACCTCAAAAAGATCACAACTCTCTAAAACATTAGGATTATAAACTGGATAGTAATACATGTTGACAAAATCAGCATCATGTGTATTAAAATGTGCCTGAATTCTTCAGTCAAAAAAAGAAACTATTAATCCAAAAATAGCTAATGTCTTTTGATCCAGTTTTAAAATAAATATTTAGGTGATCTTCATAGTGACATATAGGTAGAAGATGCAGCTCCCTACATAGGATGATTTCAGAATTTCTCTGAAAGATTTGAAAATCCTGGAAAATTTGGTACAAACATGTTTATATAAATAAGTGAAAAAAAATGACTGAATTTGAAGACACAAAATCTGTTGAAGACCCAACTATAAGACATTCTATCTATACAATTTTAACAAATTATTAGATTTCTCTGAGCCTGAACTTTCTCATTTGGAAAAGGGAGTTGAGGGAATGAAATGGAATAATACACAGAAAAACTATAAACTATAAAGCCTGGAAAATTCAAGATGTTTTTATGAAATTTACCTAGCAATATAAATGACCTAGCAAATTTTTTCTAGAAGGACAGTAAAATTTTGCTAAGAAAAGAAAATATCTAGGAAAGGAGATAAGATTCTTAATCTGCATCATGATTTTGCAGGGAAATATTAACTCACAGGAACATCTATTACTTGATACTTTATAGCATGCATGTGATTATTCAACTAGAATCTAACCACAAAACATGAGCATAATCAGAATGTAGTTCATTACGCAAGTAACATCTTTCTACCCCTTTCAAGGTTACTAGAGACTCTGTAATGTTAATTGTGAAAAAACATTGCATTCCAAAGGTTTTATTTTCTGAACTCTAATTGAGACTTTTAACATGAATATTACATGCAGGAAAATGTTAGCCAGAGGGTTATCTTAACCAATTTCCCTGGAGCCTTTCAAACAAATATCTATGTGTTTTTTAAATCAAAAAATGGACTTGATACCCAGCAAAAGACAGAAACAAGTTAACACTCAGTTACCTGCCTACTTTATTAATATGGAAACATTTGTATCTGTTATGATGAAAGGTGAAATGCAGTGGAATTGCAAATAAGAGATTCATCAGTGTTATATCTTGAAGAATATTTGTTAAACTAAAACATTTTTTTGTGACAGAGACCATTCTTTTAAGATATAAAACAACTGGTTTACCCCACTGAAAGCATCCCTTCCCAACAGTCCACAGGTTAAATTAATACCAAAAGAGTTTCGATTCTCACCTTCCCCTAAAAAGTTTATTTGGGGGATGAAGTAACTGTTCTCATTTCCACAGTCTTGCAAAAATGAAAACTCTCTGTGTATGTGCTTGTTGGTGTGGGGAGGGAAAGGGACAGTGGTGAGGAAGAGAAACAGAGAGAGAGAATACTCAGATACACAGACACACTCATGAAATATTTTAATACTATTAATCATTTCTGAAAAACCTTCCAAAATGATTAAGGAGCTGATTAAGCTAGGCTGTAAATTACTGGAAGTAACAAATAAAATTACTACATAAAGCTTCCTTTTGCCACTTTTGAACTCCATATAAAAAACCAGTCCTGTAGTTAAGCAGCATCTTTATTTTTCAAAAAAGTGAAAAATATTGAAAGGACAAGTCAGCTGTGATTTCTTCTGAGGAATCTAAGTTCTTTCTTTAGCCATAGCCAGTCCAAAAGAAGATACTTTTTGTAACTGACTCTTGGAAACTGCATGGCTTTTCCAGTCTCCTCTTGGGTTCCAGATAGCTCTTGCCAGTTTGGAAGCTAAAAGAAAAATTTTTTTCTCCAAAGACAAAGAATGGAATTATTCTCATTTAGAGGATGCAGTACCTTATGGTGGAAAGATGCCTGTCACTATTTGTATACACTTGGATGAGACACTTAACCCTTATTTGTTTTTCCTTCATGTCAAATAGAGATATCTTTCTCACAATCTCCACATGTGTGTGAAGAACAACTTAGTTCAGTTTCAGTCAGTCAGTCAGTTCAGTCGCTCAGTCGTGTCCAACTCTTTGCGACCCCATGAACCACAGCATGCCAGGCCTCCCTGTCCATCACCAACTCCCTGAGTTTACCCAAAATCATGTCCATTGAGTCAGTGATACCATCCAACCATCTCATCCTCTGTCATCCCCTTCTCCTCCTGCCCTCAATCTTTCCCAGCATCAGGATCTTTTCAAATGAGTCAGCTTTTCACATCAGGTGGCCAAAATATTGGAGTTTCAGCTTCAACATCAGTCCTTCCAATGAACACCCAGGACTGATCTTTAGGATGGACTGGTTGGATCTCCTTGCAATCCAAGGGACTCTCAAGAGTCTTCTCCAACACCACAGTTCAAAAGCATCAATTCTTTGGTGCTCAGCTTTCTTTACAGTCCAACTCTCACATTCAGTTTAATATTTGCTAAAATCCAGGTGCCTCCAGTGCATTCATGCTATGTGAAAAGGGATAAAAAGATGTGCACGATGGCGCTTACCCTCCAGGAGGTTACAAGCTAATAGAAGGATTGAAACAAACATGCAGATTTCAATAATGCAAAGCAGAAACCAATAAAGGCCCCAAAAGAGGAAAAATGAGATATAAGAATTCAGAGAGAAGAAAGAGATCACATCCCAGCAACTAGGCTATGACTGCCTTGTTAACAAGAATTCAGTAAATTATTTATGGAATAAGTAAATTAATGAATGAAAATATCTGATTGTGTGGAAGGAATGATTCAGAAAAGATTTATATTGGATAAAATCTTATCATTATTCAAGTGTAAAGAGAGGCACACATAAGGATGTGCATATTAATGTAATTTTTATCATTGTTGTAAATATAATGGTTCTCTGGAGAAACTGTTCTCTCAGATATCATCTGGGAACTCTTGATTCCCAAATCTAAACTCAGTCTTTGTCCAGTCTGACCTTTCCACAATCCTCCTTCCTGAGACTCTCTCCTGTTCTGACCTCCTTGAACAGCATTTTCCTGGGTTGCTTCTCACTGCTGACAGCCCCTTCCTTAATTCCTCTTCTTCCCCATGATCTTTAAATAGCCACATTCTATGGGCTTCCCTGGTAGCTCAGCTGATAAAGAATCTGCCTGCAATGCAGGAGACCCCGGTTTGATTTCTTGTTCAGGAAGATCTGCTGGAGAAGGGATAGGCCACCCACTCTAGTATTCTTGGGCTTCCCTTGTGGCTCAGCTGGTAAAGAATCTTCCCACAATGTGGGAGACCTGGGTTCAATCCCTGAGTTGGGGAGCTCCCTTGGAGAAGGGAACAGCTACCCACTCCAGTACTCTGGCCTGCAGAATTCCATGGATTGCATAGTCCATGGGGTTGCAAAGTCAGACACAACCGAGCGACTTTCACTTTCGCATACTGGAATGCTTCATAGCTTCATTTCTGCTCCTGTAAACAGCTTCTTAAGGGCAGTGTAACCCACTCCCAAAGCACCAACTATCCAGCAGCATGCTACAACTTACTGAAACCACATTCTAGCTTTTCCCTCTCTTCAAGCTCCTGAGCCTGACAACAAACTTCTATCTCCAGTTTTTGTTTGCTGCTTTCTCACACTGGAAGGCCCTCCCCACCTCCATGATAAAAATCCTATCTAACCACCACCTTTTCTAGGCCAAGTTGAGAGGGCTCCTCCTTCCTTCAGCCTTCCCTAATCCCCCAAGAAGTGGTGTCTTTCACTTATATTTAAGCAGTCAATGGCCTAGCATTTGGCTTTGAATTCAACAGACGAATAATAGATGCTTGATAAAATATGATGAAATGACACATATTAATCTGTCGAGAATGGTTTCACTACGTCTGTTCTGAATTAAATGCAATGAATTCAGGTCCCACCAAGTTTTAGGTCTAAATCAAATTAAATAGTCCAGATTCTCATATACCTCCTTCTGGTGGCAAACTGGCATCTGCCACTTAGGCAATTTACTTATATCAGTAAACTCTTTGACTCTGCATCTCTACAGATATAAATGAGTGTGAGACCACAAATGAATGTCGGGAAGATGAAATGTGTTGGAATTATCATGGCGGCTTCCGTTGTTACCCACGAAATCCTTGTCAAGATCCCTATGTTCTAACATCAGAGAAGTAAGAAAAACCAGAACTTTTGAAACTGAGAATCTTCTGATTTTACCAAGCCTAACAGTGAATACTTTTGTCTCTGCAGCCGATGTGTTTGCCCAGTTTCAAACGCAATGTGCAGAGAACTTCCTCAATCCATCATCTACAAATACATGAGCATTCGATCTGATAGGTCTGTACCATCAGACATCTTCCAAATACAGGCCACAACCATTTATGCCAACACTATCAACACTTTTCGGATTAAATCTGGAAATGAAAATGGAGAGTTCTACCTAAGAGTAAGTATCCTGAGGGCAACCTTAGCTGTTGAGAATGGTTCAAGTTTGTTGTTGTTTGATAGTAATTCACTTGGAAAGAAAGCCAACATAAGAGTTTTTATGTGCAGGCATTGTGTAAGGCCTTCCTGTATGCATTATCTCATAATCCTCTTGATAATATTGATATTTGGTAAGATTAATATTTATCTCCATATTTTACAGAAAACTGAGACCCAGGGAGATGAAATAGCTTCTCTAAATTCACTCAGATAAAAATTATAGACTATAACAGAGTTATATGTGACCACCAAAATACAAGCCCGCCTGCGTGCGCGCGCACACACACACACACACACACACACACTAAATAGACACTACAAATCAGTGATAGCTATTTAATTGGACATAGAAAAAATAATTCCTACAGAACTTTTCAAAAACCCTGAATTCCTTATTGTTACATTCACAATATTATTTACATTTGCACCAAAACTAAGACCCAGAAGTATCTGAGAAGTGACCTCAACCTCCCACCCTTGTACCATGTATACAACCAATAAGTTGTACCATTCTTGCAAATTTCCAGGAAGGCAATGTGAGGTCACCTTTATGTTTTCCTTTTCTTTCATTGCCTATATGAAATCTTTCTCTGAATTCTGTCATTTCTCCCTTCACAGTGTCCCCTGTGTTATCTTTGCCTCCTCATGTCCCTGACTCTCTTCCTTTAAACTGGCTCTTAGCTCCTCTCTAATCCCTCCAGGGGTTTCCCAGCACATCTTCCTGACTCCAATGTCTCAGCAGTCCAGTCCCCCTGCAAAATCTTAGCAAGTTCATTTTAGGTTAAAATTTTGACATTTTAAATATGGCTCACCACTTCATGTGAAAATGATGGCACCCCACCAACCAGTTTGCAGGGTTACGGTAACTGTTTCATGCTAAGGATGTTATTCATCCAGTTACAATTTTCTCAAAACTCCTTTGGGCACTCTTCACTTTTAATCGAATTTTAAGGTCAATATTTCATTTTGAGAATATGAAAAGTAAATTGGGAAATTCATCCTTGTGGTAGAGTTTACAGATTTTTAATGTTTACACGTTTATCCTGTTCTTTGATATATTAAGTTCCCTTCCAGCTCCAGAATTATGTGATTCTGTTTCTTTGCCAGTAAATTAGAAATGATTAATTTCTCATGACCAACTTCTGAAGAGAAAAACCCAACCCAAATACAATCTGTTACTATTCTTTTTTCTAATAACTAAAAATAAACTTATTTAACATTTGATGCTTTAAATTTGAGATACACTAGATATTTTTAAGAAATTTACTTTAAAGGAACTTCACACAGTTCAGATAATAACAATTTAATAATTTTATCCCAAAGAAATCACATTATTTGTAACCCATGGCAACAAAATAGGTTCATCTTAAAATCTGCTTTAAAAATAATTTTCCATTTGGAACTCTTAGGTATAATTTAAGAAAAAAAATTTCCTAGGAGTATCAACAAATAGTTATGCAAAGTTCCTTAGGTATAATTTAAGAAAAAAAATTTCCTAGGAGTATCAACAAATAGTTATGCAAAGTTCCTGCATGTTTTTTTAATAAACATGGCACTATTAAAGCTTTATGATTCATATCAATGCACTTGTCAACTTGATATTATCAAATATAAATACAGTATTTTTCTCAAGTAAAATCCCTTTTAATGAATGATATAAAATATTGTCAACTTTTATAATCCCAGAATTAAATACTATTTGAAAACCAAAAAGAAGCATTTAAAATAAAAAGGTATTTCAAGACTACTTCTTATCACATAATTCAAAAAGTCATTGTATCAAATCATACAAAATGTCTTCACTGAAATTCCACTTGTGCTGAGGCCATTTACAATCAGCAGGCATTAGTTAAACATTTATTATATGCTCAGTTCCATTCTAGGTGTATGTAATACACAGTTCCTTATATCAAAGAGCTTTAAATATTACTTTGTGGCATAGTTAACACCTATGAAAACAGCAGCAGTGTTTAATTGTGTTTAATTCCATGGTACAAGACATCAAAGAATTAGGAGTCAAAGACAATTTCTTGATAAGGATGAGACTGGACCTTATCCTTGAAAGAATCTGAGGGATATAGGATTTTATTTATATTCCTTTTGGGAGAATACTGAGAAAATCTTCCTTAGATAAGTGAACACATTAGAAAGAAGTAAAACATGAAATTGAAGGTAGAATACCATCCTTCACCCACACCAACCAATATCTGTCCTCCCTTACTGAGACTTATTTTTGTTCATAACCCCTAGCACCACCTTCCATAATATTTATTTGTCTGTGTCACCTACTACAGTGTGAGGACAATGAGCAGAGACATTGTCTATCTGTTCACTTTTCCATGTACAGCACATAGAATGAATGGTACCTGGCATTTTACAGGTGCTCAAAAATATTTTTAAATGAATGAATTAATTCAATCAACACCTTCACTGTTACCTATAAGAGGCAAGTACCATGCTAAGTTCTAGAGATAGAGCAGTGATATAACCAAACCAGTTTTGGCCCCAGTAGGGCTTATGGTCAAGCATTGAACAACTGTTCGCAAGTGTGCTGAATGTTTCAACTGAACATGGCAAATTCCTCATGAATACACTAAATGTCAACCCCAACCAAGATAGCAGTGGTCTGGGAGCTTCCTGGAAGTAGATTTAAACTGAAGACTAGCAGTTAGAGACTAGCAAATGGAAGGAATAAAAAACAGACAAATTGATCTACAACTCCAGGTGCTATAGTCAGAGTGATTTGAAAGAAGCTTAGAGAGATGAGCAGGGCCTATATCACATAATGCATGACAGACCATACTAAGGGTTTCAAAAGAGGAGTTGCTATCAGATTTTCATTAAAAAAAGAAAGAAAGAAACCCTGGCTACACTGTAGAGCCTGGGTTGAAGTGGAGCAAAAATGGAAATGGAGAGACCAGTAATTCAAAAGATGGGGGTCTAGGGTGGTAGCAGTGTGTCCAAAAGAAGTGGACAGATTTATGATAATATACGAAGAGCTACATGACTTGGTAAGCCATTTTTTATGGGGAGGTGAAGGAGAATGAAACATCATGGATAACCTCCAAGTTTCTGTCTTGAGCAACAGTAGATGGTGGGACCATTTACTGAGATAAGGAAGGAGTTAGTGTGGAGAGGAAGCCAAGGAGTTCAGTTTGGACACATGGAGTACTGGTTGCCTTGAGACTTCCAAGTAAATCTGAGTAGAGTATTAGATATGTGGGCTTGGAATTCATGGTATAGACTTTAAAGTCACTGGCAGATTTGTCATGCTTGAAGCCATGGCTATGGATGAGCTCACTCAGGGAGAGTGTGTAGGGAGTAGGTGAGATTCAGTTCACTCAGAATTGGGCACCATTATAGTCATCCAGACCTTAGCCTACAAATGACATGGGGGCCATGTCATCTCCCATGAACTTCAGCTTCATGTCACTCTGCCATAGCCCATGATGGACACCCCATAGCCACATGATGGACACTTTTATCATTCAGAACAGTTCCACACTGGAAGCTTAAGTCTCCAGTGATCCCCTCAGGGATTGATTCTCCTCTTTCATGCCCTCACTTTACCCTCAAAGTGATGTTAGTCCTCTGACCCCTCATCCCCCATTTTCTTACAGCCTATAACTTCTTGGTGGACCCTTGAACTACTGTCATCAGCACCTCCACTCCTTATCCAGCAACCCTAGATCAATCACATAATCCATATCTATTTTCATACCCACCTCGTCAGCACAGATTGGTAACATTTTAAATCTTCAGATGTGTCCTCAGTATGCTCAACAATCCTCTTACTTCCTTTGTTCCTTTTTGTTCCTTCTCTTCAGTCGCTGATTGCAAATGTCCCCATACTCTTTAAGTACTTCAGTTCAGTTGCTCAGTCATGTCCGGCTCTTTGCAACCCCATGGACTGCAGCATGCCAGGTCTCCCGGTCCATCACCAACTCCTGGAGCTTGCTCAAATTCATGTCCATGGAGTCACCCTTTATTTTCAGTAGGTGAACTCACCTCCTACTCTTCTGAAACCACTGAAACCAACAGTCATGAATTATTTGAACTTATCATCCTATCCCTGGCAAATTTAATTCCATGTGTCCCCCTTCTATCCTTCTTGGCCAACTCACCCCTGTATTCTTCATTCCATTTCCTTTGGGAACTTACCCTATTAAATTCTAATATACCTCCTACATATCCAACTTGTTTTCCCTCTAGATGTTGCCTCCTCTCTCTGTTCTCCCTTCCTAGCCAAGGTTCTTAAAGCATAGTCTGTAATCACAGTCTCTACTTTCTCACTTCCTAGTTACTCTTCTGCCTTCTATTCCCACTACCTTACTGAAATTGCTCTGGAAAAAAGCCACCAACAGCATCCAAACTGCTATATTCAGAGGCATTTTTCAGTTCTAGTCACCCTCATCCTCCCCTGCTCTATTGGGCACTTCCTGCTGTTCATCTGTTTTTTACTTAATTATCTATTTCTTCTCAGTTTCCTTCGATGGTTTCTCTTCTGCCCATCCTTAAATGTTGGCTTCTCCTGGACCCATCATTATCATGTGTACATTTTCTCCCTTGGTTTAACGTCCATGTGTTGAAGTGACTGTGTTCCCCAGGTAGTGCTAGTATTAAAGAACCCACCTGCCAATTCAAGAGACATAAGAGACTCGGGTTCCATCCCTGGGTCGGGAAGATACCCTGGAGGAAGGCATGGCAACCCACTCCAGTGTGCTTGCCCGGAGAATCCCATGGACAGAAGAGCCTGGCAGGCTACAGTCCATAAGGTCACAAGGGCCGGACACAACTGAAGCAACTTAGCACGCACACAGTTGAAGTGACAGCGAAAGTCCTAACCCATTGTTTCTATCCCTGCCCTCCTCTTGGCATCCAGATCCACACATCTACCTGCCTGCCTGTCCAAACTGATCTCTCTGGAGTCTCCAGTACCATCATATTGTCCATCAAAATGAAACTGCATCCATTTCTCTAGAACATCCTTCTTTACAAAACTCCCAATTATTCTGAGTGACTGTCCTCAAGCAATCAAAGGCCTTCCCTTAACGCTTCAGACTCCCTCTCTTTTTCCCTGTGTGTATACACCTCTATATGGACTTCCCTGGTGGCTCAAATGGTAAAGAATCTGCCTGCAATGCGAGAGACCCAAGTTTAATCCCTGGGTCTGAAAGATCCCCTAGAGAAGGGAATAGCAACCCACTGCAGTATTCTTGCCTGCAAAATTCCATGGACAGAGGAGCCTATCAGACTGCAGCCCATGGGGTCAGATACGATTGAGCAACTAACACATACACATACACATACATATGCCTCTATGTATCTCCATGTAACCCTGCATATCCCCGCATATCTTAGCGTTTGCCACATTCTATTGAAACTAACTATTTATATATTTCTTCACCTATGAGAATATAAACAGATCCACAATGGTGAGAAGTGAAAGGTGACAACCTTTTTTATCAGTCCAAAAAATATCAGATTCTCACATAAACTGCAGTCTCTATAATGAGTCATTCTCACTTGAATTGCAGTCTCTTATTGATATAAAGTGAAGTCGCTCAGTCATGTCTGACTCTTTGAGACCCCATGAACTGTAGCCTACTAGGCTTCTCCGTCCATGGGATTTTCCAGGCAAGAGTACTGGAGTAGGTTGCCATTTCCTTCTCCAAAATATTTCTTTGAACCCTTTTTTGGGGGGGTGGCAAGAATACTGGAGTGGGTTGCCATTCCCTTCTCCAGGAGATCTTCCTGACCCAGGGATTGAACCCAGGTCTCCCACATTGTAGGCAGACGCTTTACCCCATCTGAGCCACCAGGGAAGTCTTACTGATATAACTACTCAATATAAGTGAAGAGAAAAATTAACACAGAGAGATGAAAGAAAACAAAGAACTATCAAAAGAACATGTCCCTATATCTGAAACTAATGACTGTGTGGACAAGAGACAAGATTCAAGAAGGATTATAACCAAGAATGGACTAAGTAGTGACTTTAATCCTACCTCAGAATTCTTCCCCTAATTCTTATAAGGAAGTGTATTCACAAATAATAGAAACTCCAATAGAGGAAAAATTATTCTCTCACTCCCTCATTTTTCTTTCATTTTAGCAAACAAGTCCTGTAAGTGCAATGCTTGTGCTGGTGAAGTCGCTATCAGGACCAAGAGAATATATAGTGGACCTGGAGATGCTGACAGTCAACAGTATAGGAACCTTCCGCACTAGTTCAGTGTTAAGATTGACAATAATAGTGGGGCCATTTTCATTTTAGTGTTTTTAAAGAGTCCACTGTAGGCATTTAAATCAGCCAAAGAATATTGTTATCTTAAAGCACTATTTTATTTATAGACATATCTAGTTCATCTACATCTATATACTGTACACTCATGAATAATTCAAACAATTACACCATGGTATAAAGTGGGCATTTAATCTGTAAAGATTCAAAGGTTGTCTTTCTTACTGTATGTAAATTAGACATTAATCCACTAAACTGGTCTTCTTCAAGAGAGCTAAGCATACTCTTCCTAGTGAAACTTGGATTCTTTTCTGGAAAAGTGGGACCACGCAATGATTGTCTTCTGTGGTGCTTAAGGAAACTTACCACAGCTCCACTGACAGTCTCATAAGGAGACAGCCACCATAACATTGAACAGCATGCAAGTTCAAGAATGAGATTTTAACTGCTTTGTAAGAAAATAGAAAAAGTCAATAAAGATATATTTCTTTAGAAAATGAGAATATTTGTGTTGGTTTTTACTTTTAAGATCAGTCTAAATGTAGTTGTTTATTACATAGTAATAAATCACTATCACATAGTATAGTAGTTTCTATATTTTACATTTTTTCAGAAATTTTTGTTATGATTATAAACAAAAACAGTAAGCAAAATTCCCACAATGAATAAGATATCCCCTAGAAAATTATTATATTGAGAAATCTATGGGGAGGAGATGAGAAAACAAATTCATTTCTAAACCACTTTGGAGTTGACCAGAAGAAGCACACTTGGTGTGCTAGTCAGTTTAAGTTGCTATAACAAAGTACTATAGACTAACCGAGTGGCTTATAAACAACATAAATTTATTTTCACAGTCTGGAGGCTGGAAGTCCAAGATCAGGGTGCCAGCATGGTCAGGTTCTGGTGACATGCATAAGTCCTGACCTTCTACCCCCACCTCTAAAATATATATAATTATAGAAGTACATATAATCTATGTGTTAAAATGTGTGCTCAGTTGCTCAGTTGTATCTAATTCTTTGTGACCCCATGGAATGTAAGCCACCAGGCTTCTCTGTCCATGGAATTTTTCAGGCAAGAATACTGGAATGGGTTGCCATTTCCTACCCCAGGGGATCTTCCCGGCCCGAGGACCGAACTCACATCTCTTGCGCCTCTTGCATTGTGCCACCTGGGAAGCCCCTGCATAGGTTATATATACTTCTGGCTTCCCTGGTAGCTCAGCTGGTAAAGAATCCACCTGCAAGGCAGGAGACCCTGGTTCAATTTCTGGGTGAGGAAGATTCTCTGGAGAATGGATAGGCTACCCACCCCAGTATTCCCTGGTGGCTCAGTCAGTAAAAGAATCCCCCTGCAATGTGGGAGGCCTGGGTTGGGAAGACCCCCTGGAGGAGGGCATGGCAACCCAATCTAGTATGCCTGGATAATCCCCATGGACAGAGGAGCCTGGCAGGCTGCAATCCATGGAGTTGCAAAGAGTCGGACACAACTGAGTGACTAAGCACACACAATAATATATTCTACAAATATTTTATACATTATAATTTATATATTTATATAATTTAAATATAATCTATGATAAAATAATAATATATTTTGTGTATATATATTTTTTGGACCTACAGAAGCCATTAACTGCAAACAAGATGGTTTCCCTTTCATCCCAACACCTAGTCCTATTCACAAATCATAAACGCATGAAAAGGGTTGATAAAGTGTCACTGATGCAATCCCTTTTCTTCTTTTTAATAGTAAAATACAGATAAAACGCACCATTTTGGAGTGTACAATTCAGTGGCGTTTAGTATATTACAATATTATGCAAATATCACTAGTACCTAGTTTTGTAACATGTCCATCACTCAAAAATAAAGTCCATACCCATTAGCAGTCACTCATTATTCCCCCTTCCCACAAGCTTTGGTGGGAGTTACCACCTGTCTACTTTCTATCTCTCCAAATTTGCCTATTCTAGATGATTCATCCAACTAGAATCATACAATAGATTTCTGTTTGTGTCTGGCTTCTTTCACTTAGCATAATGTCCTCAAAGTTCAGCCATGTTGTAACATATGTAAGTATTTCACTCCTTTTTATGACTGAGTGATATTCCATTGTATAAATATACCACATTTGTTTATCCATTCATCAGTTGATAGACTATAGTTGATAGGTTGTTTTCACCTGCAGTTTCTTTGTATATGGAGTATCCAAAAGGAAACTGATTACAGTCTAAATCACCCATTTTTAGTTTCATTTTTAACTAAAAGGAAGAGCAAGTGAAAAATAAATTTTATTCACATAAGCAAAATCCTGAAAGAAACTAACACATGAGTCATTTTACGGGTACAATTGTCCTCAGTAAACATAAAAATCTTGTGCTCTCTTCAAACATAATTTGAAATTCAAAATAAAGTAAATATCATCACTGAAAACAAACCAAAGCAGTAAGGCAAAGCTTTGTTTTCAAACTACACATGACTCCCACCTTCCCTCCTCCACGAGAATCACTGATTTAAACCAGCTCCCATGGATAAGAATTATGAAAATAATTCATCATCAGAGTCATTATTATTCAGCAGCAAACATTAATTGAGCAGCTTCTATGGTGGTCTCTTCCAGCATCTAACAGTGTGATGGAACATAGACGAACCAGGGTTTGAGTCTCAATTCGAACATTAACGAGTTATGAGACTTAGCTTCTTGGCACCTTGGTTTCTTTATACATGAAACTAGGATATTGAAACAAGGTGGTTTTTTTTTTCATCTTTAAAAACTATAACTATTCCTTATACCTGAGCTGCACTGAGAGAAAAGGTGGCTTTATTTGCCAAACTTTTTACAACACTTGAGTCTTCTTTGTATGCAGTGGCTGTTGGGAAGCACTGCTGCTGCTGCTGCTGCTGCTAAATCGCTTCAGTCGTGTCTGACTCTGTGCGACCCCAGAGACGGCAGCCCACCAGGCTCCCCCGTCCCTGGGATTCTCCAGGCAAGAACACTGGCGTGGGTTGCCATTTCCTTCTCCAACGCATGAAAGTGAAAAGTGAAAGTGAAGTCGCTTAGTTGCGTCTGACTCTTAGCGACCCCGTGGACTGCAGCCCACCAGGCTCCTCCGTCCATGGGATTTTCCAGGCAAGAGTACTGGAGTGGGTTGCCATTGCCTTCTCCCTTGGGAAGCACTGGACATTGGTAAAAAAGAAAACTAATAGCTCCTACCCCAAAACATGTCTTCAAAATGAGAGTTCATTGCCAGGGACAAGGACATGAGAAATAATCCAGTTTAGCTGTAAATTTTTAAATTACAATTCAAAATAACTTTTTTTGGTTTTCACTGTTAAATTATGCATGTTTTGCTCATTTCTACTGATTCTAACTGAAATATTATTTCTCATGTTAAACTTAAAATGATTTTACTTTGTTTTGCCAGCAAAAAATTCAAGTCATAGGTTCCCACACTTCCAAACATGCTTCCAGAAAAACCACATGTTCTTACTCAGTAAGCCTCAATAATGAAAACTGAACTAGTAATTTCCATCACCAGTCCAATGCCCATACCTAGGTTCTGAAACTTCCATGCTCTCTGACTGGACAGAGGTATTTTCTGATAGCAGTTAGAAAAGACCTCTTGGTTGCTAAGACATCTCAAAAGGAGAATAACTTCCCTTCAAGCTGCCAAATTTCCCTCTTAAAATAGTTTTTTTGACAATAGGCAGACTTCATCTCTTTTAAACATAAAATCTCCCATTACCTACACTTCTTTTTAATAATAATAGGGTTCTAAACTTAGATGCCACCTGGTGAAACCAAGTTATTAACACTTGCTCAACCTACTCTGTGCTTTATGGTGACCTAAATGTGATTCACTTTGCTGTACAATAGAGACTAATACAACACTGTAAAGCAACTATACTCCAATCATAAATAAACAAAACTTTTTTAAAAAGACTTTCAAGGTCACAGTTTATTGAGCAAGAGCACTGTGCCTTGAATGAATGTCTTATGACTTAGATTAGGGCTCTTTTTGTTGGCTATACTCCAAGTTTCAACACCAACAAGCAATCACTTTCCTTCCAAGCTTCTTCCTGCAGTATCCACCCCAAACTGTGGACCAGCTTTGCTGATTACCACAAACAGTTGTCACCACTGCTGTTAACTGCAAAAGGATTGAAATAGCACAGGTACTAACCTGATTCTGATTTACTCTGTTAAACTTTGCTCATTTGTTCTCTAAAAAACCTTCAATGAGGCGAAAAGAATTGTTACACAAAATACTTCTGAACTCTAGAAACTGAAACTCAAGGACCAATCATGTAGACCTTACTATACTTGAGAGCTTAGAAATTTCTAAAAGGAAAAAAGAAAGCCTATTCCTAAAGGTACAAACAGAACTCTCTGCATGGGGGAGCTTTGAGAGCGACAGTAAGGGTGGAAAGGGGTTAGCATTCTCCTCATTCAGAAACTAGACCAAAAGACAATAAGTCCTTCCTCCCATAAGATCAGTGGAAGGTAAGGGGTTAATGAAAGATTACTGCCAGTCCTGATATCAGTTAACATTCATTGGGTGTTTATTGAAGGAGCAAACAACGAACATCATCACCTCATCACCTAAAGCATTCTTGCTTTAGACGTTTGAAATAACATAAGAGATACCATATTTTATTAACAACTCAGCCGACTGTGGGACTTTTGGTTCTTTCACAATGTTTAAGTTGAAATGATCTCCCTGGAGCTTCCTTGGTGGTCCAGTGGTTAAGAATCCACCTTCCAATGCAAGGGACATGGGTTTGATCCCTTGTTCAAGAACTAAGATCCCACATGCTGTGGGGCAACTAAGTCTGTGCACCACAACTGTTAAAGCCCACACACCCTAGAGCCCGTGCTCCACAAGAGAAGCCATCACTATGATGCAGTGCAGAAGCCTCTGCACTGCAACTAGAGAATAAACCCCTACTCACTGCAACTAGAGAAAGCCCAAGGGCACCAACAAAGAGCCCATATGCTGCATTGAGGACCCAGTGCAGCCAAAATAAATACTATGATGACATCACTTACTTACTTAATTCACCTCATCCTCAATTTGAAAAATGACCCTCCCCCCAAAAAAAGTTAGGACTTTTTACTGTGATTTAAAATATATAGAGGGTGGAAATAAGCTAGAAATCAATCCCCATTTTTATCTAAAGAATATAGTTATCTCTACCACTCTGCCTCTACAAGGATGTTGTTTTACTAAATGCAAAGGATGGAAATAGAAAGATTGTTCAATACCCTAAGACCATCTGAACATGACCCAGTGGGATTATTATTTGGGGGGAAGCTTCACAAATACAAGTTTATTGTTGAAACTTGTTTCCATGATTGCAAGCAGTTGCTTATGTTTTGAATGGCCATGTATGCCTCTAACTTTCTAGTTCTTCTTTTAAAATATAGAACAGCTGCTGGCCTACTCATATGTTACACATAAGAAGCCCACAAGGGACAAAGCCTTCCATTAATATGTTGAATTATTTTTAACATATTTGTATTTCTATCCTGACTCATCATCTCAGAGAGAGGGCAAGTTTCCATCTTCCCAGCTGGGGGGAGCACCTGCAAAATACAAATGCAAACTGTGACACATCTGGTACCAAAAAGCCAATCTTGTTTCATCTGGCCAGCAGACTAAAATATCAGGATTGTTGAACAGAAACAAGGCAAAAAGTTAACTGCCATTTATATGTAGTCAACACAGATGTCTATTTAAGCTGTTTATATTATAAGCACATGTGTATGTTAACAGAGCACAGACTCCTTTAATAAGCCAGAGTTGGATTATAAACGCAAGAGAATTTTAAAGCCCTGAATGCAATAATTTGGTTCTTTTTTATCTTCCCACAGAAACTAAATTAATTTCATCAGAATCTCAGCATCCTTTTTAAACAGACACATTTAACACAAATAAGTAATTTTGTTGAATACCAAATTATTTATTTCCTTTAAAAACTGTATTCCATGTTTTTTATTTTAGTGTTTATGTTTCTTAAAGTGACTTAAATCAGGTATCTTGGTTTCTGTGCCCCAGAAGAAGACCCTATCACAGAAATGAGTGTGGGAAGTTTGACAAGTTAACTTAGGAAGCACAGGTGAGAAACTGGGGAAAGTGAGTCAGGGAAGGGAGAGATGCTAATAACTGAGGGTGTAAATGAGTGGGTCTCTTCTATGAGCAAATTAGTACTTAGTTTCTCTGGGGATCCTCTGAGATACAGTGTGGAACTCTCCTCAAAAGCCTCCCACCAGAAGCTGGCTAGACAGACTCCCATCCCTGTGGGAGGGTTGCCCCCAGGGCCCTAATGCCACACACACCCAGTTACAACTACCTGCAGTGGGGTGAGCTCTCTGGAACTGGAGAAAGCCCTCAGGTAGAGGAGGAGAGAGACTAAGGCTTAACACGGGACGTTGTCAGGGAGCCAGGAAACTTCTACTTCAAACCTCAGTAAGCTCTTGCTGCTGAAGCACTGTCTGCCAGGCAGCAGTACCCACACTGCTTGGATTCTGACCACAGAAGTACATGGCCTGATGGTTTCATACCACATAAGCCTTTCCCGAACCTTTTTCTGTTGGGTCTTCATCTTTCTTCCCCCTCTCTTCCTTTCTCTGGCAAAAACTCAAGTTTTCTTCTCCTCTGTGTATCACCCATTTAGCAAATCAGGCCCCAAACATGTTCATTCGATGCAAAGACATGCAAGATATTATGTACAGTGGTATTATACACTTAACACCATGAGCCTGATTGCAGAGTACAAGTCCAACTATAGAGTTTTAGATAAAATTAGTTGCCATTCAAGGATGAATTTTCATGGAAGCTAGTAAAGCTAAAGCTTCAAGGCCTTTCCCTTGCATCATCCTTTCCAAGGCTCTGAAGCTAGAATGTGTCCATGTTATCATATTATTTTTGTAAAATTTTAAAAGTAATACATTTTAGCCAAATGGGTTAGGACTGATCATTCCTCTTCGGTGCCCCCTTTCACACTTCTTGTGTTAGGTAGCACTGGGATGGTCATAAGGATTTTGGGGAATCCAGCTCAGGAAATTGAGTTAGGAAAGTACAGTTAACTTCACCTTAGAGAAATATACCTATATAGTTCACAATCGCTTCTATGTATGTTTAAGTCCAGTTCTTGTCTGGCATAGGAATATCTTCTAAAAATATTCCTACCACCCACCCTCCATGTTGATTTTACCTAACAGCATGCACAGAGATTCAAGGCTAGGGGTCTTATCACAGGTTAATGTGTCCTACGAGAGTCAAACACAACTGAGCAACCAACACTTTCACACAGTATTCAGCACCAGAGTAGGCAGCAGAAGAAAAACAAGTTTTCAAAGAGCCAGAAGCTAATCTATGAAAAATTATCCCAATCATCAGAGATGTAAAATGAAAACCAAAAGATTTGGTTTTTATGCGATACCTTTTCAGGAATATATTTAGTTATGTAACAAGTTGTTGTTCAGCTTCCCAGTCATGTCCAGCTCTTCACAACCCCATGAACTGCAGCATGCCAGGCCTCTCTGTTCCTCACCATCTCCCCAAGTTTGCCCAAGTTCATATCCATTGCATTGGTGATGCCATCCAGCCATCTCATCCTCTGACACCCTCTTCTCCTTCTGCCCTCAATCTTTCCCAGCCTCGGGGACTTTTGCAGAGTCAGCTGTTCGTATCAGATGACCAAAATACTGGAGTTTCAGTTTTAGCATCAGTCCTTCCAACCAGGATTCAGGGTTGATTTCCCTTAAGATTGACTGGTTTGATCTTCTTGCTGTCTAAGAGACTTTCAGGAGTCTTCTCCAGCACCACAGTTTGAAAGAGTCAATTCTTCGGTGTTTCACCTTCTTTACCGTCCAGCTCTCACAACCATACCCGACCACTGGAAAGGCCATAGCCTTGACTGTGCGGACCTTTGTTGTTAGAGTAATGTCTCTGCTTTTCAACACATTGTCTAGGTTTGTCATAGCCTTCTTGCCAAGAAACAACCATTTGATTTCATGGCTCTAGTCACCATCCACAGTGATTTTAGAGCCCAAGAAGAGGAAATCTATAACTACTTGCACCTTTTCCCCTTCTATTCGCCATGAAGTAATGGGGCTGGATGCCATGATCTTAGTTTTTTTAATATTTAGTCTTAAACCAGCTCTTTCACTCTCCTCCTTCACCCTTATCAAGAGGCTCTCTAGTTCCTCTTCATTTTCTGCCATTAGAGTGGTATCATCTGCATATCTGAGGTTGTTGATGTTTCTCCCACCTATCTTGATTCCAGCTTGTAACGCATCCAGCCTGGCATTTCTTATGATGTGTTCAGCATATAGATTAAAAACAGGGTGACAGCAGACAACACTATCATACTCCTTTCTCAATCTTGAACCAATCAGTTGTTTAATATAGGGTTTTAACTACTGCTTCTTGACCCACATACAAACCTTCTCAGGAGACAGGTAGTAAGATGGTCTGGTATCCCCATCTCTTTAAGAGCTTTCCATTTATTATGATCCAAACAGTCAAAGGCTTTGATGTAGTCGATGAAACAGAGGTAGATGTTTTTATGGAATTCCCTAGCTCTCTCTATGATCCAGCAAGTGTTGGTGATTTGATCTCTGGTTCCTCTTCCTTTTCTAAATCAAGCTTGGACATCTGGAAATTCTTAGTTCACATAATGCTGAAGTCTAAGCACGCAAGATTTTAAGCATGACCTTACTAGCATAGGAGATGAGTGCAATTGTCCATTGATTAGCATATTCTTTAGTACTACCCTTCTTGGGAATTGGGATGAGGATTGACCTTTTCCAATCCTGTAGCCAGGTCTTCCAGATTTGCTGACAAATTGAATGCAACACTTTGATGGTATCATCCTTTAGGGTTTTGAATACACTGTTCTTCAATGAACAGTGTGTGTAGCATGTGCAATTATAAATGCACCATATCATGAAAATATTTTTCATATATTTCTATAAGAACTCAATAGAAATTATTCTGACAATGAGAATTGAATTATAATCCCCCCAAATCTATAGTCCCCCCAAAACTGTAATTCGAAATGAAGAAATAAATTTCGAGTAGAAATAATGAACAGATGCTTACATTGATCAAATTAATAAAAAGGAATGAGTCAGGTGAACATGCTGGGATGGAATTTAAGGGTCCTGCTACTTTGATATGGAACACTAACATCAGTAAAGAAAATATAAAATTGATCATTTTACCACCACAACAAGGTCATTGACAACTCATTAGTAAGTGAATGTGGCCATTTCACAGGGTGTTTAACATTAGTTCTTCCACAAGAAAACTAGGAGGGATTTACAGTTGTATATATCTTATATAATAGAAGCTTTCTAGAGGTTTCCAAATTTGACAACAATTTCAAAAATTTGTATGACATTGCCAAGATGGCTCTTGAAACTAAAGAAATTTTTTGTAAACTGTCAATTTAAAATTGTTCTCAACCATTCTAGAAGATTGTGTTATCTTTCTATTCTTTCTATAAGAAAGGACCTACTTGTAGAGTACAGGGAATTCTACTCAGTAGCCTGTAATAACCTAAATTGGAAAGAAATTTTAAAAAGAATAAATACATGTATATTTATAACTGAGTCACTTTGCTGCACACCTGAAACTAACACAACACTGTTAATCAATATATAATAATAACTCCAATATAAAATAATAATAATATATATATAATAATAACTCCAATATAAAATAAAAATTTCAAGAAAAAGAAATGAAGTTACAAAGTTGTGGCCATAGGCAATCAAAAGGTATGTATCCAAAATGTAGGAGGACAAGTATTCCCAAGGATTTCCTGGTAGCTAATTAATAAAAAATATTATTTCCCTAGACTTTGTGATGTTTACTGTCAGCTATTAAATCTCATGATTTGTGATTTGTTATTTTAAATAAGAATTCCCTTTTGTGTCTAATTTTGCATTTATAATTTGTATTCTTTCCCTTAACGTGAGCCTCTAAATAAGTAGGCTTTGCTCAAAGCCTGGATGCATCCCTCATCACATGAAGTAGTCCTGCACCTAGCAGTTATGGGGCTTTTGTGAAAATAGAAAACAGCATTTAATCTGAGCCTTAGAATATTTGCATAAGCAGGGAAAAAAAGGTATAGGAAATAACCCTTTATTTCAAATTTAGCAGCACAATGCATAGGCATCAATTAATCTTGTTAATAGCAACTGTGTATTTAAAAGTTGCTAATTTCTGATTCAGGCTCAAAAGTTGAAAAGTCTCTTTCAACCTCTGGCCTCTATTATGTGTGTTCTTACACTTTGTCTCTTAGAGGTGATTGTCTGCTTTTATTTCCTCCTAAGATCTGTTGATTAGCCATTAAGAGTTTTCCTTGTGGCTCAGCTGGTAAAGAATCCGCCTGCAATGCAGGAGACCTGGGTTCGATCCCTGGGTTGGGAAGATCCCCTGGAGAAGGGAAAGGCTACCCACTCCAGTATTCTGGCCTGGAGAATTCCATGGACTGTATAGTCCATGGGGTGGCAAAGAGTCGGATGTGACTGAGCAACTTTCACTTCAACTTTCACAAAGACCTCAAAGAGATAAACTTCCAAGCCCCTAGTTACATCCCAGCTCCAGGCCTTATATAATAATTCCAGTGTAATTCACTTCAGTAAACATTCACTGGACATCCACTATACACAGGGCACTGTGCTAAGTACTAAGAGAGCAAAGGTAAATATGACATAGTCCTTGGCCTCAAAGAACTTACAACATAATTAGAAAATAAAACACAATAATATTAGTTCAATTTTTTAAAATAGTCACTATTTATTGAGCTTTCAGTCCATTACCTCATTCCTCATATTCATCCAATGAAGAAGGAGTTCCATTTTAAACAATGAAGTTTAGTTCCATTTTACTGATGAAGAAGCAGATTTAATGACTTGTTTAGGGCCAGATGTCAAGCAGGAGCAGGACCAAGACTGGAAACAAGACCTATCTTTCTCTAGAGCCTTAATATGATCTACTGGGAACACAACTGAGAGCATTTAACCCTGACTGGGCGACATCAGAGAAAGCAGAGCTGGTCTGAAAGGTGGAATGAGTTTGTCCCAGTAAAGAAAGGTTATTCCTGCAGAGGGGAATTTACACACAAAGGCAAGGAAGTAAAACACAACAAGGGACGTGTCAAGAAACCTCATAAACCTTGTACTTCCTAAGTTAACCAAGATCCTGACTCCTAATACTGAATAATGTGGTGACAAATCTCACTCCATCCACCAGTTTTTTCATTTTCCCAACCTTTCTTTACATCTCTCCTTATTTTAATCTTTCCACAAGCATGGATACAAAGGCTTTTTAAATACTCTTCCTATTTTTTAGTAAATTTACTAATTGAAGGAAACAAATAATCAAATAATCCCACAAACAAATGTAAAATTGCAACTATGACAGATTCTACCAAAAAGGCAGGTGGTGCTCCAAGAGTCTATAATGGGGGAAATCAAATGACCTACCCAGGCATCCCTTGAAAAATGTTTCCAGAGTTGAGCTATTGGAAATGAGAAGGAGATAACTGAATAAAAAGGGAGGGAAGGGTGTTCAGAAAAGGACCTACGTACACAAGGGCCCTGGGGAGGGAAGAAGTATTTTGTGGGACAGAGTCCAAGGGACTGGAATACCAGTGTAGGTGAAGCTGAAAACATAAGAGGATAGGAGATAAAGCTAGACAGGGTACCACTGAAGAATTTGTGCCTTTATTCTTAGGGCAATGGAAAGCTACTTAAATATTTTAAGCAGGTAAGTAATGTCATCATATTTGCACTTTGGAAAAACTCCCTTTGATCTTCAGTTAAACTGGAAAGGAGTCAGAATGGATTTTTTTACACACTACCATGTGCTTACTCCTTGGAAGTAAAGCTATAACAAACCAAGAGAGCATATTAAAAAGCAGAGACATCACTTCACTAACAAAGGTCTGCATAGTCGAAGCTATGGTTTTTCCAGCAGTCATGTGAGAGTTGGACCATAAAAAAAGTTTGAGCGCCAAAGAGCTGGTGCTTTTAAACTGTGGTCGTGGAGAAGACTCTTGAGAGTCCCATGGACTGCAAGGAGATCAAACTAGTCAATCCTACAGGAAATCAACCCTGAATATTCATTGGAAGGACTGATGCTGAAGTGGAAGCTCTAATACTTTGGCCACCTGATGGGAAGAGCTGACTCACTGGAAAAGACCCAGAGTCTGGGAAAGATTGAGGGCATGAGGAGAAGGGGGCGACAGAGGATGAGATGGTTGGATGGTATCACCGATTCAATGGACATGAGTTTGAGCAAACTCAAGGAGATAGTGAAGGGCAGCAAAGCCTGGTGTGCTGCAGGGCATGGGGTGGCAAAGAGTCAGACACAACTGAGTGACTGAACAACAACAACAATGTGAAAAATAGATAGCTAGTGGGAACTTGCTGTATAGTACAGGGAGCTCGGCTTGGTGCTCTGACAACCTAGATGGGTGGGGAGGGGTGGGAGAGGGGAGGGAGGCCTACAAGGGAGGGTAGATATATACACACACACATATATATGTATATATATACACATACAGCTGATACCCTTCACTGTACAGCAGAAAGTAACATTATGAAGCAATTATACTCCAATTTTTTTAAAAATAGAACTAAAGAAAAAAAAAGAAGAAGACTATACAAGCAGCCCAGAAAAAAATGATATGCTAACTTGGACAAAATAATTGGTGGAGAGCATGAAGAGAAATGAACAGATTGTACATGGGAGACAAAATTAAGGACTTAATGATAGGTTGGATGTGGAGACGAAGGGAGAAGGACTTGTTGGAAATAAGCCTAGGTTTCTGGTAGCCCAATAGGCAGATAATTGTTTCTAAGAGGAGATTCAGGAATCAAGCTTCTTCCATTTGGGGGCTCTGCTGCCTGCAACTGATGGCTTCCAAGGTCCCTGAGGTCATCTACATCAAGAGGTAGATCAATAGCAGATTGAAAATGAGAACTTTTTATGGAGCAGGACTGGAAATGGCTTACACCACTCTGCTATATTCCTTTGGCCACACTTGTGAGGAAAGTTGGGAAGTAGTCTATCTAGCTGTGCATACAGAAAGAAGAGCGAAGGGGTTTTGTCACTAGCTAGCAGTCTCTGCCTCAGTGCAGAAATTAGAAAATGAGTACAGTTGACCATTGAACAAATCGATTAGGGGTACGAGCTCTTTGACCAGTCAAAAACCCATTTGACCCTCCTTCTACTCTGGTTTGGGTGGACTCCAGGAGCTGGTGATGGACAGGGAGGCCTGGCATGCTGCGGGTCATGGGGTCGCAAAGAGTCAGACATGACTGAGCAACTGAACTGAACTGAACTGATACTCTTTATCTGAGGTTCCACATCCATGGATTCAAGCAACTGTGAACTGTGTAGTACTGTTTAATTTACTACCAAAAAATGTGCATATAAAAGGACCCAATAAGTAAAAACTCTTATTGTTCAAAGGCCAACTATACATTCTTTAAGGCAATGGAAGTGTTCCATTAGGGCAGAGTACAGTTTTCTAACTCCTGGAATCTTTTTCAGTTTCATTTGTTTTTCTCTATATCCCTTCTCTTTACCATACTGTTTGTGTTCAAGAATAAGTAGGAACATTACTTAATTCCACATCCATATGTATTCATTTTTAATGAGAGCAAATCACCTTTTCAATACCTATCCATTCAGTGGATATTTAAGGGTCTACAATTGTCTCAGTCTACTTGTTTACTTCTTATCCAGGGAAGGCAGAAAGAAAGAAAACTATTCTTTTACTGTTAAAAAGAAAAAAGGTTATCAGTACTCTAAATGTATAAGAAAAACGTTCATGTGCAAATACAATTACTCTGGGCTTCTCTCATGGCTCAAACAGTAAAGAATCTGCCTACAATGCAGGAGACCTAAGTTCCATCCCTGGATCAGGATGATTCGCTGGAGAAGGGAATGGCCACCCACTCCAGTATTCCTGGCTGGAGAATTCCATAGAGGAGTCTGATGGGCTTGAGGTCAAAGAGTCAGACATGACTGAGCGACTAACACACACACATGATTACTTTAATGTTATTTTTAGTAACCAAACAAATGAAAACATTTTAAACAGTACAATAATGGGGGCATTTAAATTATGGCACACCTATACAATGGAATATTATGCAGTGATTAAAATGTTTAGAAAGAGATTTTTATGGAGTGGAGAATATTTATGACATAGTGTTAAGTGGGCAATGCATAAAGGACTATCTCAATTACATAAATATATGTATGGAGAGAAGAAGCACACCAAATATTAACTATAGTAATTTCTGAGATAGGCTCTAAAGAACATTGTAGTCTCCTCTCTGTGCTTCCTTATATCTGTAATTTATTTTTTTTTAAATTATATTCATATCAAATTAAAAGTTTTCTTTTTAAAAATTAAAGCAAATTCAAAGAAGCCACAGAAATTTTGAAAATATGATAGGTAATCACAGATGGAAAACTCAGCAGTGGCTACAGAACTGGAAAAAGTCAGTTTTCATTCCAATCCCAAAGAAAGGCAATGCCAAAGAATGCTCAAACTACTGCACAGTTGCACTCATCTCACACGCTAATAAAGTAATGCTCAAAATTCTCCAAGCCAGGCTTCAGCGATACATGAACCATGAACTTCCAGATGTTCAAGCTGGTTTTAGAAAAGGCAGAGGAACCAGAGACCAAATTGCCAATATCTGCTGGATCATCGAAAAAGCAAGAGTTCCAGAAAAACATCTATTTCTGCTTTATTGACTATGCCAAAGTCTTTGACTCTGTGGATCACAATAAACTGTGGAAAATTCTTCAAGAGATGGGAGTACCAGACCATCTGACCTGCTTCTTGAGAAACCTGTATGCAGGTCAGGAAGCAACAGTCAGAACTGGACATGGAACAACAGACTGGTTCCAAATACGAAAAGGAGTACATCAAGGCTGTTTGTTGCCACCCTGCTTATTGAACTTATATGCAGAGTACATCATGAAAAATGCTGGGCTGGAAGAAGCACAAGCTGGAATCAAGATTGCCGGGAGAAATATCAATAACCTCAGATATGCAGATGACACCACCCTTATGGCAGAAAGTGAAGAAGAACTAAAGAGCCTCTTAATGAAAGTGAAAGAGGAGAGTTAAAAAGTTGGCTTAAATCTCAACATTCAAAAAACAAAGATTATGGTATCTGGTCCCATCATCTCATGGCATATAGATGGGGAAGCAGTGGGAACAGTGGCTGACTTTATTTTGGGGGGCTCCAAAACCACTGCAGATGGTGATTGCAGCCATGAAATTAAAAGATGCTTACTCCTTGGAAGGAAAGTTATGATCAACCTAGACAGCATATTAAAAAGCAGAGACATTACTTTGCCAACAAAGGTCCATCTAGTCAATGTCATGGTTTTTCCAGTAGTCATGTATGGATGTGAGAGTTGGACTATAAAGAAAGCTGAGTGCCAAAGAATTGATGCTTTTGAACTGTGGTGTTGGAGAAGACTCTTGAGAGTCCCTTAGACTGCAAGGACATCCAACCAGTCCATCCTAAAGGAGATCAGTCCTGAGTGTTCATTGGAAGGACTGATATTGAAGCTGAAACGCCAATACTTTGGACCACCTGATGTGAAGAGTGACTCACTGGAAAAGACCCTGATGCTAGGAAAGATTGAGGGCAGGAGGAAAAGGGGATGACAGAGGATTAGAAGGTTGGATGGCATCTCCAACTCAATGGACATGAGTTTGGGTAGACTCCAGGAGTTGGTGATAGACAGGGAGGCCTGGCGTACTGCAGCCCATGGGGTCCCAAAGAGTCAGACACAGCTGAGGGACTGAATTGAACTGAACTGAACTGAATCACAGTCAAGCTATATAAACCTACCTAAGCAAAAACTGGACAGTGAAACTGAAGGTTCAGTCTAAAATTTTGGAGGTGGTTACCACAGTCTTCCATATGAGTGCCTGTTCAATAGTAGTAAGAGCCTACCAGTCCTATTAATTGAGGACTATAACATCTTAAAAAGCAGAGACATTACTTTACCAACAAAGGTCCATCTAGTCAAAGCTATGGTTTTTCCAGTGGTCATGTATGGGTATGAGAGTTGGACTATAAAGAAAGCTGAGCACAGAAGAATTGATGCTTTTGAACTGTGGTGTTGGAGAAGACTCTTGAGAGTCTCTTGGAATGTAAGGAGATCCAACTAGTCAATCCTAAAGGAAATCAGTCCTAAATATTCATTGGAAGGACTGATGCTGAAGCTGAAACTCCAATACTCTGGCCACCTGATGTGAAGAACCGACTCATTAGAAAAGACTCTGATGCTGGGAAAGATTGAAGGCGGGAGGAGAAGGGGATGACAGAGGATGAGATGGTTGGATGGCATCACCAACTCGATAGACATGAGTTTGTGTAGGCTCTGGGAGTTGGTGATGGAAAGGGAAGCCTGGCGTGCTGCGGCCCATGGGGTCGCAAAGAATCAGACACGACTGAGAGACTGAACTGATAACATCTTGGTGACCTACATGCTTCAAACATTACTTTCACCACCAGACACATCCACAACTGAGCATCACTGTGGATGTGTCAGGTCCATCAGTGCTGGTAAGGGAAAGACAAAAGGCTGTCCTGAGGCCAGAAAATCAGACCTCGGTAGATGATTGGCATAACAAAGCCAAACCTACTAGTAAAAGAGAATTTGGGGAAAGGCTGGACTTTGGCTACACAAAAGCAAAGCAAGAGGTCCAGGCTTTGAACAAGTTGATATAAAAGGCAAAGTTAAAAAAAAAATAAAAGGCAAAGTTGCAGGAGCAGTTTGGATTTAAAAGTGTTATGTGAGGGTCAGGAGCAAGGATTCAGGTGCCAGGAGTTCACATTAATCTCCTAGGATGGAATTTCGTGCCTCAGGTGAAAATCTAAGGCATGCCTGCAAACATCTTAACAAACAAACATCATAGCTTACTGTTACCAAATTTTTCCAAGAAAGTTACTTTTTAATTCCTCGATATTTCAATAGTAATGATGATAACATTTCCTGAGCACCTTATTGTATACTTTTGACTGTGGCCCTTACTGCACTAAATGCTTTATATGCTTGCAGATATTATCTCATTTTATGACATGAGCATTTCTATCCCATTTGAAAGATGAAGAGACTGAATCTTGGAGAGGGAAACTGTCCAAGTCACAAAGGTAGAAAGTGGTGGTACCAGGTCTGCAACCCAAGTCAGTCTGACACGAATGCTCACATGCCTAACCACTTCATTACAGGTCAGTGGTTAGTTCCCTGTGGCTATGGATATTTTCTGTGCTTCTTTTTTTAAACATATCAGTAAACCAAAAATCCTATCTACCGGGGATGAGGCTAATAGAAACCATAGGTGAGTAAAGAACATTAAGATCTTCGGTGCCTGTTATTAAATACATATATGTGTGTGTGTGTGTGTGTGTGTGTGTGTGTGTGTGTGTGTGTGTATTTATGAGAGTTAATTTGGAAAATAAGGAAGTCTCCTCAGCATTCCTAACATTACATCATAAGCTCTGAAGTTGACTCTTCTTTATCTCTAGCCAAGGTAAATAAGGAAGAAATGAAAAGTTTATACTAGAGATGGCTAAGAAACCATGAAAATTAGCCCAGATTCAGGAAGGATCTAAATGGAATAAGTAAGGTATTAAGCAATTAAGATTTCTGTTTGAAAACACAATGTACAGCTCTTATGTAATTCTTCTTTGGATCACTGAATTGTACCTTCTTTAGACCAAACATCCAAAGAACAGTAAAATATGAATATAAAAAAGCCTTTACAGTACAGCAAACATTTCTGTGGACTGAAGCATAAAATCAATTGGGCAAAGCTGAACAATGAATAAAAGAGTAAATACGCTCTTCTTTGCTTCTCAGAGATTTATGTAGCACTGTTGAATATCAGTTGCAACTTAATAACATGCTTAGTTTTTTTCGGTTTTTTTTTAATGTGTCAAGATTTGACATGTTTTCTTCTGTTAAGTGAAAGTTCATGCAATTAGCTGTGCAGAAAGCTACAAACATGGTCAGACCACTTTACCTTAGCAGAGGTAATTGTTTGCAAATCATCAGAGTGTATACACTCCAAGTGTTGGTCAAATCTAGCAGACCATTCCAAAAATAACCATGGGCTTCAGTAAGTATAATTTACTTCCTCCTGTTCAAAAAAAAAGAAAGAAAGCTTAACCCTTTAGCAGCAATTCTCATCCTTTTCCCAAGAGATGCTTTAAATACTCTGGGATGAAACTTAAGTAAAATGAAGTCAAGTAAAGTGAAGTGAAGTGAAAGTCGCTCAGTAGTGTCTGACTCTTTGCGACCCCACAGACTGTAACCCGCCAGGCTCCTCTGGTGGGAATTCTCTAGGCAAGAATGGAATTCTCTCCATGGAACTCTCCAGGCAAGAATACTGGAGTGGCTTGCAATTTCCTTCTCCAAGGGATCTTCCCAACCCAAGGATTGAACCTGGGTCTCCTGCACTGCAGGCAGACTCTTTACCATCTGAACTACTAGGGAAGCCCATGATCATCTTGGAGGAGAGTCAAAATCAAACATCTACTCAACAACAGCAAAGAAATTTTGGATTTGTTTTGTTTTTTTAATGATTTGAGTGCCAATCTGAAGATTTCATTTTGAATTCACTGCACTGATATCAAGATACACTTTATATTCTATGAGTGTGCTTAAAGGAGGGTGGGTTAAGTTTGATGTCAAATAAACTGAACTAGAGGATAAATAAAAAACAACAAATGCAAAATTATGTAACACAAAGTTTTTCAGCTCTGCCAGATACTTCTGTAGCAAAGAAGGTATCCCAGCAAGTCAAATGCATGCCCTGTTATCTTCACAATAGCTTCAATAATGAGCTATTTGGTGTGGAAGCAAGCTTGGGCCCTGGCTCTTGACAGTTTTATAGCCCTTGGTCAAAGTTTTCAACAGCATTTGGGCAGGCATGACTAGGCAGCTAGATTACACATACTTCCACTTGCAGATACACAGTATTTACTTTACAGGGTGAGCCAGTAAATCAGCTGACCAATTAGGCCACAGATTCTTTGTGCCTCATGAAAGTTAAGCAAAGACTGAATATAAAAATCTCAGAAACGCATGTAGACTGGACTTTCCTTTAATGTGTCTTCATATAATCTCCATGAAAAAGAATGTCAATGACCAATAATCTTCAGAACCACTTCAGTGTAAAAAAGAGAGTGTCTCTCAAGTGAAGAACTCTAGCTCTTTGGGTTTATGGAGACCCACATTCAGACAGTAGATAGGATCAAACTTCAGAAAAGAAGGCAATTTTATAAGAAATCTCCAGAACTCCTCTAAACCCCACTGCTATTTGGCCTGTCATTCAAGTACCTCCACAATCAATTTTCCAACTTTTTTACCAATATTTCTATCAATCAATTCTCTCTTCTAGCCAAATTGATCTTCCCATGGTCCCCTGAACATGTGATATGCACTGCTATCTTGCTGCCCCATCTTGAACCGTTGAACACCACTTAGAACATCATCATCCTTGCCCAGCTAACTGTAGGTCACTTCTACTCAAGTGGCTGCCATACTGCAAATTCAACAAATCTAGTCTACCATCAAGACTATATTTTTATTGAACTTCCATCACCAACACCAGCATTCTTATATATCAATGAGGCTCAAAACCTTGGACTCACTTTTGAGTCTCCTTCTTCTTCCATATATCCATATTTACTCTTCCAAGAGCCCCACAGCCTGTGGATTCTAGCATTGTTATATTTCTTGCAAATAACCACCTGCCTTTTTCAATTCCACTGCCAACACCCTTGTTCAGGCCTATTTGCTCACCTGGGCCATTTAAAAACTTTCCCACTGTCCTCCCTGTCTCCAGCTTCTCTCCCTTTAATCCAATCTAGTTACCTCAGCCAGATTAATCTTCCTAATTTCAGCTCAAAGTCACATCACTTCTCTGTTAAATACCTTCAATGGCATCTCATGGCCTTATAAAGTTTAATTTAGGAGTTGACCCCGAGAGCATTCCCCAATAAACTTTCTATACTGAAATCTTTATCTCAGAATTTATGTTCAGGGAACCCAACCTAAGATACCCAAAGTGAAAGAAAGTGAAGTCGCTCAGTTGTGTCTGACTCTTTGCGACCCTGTGGACTGTAGCCTACCAGGCTCCTCCGTCCATGGGATACTCTAGGCAAGAATACTGGAGTGGGTTACCATTTCCTTTCTCCAGGGGATCTTCCCGACTCAGGGATCAAACCTGGGTCTCCCGCATTGGAGGCAGATGCTTTAACCTCTGAGCCACCAGGGAAGCCCTCAAACACCTTTCATATCTTTCACTTCTGTCCTTCATATAATGCCTACATTCCAGTCAAACCAGGGCATCTGCCATCCTTAAAGACATCCCATGCATTATCACTAACCAATTCATTCACAAAGTATCTACTGAATATCTAAAATATCCCATGCTCTAGAAGAGGTTTTGACAAATCTAAATGGATACAGACAAGTGAACAGGCCATGAGAATTCAGTATGAACACTGATTTTCCAGCTGAGAACAGAGGAAGAGCAAGGGAGAAGAGTGTGCTATCTCAGGAACATTGTGCACAAAGTCCTGAAGATGGGAGAACTCATCTGGGGAGTCCACAAACTGCAAGAGCACTTCAAAATGACTGAAGCTCAGGGAGCTTAAGTGGTGGTAGCAAGACATGAGGCAAGAAAGGCCGGCAGGACCAGAACAAGAAAGAACAGTAGCCTTATTTGGGGATCTTGACACTGTCCTTATGGCAGAAGAGAGCTATTAGAGAGCTTTAAAGTAAGAAAAAAATGATCACATTTTTGCTTTAGAAATATTTCTCTGCCTACATTGTAAAGGAAAAATTAGCTGGAAGAAATATTGAAGGCAGGTGGTTACTGTAGTCATTCAAGTAGAAGATAATGGAGAGCTGGCCCAAGGAGGTAACAGTGGAGACCAAGAGACATAGACAAATTCAGGAGATATTCAGAAACTAATATAAAAGGCGTGATGATTTATCATATGGAGGGTATTAGGGAAGGAGGAGTCAAAGATTAAATCATGTTTCTGACTTAAATAACTAGATGTATATTATTCACTGAAAAAGGAAACACTAAGGAAGATACATAACTAGGAAGAAAAACAAGGAGTTCAGTTTTGGCCATGCTAGATTTAAGGTACTTAAGTAACAGTTGGATATGTGGGTGTGTACAAAAGACAGTTAGTTATATAGGTCTGACTTGAGAACGCAGTCTGGCTAGAGGCACAGGTGAGGCATCATCAGCCTACATTTGGTCATAGAACCTGGGGGTGAGACTGAAAAGAGCTGTCAGAAAAGCAGAGAGAAACTCAGCGGAGTGTGGTGTCATGAAACCAAGAGAATATTTCAAGATAAAGCCAAAGGTCAACAGTATCAAATAGGCAAATAAAGTCAGGACCAAAAAGATTGCCCCCTGACTATAAACACCTCTGTGCCTTTGCTCAAACTGTTCTACAACTAGAAACCATATTTCTTTCAAGGATAGTCTCAAATCGCCTCACATTTGCGTGGTGATTTACTGAACATCACCACATGTTACCTCATTTACTGACTAAGATTTCGAGGGTTAAAACCACCTCTTATGTATCTTGGCATCCCTCTAAGCTCATTAAAATGTGAATGCAGTAGGTTCAGAAAAGGAACCAAATTTGCAGTGAAAGCTCCATGAAAAGAGGAGAATCTATGCATGGGAAGAGCTGGTCCACAGGCCAGAACTATTGCTTGTCCCTGTCAGCAAGACGGCACAGCTAAGACAAGTCTGTGTCCACACAGACAAGTCATGAAGCTTTGCCCTTGATTGTTTAGAAAAAGATATGGTCATTATCCTTATATGCAAACTTACTGAATGAAATGATGGTGACAAGCTCATCCTGCCTTTTCACCATGACAATAACCTCATGGACCAGGTTAGTGACAGATCTGGAGCAAAATATCCACAACCTCCAGAACCTAACTGACCTCACTCACCCCAAAAGGGAGGCCATGTGTAGACAAGGATAGGGAGGCATTTGTCTTCTGACTGTTCTTTTTCCCGGAGGGCAAATATCTACAAAGGAAAACCTATTTGAATAGGTGCAACTGCCAGCTTCACTTACCCCTTCATAGTTAATGAGCCTATTTTGTTTTATAGGTGCTTCAAAAGAGCTGACAGAGAGGAGACAGCTCTGAATGGAAAACACGAAGCAACTTGCTGAGCTCTCATTGTGAGGTCAACTGCCTGCCTTCTTGTGCCCTCGAAGACCTACATTTAAATGATTCCCTTTTCAAACACAGAGCAAAACCCAAAGGAGAAAAGAATTCTCATGTTTCAGGTGTCAACAAGGCAGCTTGAGGGAGATGCAGCCACCAACACAGTAACAGTTAGAGCAATAGTGATGTGGCACATGTTTTTAAGACATTCAGCCTAAACTTCCAAAACTTGCGGCTCAGCAAGTTGCCCTCCCCCATCCCTGCCTACGCAACATTCCTCTTAAGTTCTCAAGAGGCCCTGGCATTTAGAACACTGGCAAATATTTATTCAATACCCAGAAAAGTACTTTAAAAAACAGTGGGTCCTTGATAGTGGTAACATTCTACACTGGTAACAAATAACCCTTTACGCAGTACCTTTTTATAAATGGAGAAGACAAGAGTAGTGAAGATAAAAGTTAAAGGTGAAAAATTCCCAGCAGTTTCTGTCTGGAATATGTTGCCTAAAGAAAGTTCAGCTCAGTAAGACGTTAGTCAATGCCTATTAGTATTCAGCACCACAGGAGTTTGGGTGGTCCCTTTTTTTAATCAAGTCATGTTGTCATTCAGCACTGCCTCTATATTAATATTGCACATAATATTGCAAACTTCACTTCTGGATGTCTGTACCCCTTATCCTGTGGTTTCCATTGACATCCCTGAGTGGCTTAAAAATAGACGATCCACCCAGCCTATAGGTGTCCAAGCAGGCATGGCATCATTAACGTGGGACCAGCCATGTAAGGAGAGAATTTCAGACAGAAGAAAGAGTACTACGAATCTGAAGCTTAAGAAGGAAATTAAGGATTTAATCCAATGCCAGCATTTTACATGACTTGAAACATTTTTAAACAAGCCAAGACATGAGACATGGTATTTCACCAAGGTCACGTAGTTACAAGTATCTTCTCAAAATTAGTTATTCTCTTGTGCCGCCACTGTTTTAATACCTGTAATACTAGATTCCTATCACAACATAATAGCTTCCCTGGTGGCTCAGTGGTAAAGAATCTGCCTGCCAATACAGGAGACATGGGTTCAATCCCAGGGATGGGAAGAGCCCCTAGAGAAGAAAATGGCAACCCACTGCAGTATTCTTGCCTGAGAAATCCCATGAGCAGAGGAGTCTGGTGGGCTATAATCCATTGGGTCGCAAAAGAGTTAGACACGACTTAGCAACTAGACAATAACCACATAATAATATGAGTAGCTACCTTTATAATCTTAATAACCACACAGAGCCAACAGTTAACTAACAGGCCTTCCGGAGTAACACACATAGAGGGATTAAGAATAATTTAGGCAGAAAAGAATATTCTCCAAAGACAACTAAATGTTAAGTTGTAAAGAAGGTTATTTGTAATAGGCCAGAAATGTTTCACCTGTAGCTAGAAAAATAATAACAAAAAGAGGTGGAATTTTTTAGGTATATTAACACATCTAACTCTGACAATAATCCTACGGAGCAGAATTATTATTACTCCCATTTTAGAAGTGAGGAAACCAGGGCTCAAAAAGGTTAAGTAATTTTCCCAATTGTTTCCAGGTTCTATAGCTAATCAATGAGAAATCAAAGAGTTAGATCTAAGCTGTCAAGCTTCAGAGATGGTCCTCTTAACAATTATGCTGTACTGACTAGACTTAATATCAATCAGTTCAGTTGCTCAGTCATGTCTGACTCTTTGCAATCCCATGGACTGCAGCATTCCAGGCTTCCTTGTCCATCACCAACTCCCAGAGCTTGCTCAAACTCATGTCCATCGAGTCGGTGATGCCATCTGACCACCTTATCCTCTGTCGTCCCCTTCTCCTCCTGCCTTCAATCTTTCCCAGCATCAGGGTCTTTTCCAAGGAGTCAGTTCTTCACATCAGGTGGCCAAAGTATTAGAGTTTCATCTTCAGCATCAGTCCTTCCAATGAATATTCAGAACTGACTTCCTTTAGGATTGACTCGTTGGATCTCCTTGCAGTCCAAGGGACTCTCAAGAGTCTTCTCCAACACCGCAGTTCAAAAGCATCAATTCTTCAGCCCTCAGCTTTCCTTATAGTCGAACTCTCACATCCATACATGAACACTGGGAAAACCATAACATTGACTAGACAGACCTTTGTCAGAAAAGTAATCTTTCTGCTTTTTAATATGAAATCTAGGTTAGTCACAGCTTTTCTTCCAAAGAGCAAGCATCTCTTAATTTCATGACTGCAGTCACCATCAGTAAGACTTAATATACACAACCAGAAACAACATGCATAAGATTGATTTAATTTTTTAAAGTTTTATTCTATATACAAAATTTAAGATTCTTCTACTTTTATATAGATCTTAGAACTGTTGATCTAAGACAGTAGAATAATACAATATCCCACAGTTTTCAAGCTGTCCTCTCCACTGATGTGTTGCATTTCATTTCACTAGCTAATGTTTATAACTAATTAATATAAGACTGCATTCAGTTTAAGAACTAAAGGTATGGACTTATTTTAACATTTCTCAAGAAGGCAGACTTTTTCTCTAAAAGATTGCCTTTTTTTAAACTAGAGATTTAGCACCTCTATCTTTTGGTCATCATTCCTAAATTGTCCCAGTCCTCATAATTTATTAGTGGAAATTATGCTTGGTTTTAGAATAACCCATTGCAGATTGTAAATGCTATTACTTTTCACTAAGGGTAAATAAAAGATGTCAATTGTTACTACATATTTTATCAATAAGAAATTAACTGTAACTACTAGTGAGCCCACTTTTTGAAACAAAAAGCCTTAATTTTTTTAATGATCAAAATAGGAGATGGCTTCTCTGTCAAATATTTATCACGTACATTTAAGCTGATCAGAATTATCCAAAATGTCAAATTATAAATCACTGTCAAAAAACAACAAATTAATTAATTTTCAATTTACAAAATAATCTGAGTAATTACAATTCAATAGAATTTGTTGAATATAATGTGACTGGTCAGTACCAGTAACAAACAAGCATCCATGTTATTTATAGGCAGAAATAAAAGGGTTACTTATTGATTAAATGTAGAAGATCAACTTCTTTTTAGCTCTTCTTCTCTAAGTAGCCCATGGGTCTCAACAGTTCATTTTTTCTCTCACTTTTCAAATAAGATAAAGTAAAAATCTGATTTCAAAAAAAATTATAAATTAAGCATACCAAGCATGGCATCTTACTTTAGTAAGATAAACATGATGAACAAGACAACATAATAGATGCTCATGAGCTATACCTAAAAATTAAAAAAAATAGGTCTAAAATAATTCTGCACCACTAGTTTAACTACATTTTTAATGGAGAAAGACACAGTGTAGTAAATTTCACTAAATCATTATAATTCTTTAACCAAGTTTCTACATAAACTTGTAGTATTTCTAATTTTTTTATTTTATTTTTACTTTCTATACTATTTTCATTGTGATTACTTCTTTTGGGGGTAAGTTTTGCAATGAAGCTTATATCATTTATGAAATTTCTATATACATCAAATGTTACTGATTATACCTTCAGTCATTCCAAATTTTCTTTTCGAGACCATCTTTTTCACACCAAGTAAAAATTTTACCATCTAAATTTTGTCAGTATTTTATTCTTCTGTTAAATTTTGTAAATAACACATTTTATAATGTGAAGTTTTAATAACTGTCATTGTTATTTATTATTGATTCTTTACATATATAATATTCATTATGATCTTGATTAAAAAATAACTGATTGCTTTGTTGGTTCATGATAATGAATAATTTCTCTCAGATAATCCAGTATTGACCTAATTATTAACAGTCAGCCAGCTGTATGGTTTGTATACTTCTAATCACCTTTGTATTCCAAGAGCTAATTGTCTACATCCTACATCATTGACTGAATTATCTTGATCAATTTGTTTAACCTGATGACCTGGCTGTTTCTGTTTTCTAATTTATAAAATCAAAGTTATAATAGTGTATTCCTTATAAATTGCTATGAGAAAATACATGCAAACCACCTACAACAAAGTCTGACACCTAGAAATCAATAAACACAGCTATCATACTTTTCACTTTTGTTATTAGTGTTAAGTAAAAAGCAGAAGGGTCAAAATGCTGTTGATATCAATGTCATGGAGTCAAAATGGTAAGATCAAACAGGAAAATCAAAACATGGGATCAAAATATTCTGTTTTATTTACACCTAGTACCTAACTATCTTTGAAAGAAAGAAGAAACTTTCATTATTATATTCTCTACATAATTTAGCAACCATTTAACTGTCTTAGGAATGACCATATTTAGTTCATTTAAGTAAAAAATAAAATACAACACTATGTAATTCATAGCAAAGACTGCTACCTCCTAGTAACTTCTTTTTGGCTATAACAACTGCTCACATTTCCTAAAAATTACAATATGTGTATTAATTCACTTCCCTGATATATATAGAGGCAAACATCCTCAGTGAAATACTAACAAAACAGAATCCAATAACACATTAAAAGAATGATACAATATGACCAGGTGGGATTTATCCCTGGGATGCAAGAGTGGTTCAGTATGCTGTTACTGTTGTTGTTGTCGTTCAGTCACTAAGTCGTGCCCAACTCTTTGCAACCCCATGGGCTGCAGCACACCAGGCTTCCCTGTCCTCCACTATCTCCTGGAGTTCAGTATAAGAGAATCAATTAATGTGATACCCTACATCAACAGAACAAAGAATTTAAGTCACGAGATTGTCTCAGTAGATGCAGAAAAAAAGTGTTTGACAACAATCAACATTCTTACATAATAAAAACTCTCAACAAACTAGGAATAAAGGGAAATACCTTTACATAATAAAGACTATGTATGAAAATTCCATAGCTAACATCATACTCAATGGTGAAGAAATGAAAATTCTTCCTCTAAAATCAAGAATAAGACAAGGATGCTCACTCTTACTACTTCTATTTAACATGGTACCAGAAGTTCCAGAGCAACTAGATAAGAAAAAAAATAAAACACATGCAAATTGCAAAGGAAGAATTAAAATTACCCCTGTTTTCAGATATCATGATCTCATATACAGAAAACTCCAGACATTTAAAAAAAAATGTTAGAACTGATAAAGGAGTTCAGTAAAACTGCAGGATACAAAATAAATGTACAAAAAACCAGTGGCTTTTTTTTTTCATTTATTTTTATTAGTTGGAGGCTAATTACTTCACAACATTGCAGTGGGTTTTGTCATACATTGACATGAATCAGCCATGCAGTTACATGTATTCCCCATCCCGATCCCCCCTCCCACCTCCCTCTCCACCCGATTCCTCTGGGTTTTCCCAGTGCACCAGGCCCGAGCACTTGTCTCATGCATCCAGCTTGGGCTGGTGATCTGTTTCACCCTAGATAATATACATGCTGTTCTTTCAAAACATCCCACCCTCGCCTTCTCCCACAGAGTCCAAAAGTCTGTTCTGTACATCTGTGTCTCTTTTTCTGTTTTGCATATAGGGTTATCATTACCATCTTTCTAAATTCCATATATATGTGTTAGTATGTTGTAGTGTTCTTTATCTTTCTGGCTTACTTCACTCTGTATAATGGGCTCATTTCATCCATCTCATTAGAACTGATTCAAATGAATTCTTTTTAATGGCTGAGTAATATTCCATGGTGTATATGTACCACAGCTTCCTTATCCATTCGTCTGCTGATGGGCATCTAGGTGGCTTCCATGTCCTATCTATTGTAAACAGTGCTGTGATGAACATTGGGGTGCACGTGTCTCTTTCAGATCTGGTTTCCTCAGTGTGTATGCCCAGAAGTGGTATTGCTGGGTCATATGGCAGTTCTATTTCCAGCTTTTTAAGAAATCTCCACACTGTTTTCCATAGCGGCTGTAGTAGTTTGCATTCCCACCAACAGTGTAAGAGGGTTCCCTTTTCTCCACACCCTCTCCAGCATTTATTGCTTGGAGACTTTTGGATAGCAGCCATCCTGACTGGCGTGTAATGGTACCTCATTGTGGTTTTGATTTGCATTTCTCTGATAATGAGTGATGTTGAGCATCTTTTCATGTGTTTGTTAGCCATCTGTATGTCTTGTTTGGAGAAATGTCTGTTTAGTTCTTTGGCCCATTTTTTGATTGGGTCATTTATTTTTCTGGAATTGAGCTTCAGGAGTTGCTTGTATATTTTTGAGATTAATCCTTTGTCTGTTGCTTCATTTGCTATTATTTTCTCCCAATCTGAGGGCTGTCTTTTCACCTTACTTATAGTTTCCTTTGTTGTGCAAAAGTTTTTAAGTTTCATTAGGTCCCATTTGTTTATTTTTGCTTTTATTTCCAATATTCTGGGATGTGGGTCATAGAGGATCCTGCTGTGATTTATGTCAGAGAGTGTTTTGCCTATGTTCTCCTCTAGGAGTTTTATAGTTTCTGGTCTTACATTTAGATCTTTAATCCATTTTGAGTTTATTTTTGTGTACGGTGTTAGAAAGTGTTCTAGTCTCATTATTTTACAAGTGGTTGACCAGTTCTCCCAGCACCACCAGTGGCATTCTTATACACTAATAGTGAACTACCTAGAAAGGAAATTAGGAAAACAATCACATTTTCATTTATACCAAAAGAAATAAAATATTTAAGGATAAATTTACCTAAGGAAGCCAAAGATTTATATACTAAAAACTGTAACACATTGATGAAGAAAATTAAGAAAGGCAAAAACAATGGAAAGACACCCATATTCGTGTATTGGAACCTTAACACTGCTAAAATATCTGTACCCAAAGTGATCTACAGATTCAATGCAATCCTTATCAAAATCCCAAAGACAATTTTTATAGAAATATAAGATACAATGCTACAATTTATATGGAACCACCAAAGGTCACAAATAGCCAAGTCAATTCTGACTAAGAACAAAGGTTGAGGAATGACTTTTCTGATTTCAAAATAGATTATGAAGCTATAGCAATCAAAAAAGTATGGTATGAATATGAAGACAAACAGACCAATGGAACAGAATAAGGTCCAGAAATAAAATTACACAGATATAGTCAACTGATCTTCAATAAAGATTTTAAGAACACACAATGTGGAAAGGATAGTCTTTTCAACGAATGACTTTGGGAAACTGACTGTTCACATTCAAAAGAATGAAACTGGACCTTTCTCTTACACCATTTAAAAAAAAAAAACAACTGAAATAGAAACCCCAGAACCGTAAAACTCTTAGAAGAAACATAGGGGAAAATCTTCATGACATTGGTTTTGGCAATGATTTCATGAATATGACACCAACTGCACAGGCAACAAAAGCAAAATTAAAAAGTGGGCCTCATCAAATTAAAAGACTTCTGTTCAGCAAAGGCAACAATCAACAGAGTGAAAGGCAATCTATGGATTGGGAGAAAATATTTGCAAATCAAATATCTGATAAAGAGTTCATCTTCAATAGACACAAGAAAATCCTACAATTCAATAACAACAACAAACCCACTAATAATTTGATTTCAAAAATGGGCTTAGCCCATTTTTAAAACATTGTAAAAAAAAATTATGTTTTATAGTAAATGTCACCTGTCCAATGGAGGCCTGGCATGCTTTGGTTCATGGGGTCGCAAAGAGTCAGACACGACTGAGCGATTGAACTGAAGTGAACTGAACACCTGTCCAAAAAAAAAAATATGGGTGAAGGACTTGAGTAGACATTTCTTCAAAGACATAAAAACGGTCAACAGGTATACAGAAAAAGTGAGTGTTCATCATCACTGATCACCCAGGAAATGTAAATCAAAACCACGAGATATTATCTGATACCTCTCAGAATGACTATTATGATAAAAGACAATAAGAATTGGTGAGGATATAGAGAAACTGGAACAGTTGAACACTGTTGGTGGGAATGTAAAATGGTGTAGTCACTGTGGAAAATATTATGAAAGTTTCTCAAAACCTTAAAAATAGAATTACTGTTATGATTCAGGAATCCCATTTCTGGGTATACATCCAAAAGAACTGAAATTAGGATCTCAAAAAGGTATTAGAACTTCCATATTCATTGCAACACTATTCACAATAGCAGAGGTAGAAATAACCTAAATGCCCATTGACAGAGAATGGATTTTTTAAATGTGGTATACACTTACAATGGAATACTCTTCAGCCTTTTAAAAAAAGGAAATTCTGCAATATTTGACAACATTGTGGGCCCTTAGGACATTATGCTTAAATAATCCAGGTACAGAAAGACTAAAGGGAGTAGGAAATGGCAGCCCACTAGAGCATTCTTGCCTAGAAAATCCCATGGACAGAGCCTAGAGGACCACACTCCATAGGGTCACAAAGAGTTGGACACAGCTGAGCAACTGAGCATAGAAAGACAAATTTTGCATGATTCTACTTATATGAGATATTTAAAATAGTCAAATTCATAAAATCAGAGACTAGAATGGTGGTTACCAGGGGTTAAGAGAAGAAGAAAATGAGGAGTTTTTAATCAACAGCCATAAAATGTTAGCTAAGATGAATATGTTCTAGAGATCTGCTGTATAATATTTGTGTCTATAGCCAACAATAATGTATTGTAAACTGAAAATGTGTTAAGATGGTAGATCTCATGTTAAGTGTTCTTCCATTAATAAAATAAAACAGAAAACATATCTCAGTTTTAAATGCTTGAGGGCTTCCAATAATTCACAGGGTGGTTATTCTAATAACAAAATAAGTATTTTTGACATGAAAGTCTGATCACCTTTCCAACCCTCTCCCCAAAGCATTTTGATGGCTCCCCATTGTGGCTCAGATGGAAAAAAAATCTGCCTGCAATGCAGGAGACCTGGGTTCGATCCCTGGGTTGGGAAGATCCCCTGGAGGAGGGCATGGCAACCCACTCCAATATTCTTGCCTGGAGAATCCTCATGAACAGAGAAGCCTGGCAGGCTGCAGTCCACGGCACTGCAAAGAGTCGGACAAGACTGAGTGACTAAGCAGAGCCAGAGCCCCATTGTTCTTAGAATTAAAGAACATGGCCTTTGAGCCTCTGGATGATCTGGGCTCGGCTGCCCATCTTCATATTAGCCCTTCCTGCTGCCTCATCCTCACTCTATTCCAGATTCCCTGTCCCTCTCTTTCCCTGTCCCCTGTCACAGAACTTTGGTACTTGGCCACAACCTCTAGGCAATGGCTCACCCAACTCTTCAACCAAGTAACTCCACTTCTTCAGATCTCCTCCCACCTCACAACTATGTCAAACCCACCTATTTTATGCTCTAATAGCTCCATGTACTTCCACTTTTTAACTCTTACTACTGATATCATTTTGAATATATTTGTGTGATTATGTGATCATCTGTCTTTCCCACTGGATTTTAAACTCCATACCTGGTTTTACTCACCATTGTTCACCACTGTTAAGTGTGCCTGGAACAGAGTAGGTGCACTGTGAAACAAATACACAAATGAACTGCCTTGACAAAATAAGCAGATTTTAATTGATATTTATCAATTGTGATAAATAAATATGTAGTCTCCCAATATGTAGTTCCCATTTGGGACACATTCCCATAGAGGAAGCAGGTTTTTCACCCTGAATAAAGCCCTAACCACAGGAATCTAAGGGGAGAGCACGAAGAACTTCAGAGATCAATGACCTCTAGTTCCCCTGGGAGGGATTAACGTTACCATACAGGTGGGGAAAGCCAGGAGGTGCTACAGCAAGACATGTTAACTGCATTAGGAGTTATTCTTGCCACAGCTACTCTCCTTTCTGATAGTTCCTCTCTTCTCATGTATTATAAGGGTTTCTGACCATCTGACAATATTGATCTTTTGACCTCTCTGAAAAGAGCCAAAATTTTTTATGGCTTGGAAATTGTTTCATCTGTTTTTCAGCTCACCATAACCTAATTTCAAACTATAATATTTGAAGGAGAATCTAAACATGCAAAAAAAAAAAAAAAAAAAGTTTACATGATACACAAGTCTCAAGAGTTTCTTTTCATGGAATCATGGTGTCCCAAGAGTGGAATGGACCTACAAGAGGTCATAACCCATCACCTTTCACACCTGTAACCATGAGTCACTCCAAGCTTCTTTCCTGAGTGTTCCCTTAAGCTAGGGCAATCTGTCCCACATAGTTTAAGGAGATTTGGCATAGAACTTCATGCAAGTTCTGTGATAAAAGAGCAAAGAAGGTTATATCTCTCTACAAAGATGTAGAGAAATAGGAAGAGATGGAGCAGAAAAGGGAGGATATGTGGAAACAGGAGCTGGGAAATGAATAACAGGAAAAAAAAAAAGAATTGGGGGAAAACTGAAAATTAAAAAAAATTCTGGAAACTTGCACAAATTGAGATAGCCCAGGATATGAGTCAGAGAGACTTGATTTTTTAAAAAAAGACAACCAAAGAAAAATAAGATAAAGATGGCTTTGCTGTTTTTGTTGTTGTTGTTCTTTTAACATAAGTTTACAGTTACTAAATGAGGCAAAATTAGAATTGTAATAATGTGCTATATGTGAGGGAACTCAAATTTTTGAGGTAAAAAATGCAATCAGCCAAGGCTATGTGCAAATCAGAAGAAAAGATTCAAGATGTAAGATGCAAAATAAACATACGTTACATCTGCTTTTTTTTTTAAAGAAATCACATTGAACAGCTAAGATTCCTTTCAAAATGTTTAATATTCCTTCTCTTTACCAGCTTCCTAACAGTGTGTTCAGCCACATATCCCAATGTTAGTAGCACATAAACCTTTCATAAAAATCAGAAATAAATATATATATATGAACACAGGAGGTTCCTGATATTGGCAAGACTCCAATTCAAATATACTCTTAGGCGAGACCCACTAACATTAAGAAGCCAATTTGGTCTTAGTTCAGTAATGGAGAAAGTTCTACTAGCCTTGGTTTCCACGTACTAGGGTACTCTCTATAAGGAGCAAGATGTCTCCAACAGATCTTCAGAATTCTTTTATGCGATATTGCTGCAAGGTATGTAAACTCTTTCTACCAGTCTACAACAAGGCAGTAACTGAAGTATCAGAAGATGGTGAAAATTTGGTTCACTGTATTTTTTACCAATAGCAGTGTAAGAGCTTAAGAAAGAATATACTATTCATGAGTGTGAAATCTACAGCAGGGAAGCCATCTCTTAGGACAAGGCACTTGCATGCCGTCAAGGACATGCAGCTCCTCAGGAAGACCTAGTGCTGATCAACAATAAAGCAAATAAGGGCTCTGTCAAAACAAACAAACAAACACTCTTTGAAAGGGACAAGGTGCAGATCATATAGAATAATCTTAGCTGAAAAATGTCAAGGAGGCACAGTAACTCCCTTTCTGCCAAAGGCTGACTCCCAGGGAGGGACTCCCAGAGCAGTCTTCAAGTCTGTTGACTTGTTTTTTCAAGCTATTAATGCAACTAGCAGCTACATTGGTTTGTTTTGTTGTTGTGACATGGTCTCCATAGATGTGCATTGAAATTGTGCCCAGCTGCACTGAAGCCAAGAACCATGCAATCTGGAGGTTGTGCAAGCAAGATTACAAGGCTCCAAGGTATCCAGTGCCTGCGCTGCTCATCTCTTCCACTTACCTCGAAGCTTGGCTTGTCCAGCCTGGGCAAGGGAATGCTGCACTGGGACCAGATCCAAGTGCTTTAGGAAAGTGGCTACATTTACAGGGAAGGAAGAGAGTTTTATCTTCACATCAGGGCTTTATTTGCATGCCTAAGGAATGGTCAGTTTAACCAGGATCAGTTTAGTGCCTGTTTGTTTTTAGTTGTCCTTCTTCCTTTTTGTACAGAGCCCAACGTTCTTATCTTTAGTCCTCTCAGGAGTCCATTACCCTTATGTTTTCTTCATCCTCTGGCCATCTCAGGAAATGTATTTGCAAGAAATAACTTGATCAATTCATTTATACCAAACTTAGAAAATAAAAACACAGGCAGAAAAATACAGGGCATCCAGGTAAATTTGAATTTCACATAAACAATAATTATTTTTTAGTGCAACCATGTCTCATCCAACATTTGGGACCTATTTATATTAAGATTATTTACCATTTATTTGAATTTCAAACTTAACATCTGTCCTATACACTAAGTAAGTAAATGACCACATGAAAGAGTAAATGGCTTATAATGTTTTTACCTCTCCCACGGCTATTGTCTGAATTTTAACTTAGGGTTAAAGTCCTCATAGCTCTAACTAAATTTGTAATTAGGAGACCTTAGCAACAAGCTAAAAGAAAACCATATTGTACCAGGTAAGCAATCACTTATTATGCCCAGCCATAAGGAGTCACATTTTCTAAAATTAAAAGATTACAACCTAGAGGCAGAAAGCATCACTTGATTTTTTACCTGCTGGTACTTAAGGCTACTTATCAATGTTTATTTCAAATCAGACAATGTGATTGTTCACATTAATTGGTATTTTATTCTTCTAGATGAAGAGAACACAATTTAAAGATGCAAACCTCTGCACCAAAATATCTGTTCTCACACTGTCTTCCAAGAACTGGAGACACACATGGTATTAGCTGAACATCCTAGCCTTAGCTCATATCTTATCAACAAAGACATTACATGCCATGCTGCTGCTGCTGCTAAGTTGCTTCAGTCGGGTCCAACTCCGTGTGACCCCATAGACGCCAGCCTCTTCCATGGGATTCTCCAGGCAAGAACACTGGAGTGGGTTGCCATTTCTTTCTCCAGTGCATGAAAGTGAAAAGTGAAAGTGAAGTCTCTCAGTCATGTCCGACTCTTCACAACCCCAGGGACCACCAGGCTCCTCTGTCCATGGGATTTTCCAGGCAAGAGTACTGGAGTGGGGTGCCATTGCCTTCTCCAGTTACATGCCATATCTATCAACAAAGCCAAGCATGAATACACATGCTTCAAGTTCTCAGAAAACCTATAGTTAGGGTCAGAGAAAAGGAAGATATATGAAATTGATGGTAATCAAAGAGAAAATAGGAAGGAGAATTGATAAAAGAAAGGAAATTAAAAATACAAATACCGAAAATGTAAAGGGAGTGAAGAAGACTCTTGGACCAACCCCAATTATCTAGAATAGCTGGCTACCTCCTGGTGTGAGTTAAGTTCTGGGAAGAACCCTGTGGAAAATACTAGAGATAACCTCATTTAACATCTGTTCCAATCTCCTTCTGCAATGCCTTCCTATGTATTACAGAGGCTAATAAACAAAACTGCCTTTTTCCACACTTTCTTGTAACTAGGGTTCTAGATATGATATAGGCTCCATTATTAGATTCACTTTCGGAATGGGAATTCAGACCCTGTAAAGCAAGGAGAGACTGGACATGAGGTATCATTCTGCTGCTGCAGATGGAGTATCAACTCCCCAGTTTAGCAGAAGTGGTTTCCCGACCACAGCTTCTCCCTTTGACAGGCACCATCCAGATCAAGACAAGTACAGCAGTTTCTATGACGATTCAGTTGTGATGTGGCCTCAGGATTTGTTTCTGGAAGCTCACCAGCCTAGATTCTATTTCTTCTACCCACAGACCAGTTCTGTAGACCATTGAATACCCTGTCATTAATACATTTCAGCTTAAGCCAACTAAAGTGGGGTCTGTTCTCTGCAGCTGAGCACTAACTGAGACAAGCTGCTACTACCAAAATAGCTACCTCACTAGCCTAATGGTTCTCAACTTGGCAATGTCTGGAGACATTTTGGGGTCACGTATAAAAGGAAGATTACTCTTGGCATCTAGTGAATAGAGACCAGATACTACTAAACATTCTACAATGCACAGAACAATCCCCACAACAAAGAACTGTCCAGTCCAAAATGTCAATAGTGCCAAGATTGAGAAACCCTTCCCTAGCCTAGAATCAAATTTGAAAGTTTATCATTTAAAATATAGTATTTGCCTCTTTCTTCCATCTTTCCATGCTGCCATAATGGTGTGCATGAATGTGCTGGGTGATACTCTCAAAAGTATCAGCAATGCTGAAAAGAGAGGCAAACACCAGGTGCTTATAAGGCTGTGCTCCAAAGTCATCATCAGGTTTCTAATTGTGAGGATGAAGCATGGTTACATTGGCGAATTTTAAATCATCGGTGATCACAGGGTTGGGAAAATTATTGTAAACATACAGGCAGAATAAATAAGTGTGGAGTGATCAGCCTCAGATTTGATGTGAGACTCAAAGATCTAGAAAAATGGCAGAATAACCTGCTCCCACCCCATCAGTTTGGCTTCATTGTACTGAAAACCTGAGCTGGCATGTGGACCATAAAGCAGCAAGACAAAACACAATAGGGAAAACACTTGGATTCTTTTTCTAGGGATGTTATACAAATAAAATGCCTCAGAGGACAAAAAAAAAAATACAGTATTTGCAATATGTTGGTTTAACAAGAACTCTTTTACAATGCAAATGGTCCTCAAAAAATTACAGGTAAAGTTTTTGTTCTCTGCCAATGTAGTAGTGAAAACCACATTCTCTTTCACACTGTGATATTTCTGCAATCATGTCATGACCTAAAAGGTATGCTTTTAATGTAGTGATTTTTTTTCCTATCAACAGAGTTGGCTATTTGTAGTCTCAACCCTAGCTCCTCAACACAATCAATGCAGTGCTTTTCATTGGTTTAAGCGTGAGGTCCAGACATCAATATTTCTTCAATGCTCCTTGCAGTCAGGGTCAAGAACCACTAATTCAGAGCATTTTAAAGAATTTGGACCCCTGAAGATAGAGAAAAGGAAATAAAAGGGATGCCACTAGGAAAGATAAGCAAAAGTGACAGCAGACAACCAGACAGACTTCAGAACCTCACTCTTCCACCCAGAGTGAGGTGGAAGATTGTAACCTTGTTACAATCACCAGAAAATGTGCCAACACTCCAGCCTTATAGTTCTTGAGTAACTTTCACAAGCTCTCTGGGACCCAAAGAAAATAACATGTGGAGAACTGAACAAATAATTGATCCTGACAAAAAGAAATGGAAGATGCTTTCATCTACTTCAAACTCAGTACGTATTTTTTTCAGCACATATGTCGAAGCAAGCTGTATCCTACAAATATATTTCCTATAATTTGTAAACATCTCATTCCCCTGTAAAGTCTAGCTCCTCCCTTGAATGAAGAGGTGCTCTATAAACATTGGCTAAATTGAATTAAATATACTCCCTAAACGTGCTTCTGACTTAAAATATATAGGGAAGAGATATTAGCCCTCTTTAAAGGAGAGAGCAAAAATTTAAAAGAAAATAGTAAAAGGAGACAAAGGAACTAGCCCACTCCAATTATCTCTTTCTCCAGCAGTGGAAGAGATCTACACAGGTCCAAACAAATGCTGCCTCAAAAATTTGCTACTACTCCAACTTAATAACCCTACTACTTCATTGTTAATTTTTTTTAAGTCAAAATTGACACAGTAAATTCTACAGTGTCCCCACCTGCCTCAAAACCCAGATAATAGACTTCTAAAGCCAGATCTTGGATAAGATTTTGAAACGATGCTCTGCTATGCACAAAAGGTCTGTTTAGGTGACAGTCCGTAATTTTGCAAAGGACTGAGTCTCAAGCAGTAAGTAGAGTCTGAAGCCTAAATCCATCTTTTTAGAAACAATCACTTTCATCATTACAGCATAGTCAGTTTTCCTTTGATTTACATTTATTTATTCAGAGACTTCTAAATATAAGCTGCTCTGTTGAAACAGCCTCTGGACCCAAGTACAATAAAAACATTAATTAAAATATATGATTAAAAACACCCAGCAGCAAGGCTGGAACAGTATCAAATCAGCTCTCCCATTTAAGTGTCAGTCATAGAGGATAAATCCACCTGCCGGTGACCAGTACCATGCTCCCCCCACCCCCACCCCACCCCTGGCCTTTGCCATGGATTCCGACCAGCTGATGCTGCAGTGGGTGCTCTCTGCAGATGGAAGGGCACACTCAAATATTCCATTGCTTTCCCCACCCTTGATTTGGCTTCCCTGGTGGCTCAGATGGTAAAGAATCCGCCTGCAAAGCAGGAGACATGGGTTTGTATTCCTGGGTCGATAAGATCTCCTAGAGAAGGGAATGGCAACCCACTGCAGTATTCTTGCCTGGAGAATTCCAAGAACAGAGGAGATCCATGGGGTCGCAAAGAATCGGGCACAACTGAGCAACTAACAGCTTCTTTTTTTTTTTTTTCATGTTCCTCTCCTTTCATTCAGCAATAGGCTAAAGAGAAATTCACAGAACCCCCAAATCTGGGAGACACCCGGACACCGGAATTTTACATGATATTTTGGTTTTGGCAGATCAGGAATGAAGAGTTGGAAGACCTCGACTGAAAAGGACCCTGTACTCTGTGGGCAGCATTATTCTTCCTGAGATGTTCTACCCTTGGTTCTGGCTCCAAACACTTCTGAATGCAGAGGTAGCAGCATAAGTAATGTGGAATACACAATGTAGAGTCAAGGGAACACCACAGGGAACAGCATGGATTTCAGACAATGTAGACATTTCACATTTGGGGGTGGGGGTTCCCATCCATAAAATAGAAACTTCTACAAAATTACCATCTACATAATAGGTTATAAACTTTCACTCCCTTGTGACACAGAAAATTCCTTAAATTCCAAATGTGTTTACACAGCTAATTAGGCATGAAAATTTTAAATCTAGCACAGGCCTGTTAAGAAGGTCTTGTTATATGCAGACATGTTCTGTCAAGGGTGTGTATCTAGTGAGAGATGCCATCAATGGCTAATATGATTTTGCTATAAGTTCTATCCTTTTCTTAAAAGTTCACAAGTAAAAAAAAAGCAAAAGATCTTGGCTTTCTTCTTTTATGCATGATTTTCCCACAAATCTCCCACCATAGGAAAATAAGAAAAGAAATTTGAAAGAAAAGAATAGTAGATCAATACTAGGTAGGAATAGTATTTCAAAAGTGGTGAAAGTGAAAAGTGAAAGTGAAGTCACTCAGTTGTGTCTGACTCTATGTGACACTGTGGACTGTAACCTACAAGGCTCCTCTGCCCATGGGATTTTCCAGGCAAGAGTACTGGAGTGGGTTGCCATTTCCTTCTCCAGTGGATCTTCCTGACCCAGAGACTGAGTGGGAACATGTTATTTTATGTTCCTCTGTATTCCGTATTATTCATTCCTCTTTTTTTTCCCTTTAATGACAAATGTGCCCATATCTTATTACAAAGAGGCTACCACCAAAGAAGATAAAAATGCCTTTTATCATGCATCTGGCCAAAATTATATTTCTAGAACTCCTTTTCAATCAGCCATGGTGTTTTTCATAATTTTTTGATTTTGTCAAATTGGCTGAATCTCACGAGCTGCCTGCTACTACATTCTGAAGTGCCAGACTGGTATCTAAGAAAAAAGAATAACATTTTCCTTCACTCTTAACCCACAATCTGACTTCTTATGCTGAATTCAATCCCCAGCTAATTAGTTCAAGAGTAAGCAACTTTAACCAAGATTTGGTATTACTTTCCTGTTTCTGAGAGCTGGACTTTCCCCAGATGTAGCTCTCTTATTACCCTTTGCATTTTAAATAAGTCATTTTGGAACATGGTCTTGCTTTTTCTTTAATATATGCACCCCTTGGGGCTGTACTGAAGCTTGTGATGGCTCTTCGCCAGCAGTCAGGGCAACAGAATATCTACAAGATCCAGCTTTGTCCTACAGTTGGCATTCATTGTGCAGCCCCAGTTGAACAGAGAGATTGCAAGTCAATTTTCTCAGAAATTCAGGGTCCCTAATATTCTAGCATAGAATCTCCCTTCACTTCCTCCATCTTGTTTGTTTTAAATACGCAGTAACATTTCCCTTATTGATAGTTTCTGGAATAAAGTATTCCTTAGAAGGCTACCTTACAGAAAATTGAAGACTTGCTAAAGTAAGAGTTTGATTTAAAAAAAAAAAAACTTTCTAAAACGTTAAATAGTTCTGGTGGGTCTCAAACAAGGTATGCCCAAAGTATTTTGACTCTTTCTTGATGAGTTAGGGTCATCTTTAAACCATCAGTTATTTTACAATGGAGTATACCCTGGCAGCTCAGATGGTAAAGAATCCACCTGCCATTCAGGAGACCCAGGTTCAATCCCTGGGTCAGGAAGATCCCTGGAGAAGGGAATGGCAACCCACTCCAGTATTCTTACCTGGAGAATTCCACGGACAGAGAAGCCTGGCAGGCTATAGATCATGAGGTCGCAAAGAGTCAGGCACGACCAAGCAACTCACACTTTCACTTTCATAAAAAATAAAAATAACCAGTGTATAAAATTATTTGCCCCTACATTCAGTAGTTACCAAATTTTCTTGGTTACTTTGGCAAATTTTTATATTTTTATTTCTGTCCCTTTCCATACTATCAAACTATTTCAAACTGTGTTCACTTTGCATTGATGTTTATATGTCAGTTTGTAGAAGCAAACTTTGGGTTCATTGCTTTCAGCTTGCAGATGGCTGGAAACCCAAATAAATTTGCTGTAACAATATCTACATGAAAATTAAATCAGTTTTGGATGGTATTCTGAAGCTCAGCCTTCTGATCTAAATGCATAAGCATCAGGATATGAATGTGTAGCTGCTATCCTGATTACTCAAAGCCATTTGAGCTCTTCATCTGTATCACACAGAAGAAGAGGACCAGGTACTTGTCCTTTGGTAGTATTGCACACTCAAGTTCAGCAATTTGTTCACTCTCAGTGTTCTCCTCTTTCCTTCTTGTTCTTGTCTTCTCTTCATCCCTCTGGTTCTTTCTTTGAGCAATTCCCATAAGCATTAAATCATCTATTGTGATAAGGAAAGAAATCATAAAGGAAAGAGTAAAACATTTTAATCAATGCAAACTGAATCTTGATTTTTGGGAGGCAGTGGGCAGTGGTTAAATGATTGGCAGGAGAAGGATAAAAGTACACCAAAATGGAAGATTTACTTTTTAAAATTGCCTCTCATCAAAATGGAAGCATTAAGTTTGGCTATGCTCACAAAAGCCTCTGACACTCATAAGTGGTCATCTCCCCAGGTTATAAAATCTCAGCCTCTTTAACTAAAATCCCAACAGCTATTGGAAATGCCTGTCCTAGGCAAAGATGACCCAGGCAAAGTTGACTTGGAGTGTCAAAAAAATCTCATCAAAAAAAGATAAAAGTTCTTACCAAACCCTACACTTTACTATGTTGGCATTGGTTGGGGATAGGGTGACCAACTCATCCTGACTTGCCAAGGACCGTCCTAATTTTGAAACCAAAACTCCCATGTCTAGGGAACCTACTTAGTCTCAGGCAAATTGGGACATTTGGTCATCCTGATGGGAGATGATACATCAAAGGTCTCTCATGCTTCCCCCAGCAGATCATTTTTACCTTCAAAGCAGAACTTTTCATTTTTACACTTAAAATTTCTAAGAATTCAAAGAGTCCTCCTTTTTTCCTTTTGGTCAGTCAGTCTCAAGAATTATTTCTTAGTAACACCACTCGCATCAATTTCCTCTTTATTATTGCCACCAACTTGGACTTTATCCCCTGATCCTGCACTATTGTAAAACTTCCACGAAGTCTTCCTGTCTTTACTAGTTTGTGCATGCCCTTCTCAGATTAATCTTTTCAAAATCCTGTTTTGCACAAGGTTCAGCTGAAGTCCCATCTCTTCCATGAAGCCTTATATCTTCCCTGGCAGGAGGGGAAACAGGGTGGGAGAAAGAAGTGGCAGAAGGTAGGCTTAGGAAAGGTAGGGGTACTATGAGGCCAATGCAGGCTGCCACCTCACAGAAGCTGCTAAAGAACAAAATCAAGACAGGCTGAAGGGAGAGACAGGCAAAGCACAGAGTCAGTAATCCAGAAAAGGTGGTCTGAAACAACCACCAAACCAAGGAGGTTGAGCCACAGACACAAATCTGCAGGGTCCATGTGGATATCCAAGAGCCGGGATGCAGTGTTCTCAACACACTAGATGCAAGAGGGTCACATCAAGCAAATCCCTCTGAGAGCAGACTACCCAACAGCTAGTTCCAGGCAGGGCTGGTCACCTGATAAGGGAAAGGAAACTGCAGTAGGAAGAACTGCCTGTCCCACCCTTTCCACAGCCAGCAGGTTCTAATTTGGAAAGTTGTTAATATATTAATGTATGCATCCCTTAAATGCAAAGACAATATCTTATAACTCTCTAAAATTCCCCACACCTAGCACAATATGTAGTCAATAAACATTTGATTTATATAGTATAAAGTGTGCTCCCATGTTCTAAAGGCCATGTGCATGGGAAACCACGAGAAGCACACAGCAACTCCACTTCTTTTTGCGAAGTGTGGAAGTCATCTGCCTGGTTGGGGTTTCAGATGCACTAATCAGCAAATAGAGTGAACACAAATTCTCCCTTTCCTTTTTTTTAAAACTTCAGAGTAAGCCATTAACTCTCCTATTTCTTTTCGTATCCTAGTTCAAATCCTAAGCGCAAGAAAAATAATAACAAAACAAACTATCTTTCACCAAGAATCAGATCCAAATCAGCCTTATGTTTTCAAGCTACAGTGCTTATTAGTACTTGAAGTTCAACCAAAGAGAAAGAAAAATTGATCTAGTTCAGTTTCTTAACTTCAGAATTTTCAACACACATGCTAAATCACTTCTTGAGCAAATGTTGTGGTGTGTCCAGGCTGAGAATCCCTTTAAAATGATAAAGTCTTAAAAAGACTTTGCTAAGAATGTATTTTTCATTCAGTAACACTTAGGGGGGAAAGATCCAAGTTAAAATGAAGGACTATTATGTTAGCTTTATAAATGTAATCACCTTTCTTTATTCATTGATTTATGAAGTCCCTTGAGTATTCGGCAGAGGTGGGGGGCGGGCAATAGTTAAGATTTACAAATAATATGCTATTGGAAATGCCTCAAATGAGGGTCTTGTTTCAAGTGCCAAAGTAAACACCTGCAACTACTAATATAAAAGAAAACCACTTTGTTTTCTATAAAAAGCAAATGTCAGATGTAATTTTGGAATCTCTGGAGAAAAAAAGGAAGGTTACAAATGAATCTCTGATAACAGCACGGCATGCATAATGCTAGAAGTATTATTAATCTAAAGAAAGTGACTACCTTAAACTTTGTAAATGGTCTAAATCAGGATTTTGAATACTGTCATGAAGAGTCAAGCACTGGACATTTTGTACCAAATAATTCTTTGTTTTGAGTGACCTGTTTATGGTAGTATACAGATGCAGTGGGCTTGCCTAGTGGTTCAGTGGTAAAGAGTCCACCTGCCAATGCAGAAGATGTGGGTTTGATCTCTGGGTCGGGAAGACCCTCTGGAGAAGGAAATGGCAACCCACTTCAGTATTATTTGTCTGGGAAATCCCATGGACAGAGGAGCCTGGCGGGCTACAGTCCATGGGGTTGCAAAGAGTCTGACACAACTTAGCTAACAAACAACAACAAATGCCAGGCACAGCCCCCAACCCCCACCAGTCGTGAAAAACAAAAATGTCTCCAGACATTGCCAAATGTTCCCTGGAAGGCAAAACCACCCCCCAGTTGAGCACCACTGATGAAACGAGAGAAACTTTTTTTAAAGTGAAGGCTCTTAAGACAGCAGACTTAGGACACAGCAAAGAATCAGTGGTGTCAAGAAGTCAAAGGAATGCTACACTAAGACAATCAGCTTAGACGAACACAGAAACAATGCACAAGACTCAACATAACTGGAAAATGGAACCATAAACCTAACCAGCAAGAACAAAGGTATACTGAAGACAATGAGAATGGCCAGCATCACTTGAAAACCATTTTTCTTAAATTTTTATCTGAAAAAACATCAGTCTGAATAAGAAAGTCAAAGAAAGTCAAACAGTTTCACTCAGATACATACTACAAAGAATGACAGTTCCCTTCCCTGCCCCCTCAAAACACAAACCTCTGCTTGCCAAGTATTGGTAAGTTTATACATGAATCTGTGAATGTGAAGGGTGGCTTAGAACTCTCTGTATCTCCCACACCTAGCAGTATAGGTACTCAATAAATATTTTATTTAAATGATAATAAAAACATGCTTTCACGTTCTAAAAGGTTTTAAAGAAGACATATCAAAGAGTGGGGAAATGAATGATTTTGTATGTCTCACTTGGAAATAAGAAGCTAAAGGAAAAACCCAGACAAAGCTCAGCCGAAATACTAGAGTGGGAAAAGCAAAGGTCAAAGAGTTGAAAAGAAGAGGGTGTGGAGAAAAGGGAACCCTCTTACACTGTTGGTGGGAATGCAAACTAGAACAGCCACTATGGAAAACAGTGTGGAGATTTCTTAAAAAACTGGAAATAGAACTGCCATATGACCCAGCAATCCCACTCCTGGGCATACACACCAAGGAAACCAGATCTGAAAGAGACACGTGTACCCCAATGTTCATCACAGCACTGTTTATAATTGCCAGGACATGGAAGCAACCTAGATGCCCATCAGCAGACGAATGGATAAGAAAGTTGTGGTACACAATGGAATATTACTCAGCCATTAAAAAGAATTCATTTGAATCAGTTCTAGTGAGATGGATAAAACTGGAGCCCATTATACAGAGTGAAGTAAGCCAGAAAGATAAACACCAATACAGTATACTAATGCATATACATGGAATTTAAAAAGATGGTAACGATAACCCTATATGCAAGACAGAAAAAGAGACACAGATGTATAGAACAGACTTTGGGACTCTGTGGAAGAAGGCGAGGGTGGGATGTTCTGAGAGAATAGCACTGAAACAAGTATACTATCAAGGGTGAAACAGATCACCAGAACCAGGTTGGATGCATGAGACAAGTGCTCGGGGCTGGTGCACTGGGAAGACCCAGAGGGGTGGGATGGGGAGGGAGGTGGGAGGGGGGATCGGGATGGGGAACACGTGTAAATCCATGGCTGATTCATGTCAATGTATGGCAAAAACCACTACAATATTGTAAAGTAATTAGCCTCCAACTAATAAAAATAAATGAAAAAAAAAGAAAAGAAAAGACTTGAGTTAAATCCCAGCTGCATTGGTCCTAGATATGTGAATTTGGTTCCATTTACTCTATTGTACCCTATAGAATGAGTACAATAGTCCTACCTCAAGAGACAGTTAGGATAATGACTAAGATGAAGTACACTAGTAAGGGGAAAAAAAAAAAAAACAGCTCTCTTGAACTCCCTCTCCAAGATTAGTGGGTTTCTAACCATAAGTGCAGTATCTACCCAAGTTAATTTTCTCTTTGAAGTCAGAAAGAGAAAAATCTCAAATCATTGTGGACCTAAAACTAAGTGTTAACAAAGTCCCACACCAACAATAATAATTCAAAAAATCATCAAGGAATACAAAAAAAGAAGACAGACCCTTGAGAATAAGTGGATACAATATTAGTAGAATACTATCAATACAAAGTCAACTTGGTAATCTTTTGAGGAAACTCTAAGGAATGAAGAGAAAATTAGAGCCAAACAATAAATAATGTCTTCTCTCTTCTATAAAGTATTTAAAAGTTCACTTAGTTAATTGCAGCATTTTTATTAATTGAAAAACTTTTTTTTTTTTTTAATTTTTATTAGTTGGAGGCTAATTACTTTACATTATTACAGTAGTTTTTGTTATACATTGATATGAATTAGCCCTGGATTTACATTTATTCCCCATCCCAGTCCCCCCTCCCACCTCCCTCTCCACCTGATCCCTCTGGGTCTTCCCAGTGCACCAGGCCCGAGCACTTGTCTCATGTACCCAACCTGAGCTGGTTATCCGTTTCACCCTAGATAATATACATGTTTCAATGCTGTTCTCCTGAAACATCCCACCCTCTCCTTCTCCCAGAGTCCACAAGTCTGTTCCATACATCTGAGTCTCTTTTTCTGTTTTGCATATAGGGTTATCGTTACCATCTTTCTAAAGTCCATATATATGTGTTAGTATATTGTAATGGTCTTTATCTTTCTGGCTTACTTCGCTCTGTATAATGGGCTCCAGTTTCATCCATCTCATTAGAACTGATTCAAATGAATTCTTTTTAATGGCTGAGTAGTATTCCATGGTGTATATGTACCACAGCTTCCTCATCCATTCGTCTGCTGATGGGCATCTGGGTTGCTTCCATGTCCTGGCTATTATAAACAGTGCTGCGATGAACATTGGGGTGCACGTGTCTCTTTCAGATCTGGTTTCCTTGGTGTGTATGCCCAGAAGTGGGATTGCTGGGTCATATGGCAGTTCTATTTCCAGCTTTTTAAGAAATCTCCACACTGTTTTCCATAGTGGCTGTACTAATTTGCATTCCCACCAACAGTGTAAGAGGGTTCCCTTAAAACTTTTTTAATATCTATGCTAATGTTTTTTTTAAAAAAAGAAGATAGATTAAGCTGAATATGATTAGAATCTTCTTTCAACATCTAAAAGCTTTTAAATTGAAGGTTATTTTTGGGGTCATGGATATATACTATTATTTCACAATTGGGTTTTGATTAAACAGATGTATCCATTTGTCAGAACTCACTAATTGTTCATTTAAGACATTGCATTTCAGTGTATGTGAAAAATGTTACATAAATATATACATATGCACAGATATATATTTATGTGTGTATATATATGTAAGTGTACATATATACATTTGTATATATTTGTATATATGTACTTGTGTACATATTTGTATATACAAATATATGTATATATATATTTATTTTTAAAACTTTAAGAATTTTTAAAATATAGCTGTATAATTTATGTGATCCAGATCTTTTTCCTCCCCCTCAAACTGGTCCATTTTTATAAATCAATTTTAATTGTCAAAGAAAAAATAAATAATTTTTAAAAGAAAGAAAATTAGTTAGTTCACACAAACCATATAAAGAAAAAAGGAAAGTAAAAATGAGCTCAAAAACTTTAACTCCAAATACCATACTAAGACATAAGATATCTCTTTTGCTGGGTTTTTTTTTTTTTTTGTCATTTTTGCTATTTTATTTCTAATTGTCTTCTGCAAGAGACACATATCCAAGTTACATTAGCAGTGGTTCTTACATATTTGGGAGTTAGACTAGGGATCCTTTGAATCAGAGTAGGAAATACAGATAGGCATACAGAAAGAAAGATATTTGGAATATAATTCCAAATACCTTATAGGTCAAGTTAGAAACATTTCAACTAAAAGTTACCAAATGGTCAAAGGCCTGTCATATCTGTATGATTATAAGAGAAACATAGGTTATTATCCTAGTAGTCAATAAAGGTGATTTCTTAGTACATATTAAATAAATAATCAAGGGAATGAGTGAATTAAGAGATTTTAGTCATATTTTAAAATTAAATTTAAGCTGATGCTAATATATTTTCCTTTCAAAAGCTTTAGAAAAGAAACAAACTTACACAAATTTTCAAAGGGAAATATTAAAATCTCAAGGATAAAAATAAACAAAATGGAAAAAGGACAGAATTGAAAAGACCAATAATTGGTCTTGGAAACAACCTTTTGTGATGCTTCTCAGGTTACAACAACCTCAGTGCCTGCTTCTCCAGTCAAACCAAGGTACCAGAAAGACTGAACTCTAATGCTCACTCTTAACGATGAATGAATAGCCAAGGTTGCCAGATATTTAAAGAAAAATTATAACAAATAAAGTCCCAGACAAACTCTGAGGAAAAATAGTTTTCAACATCAAACTGTGTGAGGTAAAATAAAGTCATTTCCAGACATAGATATCCTCCACAAAGTCCTAGGCACTCTTTTTCTAAAAGCTACTGGGGAATGTGCTCCTCTAAAGTGATGGCATAAATCAAGAGAAAGGCAGATTCAGCACAGTAGAGAAAAAATTCTCAAGATGGTGTCAAAATGAATACTTCATAAACAGATGTGTCACAAATTTTAGAAGAAATCAACCCTGATTGAAAAGGGAAGATAAAATATAACAGGATGGATTTCCTTAGGAAGGAAATAAAAGAGAAGTTGCAGATTATCCCACAGACTTTATCATGTGGAAAGCTGTATTGAGAGTCATTTTACAGAAGAGAATCAGCCATAGATTCAAAAAGTTAAAAAGCTAAGCAAATGAAATTAAAAACACTTATTAACTCCAAGACAACTTAGAAATTGTGTAAGATGCAATTTTCATATAAACTATATATATGCTGATACATATATAAACATATATAAAACATGTTTTAGTGTGTTTAATCTCAACATAATGTATATTATATTATTTACAGTATAATCTATATATTGTAAAAACTATATATATATTTGACTAAATACTATAAGTATATAAAATATAAACTATATGTACAATATATAGTATAAACTATATATATGTATATATGTGTATATATATATGTGTGTACAAACTATATACAGTATACATAGTGTGCATGTGTCCATGCTAAGTCACATCAGTCGTGTCCAACTCTTTGCAACCCTATGGACTGTAACCCATCAGGCTCCTCTGTCCATGGGATTCTCCAGGCAAGAATACTGGAGTGAGTTGCCATGCCCTCCTCCAGGGCATCTTCCCGACCCAGGGATTGAACCTACCTATCTTACCTCTCCTGCTCTGGTAGGCAGGTTCTTTAACACTAGCGCTACCTGGGAAGCCCATACATAGTGTAACTATTAATAATATACACAGTATAAACTACATATATCTCATATATATACACAAATTATATAAATACACAACTATATAACAGTTATAATAAATCACTGAATATGAATTCAACCAAAAATTGTGACTCTGCTATCTTGGAAGGAATGGGATGAGGAAAGGAAGTATAAGAGAGCCAAAATAAATAATGTCTAAAAATGTTTAATCAAATAATAGCAGTATATGCATAGTATTTTGATATGAAAAGCAAACACTGAATTAAATAGCTGAAGAATTTGAAAATGGTTACCTAGGGGAGTTGGGGACGGCCAGAAGGACGAGAGGCAATGTAGTAAAGAGGCATTAAAAGAATATTGGATTTTGCCTAAACCTGTTAGCATTATTTGATTTTAAGACTAAGTGCCCATATTACTTTGAAGAAAAGAAGATAATAATTTTTTATAAAAAGAAAGAAAGGAAAGGAGACAAGTGAAGCTTTCCCCTTTAAAATAGATTTATATACATGTGCGTGCTAAGTCGCTTCAGTTGTGTCTGACTCTTTTGCGATTGCCTGTAGCCCGCCAGGCTCCTCTATCCATGGGATTCTACAGACAAGATTAGAGTGAGTTACCCATGCCCTCCTCCAGGGAATCTTCCTGACCCAGGGATTGAACCCACATCTCTTATGTCTCCTGCATTGGCAGGGGTTCTTTACCACTACAGCCACCTGGACCAAAGTAAATAATGTCTAAAAATGTTAAATCAAATAATAGTATGCTATTGTTTGCATGCTATTATAAACATGTATAATAAACATATTATACAACCACAGTTCTATGATAAAAAAGCAACTGCTTGCAACTTTTCAGTTTGTAAAAAATTCACCCTTAGAGTTCAGGTATTCAAGTTCAAGCTCAATCTAAGTAATCGTATTAGGTCCAAAAACAATGGGTGAGGAATTAATAGGAACTCCAGCCTTTGAGGTTTCATTTACAACCACTTCCTCAAACCCAGCTTGTGTGCTTCATGAGGGTTTGGATTACCACTTCCACAAGGACTGAGGACCTAGAACACAGCTCCTTCTCCTTTGGCAGTTCTCACATTACAGTAGATAATATATAGTAAATAGTTCAAAACTTTAATTATTGGAACAGGAGGTACAGGAGGACAAATTTACCTAATTTATGGGGAGAGGAAAATGGAAATTAGTATCTTATTCATAGTAATATGAATACAATGGACGAAAAGCTATCATTCATAAAATAACATCACTGTAAGCATTCCCAAGACTAAGTATGCCATTGTAAGCATTCCCAAGACTCATACTCACTTGGTATGCATGCTCACTACCAAGTAATTCAGGAGCAAAACAAACCCTCCATTATATAACTCTTATTTTACTTTTCTTAATCTTTGAGTAATTAACATTGAATAAAGTTGTTTTCTGGGCCACTCCACAAATAGTTTTCCAGGAGAGAAAAGCAAATAGGCCTAAGCATGTGATAGGCTTGGAAAGCAATGAATCTTAGCAAATTTGCAGTTGAATTACTGAACTGTTAAGATTGTGGAGTAAAGAGAAATGACTTGGATTAATAAGTGAGGTTTTGTTACCTTTGTTTCTTTGCTAATTTTGTTTGGTGCAGCTGCTTGTTGCCATGAGCGCCAAAAGTTGAGATGCTGCAATTCACACCGAATATTTTTATTTGGAAAATAAGGTCTCACATAATTGAGGTTTATCAATCACATGAACTGCGAGTGGGAGATTTACATGTACCATAAATTTATTTGCTAAACTATTGATCTTGTTTATTTTAGATGAACTACAAAATGGTGCTTCTTCCATTTAGAGAACAAGAAACTTTTCACTTATTCATTCAACAAATACTTGCTGAGTACCTACTATGAACTACTATATACTGTGTGCTCTAGGATCTGTGCTAGGTGCTAAAAAATACAGCAGTGCAAACAGAGAATTTACAATCTAGTGGGGTAGCTAGATAATTAAGCAATTAAACAAGCAATTATAATAGGATGATTTAAGTGCTTGGAACACATATAATAAAACATTCAACATACCCTAGGGCTCACAGGTGAGGAGGGCTTAGTCAGCTAAGTTTCCTAAAGGAAGTAACATTGAGTGGAACTGCAAGGAGATCAAACCAGTCAATCCTAAAGGAAATTAGTCCTAGATATTCATTGGAAGGACTGATGCTGAAGCTGAAACTCCAATACTTTGGCCACCTGATGCGAAGGACTGATTCACTGGAAAAGACCCTGATGCTGGGAAAGACTGAAGGCAGGAGGAGAAGGGGACAACAGAGAATGAGAAGGTTGGATGGCATCACTGACGATGGACATGAGTTTGAACAAGTTCTGGGAGTTGGTGATGGACAGGGAAGCTTGGCATGCTGCAGTCCATGGGGTCACGAAGAGCTGGACACAACTAAGCGACTGAACTGAACTGAACTGAACTGAGAGATGATTGGAAGTTATCTACGAAGAGTAGGATGAAGATGAGACAAAGAGCCTAAAGAAGGCCAGGGGTCAAAAAAAGCGATAAGGAAGCCACTGCAATAACAGAGGGAGAGGTAACAGTGGCCTGAACCTGGGAAATAGCAATGTTAGAGAAAAGGAGATGGATCTGAAAGCTAGTAGGAAGATAGAATCTCATAACTTATGAGATGTGAGAGATGAGGAAGAATGAGGAATGAAACATAGCTGGTTTCTGGCTTGAACAACTGGGTACATTGTGGGTGTTCACTATGCTAAGGGCATGTAGGAAAGGCAGGCTGAGGAGGAAGACAAAGAATTCAATTCTGAAAATGTTGAGTTTGAGGTACATAGCAGATAGTCAGCGGGAGATTTCTAGCAGGCAGTTAGAATATAGGGTCTGGGCTACAGATACAAAGTCGTTGTCTCAGAGCAGACAGTTGAAGCCTCTGGTTGAGGTTATATCATCCAGAGGAAGTCTACAGAGTGGGAAAAGCAGGCCTTTAGGGAACTAGTCAAGGAAGGGAAGCAAGAAAGTAGCCAAAGAAAGAATAGAAAAGAGAGAATGATAAAGTATCAGATGCCACAGAGAGGTCAGTTCAATAAATATTTATTAAGCACAAATATCTGTGTGCCAGGGACATGCTACTGGGTAATGAGGATAGAGCAGTGAAAAGCAAACACCCAGTCACTATCATCAAAAAGAGAAAAAGCAGCCACAGGATTTGGGATTATAAAACTATATGGCTTTGTCAATAGCTGTTTACTGGAGAGAGAAGTTGAATTAGAGTAGATTGAGGAAAGACTGAGAGCTGAGTAAGCTTTAATGGCAAACGGAGACAACTCTTTAAAGTGGGGTGACCATGAAGAGAGGCAAGAATGAAGAACAGTAATCAAAGCAGACAGAGGGTTAAGGATAAGGGGTTACTTTTCTGGTTTCATTTCTTTGGTTTTTAATTATATGAGAGGTCTGAACATGCTTACATGCAAAAGAAAAATGTGCCATAGAAAACAAGAAGTTAAACTATCCCATCATTGTTAATCAATTATTTTCCAATATAAATTTAAAGTTTTTCAAAAAAAGAAAAGGTTAGTAGTACCAAAAAAAAAAAAAAAAGGTGGAGGTTTCAGGGGTGGATGAAGATGGTCCCTGAGGGAAAAACAGGAAATGGGAGGACTCTGTAGTTCATCTTGCAGTCTTATGGGTATCATCTCCTGCTGTGTCCAAGGCACATGTCAGCTCTGAAGGGAGCATCCAGCTATGTAATGACTGCCCCACTTTACTTCCAGAATCATTAACCAAAAGCCTTAAATATCCAAACCAGTGGGATTTGGAAACAGGTGGTAGAACTCTTATGCCTCAAAGGCAAATACTCAGGCACTTCAATGGTGCTATCAATAGCAAAACTTCTTTGCCACCCTCACCAATCCCTAAACTATAAGGAGACCAGATCATCTATGTACCTGCTTCAGCCTAGCTTTGTCCACATCCCCAGGGCCCTAGTACGAAGAGCAAGTGGGTCAAGAAGGTGAGGAGACAATCCTGCCTTCTATCTCAGGTACCTGATTAGGTGCATACACACACACATGTAAACCTGTGCCTTGGGTCTGGAACTTCTCCTACTCCCTGCCCTATTTTTAAACAAGCTTTCAAGCACAACCCACCTTTGCCTATTTCCCTTACCATTGCTATTCTGTAATTTAAAATCATCCCCTATAGCAGTCCCCACAAAAGAAACTCCTTTTGAGCCTCCAGTGTCTGCTGAGAACTAGACTAAAATTTCCTGACTCCTATTTGACCTTCATTCAACTTTCCTCTAACTTCATCCTCGGCTCTCACTCCCCTGGATTCCCAACATGCCTGAAGGTCAGGGCTGTGTCACACCTCCAGTGGGATTCCAGAGCTGATAACGAAGTTTGCAAGGCCTCGACTCTGAAGTTAAAACATAGAATCAGGCTCAAGTGAAATCATTTCCTTTTACTAGCCTAAAATTTGGATTATTAAATACTGTCTATGTTGGTAGTGAGGTGGGACTTGACTAATTCTTGACTGGTATAAAAGAACACTGAGTCAACCACAGCTCAGGTTTCCACTTGCATTTTATTAGTTCTGTGAGTCTTGGCAAATTGCTCAAGTTCTCTGAGTCTTACTTGTCTAATCTACAAAATGGGGATGATTAATGCCAGCATTTGTATATTTATGGCATTCTAAACACTGTGAGTGACCTCACGTAATTCTCACAACAACCTCATAAGGCAAGTTCTATTTTTAACCATTAGTACTTGATGAGCAAAGTTCAAACCAGAGCCTTATTTCAGAGCCTGCCCCGTTAACCACTGCACTCTAGTGAGCAGTGCACTCTGGCAGAGCACGGACGCTAGTGAGTGGTGTTCCCTCATACTTCCAGGGCTATAGAGAAGAGCCTGAGATATAAAACAACAGGTGAGAAAACACTTGGTAGATTATCATTTAAAGGATAGAGAGTTTCACTGTCACGAGGTGAGAAGAGTTATAGAGCTAGATGGTGGTGATAGTCGCACAGAAATGTGAATGAACTTAATACTACCAAATTATACACCTGAAAATGATTGAGATGGTTAGTGTTATGTAATGTGCTTTTACCACATATTTTTTAATTTTTAAAGAAGAAAACAGTAGATTATAAAGTTCCACACATATGAAAACTATTAATGATGTTTTTTATTCTTTTTAATTTCTAAATCGGCAAGTTCCAGAAGAGGATTTTTTTTCCATTTATTTTTATTAGTTGGAGGCTAATTACTTTACAATATTGTAGTGGTTTTTGCCATACATTGACATGAATCAGCCATGGATTTACATGTGTTCCCCATCCTGAACCCCCTCCCACCTCCCTCCCCATCCCATCCCTCTGGGTCATCCCAATGCACCAGCCCCGAGCACTTGTCTCATGCATCCAACCTGGACTGGCGATCTGTTTCACACTTGATAAAGCTGTTCTCTCAGATCATCCCACCCTCGCCTTCTGCCATACAGTCCAAAAGTCTGTTCTATACATCTGTGTCTCTTTTTCTGTCTTGCATATAGGGTTATCATTACCATCTTTTTAAATTCCATGTATATGCATTAGTATACTGTATTGGTCTTTATCTTTCTGGCTTACTTCACTCTGTATAATGGGCTCCAGTTTCATCCATCTCATTAGAACTGATTCAAATGAATTCTTTTTAATGGCTGAGTAATATTCCATGGTGTATGTGTACCACGGCTTCCTTATCCATTCGTCTGCTGATGGGCATCTAGGTTGCTTCCATGTCCTGGCAATTATAAGCAGCGCTGCGATGAACACTGGGGTACACGTGTCTCTTTCAGATCTGGTTTCCTCGGTGTGTATGCCCAGGAGTGGGATTGCTGGGTCATATGGCAGTTCTATTTCCAGTTTTTTAAGGAATCTCCACATTGTTCTCCAAAGTGGCTGTACTAGTTTGCATTCCCACCAACAGTGTAAGAGGGTTCCCTTTTCTCCACACCCTCTATTGCTTATAGACTTTTGGATAGCAGCCATTCTGACTGGCGTGTAATGGTACCTCATTGAGGTTTTGATTTGCATTTCTCTGATAATGAGTGATGTTGAGCATCTTTTCATGTGTTTGTTAGCCATCTGTATGTCTTGTTTGGAGAAATATCTGTTTAGATCTTTGGCCCATTTTTTGATTGGGTCATTTATTTTTCTGGCATTGAGCTGCAGGAGTTGCTTGTATATTTTTGAGATTAATCCTTTGTCTGTTTCTTCATTTGCTATTATTTTCTCCCATTCTGAAGGCTGTCTTTTCACCTTGCTTATAGTTTCCTTTGTTGTGCAAAAGCTTTTAAGTTTAATTAGGACCTAATTAAACAGAAGAGGATTTTATATGACTCACTTTTAGTTTTCTCTGAATATCTAGAATAAATGATGAAAATAGGGGAGGCCTAGTGTAAAATCATAGTATCTTTACTTCAGTAGTCCTAATGGTGGAATAGAAATGAGGAGGGGAAAAAGTGGGTCCAGGTTGGTTTTCACAGAACAATCAGAAGGTTCAAAGCCTGACTGCATACACCTTCTCTGGCCACTTTCTGCATTGTCCAATGGAGGCTAGAATATGCTTTCAAGAGTTAAAGCCATCTTCCAAAGCCCCTCTCCAAAATGAGTCTCAGGAGCTCACATCAGTGTAAGGGGTGGGGTTCAAATCTGCTCTTTCACATCCACTGCTCTTCAGGCTGAGGCTGAGAGCCCCCAAAGATTGCCAGCATCAAAGGTGCATGATTCCCAGCAGGGTGCACATTTCCTACCCTCGCCTTGACCACGATGGATCCTTCTGTCATTTATTATACTTATGCCATTATAATACCTTCCCTTTCTTCTAAAAATACTTTTTTTCTTTCTAAAAAGGACATGTTCATTATTTTAAAATTTAGAAAATACAAAGATGTTCTTGGCTAAGTAAGAAATTGGCCCAGTAGCTCCAAAATTGTTTTCTGATTCTCTCTAGAGAATAAAAAAGCAAAGTCCAATCTTATTTTGTAGGTGAATTAAGTTCTGAAATTTTCCTTGCAAGTTTATTATCTGGCACTCTGGTTGCACTCCTCCTTTCAAACAATATCATGAAAGGCCAACAGATTTCTAGATAAGCCCACGAAACCCTACCTAAAAACAAAACTGAACTGCAGCATGGGTATGGCTCTAACACCAAGCCACTAGATTCCAAGCTCCTTCCAGGAGGCAGGGACTTTGCTATCCATTTCTGAACCCCCAGAACTGGCACACATTGGGCATGAAGCAATGGTGATTTCTAACTTTAACTTTACAAAGAGAGGGCAACCAGTTTTGTAGGCATCTCCTCCCCCAAGCAGCATTAAGAGCGTCCAAAGTTTCCATAGCTGGAAGGAAGATGAAACCATCTGGTTAAAGAAAAGGACTTTAGTGTGTAAAGGTCACTGGTAGATTGAATGTTCTCGAACTGGGAGCCTGCTTACTAGAATGGTCTCATCATATCCTACTTTATTGGTGACACATACAATCAGCAGCCAGTCATATTTATCAGATAGCATCCTTTTATTTGTTAACTAACATGCTGGTTCTTGGAAGGAACACAAAACTACTTCTGAAGGCAACACATCACCTGACTACATAAATTTTCTCCTTTCTGGACCTACAACAGTAGGCACAAAAGGACTGAGAATAATAAATGTAAAAAGCAGTACTATTTAATATAAGAATAATTTAAGTAACTCACTGTTTGTAATCTGTTGATTTCTTGCAAGTTTGTCTCTCATTCATAGTACATTTCCTTTTTTTTAAAATTTATCCAATAAATATTTATCTGCAGTTTCTGTGCACCAAGTGCTGGACAAGATTCTATGAAGACACCTGTCATCCCAGCCCCTCACAAAGTGTCAGACTGGTAAAGTCAGGAGATTTAGTAAATATTGGCAGGGAGTGAATATCAAACAAATAAATATATATTTCCAATCTGTAACACATGCTGTGATAGCGAATAATAGGAGGGACCTACTGAAAGGAGGTAGGAGTAAAAAGCATTGCAGGTAAAGGAATCTACCTGTATGGATACTCAATGAACTGAGAGAAAAACAACGTGGCTGAACAAGAAAGCAAAGGGGCAAGCGGCATTAAACAAGGCTACAAGACCTCACAGGAGTCTGAATTCCTCTCTAAGTCCAGGAGAAGCCACTGAAGGCCAAAGCCAGGGGAACATGAGCCAGTTTATGTTTTAGAAAAATCACTTTGATTTCTGGGTGAAGGGCAGATTTAAAGAGGTTTAAGAGTACAAGCCAGGAAACCAAATGGAAGCTGTTACCTTTAGAGGAACCAAGTTTCCTTGAAAAACAGAGTCATAAATGATAAACACATCCTGTCAAACTATGTCTAGACACTGGGGAAAAGAGGGCTTCTTCATATTACTTATTGTGGTTTGACATTATACATTTATTAATTTTATAATCGTGTATCTCTTCAGTGTCTGTCTCTCCCATTAGAAAGTAAGCTTGGACTTCCCTGGCGGTCCAGTGGTTAAGAATCTGCCTGCCAATGCAGGGGACATGGATTCAAACCCTGGTCAGGGAAAATTCTACATGCCACAGAGCAACTAAGCCTATGGGGCACAACTACTGAGCCCCTGCTCTAGAGCCTGCAAACTGCAACTACTGAGCTCGCACACCCTACAGTCCCTGATCCACAAAAGAAGCCACTGCAATGAGAAGCCCTCAGAATGCAACAAAGAGTGACCCCTGCTCACCACAACTAGAGAAAGTCCGCAGGCAGCAACCAAGATGCAATGCTGCCAAAATAAATAAATAAAAAGAATCTGCCTGCCAATGCAGGGGACACGATTCGACCTCTGGCCCAGGGAAGATCCCACTTGCCTGGGGGCAACTAAACCCATGTGCCACAACTACTGAGCCTGAACTCTAGAGCCTGTGGTTTGCAACAAGAGAAGCCACTGTAATGACAAGACCGCACAACAAAGAGTAACCCTCACTTACAACAACTAGAGAGCACCCATGTACAGCAGTGAAGAAACAACACAGTCAAAAATAAACATATTAATATAAAAAAAAAAAGGAAAGTAAGCGTGGTGAGGGTAGGAAGGTTGCCTTGTTAACTCCTGTAGTCCCAGTGAAAAGAACATTGTCTGCCATAGAGATTCTCAATAACCATTCACTAAATGAATGAATGAACTGTGTATTTAATCCTTTTATGAAGCAAAGGGCCCTTTGGTAAAGCAAACCATCATCCTCTTTCTCATCCATTTTGAAAGTCTGGATCTTTGTATATCAACTGAGAAGAACTTGAAGGAAGAGTAAACCAAGTCAAATAAAGTTTATTGTACAGAATGGAATGACCTCATAAAATGTAGATTTCAGGAAAATGGAGACCTGGGATATGCCTATTATATATTTTAGTGAATAAATTAATAAAACCAGAGCTCAGAGCACTTGTCTGTGGTTTCCAGAATTGTGCTCTTCTAACAAATAAGAAACAACTTTGCATTTTAAGATGGTATTTTAGCTATTTAAGGTCATCTGATTTGACAGTTCTCATAGCAAACTGATTGCCATTAGTCACAGAATAAAAGGTTTCCATCTATATCATGGGAAATAAAAAAATAACAGTAACATAACATGGTCTGCAATGAAACTGACAGAATGATCCATCCATTCATCCATGTCAAAGCTCTCTGTTACCTTGGTACCAGAAACCCAGACTTCAGGAGTGAATTGTCATCACTGAACATCAACAGACTTCAGGAGGTCATCACTGGATACTAAGGTCAGCAAGAGAGTCAGCTTCTGCACCCCTTCAATTCAAAATTGCTTCTTGAGGCAAGTTCCATAAGGCTGCATTAGTTTTTATTGCTGTTGTACAAACTACTACAAACTTGGTGGCTTAAAAGAACAGATATTTACTCTCTCACAGTTCTAGAGGTCAGAAGCCCAAAGTCAAGGTGTGGCAAGATTTGGTTCCTTCTGGAGGTTCTGAGGGAGAATTCCACTCCATACCTCTCCCCCAGCTTCTGGTGGCCTCTTACAAACTTGGCATGTAGACCTAGCCCTCCAATCTCTGCCTCTTTCTTTATATTGCCTTCCTATTTGTGTCCTCTTCTCTGTGTATCTTCTCTTCTAAGAACACGTGGCATTAGATTTAGGGCTCATACTATTCCAAGATGATCTCATCCCAAGATCCTCAACTTAACTGCATCTACAAAGACTTTTTTTCTAATAAGGTTCTAGACAGACATATGTTTTAGGAGGCCACCATTCAACACACTATAAGGAATAAAGCAGGGTTAAAGTTTAAAAATTTGTGCAATTCCAATGAGGTAGCTATCTGAATCAATACAACCAGAATAGATGTTTGCAGCAGCATAACTCTTTTTTTTTTCCTTTTTGGCTGTACTGGGTCCTCATTGCTGCACATCTATTTGCAGCAAGTGAGGGCATTTCTCTAACTAAAATGTGAAGGCTTCTTGTTGCAGTGGCTTCTTATTGTTTTGGAACACAGACTCTAGGGGGCTTCCCAGGTGGTGCAGTGGTAAAGACCACCTGCCAATGCAGGAGACACAGGAGACACTGGTTGATCCCTGAGTCAGGAAGATGCCCTGGAGGAGGAAATAGCAACCCACTCCAGTGCTCTTTCCTGGGAAATCCCACGGACAGAGGAGCCTAGTAGGCTACAGTCCATAGAGTTGCAAAGAGTCAGACACAATTTGAATGATTGAGCACGGATGCACCAGTTCTAGCGCTCATGGGCTTCACTGGTTGCAGCACTCAGGCTCAGTGGTTGAGGTGCACAGGCTTAGCTTCCCCATGCATGTAGAATCTTCCCAGACGAGGGATCGAACCCATGTCCCTGAAACCACCAGAGAAGTCTCCCCTTTTTTAATAAATAGAAAAAGAGGAAAAGTAGATGCATAATTATTTAGTTAATTCTGATGAATTGATATCGGAGTCCCTTAAAGGAGCACTCAAGGGTAAGGGCCTAACCATGAACATGGGTAGGTGGGGGAAGGGCATTACTAGGTATCTTAGGGGACCTTTGGGCGTGTCAGGTGCATCAGCTCTGCACTACATTGCTTTCTCTGTCCTCATCTCTCTAAACTACTTTGGAAAGGCTTCTCCAAACCTTGAGCATTCCTCTAGATCCTAAGACACCAAACTAGCAACCCAAATCTGACTCTGGATGTTAACCTCTTGTCTAACTACTTGATTTTCAGGGCTTGATGTTGAACTGCACCCCTACTGGGATGAACCCACTCTAGCAGCTCAAGGTGAAAGACCTGACCCCTTTTCCCTTATCACAACACTCAAGCTCCATCGTTTCTCTTTGATGTGTAGAAGTGATAGGTCGTCCCAAATTCAACAAATGCTTGTGCATTGTCCAGGACCCCTTCCTTTACACACTCCCTGGTGATCTGGTGTGAAAGAAATGGCCAGCCTTGGCTGACACATTGGGCAACATTACAAGGCACATGAGGCAGGAAGAAGCACAGCCAAGATTTCGTTTCTGTTTTTGCTGATCTCTACTGTGGTTTCCAATGAAGAGAACACCTTTAAGAAGGTAAAGTTGGCAGGGCCACACTGTGTCAATGGGCTACTTTCAGCTTTGAAGAGCGTAGCTTTTTTTCTTTTTCTTGGGATACAGTCCTCTGGAAGATTGGAATTCATTTCTGGCATAGTACTTCACTAGAATCAATTGTGCATGCTTAAAATTGTACTTTTAATGTTATTTTAAGTACCTATTTTATAATTTCAATAAAATACTCTCAAGCATGATGTAATTCTGATTAATGACACTTCTCTGGTAGACCAAGAGCTCTCAGTTCTGCCTTGTGCCTCAGTGCTCACCTGAGGCATCCCATTAATCATTGTTATGCTACAGTCTGTCCTATCATATTGCTTAATTACCTTTTCTGTTACTCATTCATCTACTCTATTAATCCCCACAGAACAAATTCATCAAACCCTGAAGCCCTGAAGCAATGGTGTTCCTGATCCTGCCAGAACCTAGCCCTTATCCATAAAAGATGGAAGGATCCCAAAACTCTCAATACTCAAGAAAAACAACCCTAACACATATTGTCTACACAAGGGACTCTTGTCTCTCTCTATTCATTGCAAACCCAAACCTTACCCACCTTTCAAGGCTCAGCTAAATCCTAGTAACCCACATGAATTCCTCCCTAGTTAAGGTTCTTATTGCCAATGTCACAATCTATGTCATTCAACTTCATTATTTTGTTCCACTCTTTGTGGTCTTGTATATGAATATTAATTCAATTGAGTCATGAATTTCCTTAGGACAGGCTTCATGTTTAATACTCTTTAATAATAATGAAGAATAATTATAAATAATAATAATATCATCTACTGACTACTATGTACCAAGCACTGGGGTCAATGGTTTACAAAGGTTAGCTCAATTAATTATATCAGCAATATTGGATGGAAGTACTTTTATTGTCATCTTTGCAACACAGAGGTGAAAGTACCTATGTTCACACAACCAGTAAAACAAGCATATAAAGCCAGGTAGCCTGAGTCGAAAATCTAAGCACTAGACCACTAAGTAGCACTGCCTCTTCTCATAACCTTCACAGAGACTGGCAGTATACTTACACACTCATAACTAGCTTAATTGCTTAATTAATTAACTGTTTAGCTGGATTAAAATCCCTATTTTTCAGAATGAAAAGAAGAAAAATTGGTCCAGATTAGAATAAAGATAAGAGAGAGGAAAAATCTAAAACTGAAAGAAAAAAAATGATAGGTAGGTATTTGAAATGGGAGAAAAGTACTTGAAAAATCAGATGCATAGAATTTTATGTTCCATGAAAGGTATTTCATGGTATTTCATATAAAAGGTATTTCATATAAAAGCTTAAATAAAGTTTTAAAATTTAATAGGGGTACGGTGAAGCCATAACGTAGTTTCATGACATCAAACTGGGTTCTAAGAGACACAATAGTGACTGGACCAATAGACTAGTTAGGTGTTTCTAGTCACTTTTTCACTGACTCATACCCAACATTTTCTAAACTTTCCCCCTCATACAGTCAACAGGAACCATACTCACAATCTCTCCTAATAGAATTGTTGTTCATGTCTGTTCTCTCTTACCAAAAACTGTGCAGTAAGATGTACCAAAATAGAATAGACTTTCTAATCCTGATAAATTATTTTTCAATATGAGAATCATCAGAAATAATCCTTTGCATTTCAAAATATTTAAAAGACAGATATATCATTAAATCACAGAGGATAATTGGATACAGTGGATTTTAAGTTACTGAACCCATTACATAAGGTGTCTTACTAGTAGACAAAGCGAATTACATAGTTGTCAGAATAGGCTACCGGCTGAAGAGCTTCAGTTTCACCACAATACTTCACATCTCATTTTTGTGCATGTGTATGCATGTATATATGATAGGGAAGAATTTTCTCCAAAGAGTTTTTAGTGGTTATCTTTGGATTGTAGAATTTGGGATATGCTTATTTACACCATTTGAATTTTTATAGCGACCATGTGTACATTTTTACAAAAATAGTATTTCTAATTAACTTCCTACCTTTGGCTAGGAAGGTGGTTGATAATGGTTAAAATGGAAAACTGGATTTCAGAAATAATTGAGGCTAGTATCAGTCACATACATCCTATTTTGAAGGTTGAGAGAGTAAATTTTGTCAGAATTACAGAAAGAGAATAAGAAGATTTTCACTGCTTGGGAGTAAGGTGAGGTTAGGGATGTCACCCAAATGAAAAATGACCCACCATTTTGAGTCCGAAATCACCAACAATTAGCTTTGCCTGTTTCATATTATTACATAAACCTGGAAACTGACATTGTTGGAGAAAATGAATTTAACAAATTCAAGCTCTGATTAAGATTCCAATACTCACGTAAAATCAAAAAATTTTGAAAGTGACAGACAGTGAACCAAAGAGCACACACCAAGGAACTTCCCTGGTGGTCCGGTGGTGAAGACTCCGTCCGTGCCCCCTGTAGTAGGGGCACGGGTTTGATCCCTGGTTGGGGAACTAAGATCCCACATGACACACAGCAAGGTCAAAGACACATAAAAACAAATAGCACAGTCTAGATGAATACTACAGGAATATTTTATCATCTCTTTCCTCAGTTCAACACATTTTCATCTATTTGGTGTATAAAATGGCTATTTGCATATGCTCACAGCAGAATTAATTGTTCACATATCACAGTGTTTTGGTTTATAGTACCTCTTCTTTTTTTTTTTTTTTTTTCTCCTTAGCTGAATATTATCTTCAGCTGAATTAGATTTCAAGAGAGAGCAGATTTTCCTAGGATTCCTCACACTGGCTACAAGAGTGTTAGTCAACATAAGACACAATAGGTAAATAGCATTTTTCCTTGCTATCTTAGCAAAGATGTTTATAACCCCTCCAGGGATAAAAATGAGAAGAAAATCAAGTGGGAAAATTCAACTCCACAAATAATTGCTGTATCCCTAACAAGGGCAAAGCATTGTGCTGCAGCACCATCCTATAGTTATACGTAAAATACCAGATTTCCAGACATAATCATAAAGGTCTTCAGAAAACCATGGTGAGGTTAGCAAATGCCATGAGGATCCACAATAAGTAGTATAATTCTAATAGAAAACTTTTCCTGAATATTTGAGAGCTCATGGAAAACTGAGACTTCTTATCTCCCAGATTTCTATTCTATCCACTTCAGAAAGTCTTCTCCAATTCTAATTCTTATCCCAAAATCTGTCCCAAAACACTTATTACCAGTGACTCCCAACATTAGCAGAGTTAGAGAACTCCTGGAAAAACTCCTAAACATTAGCTTCCTATACATAAAGACTAATTCAGAAGATGGACTCTTAATGCAGGGAAACTTTGCTGGTAACTTTACTTTGTTTAAATTATTATTCAATGCTAACATTTTTCATAATCTTTCTTGAACTTCTGCAATTATTGGAGCTACAAAACAGCTTTGGATTAGCTAACTTGTGCCATCTAAAGGCTATAGTGAGAACATCTTTGATGAAGAAAAATAAATAATAAATGATAAATAAAAGTAATTAATTAAAATATTCCTATCAGGCTCTCTGCAAAATGAATTGAACAAAACTGTTCTCTGTGATGCTAAAATGTAAAAAAGATAATCAGGGCTTGGACAGATTCTATTGATTGATATTATGTCAAATTAAAATAAAGGAGAAAATCAAGAAACCTTTAAGCTATAGTCTTAGTTCTGTTGTACATAAGCTGTGGGACCTTAGGCAAGTTACTTAATCTCTCTGGGTGTCATATTTCTCATCTATAAAATAAAACATTGCATATGATTTTGGAAGAAATTTGACAATACAATTTTTTAATTTATTATATAAAAAACAAATCTATAAATATTTACATGAAGTTCAAGAAAATGGATAGGTTTAAAGAAGGGTCAGTGAATGAAGAGAGAAATGGAGTAAGGCGTTCACAGTCCTTCCCCTTTTTTCAACTATTTCCTCTTTTTCCTGGGCATCCATGATGGTCTTTTTCCAGGCTACCTCACAGTTAGGTTTTGACCAAGTAAATGAGTTCTAGTCAAAGGAATACTTTGGCCACCTGATGCAAAGGGCCAACTCATTGGAAAAGACCCTGATACTGGGAAAGATTAACAGCAAGAGGAGAACAGGGTGACAGAGAATGAGATGTTTGGTTGGCATCATTGACTCAGTGGACATGAGGTTTGGGCAAACTCCAGGAGATAGTGAAGGACAGGAAAGCCTGGTGTGCTGCAGTCCTTGGGATCACAAAGAGTCAGACACAACTGAGTGACTGAATGACAACAACAAAGGAATGCCATAGAATGATAGGTTTCTCTTCCATGTCTAGCCCATAAAACTACCACATGTGTGACACCCTCCACGCTCTTTCCCTTCTACCAACTTGATGTGGACACGTCAACCACCTTGAGAGGAAATGGGCATATGTATTAACACTTAGAAGAGACCCACTTATTTACTAGAAATACCCATTTGGCATTTTATACAAGCAAGAAGCAAACTTATTCATGCTTTAGACATTACACATCATCATGTTTTAACCATTAAATATCATTGTTTGATCAGACAGCTATACTCTAACTGGTACAATAATTTTTCATTCAAATTGACCAAGGACAGATTTGTGTTCCTTCTTTCTGGAATCTCTTAAAAAATAACAAATCAAAAATCATTTTAGACATATGACTTTCTAGTTTTGTTTGTGCTGTGAACTTAAATAAGAATTGCAGGGACCTTCCTGTTGGTCCAGTGGTTAAGAATCTGCCTCGCAATGCAAGAGACTCCAGTTTGATCCCTGGTCAGAGAACTAAGATCCCACATGCCACAAGCACCTAAGCACAAGTGACACAAACTAGAGAGTCCGTGTGCCACAGCAAAAGATCCCCCATGACACAACAAACATCCCAACTTCTACAACTAAGACCTGATGCAGCCAAATAACAAATAAATTAAAAGAATCTCAAACTTTGGTTGTTACCTCAAGAAAACAAAAAGTGAAGAAAGAACCATGAGCCATGATAAATAGGATGACATGATTAGAGCTGAAAAAGAAGATAGAGACAGCTTCCAAATGTGGTTGAGTGCCCAATACAATGTCGTCTTGCACAAAACTGATGCTCAGTTTCTTCAATGAAACAATGAGTGAATGATTGAACAAACCACAAATCTAATCATTTTTAAAGCAGAGCATGAAAAAAAAAGAGATTTATTGCCCATGCCATGGGATGTCTAGATTTAACTCATTCATGTTATCAGAAGTGTCTTCAGTGCAAAAGAAAAATTCTAATCATAATGTGTACTCTACTGATTAGGTTCACCAAGACATGGGAAATCTGGAATTCATTCAAAATCAGACTAGGCATCTACCATAAGCCTGGTTCTGTGTCTTCCCCCAAGAGGCACATATGCTCTTCATAGTTTCTCACCTGGGACCTAAAGATTTTTCATGTGACCTCAGTAGACTCCCAGTTTCCTTTGGCTTTTTCAGCACTGTCACCCTCATTCATAGAATAGGGTGAGCACAATGGTGAAGATCACAGAAGTTCCAAAGAATAGCATGGAGAGATAAGAAAGCCTTCCTCAGTGATCAATGAAAAGAAATTCAGGAAAACAATAGAATGGGAAAGGCTAGAGATCTCTTCAAGAAAATTAGAGATACCAAGGGAACATTTCATGCAAAGATGGCACAATAAAGGACACAAATGGTATGGACCTAACAGAAGCAGAAGATATTAAGAAGAGGTGGCAAGAATACACAGAAGAGCTATACAAAAAACATCTTCAAAAAAAAATAAAAAATAAAAATAAAAAAGATCTTCAGGACCCAGATAACCACAATGGTGTGATCACTCACCTAGAGCCAGACATCCTGGAATGTGAAGTCAAGTGGGCCTTAGGAAGCATCACTACAAACAAAGCTAGTAGAGGTGATAGAATTCCAATTGAGCTATTTGAAATCTTAAAAGATGATGCTGTGAAAGTGCTGCACTCAATATGCCAGCAAATTTGGAAAACTCAGTAGTGGCCAAAGAACTGGAAAAGATCAGTTTTCATTCCAATACCAAAGAAAGGCAATGGCAAAGAATGTCCAAACTACTGCACAATTGCACTCATCTCACATGCTAACAAAGTAATGCTAAAAATTCTCTAAGCTAGGCTTTAACAGTACATGAACAATGAACTTCCAGATGTTCAAGCTGGATTTAGAAAAGGCAGAGGAACCAGAGATTAAATTGCCAACATCTGTTGAATCTCGAAAAAGCAAGAGAGGTCCAGAAAAACATCTATTTCTGCTTCATTGACTATGCCAAAGCCTTTGACTGTGTGGGTCACAAAAAACTGTGGAAAATTCTTCAACAGATGGGAATACCAGACCACCTGACCTGCCTCTTGAGAAATCTGTATGCAGGTCAAGAAGCAACAGTTATAATCAGACATGGAACAACAAACTGGTTCCAAATTGAGAAAGGAGCACGTCAAGGCTGTATATTGTCACCCTGCTTATTTAACTTATATGCAGAGTACATCATGAGAAATGCCAGGCTGGATGAAGCACAAGCTAGAATCAAGACTGCTGGGAGAAATATCAATAACCTCAGACATGTAGGTGACACCACCCTTATGGAAGAAAGTGAAGAAGAACTAAAGAGCCTCTTGATGAAAGTGAAAGAGGAGAGTGAAAAAGTTGGCTTAAAGCTCAACATTTAGAAAACTAAGATCATGGCATCCAGTCCCATCACTTCATGGCAAATAGATGGGGAAACAGTGGAAACAGTGAAAGACTATTTTCTTGTGCTCCAAAATCACTGCAGATGGTGACTGTAGTCGTGAAATTAAAAGATGCTTGCTCCTTGGAAGAAAAGCTATGACCAACCTAGACAGCATATTTAAATGCAGAGACACTACTTTGCCAACAAAAGTCCGTCTAGTAAAAGCTATGGTTTTTCCAGTAGTCATGTATGGATGTGAGAGTTGGACTATAAAGAAAGCTGAGTGCCGAAGAATTGATGCTTTTGAACTGTGGTGCTGGAGAAGACTCTTGAGAGTCCCTTGAACTGCAACGAGATCCAACCAGTCAATCCTAAAGGAAATCGGTCCTGAATATTCATTGGAAGGACTGGTGATGAAACTGAAACTCCAATACTTTGGCCACCTGATGTGAAGAACTGACTCCTTGGAAAAGACCTTGATGCTGGGAAAGATGGAAGGCAGGAGGAGAAGGGGATGACAGAGGATGAGATGGTTGTACATGAGTTTGTGTAAGCTCCAGGAGTTGGTGATGGACAGGGAAGCCTGGCATGCTGCAGTTCATGGGATCACAAAGAGTCGGACACAACTGAGTGACCGAACTTAACTGAAGACCACAATCGGTAGAGTCAGAATGCCTGGGTGAGAACCGGCCTCTGAAATTTTTAGTCTTGGGAATTTGGGAAAGTTACTCAAGCTCTCCTCCTCTCTACACAAGAGTACTAACAGTACTCACTCCTTCAGCTGTTTTAAGGAGACATTGAGAAGCTCCAAGTTTAGAACACTGCTTGATGAACACTAGGTTAATTCTCAATAAATTTTAGATATTATAATTTCTCCTCATTAAGGATATACAGTCTTAAGATGGCAGGCACCAGTGCAAAAAAAATCAGACAGGATGTCAAAATTCCTAGATTGTAAGTTCTTAGATGGTACTGATGATATTTTCTGCAGGTCAGCAATGGAGACACAAACATAGAGTACAAACTTACGGACTCAGAGGTGCGGGAGGAGGAAGGAGAGGGTGAGATGTATGGAGACAGTAACATGGAAACTTACATTAACATGTGTAAAAGAGATAGCCAATGGGAATTTGCTGCATGACTCAGGGAACTCAAACAGGTGCTCTGAAATAACCTAGAGTGGTGGGATAGGGAGGGAAAAGGGAGGGAGGTTCAGGTCTGTTGCTAAATAGATATTTTAATGTGAACACATCACAACGTTTCTGAGTCTCAATTTTCTTATCTTTCAAATGAGAGGGGTGGCCATATGATTTGTATTTCCCCTTCCACTCTATGACTCTATGTCTTATGTCTTATTCAGTTCTCTGTAATCTCACTCTTGTACTTTGTTCAGCACATAAAGCACAGACAGACAATTCCATAACCTCCTCCTGACACCTATTCCAATTGTTTTAAGACAAGAGTTCACTCCTGGCATCTTTGCCATATGGTAAAGTGTGTAATAGCAAAGGCAGGTGGAGCCAAACAGGACTCAGAAGCCCTATCAAACACCCTGAGGGCAGATGTTATGGCCGAGAGTGTGGGATCCATAGAAACATCTCATCTGCACAGAACATCCATAACTTACTTATCTCCCAGCAAAGCACCTCAGGGATAAATAACACAATTCTAAACACAGAAGGCATTCAAAAATATCTGTTGCTTTTTTTATTTATGTAGAACACTCATTTCCTGATTCTAAAAGACTGTATTTGGACAGACAAAAAATATATATTTCTTGCTTCAGGCAAGGAATTATATATTTTGATTCCTAGAGTTAAGTAGTAGATTCTAAATATATCTATGTTTGGTTAATGAAATTAATATAGATCTTCTAGTTCTATGGTTAAATACAGGTTGTTAGAAACTTGTAAATTAATTTTTATACTTTCTCCTAATGCAGCATACATATGGCATGTGATTATAACAATGGCCCCAAGGACTCACTTCTCCCTCTTGCCTATGCCCCTTTTGCAATGTTACATTATTGCTTCCCCAATAAGAGGTGGGGGGCTCTTTCTTCACCCATTTGAATTCAGGCTGGCCTGGTAACTTGCTTTGACCTTTAGAAAGTAACAGAAGTAACACTGTGAAATGTTCACAGATCTTCAGAGCTTAGATCTAAAGATTCCTTGTAGCTTCCATCTGTGCCCTCTTAGGGCTCAATTCAGTTCAGTCCAATCGGTCAGTCATTTACAACTCTTTGCAACCCTATGAATCGCAGCACGCCAGGCCTCCCTGTCCATCACAAACTCTCGGAGTCTACCCAAACCCATGCCCATCGAGTCAGTGATGCCATCCTGCCATCTCATCCTCTGTCGTCCCCTTCTCCTCCTGCCCCCAATCCCTCCCAGCATCAGGGTCTTTTCCAATGAGTCAACTCTTCGCATCAGGTGGCCAAAGTATTGGGGTTTCAGCTTCAGCATCAGTCCTTCCAATGAATACCCAAGACTGATCTTCTTTAGGATGGACTGGTTGGATCTCCTTGCAGTCCAAAGGACTCTCAACAGTCTTATCCAACACCTCAGTTCAAAAGCATCAATTTTTCGGTGCTCAGCTTCTTCACGGTCCAACTCTCACATCCATACATGACCACTGGAAAAACCATAGCCTTGACCAGATGAACCTTTGTTGGCAAAGTAATGTCTCTGCTTTTTAATATGCTGTCTAGGTTGGTCATAACTTTCCTTCCAAGGAGTAAGGGTCTTTTAATTTCATGGCTGCAGTCACCATCTGCAGTGATTTTGGAGCACAAGAAAATAAAGTCTGACACTGTTTCTACTGTCTCCCCATCTATTTCCCATGAGGTGATGGGACCAGATGCCATGATCTTAGTTTTCTAAATGTTGAGCTTTAAGCCAACTTTTTCACTCTCCTCTTTCACTTTCATCAAGAGGCTCTTTAGTTCCTCTTCACTTTCTGCCATAAGGGTGGTGTCATCTGCGTATCTGAGGTTAGTGATATTTCTCCCGGCAGTCTTAATTCCAGCTTGTGCTTCATACAGCCCAGTGTTTCTCATGATGTACTCTGCATATAAGTTAAATAAACAGGGTGACAATATACAGCCTTGACGTACTCCTTTTCCTATTTGGAACCAGTCTGTTGCTCCATGTCCAGTTCTAACTGTTGCTTCTTGACCTGCATACAGGTTTCTCAAGGGGCAGGTCAGGTGGTCTGGTATTCCCATCTCTTTCAGAATTTTCCACAGTTTATTGTGACCTTAGGGTTCAGCCAACATCAAAAAAAAAAAAAAAAAAAAAGCTTGGGTCCAAATACTGATGAGGACCATGTAGAGAGAGGGGCCCCAGGTTTCCAATCCTTCCTGCCAAGGTCCCAAATACTAGGTGAGATCCTCAAGACTCCACCTCTAGCAGATCCACCAGATTAATGCAGCTCCATGAGGGAGACTAGGCAAGACCATCAGAAGAACTGTCCAGCCAAGCCACAAAATCATGAAAAACAGAAACTTTGTTTTAAAACATTGACTTTGGGGATGGTTTGTTACCCAGCAACAGATTATTGCTGGAAAACTATTGCTGGGTCAGAATCAGAATAGGAGTTTCGTGAAAATAGATCAGCAGTTCTATCAGAGGGGTGAGAGGAAAAAATTTAAATATAACATATATGATCAAGGATAAAATCTCAGATTTTTTCAATATGCAAATTATGCAGGAAATGCAATGCAGGGATTAATTGCCACATAAAATCTATTCATTCATTGGTTTGGGGCCCTACAGAAAATAGTTTTCAAAGAGTTTTCTAGAACTAACTATTCATTAGTTGTCATTCATTACATCAGTTAGCTATTTTCGTACCTAAAGTCACCCAAAAGCTTAGTAGCTAAAAGAACAAATAGTATTTATTATTCTCACAGTTTCTGTGGCGCATGTATATAGGAGAAGCTTGACTGAAGAGTTGTGATTTGGAATCTCTCTTGAGATTGCAGTTGAGGTGTCGGCTGGGGTTGCAGTCATATAAAACTTTGTTTGAGCCTGGAGAATTCACTTCCATGACTGGAAAGTGTATTCCTCTCCACTTGGGCTACTTCTTGTAGCTCCTTGTGTGCCTTCATGCCTCAGCAGCTGGTTTCCCCCAGACCAAAAATCCAAAAAACCAAAGCAGAAGCTAAAATGTCTTTTATGGCCTGGCCTCAGAAATCACACACCATGCTGTTGCCCATTTTCTGTATGCACACAGAGAGTAGCTCTGAGTTAATACAGGAGACTACACAAGGACAAAAACTATTGCAGGCCCTCTTCTTGTCACATTCTTATTGCCACAAAAATTGAGAGCTTATAGTAAAAATACATATGCAACAGGTTTATTAAATATAATGTTAGAAAATGAAACCAGAAACCATAGAGGCAAGAAGGAAGCTAATTCCATCGGGGTCTTCAGGTAAGATATTTATTACAAGTCCACTAGTCCGTTAACAGAAACCCTTAAGGCCAGATAAGTTTTAGAATTCAAAATTTTTTAAATTTTATAAAGGTAAGGAGTTACATATACCAGATACTACACAATATACCAAACAACTTAAAATCAACTACATTGTTATTTAAGAAAAAAATAGTGTGAATTTTCAAACTAAGTTGGATAAAGACTAAATAGTTATATGCAACTATTTAGGTAAGGTTTTGATAACAAAATTTTTTAAAGTCTAGGCCTTTACAGTTTTGGTATTTCAGAATTGCAGGTAAAGTGTTATGAATCTATAGAAGTTACAAGTTCACAAGATCAGAACCTGTGGCTATAGTTTCCCCTAGAGTGTGTGAATCTAATTTCATTCTCAGGCCTTGGCCCCCCATCAACTCCCCAGGACTGCTGATCAAATTTGTCCCCAAAACTCAGATACTGAGAGCTTCCTTACTCATACTTGAGGTCTCCTGTTTTTCTGCCTTGTATTTTGAGTCAGGGGCTAAGTTTTCATATTTACTCAGCTATACTCAGCGTCTGTTTTCAGGTGTAGAGCTACCATTTTATCACTGATACCTTGCAGTAACAATCATATAGCCTAAGAAATAGGATAGTTACCATACTTGAAATATAGATTTAGTTATTTCCTGACAAAGTGAAAAGCATTAAAGTTTTTTGAGAGAAGCCATTATTTTCCTTATGTCAAATTCTGATAGATATTTAGTCAAATGTACTATTTAAAAAGGACATACCTTTAACCTGATAGTGGAGACATCTAAAACAATACACAACAACCCAGAAGTCAGATTAAGAGATATTTAGTTTGTCTAAAATAAAAATACAAAATTTCTAAACAGGGTTAAAAGACAAGTGACAGACTGGCAACTTTGCAACATATAAAGCAGAGACAAGATTAATAAGAGCTCCTACAAACTAAAAACAAAAAGGCAAAAAAGCACATTAATAGCAAATTCACAGAATACATATTTAAACATCAAGAAAATAAATGAAAAGATCCCTCACATCACTAGAAATGAGGAACATACAATTTTTTAAGTGAGACACTATTTTTACCCATTCGATGAGCAAAATTTTTAAAGTTTGATAATATCAAATTTTTACAAAACAGTATATGAGAGTGCTATAGAGAATATGGATAGAGGTTCACAACATTAAACAGGAGGCAGTAACCAAAACCATCCCAAATCAAAAGAAATGCAATAAGGCAAAGTGGTTACCTGAGGGGCTTGACAAATAACTGAGGAAAGAAGAGAAGTGAAAAGCAAGGAAGAAAGGGGAAGATATACCCAAACCCAACAGAATACAAAGACCTAAAGAATAGCGAGAGAGATAAGAAGGTCTTATTAAGTGAACAATGTAAAGAAATAGAGGAAAACAATAGAATGGAAAGACTAGAGATCTCTTCAAGAAAATTGGATATATCAAGGGAACATTTCATGAAAGAGTGGGCACAATAAAGGACAGAAATGGTAGGGACCTAACAGAAGCAGAAGAGATTAAGAAGAGGTGGCAAGAACACACAAAAGAACTATACAAAAAAGGTCTTAATGACCCAGATAACTAAGATGCAGTGGTCACTCACCTAGAGCCAGAAATGCTGGAGTGTGAAGTCAAGTGGGCCTTAAGCATTACTGCAAACAAAGCTAGTGGAGGTAATGGAATTCCAGTTGAGCTGTTTGAAATCCTAAAAGATGATCCTGTAAAAGTGCTGCATTCAATAATGCCAGCAAATTTGGAAAACTCAGCAGTGGCCACAATCTGGAAAAGGTCAGTTTTCATTCCAATTCCAAAGAATAACAGTATTAAAAATGTTCAAACTACCATACAATTGCATTCACTTCACATGCTAGTAAGGTTATGTTCAAAATTCTTCAAGCTAGGCTTCAGCAGCACATGAACTGAGAACTTTCAGATTACAAACTGGATTTAGAAAAAGCAGAGGAACCAGATATCAAATTGCCAATATTTATTGGATCATAGAGAAAGCAAGGGAATTTCAGAAAAACATCTACTTCTACTTCACTGACTTGGCTAAAGCCTTTGACTGTGTGGATCACAACAAACTGTGGGAAATTTTTAAAGAGATAGGAATACCAGACCATCTTACCTGTTTCCTGAGAAATCTGTCTGCAAGTCAAGAAGTAACAGTTAGAACCATACATGGAACAACTGACTGGTTCAAAATTGGGAAAGGAGTATGACAAAACTGTATATTCTCACCAAGTTTATTTAACCTCTGTGCAGAGTACATCATGCGAAATGCCAGGCTGAATGAGGCACAAGCTGGAATCAAGACTGCCGGGGAGAAATATCAACAACCTCAGATATGCAGATGACACCACCCTTATGGCAGAAAGTGACCTCTTGATGAGGGTGAGAGAAGAGAGTGAAAAAGCTGGCTTAAAACTCAACATTCAAAAAACAAAGATCATGGCATCTAGTCCCATCACTTCATGGCAAACAGAAGGGGAAAAAGTGGAAGCAATGACAGATTTTATTTTCTTGGGCTCCAAAAGCACTGCAGATGGTGACTGCTGCCATGAAATTAAAAGACACTTGCTCCTTGGAAGAAAAGCTATGACAAACATAAAGTGAAGTGAAGTGAAGTCACTCATTCGTGTCCGACTCTTCACAACCCCACGGGCTATAGCCTACCATGCTCCTCTGTCCATGGGATTTTCCAGGCAAGAGTACTGGAGTGGGCTGCCACTTCCTTCTCCAGAGCATCTTCCCAACCCAGAGATCAAACCGGGTCTCCAGCATTGCAGAAAGACACTTTACCGTCTGAGCCACCAGGGAAGCCATGACAAACATAGAGAGCATATTAAAAAGCAGAGACATCACTTTGCTGACAAAGGTGTGTATAGTCAAAGCGTGGTTTTTCAGTCAAATTGTGGTGTTGGAGAAGGCTTTTGATGCAAAAAGAGTCTGGACTGCAAGGAGATCAAACCAGTGAATCCTAACGGAAATCAACCCTGAATATTCACTGGAAAGTCTGATGCTAAAACTGAAACTTCAGTTCTTTGGCCACTTAATGCGAAGAGCTGACTCGCTGGAAAAGACCCTGGCTGATGCAGGGAAAGACTGAAGGCAAAAGGAGTAGATGGTGGCAGAGGATGGTTAGACAGAATCACCGGCTCAGTGGACATGAATTTGAGCAAACTCCAGGAGATAGCAAAGGACAGGGGATTCTGGCATACTGTAGCCCATGAGGTTACAAAGAGTTGGACGCAACTTAGCAACTGAACAACGATACTATGAATGGTAATGGCAGTACTATGAAATGTAAGTGGTACAGCTTTAACAGAGGGTATCTGACATATCTGTCCCAACGTTAAATGCAAATACACTTTAAAGATTGATTTCATTTCTAGGATTCAACTGGCACAAGTGAACAGATATGTGAGTAGTAGGATTCCATTTGTTTGTTTCTCTTTTTTTTTATTGAAGTATAGTTGGTTTACACAATTTTGCTGATTACTGCTGTACAGTAAACTGATTCAGCTATACATACATATATATATATATATATATTCTATTTCATATTCTTTTCCATTATGGTTTATCACTAGTTATGGAATATAGTTCCCTGTGCTGTAGGACCTTATTGTTTATCCATTCTATATATACCAGTTTACATCTGCTAATCCCGAATTCCCAATTCATCCCTCTCTCACCCCCTACACCTTGGCAACCAATAGTCTATTCTCTATGTCCCTAATTCCGTTTCTTTTTCATAGACAGATTCATTTGTATCATATTTTAGACTCTATGTATAAGTGATATTATATGGTATTTGTCTTTCTCTTTCTGACTCACTTCATTTAGTATGACAATCTCTAGTTGCATCCATGTGACTGCAAATAGCATTATCCATTTATCTGCCAATGGACACTTAGGATGTTTCTATGTCTTGGCTATTGTGAATAGTGCTGCTATAAATACAGGGGTGCACATATCTTTCTGAATTATATTTCTGTCTGAATGTATGCCCAGGAGAGGGATTACTGTATTACATGGTAAATATACTTTTAGCTTTTCGAGGAACCTCTGTACCATTTTCCACAGTGGCCGCACCAACCTAAATTCCCACCAATAGTGTAGACGTTTACCTTTTGTCTACATTCTCTTCAGCATTTGTTATTTGCAGACTTTTTAATGACAGCCATTCTGACTGATGTGAGGTGGTACCTCATTGTAGTTTTGATTTGCATTTCTCTAATAATTAGTGACGCTGAGCATCTTTTCGTGTGAGTAGTAGAATTTTTAATTGCAGCGTTATTTGAAATAGTGAAAAATGAAAAAACCTGTCTATTAATAGGGAACTGTTTAAGAAAAAAATAACTATGGTATAGTACAGGAATTTGCTATCTATGGGTCCCTGGATCTCAGTCTGTTTTTGTACTGCCTGCAAGCTAAGAATTGTTTCTACAGTTTTAGAGAATTAAGGAAGACAAACAAGAGTAGACAGAGAAGGAAAAAGAGAATGTGCCACAGAGACTTTGTATGATCCAGAAAAGCTAAAATATTTACTATCTGGCCCCTTGGAGCAAAAGTTTGATACAACCAAATCATAGAACACTTGTCAGACCATCAGAAGATGAGAAACAAGGGCAGCAAGGGTTGGAGCCAAGCAGTGAAACTGACAAATTTACCCTATTCCTCTCATCTCTCAGGCCTCTCTGCCAATAGCACTTGAAGATACAAAGTTCCCAATGTCCCTTTGAAATTTCAAGAGGCGCACAGACCATTTAAAAAAACAAACACTAATTCCAAGTGACTGTCTAAACTGATCATCACTGGCAAGTGGTTCTCTACTTCTCTCAACTGACAAATGTTGACATTACAAAATCATAGCTTCATGGGATTGAGAGAATCCAAAAGACAGTAGAGGATTAAGTAAAGTAAATGGTAGTGGGAAAATCCTAAATTATGTCATCGTATCTCACGAGAAAACTCAGGCTGACATTTTCTTATTCAGTAATGGCACCTTGACTATAAATAGTACTTTACAACTGACAAAGTGCAGACAAAGCCAGCAGCTGAATCTTTGTTTTCACACGTGGAAACCAGGGTCAGCTCTAGAACCCCAATCTCCTGATTACAAGGAGAGCTCTCTCCATTATTTCCACCTGCAGACTTCAACTAAGAGATCCTGGATTGCTGTGAATAAGAACATAAAGACTTGTAGGGGAAGAAAACTTCAAAATCACAGCTATTGTTGCACTGAAAAGAGCATAAATTTGGAAGAAAGACAATCCTGGTATTGAATACCGACTTCCCCACTCTTAGTCACCTTAAATACTTGTAGAATTCTCTGAGTACCCATTTTATCTATAAAATGAAGAGTATAATACCTCCCTCATGTGGTGGTTAGCAGAATTAAATAATATACAAAAAGTGTAAAAACACAGTGGACACTCAGTCAATGCTAAATCCTTTAGTAATCTCAGCATTCAAGAAATTCTACCTTATTTTGTGATCAAATCTTTCCTGCTACATTTTATTTTTTATTTATTTTCACACTGCGGAAATATATCTATACATCTATATACATATGCACATATTTATAAAATATTATAAGATAGAATTTACATTTGATGATTAGATGATTTTGCTCAACTGCAGACTAACATTAGTGTTCTGAGCACGTTTAAAGTAGGCTAGGCTAAACTATGATGTTCCATAGGTTAGGTGTATCAAATGCATTTCAACTTAAGATATTTTCAATTTACGATGGGTTTCTCAGGACATAAACCTTAACTCTTAGAGAAAAATGTCTCTCAATCAGCACAATTATCAGAACCTCAAAGTATCATGTCAGTTGTCCCACCCGATTATCTCGAGTAGACAGGAAGAAAATCCCATTTCCGTAGCTGAGGAAAGAGATTACACTCTGAAAACCAAGAGACATAGGGGGCCTGAATCATTTGGTTAAATAGGAAAATAATGTCTTCTTTGTTTTTACAACTGTAGCAGAAGAAAAATGGTTGAAGAATTCTCATGCATGCAACCTAATTTGCATTATGTATGGCATTGCTTTAACTCTGAAACAGGGGAATGCATCTGCTCAGATTTCCCATGATAGTGGTGAATAAAAAAAACAGGACTTGACTCTCACAAAATTTTTTCCTTAAAACCTTTGCAAAGGACCCTAAGGGTGTTCAAAGACCAGACTTGACTTTTTAAAAGCAAAATGATTTTGCAAAGGCCAAGTCTGCATTTGTTAAAATTCTCACAGCCAAATGAAAAACTTCATTCACCTTTTAGCAGTTAAAGTAGCAGCATAGCAGCACACTAAGAAAACGGCAAGGCTATGTTAAATCTACTTACACTGGGAAAATATGACAGTTCATATTTGAAGGCATTCAGAGTAAAGCTTTATACTCAAATAGAGGCTCGTTAAGCACATAGTGTACTAACCACAGTGTACCCTACTGGGATAAATTCAGAACTCTTGGCATATGAGATGTTAGGCCTGGAGCAGCTCTGAACTCCTTTTATAAAAGCATGAAAAACATGAGAAGCATGTCTCTGAACCTGAGCCAACTCATAAGGCTGCCATGCCCTCCTGTTTTGGCAAGTATTTGAAAAACGCCTAACCTTCCAGTGGTTATCTGTCCTCATCATATTATTTTAATCTGTAATATTCTGAAGTCAGAAAATTCAAGATAAAACTCAAGAAAACAAGATTAGTCACTATGGGTAAGGAAGACTCTATAGCTAAATCCAGGTTCAAATTACCAACTATTTATTATTATTTTGATTTCTCTTACCTCACCAAGTAACAGACTTGAACAAGTACTATAGACTTATTGCCAAACGACTGGTTGCATAGCCTGCTCTAAGGGAAATACTGTATTTGAGGAACCGATGATATAATGCAACAATACTTGGAAAAATAAGAGGACAAACTAAGGAAGCTAAAAAACTAAAACAACATGAGTGATGAAATCATACAGTGATAAAATCCATAAATCAGGATTAGGACATGCATATACAGAAAAAATTAAAGTCAGAAGACATAGACAAGAAGTAGACATAAGAAAAGGGAAAAAATGAAGAAGAAAGGAGAAAAGGGCATAAGAAAACATTGTGAGAGGAAATGAGGATGAGGGCTCACAGGGTGAGAACACACATGTGACCATTTCAAAGAGTCCCTGCATACTGGCATAAAGTGATCCTGGAAAATGTTTGCCTCTGTGATGTTTTACATTTGCATTATCTGGGCCTATATTAATTGTAGAGGATAGTGTATCTTTAACTGTGTTTGCACTAGGCAGTTAAGTCAGAGCTTTTAAACTATCAATGTATAATTTTGTCTCAAATTTTCCCCCAATGAGTATATAAGAAAATAGGCAAAGTCAATATAAAGTTACTATGATGCGAAAATAAGATAATTGTTGAGATGTCCTGTTGGGGATAAATGTACATGATGGGACACAAACACCTAAGATCCCCTTTAGAGAAATGCGAGTAATTTCAAATAGAGGAGAACACAGTCTAACTGTCAAGCAAGCTTAATATCTTGGCTTTATGCATGATAGAATCGAAATTAGACTCATACCTGAGTAATTCTTTACAGTGTAATTCTTTAGTTATAGCATTATCTAAAGCTATTTTAGCCACAGAAATTCTAAATAGATAAACAGAGAGACTGTAGCCTGCAGTCTGAACAGATAAAAACATATCACAATTTCTTATGATGCCTTCCCAATGCAAATTGTGAAGCCAGTATTTTTTTCCTTCTTTAACTTCTAAAACACTGTGGTAGAATTTTGACATCCATGATCTTTGCCCCCTGGTATTACTTCTGTAGTTAGGTTGCACTGCATGGGAAAAGGATATTGCAAATGTAATCAGGATTACTAATCATATGATTAAGGAGATAGCCTAATCATAAAAAAGGGAGATTATTCTGGATTATCCAAAAGAACCCAATGTAATCACATGAGCCCCTAAAATCAGAAGAGGAAGTAAGAGAGATTCAGAGCATGAGAAGGATTTGATATGATGTTATGGTTTGAAGGCAGAGCGGCCACATGGAAGACATGAAAAGGAACTGGTCTCTGCCAACAACCTGAATAAGCTTGTTTTGAAATATAGGCTTTATTATTATTTAAGTAAGGTAAGGACAACAGATGAGGAGACCATGACCACTGAAAAGATAATCTGTTACTCACAGTCGCCAAGAGGAGGGTCATGCTACACCACACAGGGCCACATAGGGAAGCACCAGCATCACTCAGGAGGCAGAGAGTGGAGACAATGTAGGCAGTTGTCTTACATTGTAGTTTAGTTGGGAAAGAGGTCAAGGCAGGGTAAACAGGCTTGGCACTGGCTATTTTTAATACTTTCATCAGGTTCTACGGCACAGAGGCTGTCCTTAGTTGCCTGGTACCTGGGAGTGATTTGATTAGAGCAGAGGAATATTGGCCCTGCTTGTGACAGCCTGTTACAGGACGAATGAGGGTATGAGCTCTGGACTGGTTAGTTTACACACAAAAGGCACCCTCATAAGTCATTATGGTCTTCAGGAATTGGCTAGCCCTGGGAAGGGCAGCCTCTTCAGGGCCAGCAAAGTCCAGGATGGGCCAAGCAAAGCATCAGAAATATAGGAAATAAGAAGGCATAATTAATGCAGCTTGCATATTAATTCTTCCCAATAGCTTCCAGAAAGGAATGCAGTCCAGATTTTGGCTTTGTGAGACCCTGAGCAGAGAATTCAAATATGCCATGCCAGACTTCTGTTCCACAGATCTATGAGATAACAAGTGGATATTGTTTTGTTTTGTTTTTTAATGGATATTGTTTTAAGCTGTTACATTTGTGGTAATCTGTTACAGCATCAATAGAAAACTAATACATATGTCAAATCCTCCTTGGTAGCATGTTTCTAACTAATTCTCTGGGCATGCTATATTCTACATAACCTTCCACCACTTTCACAATTACAGTACAGAAAAAGGCTAATTAGAAAAGCTTTCTTCAATGGCTATATTTGGCAGGCTTCCATCAAGCAAAATATAACATGAAATTTTTAATGCTATCCACCAATAGAGCATGGAGGAAAATTAAGTCAAGATGTGCTTAGGAAATTAGTTTGAGTTTATAGAACTCAAATTCTTAAATCTTTAAAGAATTTGGCTGTGTAAGAGAGCATAAGAACTGATAACTGCAGCACACCCTCTCCATCCCTATTAGGCAAATGACTAACTGTATCACTTGGCCACAACTTTAGATCACGATGTTGTAAATGCATGCTTTGAGCCACTCTCCATCCCAAAGAAGATCAGAGCAATGAAAGATTAAAAGTAAAAGAAGCACCATGGAATATTACTCAGCCATTAAAAAGAATTCATTTGAATCAGTTCTAATGAGATGGATGAAACTGGAGCCCATTATACAGAGTGAAGTAAGCCAGAAAGATAAAGACCATTACAGTATACTAACACATATATATGGAATTTAGAAAGATGGTAACGATAACCCTATATGCAAAACAGAAAAAGAGACTCAGATGTATAGAACAGACTTGTGGACTCTGTGGGAGAAGGCAAGGGTGGGATGTTTCAAGAGAACAGCATTGAAACATGTATATTATCTAGGGTGAAACAGATCACCAGCCCAGGTTGGATGCATGAGACAAATGCTCGGGCCTGGTACACTGGGAAGACCCATAGGGATGGGGTGGAGAGGGAGGTGGGAGGGGGGACCGAGATGGGGAATACATGTAAATCCATGGCTAATTCATTTCAATGTATGACAAAAACCACTGCAATGTTGTAAAGTAATTAGCCTCCAACTAATAAAAATAAATGGAAAAAAAAACAAAAATAAAATAAAAAATAAAAATAAAACATGAAAAAATAAAATAAAATAAAAGTATGTGGTCAAATGCTTAAAACAAAAAAAAAGAAAATGAGGTTTTAAGAGATTTCCCCATGCTTTCCTAGTTAAAATGCTTATTATAAACCCATGCCTAGTTCCCATCAATTTCCCCCTTAAAATTGTATTATTTCACTTAAGAAATCTTAGCTCAATTCCATTACTTGGCATTGTTGCTTTGAGGGTCTCATCTTCCATGTGAAGAAACAAGTCCATTATAACCAAGGCCCTGGGAAGCTTTGGAAGGTTTGTTTTTTCTTTTTGGCTACAGCATCTAGGCTCGACAAGATTGTCTTAGTCAAGGGCCCAAGTAAAAATATTTTTAATTGATTATCATTATAGAAAATTCAACCAATAAAGACTTTTAGGACAAGTCTTCCCGGGCTTGTAAATCACTCATTAACAATCTTAAGCAACAACAGACTTCATTTAAGAAATAATACTATAGTTCTTAGCCAGAGGAACATGTTTCCTCCTAGTTGCAGATTTTCAGTTTAGGACTTCTGATTCTTATACTGTTATAGGTGCTGCTTCTTCCCTTTGAACCATCATTCTCTCACCTTCTTATTTTCATAGCCATTATCCTTCCAAATCCCGTTTCTGAATGACATCATTATTGAGTTCTTTGACACTTAACCTTGATACTAAAGTGTAACATCTCAAATGTGTGTTGCATCTTGGAGTATAATGAGACATCATGTTCATGATCTTATTTCTGAGGAAGTAGGTGAGGTAGGAAGGATCATAAATAGAGTCTGACACTGAGGAGCAGAACAGCTATTTATAACTCAGTATCACATAGTGATACTAAGTGACAGAGCGAAGACTAGCATCCAGTCTTCAACTTCCTCATCCAGTTCTTCCATTCACTCTGCATTTCCATGCTCACTTTTGAAATGGGTACTTTTGCTCCGTCAACTAGGAAGGTGTTTGAAGTGACTCATGTGAGAGAGAATTCTCTCCCAGTCAGACATGTCTCCAAATTGAATTATTAACATTGGTGAAAGTTTAAGAAGCTACTAAGGCACAGAAAAATGTCATTTTGAAATAAGCAATTTACATTATGTTACTCTCGACAATTAGGTCATTTACCAAAACCATAATATTCAATGCCACTCACTGCAAATCTAACACAAAGCCATTCTCAAAAGCTGAACAAATGACAAATGTTTCCAGAGGTATCCTTGGCCTGAATTATGTGGTTCCCATAGGGAATTTTATGAATCCAGGTACAGGATGTCATAACAGTGTCTGCTTGAATCAGACAGCCTTGCTCCTCGATTTACAGGACATTTGGCTTGTATTCTTTGTTCCTTAATCTCGTCAGTTATTTCTAAGGAGACCTACCATGCCTCCGTCTTAGAAAATGGTCTTCAGGGTAAGTGAAGGATGAATGTTGGTGGCAAAAATCCAGTTTTTCTCCTCTGTTCTTCCAATTCCTGCTTCATTTTAGCCCCTTTGCTCCATCTGTAGCCATGAGACTCAGCCGAGCACAACTACAAAAACAAGGTCGAGTAAGCACACCTAGAGCCTAAAAAATTAAACCAGACTCTGTAGGTGACGGTGTAAGTACCTGGAAGCTTAGAAAACCACGTATACCTGTATTTTCTCTTGATTGTTTTTCTATTTTTCTTAGCCATCTGTGTGGAATAGATATTCTGAGTTTATTCACTAGAGGAAAAAAAAATGTAAAACCTTCTCTTATTTTAAGAAGTAATTTGCTAAGTCAAGTATCCATTCAGTAACTACTAACTGAGAGCTTGTTTTGAGAGACAGTAATTCTGTGATAAGTGCTGGGGATATAACATGAACCAGACAAGTTCCGTCTTGCCTCCATGAAGCTTACAATCTGATGGAAATGTACAAAAGTGAAAAAAAAAATAGTAAGCATACAACAGTGAGACTATAAAATTCTATGAGAAAATTTAGAACAAAGCATTCCCATGGGCATATCTGAGATTGAATGCAATCCACTGTATATCTGGTTTAACTCAATTCAAACTTTCTCCTACTCATAAGAAATTACATAGAAATGTAAATAAATAAGGGTGATATTTTCATAAGGATAACCTTGTGCTTGCTATACCACAGAGAAAAATGTAGATCATTCTTAAACTTGAATCTACTAATAAATTTTTATTAACTGCAACATGGTGTCTTATAATGCTATGTGATGTCATCTTTCTAAATATGAAGAAATTATTTTGAACATTAAAGTAAAATAAAAAGAAAAAAAATAAAATGTTCAGTGTCACTATTTTTTAAATGCATTTTAAAACCATGATGAAATACCACTACTCACTCATCAGATGAGAAAAAATGTAAAAGTCTGACAATATCAACTATCGGTCAAATTTTGGAACATCAGGAATTTTAATAATGTGAATTGTGTATATTGGTATAAATTCTTTGAAAACCTGTTGTATTGTTTAGTCAAGTTGAAGACATGCCTATCCTATGGCTCTGCAATTCTCCCAAATCTTTACCCTGGAGATACATTTATAGGAGCCTGGCAGGCTACAGTTCATACAATCACAAAGCCTCAGACACAACTGAAGTGACTTAGCATGCATGCATACCTTTATAATTATCACAATATATAAATAAAAACATTCCTAGAAGCACTGTTTAAAAATACCAAAAAGTGTAAAGAATTCAAATAAAATGAATAAATTGTAGAGTTTTTTTTTTCAAGGAAGAGGGAAATTGTCTACTTGAATGGCCTAAATAAATACAGCTTAATTCTTCATGGAAAAAAATAATCTTTTCAAAATCATAGATTCATAACTGTAAACTATGGATGCTACTACAGTTTCTATGGGCTTCTCTGGTGGCTCAGAATTGTAGTTTTAATCAGCAGTGAGAATGAACAATCCATAGCTGCAAACAGCAAAATGAATAATTCTTAAAATAATGTCAAGACCAAAAAGCCAAGTCACACACAAAAAGCATACAATAATGATTTCATCTATATAAAAATCAAAAACCAAGAAACAATTTGTTGTTCAGGAAGTATATCCAAGTGGTAAGATTATCAAGAAAAGTAAGGAAATACTTCTATAAAAGTCAAGGTAATGATTATCCTGAAGGGAAGGAAAGGAGCTTGGGATTGAGAGAGAATAATTAGGAAGACATACACAAGAGGCTTTCTGTGTACCAGTACTCTTCTATTTTCTGACCTGGGTGATAGTTACAGGGATGTTTAAAAATATTTGTTAAACTATACATAAATTTTAAAGTCCATGTGGTCTGGAGGAGAGTGAGAAGTCAGTTACATAGTCAAGGCCCTTAGAATATAAGAATTTAGTAAGGAGACTATAGTTTTTGAAAAGAGATCCTTCTAGGAGCCACAAATAGATACAACACTGAAGACCTTTTGAATAGGGAATTAACAATGTCAGAGCTCAGCTGGCAACAGTATGGAAAACAGTTGACAGCAAGAAAACTATAAGGGGGCATGAGAGCTCAAAATTGCATCTGTTGGAACAAAATGGAAATGGTGGTATGGAAGTTAACCATGTACAACTTAGCATCTGGTCAACAAAGCAAAGAAAAAGACAGAGAGAAAAGTCAAATATGGCTCCAAGGTCTCAGTTCTGGGCAACTTCTATGGATGGTTTTATTAAATGCAAAAAAAGAAGTATGAGAGGCAAGGGAGATTTAAGCATATGCATGACAAGTTCCATTCTGTACATAATGACACTGAGGTACCAGAAAATATCCCACTGTGGGACTTCCCTGGTGGTCCAGTGGCTAAAATTCCAATACAAGGGTCCTGGGTTCGATTCCTGGCCAGGGAACTAGATCCCACATACCACAACTAGGAGCTGGCCCTGCCAAATAAATAAATAAAATTTTAAAAAGAAAGGAAAATATTCCACTGCTGATATTTAGCTAACCATTGGATTTAGACCTGTTAGATACTCTATAAATATGAATTAAGGGCTGAATGTTTCTGTCTCCCCAAAACTCATATGTTAAGCCCTAACCCAAATGTTATGATATGTGGAAGTAGGGCCTTTGGGTGATAATTAGGTTTAGATGAGGCCATGAGGGTAAAGCCTCATGATAGGATTAGTGTCATCATAAGAGGAAGAGAGACCAGTTTTCTCTCTCCATTATGTGAAGACACAGCCAAAAGACAGCTGACTATAAGCCAGGATGTGATCCCCTAGAGAGGAACCAAATTGGCTGGCCCCTGATCTTGGACTTCCCGGCCTCCAGAACTGTGACTAATAAATTCCAGTTGTTTAAGCCACCAGTCTACAGTGTTTTGTTATTACAGCCTGAGGTGACTAATACAATATGGGAAGAAATGAGGGAGGAAAAGTCATGTAGTTGAGAAAGTAGAGGTATAGATAAAGATTGAGACGTCAGCCACACATCCCAAGAGACTGGACAAGTCTAAAAATGAACAAAAATGAAAAAAGAGATGCTAAGATCAGACCGTGAGGAACAACTAAAGTTATAGAAAAATGATGAGACAGAAAAGGAACTTGCAGAAAGGTGGGAAAACCAGGAGAATATAATGTAAAGAAGTCAAAAGAGGAAAGAGTTCCTGTTTCTAACAGTGGGTTAGAAGGTTGACAGAAAGTGATTGTGCTCAGTGACGGACCAGTTTTAACCATCTTAAAGAGAGTGATTTTAGCACATTTCTGAGGACAGAAGTCAGGCTACAAACAATTATGGAATTTATGAATCATTCTAAAGCAGAGGAAGCAAACGTGATACTTTCAAAACTTTTGGTAGTGAAAACATGAAGTAAAGGAAGGAAACAGGGAGTGATAAAGTCAAAAGAAAAGGGCCTTTTCGTTAGACAAAGACTACTACAATGAAGATGCAGAACGGTAGTCAGAGTAGGTAAACGAAGGAATGATGTTCTAAAAACCATAAGAGCACAAGTGCAAGAGTTAGTCTTTGAAAGGAGGTCCTCACACCCTGTCTGAGGCAGAAGAATCTTTGTTATTAAAATGTTGAACTTGAAAGGAAAACTCAGAGATAAAAGTGTTTATAAAGAAAAGAGAAGAAAACCCTTGTGCACTGTGGTAGGAATGTAACTTGGTGCAGTCACTATGGAAAACAGTATGGAGGTCCCTCAAAAAATTGAAAACAGAGCTACTATATGATCCAACAGTTCCTTCTTGAGTATTTATATAAAGAAAATGAAAACACTAACTTGAAAGGATATATGTACCCTCATGTATATAGTAGTATTATTTCTAATATCCAAGATATGGGAATAACCTAAGTGTTCATTGACAGAAGAGTGGATAAAGAAAATGTGATATAATGAGTGATATATATAAATTAGTCATCCATAAATAATAATGAAATATTACCATTTATAACAACATGGACTATACCTTGAGGGCATTATGCTAAATGAAATGTCAGAAACACACAAAACCACATGATCTCACTTATATGTGGAATTAGCATAGTAACAAAGAACTAGTTGGTGGTTACTAGAGGGGGCAAGGTGCAAAATGGGTGACAAACTTCCACTTATACAATAAATACCTGGGAGGATATACAGCATGGTGAGCATAGTTAATAATATTGTACTGCATAATTGAAAGTTGTTAAGAAGATAGATTTTGTAAAACAGAAGGAAAAGAAGTGTTTTTACAGCTAATGCCTTGTAGTGGTGCTGTTTTGTTGTTGTTTAGTTTCTAAGTCACATCTGACTCTTTTGTAACCCCACTGGGCTTTCCAGGTGGTGCTAGTGGTAAAGAACTCACCTGCCAATACAGGAGATATAAGAGACACAGGTTCGATCCCTGGGTTGGGAAGATCCCATGGGGGAGGGCATGGTTATTCACTCCAGTACTCTTGCCTGGAGAATCCCCATGGACAGAGGAGCCTGGCAGGCTACAGTCCACAGGGTCGCAAAGAGTTGGACACAACGAAGCACCCACGCAGACTATTGCCCACCAGGCTCCTCTGTCCATGGGATTTCCCAGGCAAGAATACTGGAGTGGATTGCCATTTCCTACTGCAGGGAATCTTCTGACTCAGGCATCAAACTCAAGCCTCCTGCTTGGCAAGCAGATTCTTTACCAGTGATTCACCCGAGAAGCCCCTTGTAATGGAGTCCAGTCACCAAAAGAACTTACTCCGAACAAAGAATATTTCATGCATGCCTAGTTGCTCAGTCATGTCCGACTCTTTGAGACCTCATGGACTGTAGCCTACCAGGCTCCTCTGTCCATGGGATTCTTCAGGTAAGAATACTGGAGTGGGTTGCCATTTCCTTCTCCAAAGAATTTTCCCGACCCAGGGATCAAACCTGCAAGTGCCATGTCTCCTGCATTGCAGGTGGTTTCTTTACCCGCTCAGCCACCAGGGAAACCCTAAACAAAGAATATAGAATGTATCTGCAGGGGCAGGGGAGGAGAAGAAGCAAGGTTACCAAGATAACAGTAACTCTGTTTAAGCAGCCATTTCCGCACATGGTTACCATGTGGGCAAGGATGGCCACCTACATGTACATGACAGAAGTCGGAAGTAAATTTATTTTCATCAGGAGTTCCTCAGAAAGAATTCAGGCTTCATTATTTGGGGGTTCATGTTAGACAAAGTGTTCCTGCATTTTGTTTGCTTTTACTGTGGTTTGTGATATGCTATTTGTGTTGCTCTCAAATTTACAGTCATCTGCAGTCAGTGAGTTTTTCTGTCTGTATAAAGTGTGGACCTTTAAAAAAACATAAAATGCTTGAAATGGACAATGTAGGAAACATGAGGAGTCAGTTGTATGTGATGTGTGCATAGAAATGGAATCATAGCATTAACACTAAAATAAATAGTTTTCATACTTTCGGATATGGTATCTTTGACTATCTTTATTTTGGTCTTTGCCAGGCTCTCTGCTCTAAGAAAGAAAAAAAAAAGTGCAAAATATGTCTTTTTTAAATTTCTAAAATAAAGTAGAAGTACTATAAAAGTTATCCAATAGTAGAGACCTTTATATTAAACAGACATTTAAAAAAATATTTCCAATAACTTCCTAGTTTCTAATTTAGTCAAGATCTCACTTAGAATGAGATAAACTAATCTGAGGAACTATTAAAATGAATGTACTTATTTAATCATAGAAGTTATTAAAATAATGAAAATTCCTAAACCTCTTGCTAATATCAAATCACATTGCCAAGCTGCTCTAGAAATGAAGTTTAAATATAGCTTGAAGACAAGAATAAAAGGGTAGAAAAACACTTTATTAGTCTTCTATCACATTTTAATCATTCCAAATAATAGTAAAATATAAATATGGTAAAATAGCCAAATGAAGTTAATCAATTTATATAAAAACAAGAAAGCCATGGAAAATGTCTTTCTATAAAACTATGGTACTAGTTTTAAAATGATTCATTTCTGGTTTTAATTAACTTTCAATTTGCAGAATAGCAATCTGAATATATACTCTAGGAAAAATCATAATTAGACAATGCCCATTTTCTTAAAGTTATCCATTTTAGAGTTGAATGTGAAGAGTTGTCAGAAATAATCTTGAGGCAGCTGTTTCCAATTATACTTATTTTGACAACTGAAAATGAGTAAACAAACCAAAAATAGTTTAATATTTTGATCAATGTAACTTCTTAATAGTAAACAAAATAATTATGCTTTATATTAATATACAATTTAAGAAGCACATTTTAATGTTTAAACAGGAGGGAATTATTTTCTTAAATTCTGCAGAAGTTAATTACTATGCAAATTCAAGTATACAGTATATGACGTATGTTTTTGTAAAAACAAAAATTCCAAAGAAGGCATGCCTAGTCTATAAGTCAGACTTGGATTCTTTCAACCAAGCTTCATTCATAAAAGGTTTCCAGCATATTCAATATTGAGGGATATCATATACAGTATCAACACCAATAGTAGTTTTTTAATCCTGAATTTTTTTTTCTTTTTCCTGCATTGGGTCTTAGTTGCAGCATGTGGGATCTTCACTGTGGTGTGCAGGATCTTTCGTTGCAGCAAGTAGGTTTCTCTCTAGTTGCAGCCCACGGGCTTAGTTGCCCCATGGCATATGGGATCTTAGTTCCCTGACCAGGGATCAACCACATTCCCTGCATTGGAAGGTGGATTGTCAACCACTGGACCACCAGGGAAGTCCCCCAATAGTAATTTAAATGTGACTAGGATCTTCTAAATACTTTCCATTCTGCCAAAAGTACAATTATGCCTTTATTCTTAAAAAAATAATAATAATAACAACAAGAACTTTATAGGCACTTCAAATACTTGAAAGGAATTTTTTTATATGGAAACAAAAGTATTAATAATACCGATGAGGCAGAAAGGAGAGGAAACATGAACAAGAGTTATCAAGCATACAGAAGTCTTAGAATTATATAGCAAAAACATTATAGGTATCTATATTTTTCCCATCCAGACTGCTGTGAAACACTGGGGACATAATTTAATCTTTGCATTTTGGGATTAAAACATCCTTCCCTCATTACAAATCTGCATTTTTTTCTTTGCAGTTTTCATTAAGACCTTTCAGTGGCAGTTATAGGAATTTTTCTCAATGCAAAACAAATGAAAATTCAAAGGCAGTTTTGATCTTATGCATACGATCCTATAGAAAACACTAGAGCCTGCCTGTCCCTAGACACCTGTTCAATTAGCCTGACATCATCTGAAATTTCCATTAATTTTTTATATTAGACTGTCTTTGGACATAGGGAATTAATTCTGAAAGATCTATATTGCTAAAACACAAAATGTTATATTAATACTAATACTTTTCCAACCAGCTAGCCAGTTGTACATGTACATGTGTGTGTGTCAGTCATTTAGTCATATCCAACTCTTTGCGGTCCCATGGACTGTGAACTGCCAGGCTACTCTGTCCATGGAATTCTCCAGGCAAGAATACTAGAGTGGATTGCCATTCCCTTCTCCAGGGGATCTTCCCAACCCTGGGTCTCCCACATTGCAGGCAGATTCTTTACCATCTGAGCCACCAGGGAAGCCCAGTTGTACATAGTTGGGAACAAATGTATTTAAAGGAAGGGGACACTAAATTATTTCAAACCAGTGGATATCCATCTTTATTGTGGATGGTAAGGGTGAAGAAAATATCCAGAGAATGATGTATGACCTAAAGGCAAATTTCTGGGGGCTCCGAGTGTGGGGTCCTTAAATAAAGCCATGGGGGAAAAGCCATGTTATAACAGATACTTGGGAATAGTAGGAGAACTAAAGAACCATATATTTCTACTTTACTATTTGACCCCCTAAATATTTTCCATTGCCAGGGGTAAATAAATTCATAGTAATAATAGCAAGTTGAACACACCAGAAGAAAGCAGCATGTTTCAGTACTGTAAGATTTATGCCTTTCCACATTTGGTAAAGGGCTGTTTCTTCATCTATACTGTGCTCTGCTTTCTGTCTTCAAATATGAATTCTTCTTACCTCTAATTCTTCATCTGCCTAGTTCTGCAGCAGACAAGGCCTAAAATAGAATACCAGCCAGGACTACTTCACCTTGTTGTTGTTCAGTCATTAAGTTGTGTCCGATTCTTCATGACCCCATGGACTGCAGCACACCTGGCTTCCCTGTCTTTCACCATTTCCCAGAGCTTATTCAAACATATGTCCATTGAGTCAGTGATGTCATCCAACCATCTCACCCTCCGTCAATCCCCTTCTCCTCCTGCCTTCAATCTTTCTCAGCATCAGGGTCTTTACTAATGAGCCAGCTCTTCGCATCAGGTGGCCAAAGTATTGGAGCTTCAGCTTCAGCATCAGTCCTTCCAATGAATGTTCAGGGTTGATCTCCTTTAGGATGGACTGGTTTGATTTCCTTGCAGTCCAAAGGACTCTCAAGAGTCTTCTCCAACACCACAGTTCAAAAGCATCACTTCTTTGGTGCTCGGCTTTCTTTATGGTCCAACTCTCACATCCATACATGACCACTGGGAAAACCAGACTTTGACTAGACGGACCTTTGTTGGCAAAGTAATGTCTGCTTTTTAATATGTTGCCTAAGTTTGTCATAATTTTTCTTCCTTAACATTAAACAATTCTCCTCCAAGGACAGGAGGGAGCCATCCTTGTGAATTTCTAGAATGAAATGCCATGACTTCCCTTACTGGAAGTGTCGAGCCATCCCATGGTTTCCCTTAGTATCAAAACCAGATGATTATCCTTTTTAAAGATTACCCTGTTTTTCCTAGTTAGTTTAAAAAACAAAATCTAATTTTTATCTTGAAAAAAAATCTCTTTAAAGTAAATATTTCCCCCAAAGAAAACCTCTATAATTCACTTGGGTAGAGGGGAGGAGAGGGACAGAAAAGGGAAAAAAGAATAAACTGAGATTTGCATGGGGCATATGTAATTTGAACTCTGAACATGGACATGGATCTTTACCATTAGTAATTGTTCTGCTATTCTGGGGGAGAGGAAGGATGAAGCTAGGGTTGAAAACAATTCAGGACTGACCAGAGATGAAAGCACTCATTCCAGTGGGGGTGGAGGATAGGATTCAGAAATACTGGAAAGCTTTGTTTTCCTCACCCTGTGTCTTGGAACCGCCAGATCAGAAGTTGGCAACTCTAGATTAAACATCATAACAGCTGGGATGAGGAAACTCTTCACAGAAGGGCCACCCCAAAAGTCAGGAATGAAAAAATGCTAGAGGAATAAACACAACAAAATCCCTCAGGAAAACATATCTGGCCACTGGGTGGGTATCAGTCTTGTGTCATACTTGGTAGTTTTTCTTCCTTTAAAATAAAGACTTTTTTCTCCTCTCAGAAAGTTGTCTGGTTTTTAGGTATTCACCCATCTTTCACAGAGAATTTCAACTCTAAGTATATATTGCTCATAATACTGAATTTTTAGGGGAAATATTAACCCAATCCTTTGAGATATGGTTTAAAAACATTACCTGTAACAGTCAGTGGATGGGAAGAAAGAAAGGAAATGTTAAACAATTTCTCCCCTTGGGAGAAGCAAGTTGGTTTTCTAAATGTTATTTTCCCTGAAAGTTTAAACAAGACTATTGTCAAGTCATAGGATGTATCTTGGTAGAAGCACAATAGTTACCCTACCTTCATTCTGCATTAGGTTTCTATGTCGCAGTCCTTAAACTCCTTCACCTGATGCCTCAGCATCTAACGCCCTATAATCTTTCCATGAAAATGTTAGCCTTTTTTAACCACAGAAAAGCTGTTTCTTCACAAGAGAAACTACCTTAAATGTGGCCCTCCATGTTTCTACCTTTGCCTTCACATTATTTATTGACCCTCTTCCCACTTTCTCATGACTTATGTCCATCAGATGGTGGGAAAATGAGCAGCATTTTAAAACTACAAGGTAGGAGCCTAATCCATGACCAGGAAGTCAGAAGGCCCTGGAAAATAATGTTAAAAAAGGATCAAAGTCAAAAGTCAAGGGCAGAAAGAGTATCCAGACAGACAACAAAAGAATCGGTTCTTTAACTAAGCTTTATAACATTAAAGAGAAATCCAGAAAAGCAAAGTGCTCATAGATAATGTGTTTTTTCCCCCACTGAAAAAAGAATTATCTTAATAAATGTAAGAGAAAATACTGGAATATATAGACTTTAGGTTGCCACTTGGATAGATATATTTTCTTCCCTATACTAAGGAAAAAACAGAGTTCAAGTCCAATAGACGAAATTTGTGTTAGATTATTTTTTTCTGACTTAACTTCAGGTGAACAAATCACTGGAATATGGCACCAAAAGACCTCCCCTGGAAATCTGAAAGAACCTAAGCCAGTTATTGGACAGGGCTTCCTGGAAAACTAGATGAGAACTCCTTAAAGCTGGAGACAGGCTGTAAAGGGTAATATATCTGAATGCTAACTTGGCAGTCAAGCATACTCTGGGCTTGAATTCAGCTTCACAAGTCACCATATTGGTGATCACAGGCAAGTTACATAGCCTTTATAAGCCCTGGTTTCTCACCTATAAAAGTGGAGATAATACTAATAATCTCTTCAACAAGGTTGTTACTAGAATTAAATGAAGTAATGTAAATTAGTTATGGCACATGAAAAGCAAATAATAATAACAGTAATAACAGCTAAACTGTATCTAGTGACTACCAAGTGCCAGACACTATTTACATGCATTACTTAATCTTCACAGCAATCCTATGAATGACATGCTATTTGTAGCACCATTTTACAGATGAGGAAACTGAGGTTAAGTAATTTGCTTGTGGTCTGTCAGTTAGGAAGTGGTAGAGACAAGAGTCAAATCTAAGTACTCTTACTCAATATGCAACTTATTGTTACTAGTACTGCTATTTCCATTCATTATTCATCAATATACATCCAGTACCTAGCATGATACCTAGCATAATAAGTGTTTGATACATATTTCTAAAATTTAATTTCTCACATTACTTAGACTCAGACAAGCAAGGAATGAATAATCTAGTCAACAAAAAAAATCATATTCATATTCACAGTTTCTATCAAAAAGCATGGCTGTCATTTTTCATTCAATTAACTTGCTTTTATCAGTTTTAGTTAAATAAAAGGTGATGCTGTCAAAGTGCTTCACTCAATATGCCAGCAAATTTGGAAAACTCAGCAGTGGCCACAGGACTGGAAATGGTCAGTTTTCATTCCAATCCCAAAGAAGGGCAATGCCAAAGAATGTTCAAACTATCACACAACTGTACTTATTTCACATGCTAGCAAAGTAATGCTCAAAATTCTCCGAACTAGACTTCAACAGTATGTGAACTGAGAACACCCAAATGTACAAGCTGGATTTAGAAAAGGCAGAGGAACCAGAGATCAAATTGCCAATATCCGTTGGATCATAGAAAAAGCTAGAGAATTCCAGAAAAACATCTACTTCTGCTTCATTGACTATGTTAAAGCCTTTGACTGTGTGGATCGCAACAAACTGTGGAAAATTCTTAAAGAGATGGGAATACCAGACCACCTTACTTGCCTTCTGAGAAATCTGTATGCAGGTCAAGAAGCAACAGTTAGAACCAGACATGGAATCACAGACTGGTTCCAAATTGGGAAAGGAGTACGTCAAGGCTGCATATTGTCATCTTGCTTATTTAACTTACACGCAGAGTACATCATGAGAAATGCTGGGCTAAATGAAGCACAAGCTGGAATCAAGATTGTAGGGAGAAATATCAATAACCTCAGATATGCAGATGAGACACCACCCTTATGGCAGAAAGCAAAGAGGAACTAAAGAATCTCTTGATGAAAGTGAAAGAGGAGAGTGAAAAAGCTGGCTTAAAACTCAACATTTAAAAAACAAAGATTATGGTATCTGGTCCCATCATTTCATGGCATATAGATGGGGAAGCAGTGAAAACAGTGAGAGACTTTACTTTCTTGGGCTCCAAAATCACTGCAGACGGTGACTGCAGCCATGAAATTAAAAGACGCTTGCTCCTTGGAAGGAAAGCTATGACAAACCTAGACAGCATGTTAAAAAGCAGAGATATTACTTTGCCGACAATGGTCCATCTAGTCAAAGTTCTGTTTTTTCCAGTAGTCATGTATGGATGTGAGAGTTGGATCATAAGAATTGATGCTTTTGAACTGTGGTGTTAGAGAAGACTGTTGAGAGTCCCTTGAACTGCAAGGAGGTCCAACCAGTCCATCCTAAAGGAGATCAGTCCTGGGTGTTCATTGGAAGGACTGATGTTGAAGCTGAAACTCCAATACTTTGGCCACCTGATGTGAAGAGCCAGCTCATTAGAAAAGACCCTGATGCTGAGAAAGATTGAAGCAGGAGGAAAAGGGGATGATAGAGGATGAGATGGCTGGATGACATCACTGGCTCGATGGACATGTGTTTGAGCAAGCTCTGGGAGATGGTAAAAGACAGCGAAGTCTGGCGTGTTGCAGTCCATGGGGTCGCAAAGAGTCAGACATGACTGAGTGACTGAACAACAACTAAGTGAACCAAATGGGAAGAGTACACTCTAATATTCATGACTGTCATCAGAAGATAAAACCACAGACCAGTATCACTTATAAGTATATTGGGTTGGCCATAAGATCTTATGGAAAAACCTGAAAAAACTTTTTGGACAACCCATAGATGCAAATATCCTCAACAAAATACTAGTCAACCAAATACAGCAACATATAAAAAGAATTATACACTTTGGTCATCTGGGATTTATCCCAGGAATGAAAAGTTATTTAATGGCTGAAAATCAATGTGATCATCATAAGTGGCCTTGAAGATGTAACATTTTGTCATTTTACTAAGAAGCAAATTTGAACCACATGCAATGAGAGACTAGTATGTGAAGACCAATCATGAAGATATGCTTGGTATGTGCACCAAAAGGGGGCCTGCTGAGAAGGCAAACTGGCCCTTTTCTAGACCATTACCTTTGAAGTAACTCCTATAAAGTTGTGGAGGAAAAGGAGTCTCTGTGGAAAGTGGGCTCAAAAAGTCAGTCAGCAAACAAAACTATAGTAGTATTCATGAATTTGAGGATTCAAAAAGGACTTGGGACAAATCTCTAGCTGATATCAAGGATACACCATGTAGAATGTGATAAGTGTGAAAACTAAAATCAGATCACATCAAAGCTACCCAGCTGAACAGTCAAATTCTCAGAAATTCAGCAAAAAATTCTGCTAACTTTTAAACTCCAGTTTATTCTATCATTTTCCTAAGTTGTGATTTGTTCATGATTTCCTGTTTCCTTTTTCTTCAGAAACAAAAAAAAAGTTTACAACATTTTCACACTTTCCAAAACAGTGCAAACAATCGAAAGTCAAGCCTACCATAATAAAATGATTCAAAATGTACATGAAGAAAATATGAAATTGCTTTAATTTTAATATTAGCTTAACCACATTGTGGTTACATAATATTGAATATTTATGCTCTTTTAACATCATAAGCATAAACTAATGGCTCAGAAACAAAATGTGTGATTTGACTAAATTAGTGTTACTATGGAAACTTGATATTTTCGATTTCCTGACTCTCAAGGTTGATTTCAATACTGCAATATGCTGTATTTTCCATTTTGCTGCTAGAGTTCAGTATAATAGAAAGCATACTGCAGATAGGTTATTAAAGACTCTAAAACTATGAAATAAAACTATGAAAAACTATATTCTCCTTTTTAAAAGTTCATTCATATGTCATCTATGGTTCATTCCATAACCCAAGTCCTCATCTGGCTTGTCTTTATTTTTCCCAACAGTTTGTTGGCAGATTCACAAATTCAAAATAAATAGAATTTTTCCACTATCTAATTCTGAATTTGGCAGGGAAACTCAATGATGAATCTATTCCTACCTCAAAAAATGTTTTCTTTTATACATTTCACTCACCCATATTCACTCAAGTCTGTAGACCAGAGAAATAACAACCTTATTTTTTGAGGGGTATGGGTATTTCCATCATGTTTCTCAGGAATAAGTCAAATACAAATTCAGCTGTAATATCTGAAATTTCAAATAGGAATAATCAATTTCTCCACCACTTTCCATCTTGGATTCCTTCCAGGCCATCCGAGGAGAAATCCCATAGGTTTTCTATGAAGAGCATATTCTTTCACACCCTGAACTAGTAAAGGGTCCTCACAATAGCAGGTGATGCTGCAGAGTCAGTGCTTTACTTACCCTTCAAGTGAATTGATTCTTTTTTAAAAAACAAATGTTTTACAACCTACACAAACCTTTAACCAATTAATATGTCTAGGACTTACAATAGAAAAATAATTTAAACAGTGGATTCTCAGTTGTGTCCATCTCTTTGTGGCCCCATAGACTGTAACCTGCCAGGCTCCTCTGTCCATGAGATTTCCCAGGCAAGAATACTGGAGTGGTTTGCCATTTCCTACTACAAAGGATCTTCCTAACCCAGGGGTCGAACCTGCATCTCCTGCACTGGCAAGTAGATTCTTTACCACTTAGCCATCTGAGAAGCCCCAATTTAAACAATAATTTTTATCACTTCCTTCACCATGCACAGATAAGTGAAGGGTTATTGTTATCTAAAATGCTTTCTCTACTAATTTTTTTCTTGCTTTTTCAAGTTAAACTTAGTTCTAGTCATTCTCTACCTACCAAGTCAATCTCTACTACAAACCTTTTCAAAAAAGCCTTAAAAGCTCATTCATTCTATTTGGAATTAATGCCAGGGAAGTAACACAACATGAACCACCCTATTTGTCTCATGTAAGTACCTAGAAACAACTTATAATTTCTATTTGGAAAGAGACAAACCTGGGTTACACATGTACTTTTACTGTGGAATCTGTTAGTATTTCTTTTCAAGTATCACTTTCAGTTTATGTGAGGAAACTTGTCCCCAGGGCATTACTTTAAGGGAATTTGTGAATTTAAACTGCATAATATCTTCAAATTAATTTCACCAAAGCAATTTTAATCATGTCACTACCTTACTCAAAACCCCTCAATGATTTTCTTTCTCCATTGCCTACAGTCTAAAGTTCTAAAAGTTCCTCAACAATCTGGCAGCAGTTAGTAAGAGTGCCCTCACTTCCTACCCTCTCTACCCAGACTCTCTCTTCCAACCGGGACAAGAAAAACTTAAAAACTCCTATCCAATGGGATATGATATGTACTGTGGACCAGGGGAAACTATGTATTGTACTCTAACCACTCTTACTAATGGGGAGTTTTATTGAAATTATTCTGTTCTTTTCCCACAATTCCATATTGGTTGTTTTGTTTGGAAGTGGAGCTCATATATCATTAAACTGTAAAGAGCTGTGTCCACACCTGATGGAGAGGAAGGAAAAACATTTAGAGATCCTGGACTTGGAACTTGAATTAGACTTGGATTATCTTCCTTTAGAGAGAGTTTGTAAATGCATGTAACAGTGTATGGGCAGGAAAAAAGGATATGGACAGATGCTGAGCCAGAAACAGATTTGGAGGACTCTGTGAGTGCCTCCCCCAATTATCTGCTCCTTTTGAAGAAAAACCATGCTGTCTGAGTGGCAGCAAACCACATCTCCAGCTCCGCTGCTGCTGCTGCTGCTAAGTCGCTTCAGTCGTGTCTGACTCTGTGCGACCCCATAGATGGCAGCCCACCAGGCTCCCCCATCCATGGGATTCTCCAGGCAAGAATACTGGAGTGGGTTGCCATTTCCTTCTCCAGTGCAGCTCTAGGTGGACACTAATTTCTCTAGGCCAATCATTGTCATTTTATCTCCCTTGAAACAAACATTAGCTCAGTAACCCAGTATCAAGTCATTCAGTAGCTGTTATTCTACCAGCCACTGTGACTGGCTTAAGGAGGGTACAATCAGAACAAATCTGACAATTTTTGTTCATGGCTAAAATAAAAAAAGCAACTCATTTTTGAATATGAACAAGGAAATCACATAGGCCAGATATGGTAGCCAGACTCCAAAATGAACCCCAATGATTACAGCTTCCTGATATGCATATCTTAGTATAATCCCACTCTCACGATGTACCAGGGTTTGTCTGTATGGCCAATAGGGCAGAAGTGATGGTATGCCATGTCTGAGATTACATAATAACAGACTGGGTTCTCTCTCCTCTCCTCGATCTCTCTTTATTTGCTCTGGAGGAAGCTAACTGCCATGTCATGAGACACTGAAATAGAGGCCCATGTGACAAGGAATTGAAGCCTCTGGCCAGCAGCCACATGAACGTACTTGGAAGCAGGTTCTCCAGCCCCCAGTGAAGCCTAAAATGACTAACCCCCAGGTGACATCTTGATTACCTCCTTGTGAGAGATTCAGATAGAGCTATTCAGCAAAACTGTGTTTAGATTTCTGTCACACAGAAACAGTTTCTGTGTGACAATGTTGATTGCTTAATTTGCAGAAGTTTTGGGGAAATTCTGTTATGCAGCAATAGATAACTCATGCATGTGATAGCTCAGTTGGTAAAGAATCCTCCTGCACAATGAGATCATACTTATCAATAATTACCTTAAATGTAAATGGGTTGAATACCCCAAGCAAAAGACAAAGACTGACTGAATGGATACAAAAATAAGACCCCTATATATGCTGTCTACAAGAGACCCACCTCAAAACAAGGGACACAAACAGACTGAAAGTGAAGGGCTGAAAAAAGATATTTCATGCAAATGAAGACCAAAAGAAAGCAGGAGTAGCAATACTCATATCAGATAAAACAGACTTTGAAATAAAGGCCGTGAAAAGAGACAAAGAAGGACACTGCATAATGATCAAAGGATCAATTCAAGAAGAAGATATAGTAATTATAAATATATATGCACCCAACACAGGAGCACTGCAATATGTAAGGCAAATGCTGACAAGTATCAAAGGGGAAATTAACAGTAACACAATAATAGTGGGAGACTTTAATACCCCACTCACACCTACAGATAGATCAAACCAAATAGAAAATTAGCACGGAAACACAAACTTTAAATAATACAATGGACAAGTTAGACCTAATTGATATCTATAGGACATTTCACCCCCAAGCAATGAATTTCACCTTTTTCTCAAGTGCACATGGAACATTCTCCAGGATAGATCACATCCTGGCCCATAAACCTAGCCTTGATAAATTCAAAAAAAATTGAAATCATTTCAAGCATCTTTTCTGATCACAGTGTGGTAAGATTAGACGTCAACTACAGGAATAAAAATGATTAAAAATACAAACACGGAGGCTAAACAACATGCTTCTGAATAACCAAGTCACAGAAGAAATCAAAAAAGAAAATAGAATATGCATAGAAACAAATGAAAATGAAAACACAACAACCCAAAGCCTATGGAATTCAGTAAAAGTACTGTTAAAGGGAAGGTTCATAGCAAAACAAGCTTACCTCAAGAAACAAGATAAAAATCAAATAAATAATCTAACTTTACACCTAAAGCAACTAGAAAAAGAAGAAATGAAGAACCCCAGGGTTAGTAGAAGGAAAGAAATCATAAAAATTAAGGCAGAAATAAATGAAAAAGAAACAAAGGAGACCATAGCAAAAATCAACAAAACTAAAAGCTGGTTCTTTGAGAAGATAAATAAAATGGAAAAACCATTAGCCAGATTCATCAAGAAAAAAAGGGAGAAGAATCAAATCAACAAAATTAGAAATGAAAATGGAGAAATCACAACAGACAACAGAAATACAAAGGATCATAAGAGATTACTATCAGCAACTACATGCCAATGAAACAGACAACTTGGAGGAAATGGATGAATTCTTAGAAAAGTATAACCTTCCAAAACTGAACCAGGAAGAAGCAGAAAATCTTAACAGACCCATCACAAGCACAGAAATCAACTCTGTAATAAAAAATCTTCCAACAAACAAAGGCCCAGGACCAGATGGCTTCACAGGTGAATTCTACCAAAAATTTAGAGAAGAGCTAACACCTATCCTACTCAAACTCTTTCAGAAAGTTACAGAGGAAGGTAAACTGCCCAACTCATTCTATGACGCCACCATCACCCTAATACCAAAACCAGACAAAGAAACCATAAAAAAAGAAAACTACAGGCCAATATCACTGATGAATATAGATGCAAAAACTCTCAACAAAATTGTAGCAAGCACAATCCAAAAACATGTTCAAAAGATCATACATCATGACCAAGAGGGCTTTATCCCAGGAATGCAAGGATTCTTCAATATTCACAAATCGATCAGCATGATACACCACACTAACAAATTGAAAGATAAAAGCCATATTGTTATCTCAGTAGATGAAGAGAAAGCCTTTGACAAAATTCAACATCCATTTATGATAAAAACTCTCCAGAAAGCAGGCATAGAAGGAACATACCTCAACATAATAAAAAGCTATATATGATAAACCCACAACAAACATTATCCTCAATGGTGAAAAATTGAAAGCATTTCCCCTAAAGTCAGGAACAACAAAAGAGTGCTCACTCTCACCACTACTATTCAACATAGTTTTGGAAGTTTTGGCCACAGCAATCAGAGAAGAAAAAGAAATAAAAGGAATCCAGATTGAAAAGAAGTAAAACTCTCACTGTTTGCAGATGACATGATCCTCTACATAGAAAACCCTAAAGAAACTACCAGAAAATTACTAGCTAGTCAATGAATATAGTAAAGTTGCAGGATGTAAAATTAACACACAGAAATCCCTTGCATTCCTATACACTAACAATGAAAAAATAGAAAGAGAAATTAAGGAAACAATTCCATTCACCATTGTGACGAAAAGAATAAAATACCTAAGAATAAATCTACCTAAAGAAGCAAAAGACCTATATACAGAAAACTATAAAACACTGAGGAAAGAAATCAAAGATGACACAAATAGATGGATAAATATACCATGTTCACGGATCAGAAGAATTAATATAGTGAAAAAGAGTATACTACCCAAAGCAATCTATAGATTCAATGCAATCCCTATCAAGCTACCAATGGTAGTTTTCACAGAACTAGAACAAATAATTTCACAATTTATATGGAAATACAAAAAACCTCAAATAGCCAAAGCAATCTTGAGAAAGAAGAATAGAACTGGAGGAATCAATCAGTCTGACTTCAGACTATACTACAAAGCTACAGTCATCAAGACAGCATGGTCCTGGCACAAAGACAGAAATATAGATCAATGGAACAAAACAGAAAGTTCAGAAATAAGTCCATGCACCTATGGACACCTTATCTTTGACAAAGGAGGCAAGAATATACAATGGAGAAAAGACTATCTCTTTAACAAGTGGTGCTGGGAAAACAGGCCAACTACCTGTAAAAGAATGAAACTAGAACACTTTCTAACACCATACACAAAAATAAACTCAAAATGGATTAAAGATCTAAATGCAAGACCAGAAAATAAAATTCCTAGAGGAAAACATAGGCAAAACACTCTCTGAAATAAATCACAGAAGGATACTCTATGACCCACTTCCCAGAGTAATGGAAATAAAAGCAAAAGTAAACAAATGGGACCTAATTAAACTTAAAAGCTTTTGCACAACAAAGGAAACTATAAGCAAGGTGAAAAGACAGGCTTCAAAATGGGAGAAAATAATAATAAACAAAGCAACTATGAAAGAATTAATCTCAAAAATATACAAGCAGATCCTACAGCTCAATACCAGAAAAATAAATGACGCAATCAAAAAATGGGCCAAAGAACTAAACAGACATTTCCCCAAAGATGACATACAGATGGCTAACAAACACATATGAAAAGATGCTCAACATCAGCCATTATCAGAGAAATGCAAATCAAAACTACAATGAGGTACCATCTCACGCCGGTCAGAATGACTGCTATCTAAAAGTTTACAAACAATAAATGCTGGAGAGGGTGCAGAGAAAATGGAACCCTCTTACACTGTTGGAGGGAATGCAAACTTGTACAGCCACTATGGAGAACAGTGTAGAGATTCCTTAAAAAATGGGAAATAGAACTGCCATACGACCTAGCAATCCCACTTGTGGGCATACACACTGAGGAAACCAGAATTGAATGAGATATGTGTACCCCAATGTTCACTGCAGCACTGTTTACAATAGCCAGGACATGGAAACAACCTAGATGTTCACCGGCAGACAAATGGATGAGAAAGCTGTGGTACATATACACAATGGAAAGTACTTAGCTGTTAAAAAAAATGCATTTGAATCAGTTCTAATGAGGTGGATGAAACTGGAGCCTATTATCTAGAGTGAAGTAAGTCAGAAAGAAAAACACCAATACAGTATATTAACACATGTATATGGAATTTAGAAAGATGGTAACGATGACCCTATATGTGAGACAGCAAAAGAGACAGATATAAAGAACAGACTTTTGGACTCTGTGGGAGAAGGCAAGGGTGGGATGATTTGAGAGAATAGCATTGAAATGTGTATATCACCATATGTGAAATAGATGACCAGTTCAAGATCGATGCATGAAACAGGGCACTTAAAGCTGGTGCACTGGGACAACCCTGAGGGATGGGATGGGGAGGGAGGTGGGAGGGGGGTTCAGGATGGGTGACACATGTACACCCATGGCTGATTCATGTCAACATATGGCAAAAACCACTACAATATTGTAAAGTAATTTACAATTAAATTAATTAATTAAAATAAACAAATTATTTTTTAAAAAAAGAATCCACCTGCAATGCAGGAGACCCCAGTTTGATTCCTGGGTCAGGAAGATCTGCTGGAGAAAGCATAGGTTACTCATGCCAGTAGTCTTGGACTTCCCTTGTGGCTCAGCTGGTAAAGAACCCACCTGCAATGCGGAAGACCTGGGTTCAATCCCTGGGTTGGGAAGATCCCCTGGAGAAAGGAAAGTGGGTAACTCCAGTATTCTGGCCTGCAGAATTCCATGGACTGTACAGTCCATGGGATCACGAAGAGTCAGACACGACTGAGTAGACTTTCACTTCACTTCACTGGGGTAATTTTCTTATGCAGCAATAGATAACTCATACAGCTGAGGAATCATTCTAGAAACTAAGAACACTAAGCAAAAGGTAAAAGGGCTATGAGGATCATAAAGAATAGAGCTACAGCCCTAATTAATGCACACCTAAAGGCCACCTTACCTCTAATTGTCTTCAATTACTTAAGCCGACAAATAAATGCCTTTTATTTTTTAAACAAGTTTGATTTACATTTTCCAGTACTCGTAAAGAAAAGTAGGCTGATGCAGAATTTGTTTGGGAGGCACTCATTGCCTCTAAATATGACTTCCAAACTACCCTGATCTCTTCCCATTTGCTCATGAAGAATCCCTTTAGTCTCTGCCCACTTTTGTTGTTGTTTAGTTGCCAAGTCGTATCTGACTCTTGCAACCCTACGGACTGTAGCCCACCAGGCTCCTCTGTCCATGGGATTTCCCAGGCAAGAATACTGAAGTGGGTTGCCATTTCCTCCTCCAGTGGACCTTCCAGACCCAGGGACTGAACTCCTATTTCCTGCATTGGCAGGCAGACTCTTTACCACTGAGCCATCCATTCTTCATCCATTCTTCATGGTTCAAGCCTTCACTTTTTCTGATCTAATGACCACTGCAAGAGGGTATCTGTGCGTGCGTGCTCAGTCATGTACAACTCTTTGGGACCCCATGGACTGTAGCCCACCAGGCTCCTCTGTCCGTGGAAATCTCCAGGCAAGAATACTGGAGTGGGTTGCCATTTCCTCCTCCAGGAGATCTTCCCAACCCAGGGACTGAACCTGTGTCTCCTGGTTTCCTTGCATTGTCAGGATCATTCTTTACCATTTGAGCAACCTGGGAAGCCCAAGAGGATATCTAGGTAATCTAAATTCATACAGTACTTTAACTGTCATTTCCATTCATTTGGCACCTGTTGTACACTATTGTGTACAATAGTATTGTATCCTATCTTTGATAAGTATATAGTATATATTTATCTATATTGTAACCTTCTTGAAAGTAGGGACCATTTTTGTATATTTCTAATCTCTACAGTATTGTCATGGAAGGCAAACATTAACTAATGACTGTTTAGTTAGGTCTATGTGTCAGGAATTCTTAATGCAAAAGTGTTCTACCTGGCTTGGAATCATACATTTTCATTCTGGCAGGTCAAATGCCAAAATATCTGCTGTGGCAAAAAGAAAAATTAAAAGAGGAAGAGGGCTGCCTTTTTGGCTGAGCCACATTTTCTCAATTTCATCCCTTGGATGTGCAATAATGATGGATTTTAAAGATACTTCTCAATTCCTGATAACATCATCCCATAAAACTTTCCGCATATTTGAAAAGGATGCAGAGCCGTCCAAGTAAGCTATGGCTATTACATATATTTTTGAAGCATATTTAATATCCATTCTAAACAGCCTGAATTTTTTCCAATTATTACTTTAATGCTGTCTGCTGAATCTTCTTTTCTTATCCTTTAACAACATTCTGGGCAGCTCCTACAGCTTTGAAATGATGATGTTATTAAGAAGTTCAATCTTAAAGCTTCCTTTTAGCTTGTCCCTTCCTGCAGCTCAGACATCTGTGGCCAGAGCCTGAGAAATGGAGAAAAGGCTTGGTCTCCTCCTTCACTTCTCCTCTCTTACCTCCGGAGTAGTGAGCTTGGGGGTTGGAGCTTATCACGGAAGCAGAGATGGGGAGGAACAAGCATCTGTTTCAGTACAGCCTGTAGCCTTCTCTAGGCTGATGCTGCTTATTGGCATCTGTGTGACAGACATCCTAGCACTGGTTCCGCCATGTGAGGAATCTTTAGGGATTTTTGGGAGGGGTCTCCCCAGGGCACAGTCTTCACCTTGCTCTTCTAATATCCCCTCAGTTGCTACCTCTGGCATTACCCCCACAGCCTCTTATGTAGGGTACAGGCAAGTCAGCTCAAGTCTGGCTACTTTCCCTAGGGGCTTCTTGACCCCTACGAAACACACATCAGTGCATGCTGTAAGGTGGGGACAGCTGTTCCATTGCTTCACTTACCTCTGCCCACTAATTTCACTTCGATTCTCTGTTCTGTTTCTTGCACAGGCAATGTGCAAGGAGTCAGATAATCTGGTTTGATGACTAAGAAATAAGGTATTATTTTCCTCTTTTAGTGCCCTTCTCTGTAGGTGGTCCTCAGAGGACCCCCTAGGGTTTCAAAGGAGGAGCTATAGTACTTTCCACCAGGCTGAAGACTTACAACTCTAACAGCATGTCCATCTCCCCTTGCCTAGTCTAAAGTTTAAGTGGGCTGGGCATGAGGAGGGGTTCAGTCTCAGAGGATGATGGGGAGTGGGGCATGCAGCGAGATGCAGAGTTAGTTTGTCTGACTCATTAAATCCTAAAGGTGATACTGGTCTTCAATATTCAGAATGTAGGGTACTTGATACCTCTTTTCCTGAGCTCTGGCTCCTAATTGCCAATTGCCTACTGAACACTTTGATACCTGTGGCAGAGAAAGGAAACCTGGTCTATTGGGGAGAACTGGATTCTTGCCTTTGCTTGTCAGCATTTGTTGTTGTTGTTTAGTCACTAAGTTGTGTCTGACTCTTTGTGACCCCATGGACTGTAGCCTGCCAGGTTTCTTTGGCCATGGGACTTCCCAGGCAAGAATACTGGAATGGTTGCCATTTCATTATCTAGGGGATATTCCTGACCCAGTGGCTGAACCCATGTCTTCTGCTTGGCAGGTGGCTTCTTTACCACTGAGTCACCAGGGAAGCCCAAAGTGAGCATCAGCTAGCATAATACTACGATGGGAGTATCAATCCTCCATATTTTCTCATCTGTAAAATGAGAATATTATTTACTTGATTAATAAGCTTCATTCATATACAGTCTAAAAACATAGAAGCACTTTAATTTTATTCAGTATTTAGGTTGCATCTATAGAACATTCAATTAAAAAAATAGGTTAGTGTACCAGTTTCTTAGCACTGATTTATAATCCCAATTTGTTGCCATTATGTATGAGATTACAGGACAATTGTGAGAATTAAATTTATCACACCTGAGGAGGGCCTGGCATAGACTAATTGCTCAATTAATATCATTCATTATTATTACTACTTTTTCTGGCCTTACACAAGTCATTTAAGCTCTCTGAGTCTCCATTTCCTCGTGTTTAATTAAGTATAATAATAAAATTCTAAAGAAAGAGTCTAAGATTCATGCTCAAATATTCTATGAAATTGTATTATCTGGTGGCAATTATAAATTTCTTTGTAAATGTTAGATGTTATCTATAAAACAAGGACATTGAATCTTTAAACTATTTTCCTCTTCTAAAGCTACCCTCCCAGCAAAGCCAGCAGTGCATCAGTCTCACAAAGTATTTCCTCTTCTAAAATGCCATGAATTTACCATTATGAAGAAAGAAAAGAAATTTTCACTTTTCAACAGAGTATACTGGAAACATTAATAAAATCAGCAAACACTGCCTCATTCTATCTGTGAACTCATAATTTTCAGTGTGTAAAAGACTGCTCTTCCCTTTCATTACACTCAATTCTCATCTGTTCTCCAGAATGCTTTCCTTCTCAAGTACCTTCACATAACACAACACAGAAAGGAAATGACTTAAGATGCAATAGAAAACTTCCAGAGAATCAGCCAATAAAATTTAGTCATAGGAGTTACTTATTCCAATTCCTTACAGCTAAGATAAAGGACGCTAAAGTCTTTTTGACTGTGTGGATCACAACAAACTGTGGAAAATTCTTCAAGAGATGGGAATACCAGACCACCTTACCTGCCTCCTGAGAAATCTGTATGCATGTCAAGAAGCAACAGTTAGAACTGGACATGGAACAACGGACTGGTTCCAAACTGGGAAAAAAGTACGTCAAGGCTGCATATTGTCACCTTGCTTATTTAACTTATATACAGAGTACATCATGAGAAATGCTGGGCTGGATGAAGCACAAGCTGGAATCAAGGTTGTAAGGAGAAATATCTATAACCTCAGATATGCAGATGAGACACTACCCTTATGGCAGAAAGCAAAGAGGAACTAAAGAGCCTCTTGATGAAAGTGAAAGAGGAGAGTGATAAAGCTGGCTTAAAATACAACATTCAAAACATGAAGATCATGGCATCTAGTCCCATCACTTCATGGCAAGTAGATGGAGAAACAATGGAAACAGTGAGAGAATTCATTTTCTTGGGCTCCAAAATCACTGCAGATGGTGACTGCAGCCATGAAATAAAAAGACGCTTGCTCCTTGGAAGAAAATCTATGACAAACCTAGATAGCATATTTAAAAGTAGAGACATTACTTTTCCAACAAAGGTCCATCTAGTCAAAGTTAGTAGTCAGGTATGGATGTAAGAGTCAGACCATAAAGAAGGCTGAGTGCTAAAGAATTGATGCTTTTGAACTATGGTGTTAGAGAAAACTCTTGAGAGTCCCTTAGATTGCAAGATCAAACCAGTCAATCCTAAAGGAAATCAGTCCTGAATATTTATTGGAAGGACTGATGCTGAAGCTGAACTCCAATACTTTGGCCACCTGATGCAAAGAACTGACTCATTGGAAACAACCCTGATGCTGGAAAAGATTGAAGGCAGGAGGAGAAGAGGACAACAGAGGATGAGATGGTTGGATGGCATCACCAACTCAATGGACACTGAATTTGAGCAAGCTCCAGGGACTGGTGATTGACAGAGAAGCCTGGCGTGCATGGGGTAACAAAAAGTCGGACACGACTGAGCGACTGAACAGAACTGAAGATAATGGTGGAATGTTTTCTTCTATACTGCCTTCAAATATGAATGCTAATCATACCACAGGAATATTCATTCCATTTTGAAAATTCCAAGCCTTCCCATATTCCTTGCTTGCTGAATAATTTCATAAGCATATTCAAAAACTACTGCTGTGTTTTTTTTCAAATAATCTATTTAATTTACATTCATTGGGCAGTCTGCCAAAAATATCTGGACCACATTAGTCAACTAAAATTTGAAAGAAACAGAAATCTAAGCTTATGTTGTCACAATATACCTAAGTATTTATTACAATCTTTAAATACAAAATTGAACCTAATTCTACTGTAATTGCCCTTAAGAAATAAAGGGCAGTTATAGTAGTTAGTGTTTTTGGCTATAATTTGGCTACAATTATTCTAATCATTAAGTTTTGAAACAGGAGATTCTCTTAGGGACAAATTCAATCTCAAGTTTGAATATTGGAGACTTGCTGCAAATCTGCAAGTGGCTCTATTTATCAAACAAGAAAAATGTCTTTTGAAAAGTCAGTCACATATTAATATGGTCCTTTACACTTTAAGACATGTTTGTCATATACATTGCTTTATTTGGTGCATGAGATTCCCTGGAAGAGGAGCACAGGAGATAAGGAAAATGAGGCTCAGTGGTGGTTAGCGACTTGCTCAGGATGACAGGACTGGCAGAGCAGAAAGGAAAACTCAAGTCTCTTGATTTCCAGCCCAGGATCCTCCCACCATAACAGACTGCTGCAGAAATCTATAAAGTTCCCTGAAATGCTGACAACATCTCATCTATCACCCTGCCATCAACCAGTTAAAATCATGCCAGATAAAAATCAGTTATTCAAAATCATGTTCAGTATGGAAGAATGCTTACAATATATTTCAATTACACATTCATTCATTCATTCAATTTATTTGTTGAGAACATACTATGTCCGGCATTGTGCTGGCATTTGGGATGTAGTCATGAGTAAACCAGAAATGGTTCCTACTACCCTGGAGCTTACAGTTAAGTCATGGAGATAGATACTACTCACAAAATCACACAAGTAAATCTATCAGTACAAATCAGGAATAACACTGTCCAGAATGACTACAACACACTTTGAAAGTGTCTAACAGAGAGACCTAATCTCATCTGAAACACCAGGAATGGCTAGGATAGGGGCAAGGGGTGGGGAAATAAGGAGCATCCCAGGTCATGGAAGGACATGCCAGGCCAAGAGAATCACATTTATAGAAGCCCTAAGGCAGGAAGGAAAATGGAACACACTTTATGATAGTAATTTTGTGTAAGCAAAGGTGGGGGAATCTAGCAGGAAATACACCAAAATATTAATGATGTTTTCTTTTAGAGAATAATTAGTGATGTTATTTTTCTCATTTATGCTTTACTGAATGTTCCAAATTTTCTACGATGAAAAAAAAAAGCTTTTTGATCTGCAGGGAAAGTCAGCCTAAAGAAGTGGGAAAGAACTGACTAGAAAATTGGGCCCAAAAGGAAGAGGGGAAACAGAACTCTCCCAGTCACTCCTGGCCAGAAATCCAAAAGCTGAACTGGGAAGCTGGAAGTTAGCAGTATAAAAACAGAATTAATTTTGATGAGTTAAAAGATCCTGGAGTACTTAAATGTATAAAGCTGTGAATGAAAAGGAACTAATATATTTTGAGCCCTATTATGTGTCAAGCACTATTCTACACTATAGAATTTCCTGGAACAGTAGTATACAGATAATGTGCTTTATTTCCACAGTTTACCCTCTGACTGCATTCCTTTCTCTACACTAGTTCTACCAGATGGGTATTATATCCCCATTTTTAAAAAGAAAATGAGATTTAAAGAGAGGTCAAGTAAGTTACTCAAAATAAGACATCTATTAGATGGAAGAGCTGGGATTAAAAGAATGGGTCTGTCTGATTCCAAAGAAGATCCTAGGACTCCTGTTGATACTGACCAGAGTTCTTGGCCTTCCCCAAGCAATAGAAATTGGAAAGAAGCCAGTCAAGAAATTCAGGCAAGCCTTTATTGGGGCTCCTGCTGCAGCATGAGGGAATGAAAACAAGTAACAGTTTCCCTTGCTGACTCCCTTGGTTGGGTAGGGGCAAGCTGGTTCCTATATGGAGTGAGGGTAAGTAGTATGTCCATGAGTCAGGCCGGAGGGGTGGCTTAGGTTGTTTGCCCAACTCTTTGGTGGTGGGGCATGCACAGTAACCTACTTTTTCTTCCAACACCCAGCTTTTTGCTCCCAGATCTTCAAAAGTGATAGCTGAGTTTTTCTGGTCTTTTTGTATCTTGTTGTCTAGAACTTGCCCCAACTGTGCATGCACACAGTTGCTTTTAGTCTCTTACAATTTCTCTGTATTTTGTTGTTCAGGGAGCCACTTGTCTCAGTGCAAGCACTGCAGCAAAGGGTCCCAGGTCCCAGCCTATGTCACCGTCACCAATGTAAATGTGATAAATATTGCTTATATTAAGATTTTCCTAGGGTGGGATGTTTCAAGAGAACAGCATCGAAACATGTATATTATCTAGGGTGAAACAGATCACCAGTCCAGGCTGGATGCATGAGACAAATGTTCGGGCCTGGTGCACTGGGAAGACCCAGAGGGATCGGGTGGAGAGGGAGGTGGGAGGGGGATCGGGATGGGGAATACATGTAAATCCATGGCTAATTCATGTCAATGTATGACAAAAACCACTACAATATTGTAAAGTAATTAGCCTCCAACTAATAAAAATAAATTTTTTTAAAAAAAAGAAAGGAAAAAAAAAGATTTTCCTGTAAAAATTGGGGATATAGGGACTCTGTTGCTTTTTGGCAGACCAAAGATGATAGGATTGTATTGTCAGGATGGTAAGTGACTTCTGCCAAATGCAGTATTTTTAAACTCTTAAATATTAGTAGGGACTGTTCTAAATGAATTAGAAATCTTATCTAATTTAATCCTCATAACAATCCTATAAGTACTGTTATTATCTGCAGTTTGCAGATAAGGAAACTGAGTTACAGAGAGGTAAAATAACATGCCCAATATCATACAGAGCTGTTATTTGAAGCAGGCAAAATGGATCCAGAATCTGTAGACCTAACCACCAAGCTTTATATTATTTCAAACTTTCAACTGACTCTCTTCGTCCCCTTTATACATGAGAGATCTACTTCCAAACTTTCCTTCCATGGCACCCCCGCTTAGATCAGTGAAAACAAGTTCCCTTAGAAGCTTGAAGATGTTAGAAAACCACTCGATACTGACTACCATTTGCCTAAGAGTCTGAGACCTAGCCTGGAACGAAGTCTGCTTCTGATTCTCAGGGTAGGGCTACACAATAATACTGAAGCTCTGATTGCCCAAATGCAGCGCACACCTTGTGAAAACAGTGTCTAGCCTAGTGGTTCTCAAATGGTAGTATACATCAGAATCACCTAGAAAACTTGTTAAAACATATACTCCTGGGGCCCACCCCAAAAGTTCTGATTCAGTAGATCCTGCAGGAGGGGGGTGAAGCGTGGAGAACCATTGGCATTGCCTAATGGAAGGCATGACATTCTAGGAAGCAGGACTCATAGGAATGTCAGCAGGGTTCTGGCACCAGAACCCTTGAAACAGAGTTCCTTTCAACCTGCTCTAACTCTGCCCTCACAATCTGGTTTCACAGAAGGTGGCTAAGATGGAGAAGGAAATCTGCTCTCAAATAAGCAATGAACCAGCGCTGGAAGTGTTTGTTGAAAAACAAAAGCAATGGATTTTAGGTAGTGGGAACTTGATTTTTTTTTCTTTTTATTCTTTTCAGGGGTGGTGGTGATAGTAATAGGTTCTGATTAATGTGTCATCTGGGTAATTATTTTAATCTGACAGGAAAAACAAGATATAGTCCAGTTGCAAAACACTGGAGTTACATTTATCCCAAAATCTCAAACTAAGTTCACCTACAAGTACAAAACAATAAAAATTCCATTTTACATTTTGAGTTACAAAGGTCTGGAAACCGAAAGCGATAATTTAAGTAACACCTGAGCGCCCTCTGGTGGGAACCGAATTCTCCACTGCCCAAGTGAAAGTGTTCCCTGTGCTAAGCAACCATTAGAGAAACTTTCATTTCTATTCCAACGCTTTGAAATTGGTGAATGTTTTATGAGAACAAATATAAAGGAAAAGATTACTGGGGAAGAGAGATTTTGGAGTGCACTGTTATGAAAATATCTAAATTTTAGATCAAACATATGGATCTAAATCAAACCTGTTCCTTTTCAAATTTTTACCCACTAGTCTTAGCTTCACTGATGATTCTTGCCTGAATCAATTACTATGATGATGACAGACAAATATTTTTATTAATATTATATATTCCAAAGCACTTGAACAATAGTTAATTTACAAACCTAGGATCCTAGTAAACTCTTGAAATTATCTCAAGTTATAAATATTCTGCTGGTCTCACTTGAAAATACCCATGTCTTTTGTTTAAGTCACCATTTACTCGACATTTTGTAAAGCCCTCTTTTGTGTTTTGCAAAGTATACTGACTGGCTGTATATATCTCTTTGAATCCACAGCACACACCTACAGGTTCGGAATCAGGACTAAGGGATTCAGCTCAGAACATCTTTAAATTAGTAATTAAGTCTAAGAGGTAATCTCTTGCACTTGCTCAGTTGCTAGTAACCACCAGTTGGAATATTATTACATGAGACTGATATCTTCTTACCAACCTTCAATCCATCTAGAAGAGCTGATGAAAATTTTGAATGGACTATATTTTAACATAGTAACTGACATATTTAGCAGTATTTCCTTCCTTTTAGGATTTTAATAATAACACTTAGCACTTAATGACTGCTGTAGCTATTCACTGCAACCTTATGTGATGAGCACTCTTGCTGTTGCCATTACAGATCAGGAACTCAGATTTACAGTGGTTGGAGCACTCTCCCAAGTACAGCTCATTAAGAGCAGAATAGAGATTTAAACCCAAGAAGCCTTAACTATACTCTTAACAGTATGGCACACTATCTCCCTTTTTATTGTTTCTTTTTATCTCTTTGCTTTTAAGAAAGAAAAAGACAAGTGAGGACATAGGTAGTCTTCTATTTGAAGGTGCCCCTGGTACTTCTAGCACATATTACCTCTATAAACCTGTTTCTCTATTATATTCCTTTCTTTCTATAAAAGTTCAGAAGCATTGATGCCTTTGAACTGTGGTGTTGGAGAAGACACGAGAGCACCTTGGACTGCAAGGAGATCCAACCGGTCCATCCTAAAGGAGATCAGTCCTGGGTGTTCACTGGAAGGAGTGATGTTGAAGCTGAAACTCCAATACTTTGGCCACCTGATGCCAAGAGCTGACTCACTGGAAAAGACCCTGATACTTGGAAAGATTGAGGGCAGGAGGAGAAGGGGACGACACAGAATGAGATGGCTGGATGGCATCACCGACTCGAGGGACATGGGCTTGGGTAGACTCCGGGAGTTGGTGATGGACAGGGAGGCCTGGCGTGCTGCAGTGGGACTACCATACAATTGCGCTAGCAAGGTTATGTTCAAAATCCTTCAAGCTAGGCTTCAGCAGTACATGAACTGAGAACTTCCAGACGTACAAGCTGGATTTAGAAAAGGCAGAGGAACCAGAGATCAAATCATCAATATTTGTTGGATCATGGAGAAAACAAAGGAATTAAAGAAAAACATCTACTTCTGTTTCATTGACCATGCTAAAACCTTTAAGTGGATCACAACAAACCACGGAAAATTCTTAAAGAGATGGGAATACCAGACAACCTTACTTGTCTCCTGAGAAATCTGTATGCAAGTCAAGAAGCAACAGTTAGAACTGGACATGGAACAACAGACTGGCTCCAAATTTGGAAATGAGAACAACAAAGCTGTATATTGTCACCCTGTTTATTTAACTTCTATGCAGAGTACATCATGAGAAATGCTGGACTGGGTGAATCACATGCTGCATTCAAGAGTGCCAGGAGAAATATCAACAACCTCAGGTATGGAGATGATACCACTCTAGTGGCAGAAAGTGAAGAACTAAAGAGCCTCTGATAAGGGTAAAGGAGGGGAGTGAAAAGGCTAGCTTAAAACTCAACATTCAAAAAAACTAAGATCATGGCACCTAGTACCAACATTCAAAAAACTTCATGGCAAACAGAAGAGGAAAAAGTGGAAGCAGTGACAGATTTGAATTTATTGGGCTTTAAAATCACTACAAACAGTGACTGCAGCCATAAAATAACAGATGCTTGCTCCTTGGAAGGAAAGCTATGACCAACCTAGGCAGCATATAAAAAAGCAGAGATCACTTTGCCAACAAAGCTGCATATAGTCATAGCTATGGTTTTTCCAATAGTCATGTACAGATATGAAAGTTGGACCATGAAGAAGAATTAGTGCTTTTAAATTGTGGTTCTGGAGAAGACTCTTGAGAGTCTCTTGGACTGCAAGGAGATCAAATCAGTCAATCCTAAATGAAATCAACTCTGAAAATTCATTGGAAGGACTGATGCTGAAGCTGAACTCCAATACTTTGGCCATCTTATGTGAAGAACTAACTCACTGGAAAAGACTCTGATGCTGGGAATGACTGAAGGCAAAAAGAGAAGGGAATGACAGAGGATGAGATGGTTAGATAGCATCACCAGCTTAACGGATATGAATCTGAGCAAACTCTGAGGGAAAGTAAAGAACAGGGAAGCCTGGTGTGCAGCAGTTCATGGGGTCACAAGGAATCAGACATGACTTGGCAACTGAACAACAATTAGCTGTGCCAGCAGTAGCCTCTGGCATCCCCAGCCACACTTCTGCACCTGATGAAGTCATATCTGTTATTCTGGTTCAGTTTGAAATTCATCTTTCCCAGAAAGTTTCTCTGGAATTCTTCAGTAGTCTGTGCACATGGATTCTAGTGTAGCATGTTGCCATATTTTTTTTTAATCATCTGGTTATGTGTTTGCCTCTCCCATTAACAGACTTGAAGGTGAAGACCACGATTTACTCATCTTTGTAGCTCCAACCCAGTGTTTCATACATTCAATAAACACTGGTTAAACTGAAATGTTATATTCATGCCATCTTGCTGTCAGGATTGTGGTTTGCTAGAGAGGAGGAATTCTGGCTTCTAGTACATATCTTTCCATTCTCTATACTCATCCTACACAAAGCTGACTATCAGAATCTGAGGAGTTTTAAGTACAGTTTCCGAGAAATAGGTATATTACAAAGGTGACCTTTCATAGTACCAGGCGGTGAGGGGAAGGATAGCAATTATTTCTCCAGGAGTGCTACTTTTTATCATATCCAGAAAATATTCTGTGATCAATAGTTTAATCATTTGATTGTGACAGGGAGATAATGCTGAGTAAGTAGAGAAAATATGTATAAAGCATAGGACACAGAGCCACCTTGCTAGGAAGACTAACCTCTCTGTTGGCATGTCCAATATTTATTTACCTGGGCATAACATTTGCTATTATATTTACTTTTGGTGTTTGTGAGTTATGCTACAAGAAAAATTGCCAGGTCAAGGCTTAAGATTAAAGTGGTATGAGGCTCTGGAGTGAGTGGAATGTAAAGAAAATGAAGCAGATTGCTTTGTTTTGTCTATTTTAATATAATTTATTATTTTTAGTGTTTAATAACTCAGTACATTTATATTCAAAATTCCTGTATTATTGAAATCCCTGCAGCAAAAAATAACTTGGTTATTGCCAATCTAAAACTCTCTAACCCCTGATTTCCTTTTTCTACTGAAACAATTGTTTTGATAACATACTTACATAGTGAGAAGTATCTCAGGAATGATACTATTCAGTTATAGCAGAAAGAATTATATTAAAAATGGCATTGGGACAACTGGCTGATCAAATGGAGCTTACAGACTAAAGAAGAAAAAATATCATTAAACATCAACATGACAAAACCAGAACTCATATTTTTCCCCAAATCTGGCCTTCTTCCCACTTCTCTAGGAGAGACATGTGTTCTCATACCGCTCTAAGACAGGCATACCTGACACATTTGACTCTCTTCATGCCCTCTCCCCAACATCCAATGTATCACCTAGTTTTATAGATGCTACCTCCTAAGTATCTTGTGAATCTGTCTACTTTTCTCCAGTGAACTTCCAACATCCCAATTTAGACCTCTATCATCTCATATCTGGACTTCTGAAATAGCTTTGTCATGGGAATCCCTCCATGCTTCTTTATACTTTTCCAATTCATTCTTACAAACCACAACCAGTTTTTCTAAAAAACAAATCTAATAAGTTCATTCTCCTGTTTATAACTTTTCAATGGCTCCCCACTTACAGAAGACTAAAGGGCACACCCATTAAGATAACTGAAAGAATGCTGCATTTTCTGGCCCCTACTCTAGCCTCATCTCTTGCCACTTTCTCCCTCAGACATCCTTATCCAGACACAATGAATTTATTTCATTCCTCTCTCATTTCTGGCTTCCAAATGTATGTTGCATTTGTATTAACCACTTTTTCTATCTCTTGACCACTTTTCTACCTATCTAGAAGCTTATTTGATACCTCCTCCTCCATAACCAGTTTATGTTGGATTCTAATCTCTCTGTACTATGCCCATCATTGATGCTACCTTACTAAATTGTGCTTATCTATTTAATTGTCTATTTTTCCCATCAGACTATAAACTGACTGAAGGTAGAGATTTTGCCTATAACGTTCACTCCCAAATCTCTGGGCTTAACACAATACTCAGTACATGGTAGTACAATTCAGTAGTTAATTGGTCAAATGGATGGATGGAAAAGTAAATGAACTAATGAATAGGCTATATGATAAGTGTGATATATTTATCATAAAATTATCATAGGTATTAAGACCACCTTAAGGTTCCATGATTCACTAGAAGGACTCAAAAGACACAACGTGTGTTATACTCACAGAATATACTCACAGAATGTGTGTTATGATTTGTTACAGAAAAATAAAGATTAAAATCAGCAAGGAAAAGGTGCATCAAACAGTCCAGGAGAAACTAAATACAAGCTTCCAAGTATGCTCTCTCAGAGGAGTCTCACTGACAGCACTTAATTCTTCCAACAAAGATGTGTGAGAACACATGCAAAGTGTTGCCAACCAGGGAAACCCACCTGAGCTTTGATTCCAGAATTTTTATTGGGGCAGTCAGTCACAAAGGCATAAAGTGCCTGCATGACTGAGTCTAGTTACTCAGTATCCTGTTCCCAACCTAAAGATAAAACTGATACAGGATAACCCAAAGCCCAATGAATGAAAAAACAGGCATTCACCACAAATCACACTGTGAGTATAAACCATTGTTTTCCCCAGATAGGCAAAAATAAAGTATGTCTATGAAAACTTTCATAAGCCAAATGGTATAAAGTGAAGAAGCAATCACCTTAGGAAACACCTTGCTAACAGATGTACAAAATAAATCAAAATAAAGCCAGTTCAAAACTATGGCAGCTGGATGCTGAGACGCTAAGTGTAGTTCTCTGGGAAAGCTTTGTGGTGCCACTCCTGCTGCTGGGAGTGCCCCTACCTCTATAACTGCTCACTATAGAACAAACACTGAACACTATTTTCTCTTTTTTCATAAAAGTGAAAATCCTCTTCAGATTTCTTTTGGTTAGCAAACACAAGAACTAACACAGGTCTTTTGTGAAAGTGAAGTGGTGTAAAGAGAACTTTGAAAAGTCCTGAGAAAACTGTATCTGGCACAGTACAAAGTCTCAGTTAGATAAAGATACTCTTGTCAATAAGGATTATTTCAAGGGCTCAGAGGTTATATGCCAGGAGGTCGTTCATCAAGGGCCCGTCCTCAAGACCTTTACAATGTGCAGGGTTTGGGCAACCCAGGCCTGCTGAATTAATCCCTCTCAGTTTACAGAAACTCAGTAGACTGAAGTGGGCTAAGGAGGACCTCTTAATACATACAACATTTGAGCTGCATATTAAAAGAGAAGAATCAGCCAGAAATACAGATGAAAGAGCAATCGTAGAAGTATGAGCAAAATCATCAAGGCATATGTGAGTACGGCTCTTTAAGGGAATGAAGTAGCTCTCATGGATGATGTCACCTCTACTCACAGATCCTCAAGCTTCCATGATGTTTCTATTGCCACTCTTTTCCCACCTGTATTTATCTACTCATTAGAGATCTTTTCACAAGCTGGAAAAATGATTACTATATCATATTGTATTCTTTCTAATCTATGCTTTATGGTATGCAGAAATTTTTGCCCAAAGTCTCACAGATAATTTATTTCAAAGTATTGTCTGCATCCATTTTCAAACTCATAAACTAAGTATCTATCATCTTCTCTCTTTTGTATAACCTTTCCCAGAGACAGTGAGAATATTATACCCAAGTTACTTCCTGAGTGAGGGAAAATGGTAAGACAGCAGAAAATACTAGAAAAGATGAATAAGTATCTGAAAATATATTTTCCCTATACTTGTATGTCTCCTTGCAAATGTCTCACGAGGGACAATCTTCTGTATCATTTGAATTCCCTGTAGCTAGTGAATTTATAGTAAGCCAAGTCTGCATGGCTATGCTCCCCTATTCCCTAAAATTAGATAAAATAATAAATGATTGTTGAAACAACCCTCATACTTTAAGTACCTTTTCCAAATTTAAGTAAAATAATAAATGTGAAAACAGTATAATGCCTATATCCAACATACTCAATAAATTATTGTTGAAACTGAACTCTAACATTGTGTGGGTGTGTGCATGTACATGCTCAGTCGCTCAGTAACATTTGACTCTTCACTCCCTCACAGACTCCTCTGTCAATGAGGTTTTCCCATCAAGAATACTGGAGTGGGTTGCCATTTCTACTCTATAGGATCTTCTTAACTCAAGGATCATGCCCAGGTTTACTGCATCTCCTGCATTGGCAGGCAGATTCTTTAACACTGAGCCACCTGGGAATCCCTAATACTTTAAGTACCTTTTCCAAATTTACCTCTTCATAAAAAGGAAAGATAATTGAAATGTATACTGAAATCACGGAGAAGGCAATGGCAACCCACTCCAGTGCTCTTGCCTGGAAAATCCCATGGACAGAGGAGCCTGGTAGGCTGCAGTCCCTGGGGTCGCTGAGAGTCGGACACGACTGAGGGGCTTTGCTTTCACTTTTCACTTTCATGCATTGGAGAAGGAAATGGCAACCCACTCCAGTGTTCTCACCTGGAGAATCCCAGGGACAGGGGAGCCTGGTGGGCTGCCGTCTATGGGGTCGCACAGAGTCGGACACGACTGAAGCGACTTAGCAGCAGCAGCAGCATACTGAAATCAAGGCTTGAATGAAGTGTACTTTCTTAACAGTCAAAGCTATAAAACTTTATGAAAGATAAAAATTGAAGTTTTCCATAAGAAAATATTGGAGGGGGGGAGGAATGAAACTTTTATGGGAAGAGTGAAACATACCAGCCATGGATAATTAAACTAAGCTATGTATCTAATGCCAAAACCAAATTAAAGGAGGCTTAATGAGAGCTAGGCAGCAGCCTGAAAGAAATCTCATTTGCCCTCTTCACCCTGGAATTGCCTTGTTGGACTCCATGAGAGTCTGTATTTAAGAAACAAAAATGTGCAGGCATTTGCTACAGAAATTGCTCTGGTTTCTCATGCAATGGTGTGGGGTCCATAGATGTTTAATGGAAATAAGAATGATCAATATTAGAAATAGGAAAACAGATATACCAATTGTTTAAAGGAAAATAAAGATGCACAAATGGAATTCTTATATGCCTATTGATTTTTGAAAGCTATATGAAAGACTGAAAAGGACAACAAAATATGAAAGCTAATATTGCTACTCAACTTCAAAGCTTCTTCTCTCATAAGACTGATGCATGTGTACAACCACAAGAGAAGCTTTATTTTAGATGTAAGCACTTCAAGGAATAGTGTGTGACCTTAGACACCATCTCTTTAAAAAAGAACAAGCTGTGAGAAGCTAAAGGCTTGTGATTTTAATGTGGGTTAACGATGATAATACAAAGCTACTTTGCACACTACAGTCCACTTATTAGCAACAGCTCATACCTGTTTGCAGAGCCACCTATTTCACATCCAAGACACATTAAGTGTATTTTAATACAAAACCTTAAGTTTCTCCAAGACATTCCAAATTTGTATCAACATTATCATCTTACCCAATCAGCCAAAACTCCAATGTGTGGATTGCTTCTCTCCTGATCAGACTTCTGTGTGAATTGTCAAAGGGGAAAGGAGAAAATTGTGCAAAAGATGGCTCTGTGTTGTTCCTGTCTAAACATTAATGTCAGCCTATTCCAAAATCAGATCAAAGATATAATTATTCTGTTAAGAAGACACAGAACAAACATAAGAAGCAAGAGAAAATTTTAATATGGTCTGAAATTTCCACTAGCACTACCAAAAAATAGCTCCAAAAATCTCCAAATTTTAATCTATGTTAATTAAAAATGACAAACACAGTTACTATAAGCCATCGTGGCCTGAACTAATTTGTGCATGCAATGCAGTGTTGGCAAGGTCAGGCTTTTGAGCTCAATTATTGTTCCTTCATGCGGACTTCAAAGAAACTGTTTTGTGAGAAGGAACAATGATTCCACTATCCAAAGAATAACTAACATAAAATTTAAATAACAATCCAGTGGAGGTTGCAATTAGCTAGAATTCAAAAGACACACAAACACATGCAAAAATCTATTTGTAAATTGATTTTATTCATTAAAATTGTATAAAACTTTTTCCTAGACAGTAACAATGAGTGAATGCATCGGGAGTGTAATCAGTATAGGAAAATCCATCCAATAGGAAAAGTGACAATGACAAGTGGTAGGATAAGTAACAAATAATCATAATGGTAATTGACGGTATCAGGACACAGGAATACCCCTGAGACTGAGGATCTGGATATAGAACCTAAGCTGTTTTAAGGTATGGGAAAATTAAGGTGATACGTTCACTGGGGCAGACCTCTTTCTGATTCTTCTTTTATTGGGATGGAGGGAAATTTCAGTACAAGACAGAGAAGTGGAAGGGATTTTTACTATCCCTTATTCTCCTCCCATGTGGCACTAGTGGTAAAGAACCCACCTGCCGATGGCTGCTATCCAAAAGTCTACAAGCAATAAATTCTGGAGAGGGTGTGGAGAAAAGGGAACCCTCTTACACTGTTGGTGGGAACGCAAATTAGTACAGCCACTATGGAAAACAGTGTGGAGATTTCTTAAAAAGCTGGAAATAGAACTGCCATATGACCCAGCAATCCCACTTCTGGGCATACACATCAAGGAAACCAGATCTGAAAGAGACACGTGCACCCCAATGTTCATTGCAGCACTGTTTATAATAGCCAGGACATGGAAGCAACCTAGATGCCCATCAGAAGACGAATGGATGAGGAAGCTGTGGTACATATACACCAAGGAATATTACTCAGCCATTAAAAAGAATTCATTTGAATCAGTTCTAATGACATGGATGAAACTGGAGCCCATTATACAGAGCGAAGTAAGCCAGAAAGATAAAGACCATTATAGTATACTAACACATATATATGGAATTTAGAAAGATGGTAACAATAACCCTATATGCAAAACAGAAAAAGAGACTCAGATGTATAGAACAGACTTACGGACTCTGGGAGAAGGCGAGGGTGGGATGTTTCAAGAGAACAGCATTGAAACATGTATATTATCTAGGGTGAAACAGATCACCAGCCCAGGTTGGGTGCATGAGACAAGTGCTCGGGCCTGGTGCACTGGGAAGACCCAGAGGGATCGGGTGGAGAGGGAGGTGGGAGGGGGGACCGGGATGGGGAATACATGTAAATCCATGGCTAATTCATTTCAATGTATGACAAAAACTACTGTAATGATGTAAAGTAATTAGCCTCCAACTAATAAAAATAAATGGAAAAAAATAAAAAAGAAGAACCCACCTGCCAATGACTTGAGTTTGATCCTTGCCAATGACCCTCCTGCCAATGACTTGAGTTTGATCCCTGGGTTTGGAAGATTCCCTGGCAAAGGGCATGGCAACCCACTTGATTATTCTTGCCTGGAGAATCCCATGGAGAGAGACGCTTGGCAGGATACAGTCCATAGGGTCGCACGATTGAGTTGGGCATGACTGAAGTGATTTAGCACGCATTCTCCTCCCAAAAATAGCAGCAAGTATTATCTCTGTGTTACCTTACTAGTCCTACCCTCTGCCATAAGGTGGGAATTTTTAGTTATCTAAATGATTCAAAGCCCTAAAACTGCTCAGTTCACTTGGTTCCTGGGGAAGATTTCGAAGAGATATCTGCTACCTCGTGTATTAGAAAGGCTGAGTGACTATTCCAAAGGAGGAAAATTTCCTAATCCCCATTATTGCTTTCCTCACAGCAGAAAATGTGGGACAGTGGTGATATCCAGTCACAGCTTTCTTAATAATCCATGACAAGGAGGAACAGATGCTTTTTAAACTTTTCCTCTACCCTCTTAGGTTAAGTGAGGTCTATAAATTAAACTGACAAAAGAAGTATTCATAAAAGAAAGTGAAAGTGAAGTCGCTCAGTTATGTCTGACTCTTTACGACCCCATAGACTGTAGCCTACCAGGAAACTCAGTCCATGGGATCTTCCAGGCAAGAATACTAGAGTGGGTTGCCATTTCCTTCTTGAGGGGATCTTCCCAACCCAGGGATCAAACCCAGGTCTCCCACATTGTAGGCAGACGCTTTACCATCTGAGCTACCAGGGAAGCCCTGTATTCATAAAAGAAAATGTATATAAATTTTACTGATGCTAATATTTACACATACACAGAGGCTTCAAAGGAAACAAGTGAAAACCCAAAGCATTTAGACCCAGGGGCTGTACCATTTTAACAAAGTGTGATAAATTGCAGAAAAGTAACTAGACAAAGGAAAGGGAGGTTTAAGCTTCTATAGTGATCAATTGAGGGAAACCAGTGGAAAATGAGAGCTATTTTAGTAAGGTTTTGTTTATTCAGATTTATCTCAGTTCCAGCTTTCCATTTCCAGTGATAAAATCCATTCTCCTCATCCTGATACACCACAAGGGATAGAGGGGAATTTATGCCACCTTTGCAAAGGGAAATGTATGCCCTATTTCTGTGCAGATAAGGGGAGAGCAGAGAATCTTTCTTATATTTGTTGGTTCTTAATTTACTTCAGCTCAAAATAAACCTTATTCCCCAAACAGCTGACTTTGCTAGAAAAAAAATTCACCCAAATGAATAGATTGGTTTCCCTTGAAATACATGATCACAAATCTCTAAGGGCACATAGCCATGCAACCCCAGTGTCTGGCAATCCCATCATACTTCCTGAGAAGATTCCATTTTTTTCCCCCAAAATAACTTCTTCCTAAACTTCATATGTCTTCTCTCCCCCACAACCCTCTTTCCTCAGCTCTCAGCTACTGGCTTTATCTAAAACTTCATTAAAGGTACTGAAGTAAAACAAATTTCCTTAATTTTCCTTTATGCAAGTCTTCAAACTCACCTGCATTTGCTCCTATCTCTACCTTCTCCCTTATTTCAGTGAAGGAAAATTTCCTCCGAGTATGTGTAAAACAGGGTATTAAATGAGGACTTTTCCTACTGTACCAGACGTTGGGTTAACGCTCCAAAAATAAAAATAATTAGTGATAATTACCCCCAACATTCTACAAGATACAAGACAGCAGAACCAGTCCATAACTGTCAACTCCCAATGTCCATTCCAGCCAAAACAGAGGACACTAACAACTTGGAACTTGAATTAAGAAGAGCCATGTAGGTAAAGGTTTGCCAGCCTAATGAGGAATGATATGGCATTTTCCTGCCCTTTCCATGGAGGAAGACAGAGTCTTCCCCACCCTTTCCACCTCGACCAAACTAAGCAATGGGAACTCAAGAGAACCACTGAATGAGGACAAGAAAAATATTATTTTCTTCCACAACTAAACATTCATTAAGCTATAGAATAGCTGTGTGATGCCATGAAATAGGAGCAAATACAGTGAGAGAGTTCTCAGGAAGGCCTGATATATGTCACCTACAGCTGGAGGACTGGAATAAAGAATTTGAATCCATCGTGTTTTAGTTTGATTGATGATAACTTGTAACCCTCAATATCCCTCTTCTTGTGCCTTACATCTGGGCACCCTGATAAGAAAGTTTGAGCACTTGTTCTTTTCACACCAGTGGAAAATTCAAAGCACACCAGCCTCTGGCCACCCACACATAAGGACACTCACCCCAGCACCACCTCACAGCCACAGAGAAAACTCTAAGCCAGTCTTCTTTCCCTGCTCTCTCAAACCATTTTCAAAGTCAAGTCAGCTTGTCGAACTTCCCTGGTGGTCCCATGGTTAAGAATCTGCCTGCCGATGCAGGGGACATGGGTTCGATCCCTGGTCTAGAAAGATCCCACATGCCTCAGGGCAACTAAACCTGTGAGCCACAACTAATGAGCCTGAATGCCGTAGAGCCTGTGCTCTGTAGCAAGAGAAGCCGCCACAATGAGAAGCCCACGTGCCACAGCTAGAGTAGCCCCTGCTCGCTGCAACTAGAGAAAGCTGGCATGCAGCAATGAAGACCCAACGCAGCCAAAAATAAAATAAATTAACAAATAACATTTTTTTAAAATATCAGTTTGTGAAGTCTGTCTTGCTCCTCTCAAAAGCCTCATTAGGTAACTAATACACTTTTTCATACTCAATTTGGTATGTAGGTGGAGGAGAGGTACGGGTGTGACATCAGTCTGACATCCAACCAAATTCTGAGAGCCCATCTTAATCCTACAAAGTGGTCATACAGGGATATTTGAGAATATAGACTCCAGGGACCTCCCTGGTGGGTCCAGTGGTTAAGAATCTGCCTTGGGATGCAGCGGACACAGGTTCGACCTCTGGTCAGGAAACTAGGATCCTATATGCCACAGAGCAACTAAGCCTGAGTGCTGCAACTACTTAGCCATGTACCACAACTAGAGAGTCCATGGGCCACAATGAAAGATCCCACGTGACTCAACAAAGCTCCTGCATGATGCAACTAAGACCTGATGATGCCCAGGAAGAAAGAAAACAGACTCTAGTGCCTGCTTTTCACTTGAGAGAATCTGGGGGCCAGAGACTGACTGGAGCCACCTGCAAAGGAGGGTAAGAAAAGAGGTCAGTGGCTGAAATGAGGCAGTGCTACCAGTTTAGGGGGCAAGGATGTGTGACTTTATGGGCCAAGAGAACCCAAGGAAGCTATTTCAATAGTACTTTACCCAAGAGGGCTAAAAGCCAAGGCAAGAGGGTCTCAGCAGTAAGAAGCTGCGCAACAGGAGACCAGGAGCAGAAGCTGGGAAGGTCACAAAATGTCATCCAGAGAGTATCCACATTAGGAAACTATGCGGTTTGGTGGTCTCAGCAGAGGTGGTCCCACACGTACACCCCATATCATAGCCAGCTTTTGGATGTCTGCAGTAATGGCGGACATCTGGAAAGAGCATCCCATCCTTTTAACAGTAACAATAACATCAGACAATCTGGAGATTCACAGCTCTCCTAGAACCCATTAGAGCGCTAAAATGAAAGAGTAACCAAATAATCTGAAACCTAAAGAAAGATTAGAGCCTCCAAAGAGAGACAGGACATGAACCCTTGCTTACCTGGCACAGTCATCAAAAGACACTGGCAAGTAGAATTCAACTATAATTTTTAAATAATTACTAGAGGCTACCTAGAGACTATAGAACCCCTGGAGGCTGCAGATACAAGAGGAATTCACAACCACTCACAGCCTCTTCTCTGCAGACCTCACTTGCTGCTGCTGCTAAGTCACTTGAGTCGTATCCGACTCTGTGCAACCCCATAGATGGCAGCCCACCAGGCTCCCCCATCCCTGGGATTCTCCAGGCAAGAACACTGGAGTGGGTTGCCATTTCCTTCTCCAATGCATGAAAGGAAAAGTGAAAGTGAAGTTGCTCAGTTGTGTCCGACTCTTAGCGACCCCATGAACTGCAGCCTACCAGGCTCCTCCATCCATGGGATTTTCTAGGCAAGAGTACTGGAGTGGGGTGCCATTGCCTTCTCCAGGACCTCACTTGGGCACTCAACAAAAAAAGCCTGGATAAGAGTAAGAGTGGGCTTCCCTGGTGGCTCAGGGGTAAAGAATCTGACTGCAATTCAGGAAACACAGGTTTGATCCCTGGATTGGGAAGATCCTCTAGGGGAGGAAATGGCAGCCCACTCCAATATTCCTGCCTAAAAAATCCCAGGGACAGAGGAGCCTGGTGTGCTATGGTCCATAGGGGTCACAAAGAGTTGGACACAATGGAACACAGAGCAAGAGTCCTGATAAGTGTCCTTCCTAGTGCAGGCCTGGGAAGGAGCACAGCAGTCACTGCAGGAAAGGCAGAAGTCCCACCGGATCCTTCTCCCCTACCTCCCCTAGGAAGGGGGAGGTACCTTACCCATTATGGGAAGGTAAATGCTGTCACCTAAGGCACTGTGAAAAATCCACTGCAGGTGGGAGAAGTAACAGAACATAACCCTTTACCCCTGGGGAAGGGACAGAATACATGTTGGGAATTATAGAATTACAGCTGGAAGAGGGACTTCAGCACTGAGAATGCTTCTCACACCCAAGATCCAGGGAGATAATCCTTCCTAAGACTGAGGATTAATCAGAACAGCATACCTCTCATCTCCCACCTACAAGTAACAGTGTTCTACTGATGAGATGCAAAGAATGAAGAAAGCCCCTCCAAGGAAGCAGGAAACAGAGGGGATACTCAGAGGAGTTCTGAAGAGAATTTAATGAAAGGACTATTTATAGAGGGGAAAGTGATTCTGGAACTAACAGTGAGGAATGCTGAGGTACTGAAAGATGGGCAGCAATAGAAAACCTTTAAGGCCTGATGTAGCAAGGAGAAGAAACAGTGCAATTGGAATGATAGCCAGAGTTAAGTCAGCAGGGCCACAGGTGGAAGCAGTCATTGCCACACCATGGCAAATTCAGGTTCTGTGTTTTTAAATTCTCTCTCCTCCAACCCTCTGATTTCCTGCTGGTGTCTCCCACTGGCTGACCCAACCGTAAGTCAGAGGGCCAGGGAGGTAGAGAGTTACAACCCATAAATCAGCCCCTTGGGGTACACGGCAGAGCTAAGAAGAGTAGAAAGTGGAAGTAGCAGATGCAGATGGAAAATACCTAGCCTAATATATCCTAGCATTCCTCCTGCATTAAGGTTGGTTCCATCTCCATAGACTTAGCAGCTTCTCCCACCTTAGGGCACAGATCCAGGCCTTCTCTTTTCTTTCTAACCTCTCTCTAGGAGATATCATGCATTTTGGTGGCTTGTGATATTGTTGGTATGCTTATTAATCTTATATTTATATTACTCTAGTCCTCTCCTTGAGTCAGGTCCACATTGTGACAGCATCTCAGGTGTCTCAGACACTCCATTCCTAATCCATCTAAGACTATTGATAGTTGTAATTCTCCCCTTCCTGAATCCAATTCAATCCAAATCCTACCAATCTCAACACTAAAATATATTCCAAATCCATCCATCCTTTCTTGTCGCACTAGTCCCCATATTACTCCTGATCTCTATACCACTCTCTCATCCACCTCCAATCCATTCTGAACTCAGCAGCCAGAGGGACCATCTTAAAATGTAGATTATACCATGACTTTTAAAACTTTCCCATTCCTTTCTCTCCTTCCTCATCTCTACCACACTCTTCTTTACCACGCTCTAGCCACATTGGCTTTTCTGTATGTCCTCATAGAAGTCAAACTCTTTCATGACTTCAGGGTAACCATCCCCCTACAAGTAGCTTTTCCCACCTGGCCCCATGTCTCAGAAACTGTCTCCTTCTTATCATTCAGGCTGGCTTAAATGTCTCTTCCTCAGGAAGTCCTTTCCTGGCCACCTTATTTGATGCAAATTATGCCTTCATCTCACTATTGTCTACCTTCATACCTAGTTTATTTTTTTCTTAGCATTGCATGCTAAGTTGCTTCAGTTGTGTCCAACTTTTTGCAACCCTATGGACTGCAGTTCACCAGGGTCCTCTGTCCATGGAATTCTCTAGCAAGGATACTAGAGTGGGTTGCCATGCCCTTCTCCAGGGGATCTTCCCAACCCAGGGATCAAACTCAAGTGTCTTATGTCTCCTGCATTGGCAGGCGAGTTCTTTGCCACTAGCACCACCTGGGAAGCCCCTCACACTCTGGTTTTTCTGTTTGTTTGGCTGTGTCTTTGTTAAATCTCCATACTGGAATCTCCATAAAGCAGTGATTTTTATGCCCTAATGACTATCTTGACACCTTATATCCTCTGAGCCTAGCATATAGCACCTGACATGAAGCAGGTATTCAACAAGTATTATAGCACCCTATTACATTTTCCATGTGCTAGGGTCTATGATTAGCTCCATAAAAATAAGACTGCATTTAAATCACATAACAATCCTGAGAGGTAGATATTATTTTCATTCTCATTTTACAAACAAGGTAACTGAAGAATAGAAAGGGTAAGTGACTTAACAAGAGTCATATGTTTAACAGGTGACAGAGGTGAGATTCAAACCTAGACAATATGAGGCCAGAATCAGTGCTTTTATTCACTGCTGCTGCTGCTGCTAAGTCATTTCAGTCGTGTCCGACTCTGTGTGACCCCATAGATGGTAGCCCACCAGGCTACCCCGTCCCTGGGATTTTCCAGGCAAGAACACTGGAGTGGGTTGCCATTTCCTTCTCCACTACGCAATACTTATTCCCACATTCATTTCCATGAATCAAATAATGACTATATGAATTAATAAAGTGTGAGGACAGACATAGATGTACCCATAAGTCAGATTGGGGGGGGGTGTCAGAGTAGATAGTATTGAAGCTGAAACCAGAAGACTAAGTTTGCAAGACTGACACACACGAGGGGATGTATGTAAAGCCCAGAGGATCATACATGCAAAGGAACAGAGGCAGAAGAGAGAGTGGTATGTTAAAGAACAAGAAGTAGCTCAATTTACATGGAATATAAAATGAGAGGGGGACTTACCTGGTGGTCCAGTTGCTAAGACTCCACACTTCCACTGCAGGGGCCACGGGTTCAGTCTCTGGTCAGGAAACTAAGAACACAAGTGTTTCATGGCCAAAAATATAAAAATAAAATGAGGAGAGGGAGATAAGGAAGGATAGTAAGTCAAAATTGATAAGGCTGAATAGGAAAAATTCACAGTCCACACAAAGCAGTTAAATTTTATTGTGTAGATTAAGGATTTAGAAAGGCATTGAAGAAGTTTAATCAAGGTGCAGACACAGTTAGATTTGTGATTTAGAAAGATTCCTCTGGCAATGGTATTGAGCAGACTTTCTTAAAGTTGAATCAGCTACATTCTTTCAAGAAAAAAATATTTTTTCATCAATTCCTTCAGTATCTTAAAACTGTTTTTATTATGTTGCTTAAATAGGAATATATATATATATATATATATATATACACACACACACACACACACACAAACCATAAGCTCCTTATTCTGGTATCTTAGTCATAAACTATACTAAATAAATACATAAGTATGTATATATACACACATATATTTACACATATTGATTTCCCTGGTGGCTTTGTGGCAAAGAATCCACCTGCCAATGCAGCAGACATGGGTTTGATTCCTGGCTTGGGAGAATCCTGTGGAAAAGAAAATGGCAACCCACTCCAGTATTCTTGCCTGGGAAATCCTATGAACAGAGGAGCCTGGCAGGCCACAGTCCACAGGGTCACAAAGAGTAGGACAAAACTTAGAAACTAAACAACAACAAATATTTATATGTGTGTGTGTGTGTGTGTACATATATATATATATATGGTTTAAACCAAGCTACAAACCAAATTAAATTTTAATTAGCAATCATTTAATGCAATGGTGTTTTACTTAAATGAAATTGCTGCTCAGAGGGTGCAGTGGTCTTAACTGTTTTGATGCAGGTTCACTGGAGTTTGAAGAAAACAGAGAAGGAACAGAGAAACATTGAGAAACATTGCTTGTGGATTTAAACTGGATCACCTTTAATGTGCTTCAAGGTAAAGAAGTTGAGTTTAAATTATATTTTGGCTGTTGAACTAGACTTGGCAGAACTGTACCTCCAGAATGTGACATTTCAGATTGAACCTCATGGATCACAGCTTCGGTAGCTGCAATCACAAGAATGTAAACCTCATATGTTTTTAAGTCAATCTTAAAATACTTCATATGAACATAGTCTGGATCATCTGGATGACTACTTGATAACAAAGCTCTGCCACAAGATCTCAACATCCACATTTGCATTTCAGTTTCTGATCCAATTACTACCATTTCAATTATTTTGCATTGGTGGGAGGAAATAGATGGGTTCAATGTGCGAATTCTGTTTTCTAGCATTTCCAACTGGATGAAAACTAACTGAACCATGGTTTCTGAAGAAAAGAAGGTTGTTCAGTATTTCAAACAGAGAAAACTAGAGGGAAAATCAAGAAAAGACTGAATCAAAGCTGAATCTATCATCCATTGGGTTGCTGTATGCAGAGTACACCATGCAAAATGCCAGTCTGGATGAAGCACAAACTGAAATCAAGATTGCCGGGAGAAATATCAATAACCTCAGATGTGCAGATGACACCACCCTTATGGCAGAAAGTGAAGAGGAACTAAAGATCCTCTTGATGAAGGTGAAAGCGGAGAGAGAAAAAGGTGGCTTAAAACTCAACATTCAAAAAACAAAGATCATGGCATCTAGTCCCATCACTTCATGGCAAATAGATGGGGAGACAAAACAGTCAGAGACTTTATATTCTTGGGCTCCAAAATCACTGCAGATGGTGACTGCAGCCATGAAATTAAAAGACGCTTACTCCTTGGAAGAAGATCTATGACAAACCTAGACAGCATATTAAACAGCAGAGATGTTACTTTGCCAACACAGGTCCATCTGGTCAAAGCTATGGTTTTTCCAGTAGTCATGTATGGATGTGAGAGAGAGTTGGACTATAAAGAAGGTTGAGTCAAAGAACTGATGCTTTTGAACTGTGGTATTGGGGAGAAGGCTCTTGAGAGTCCCTTGGGCAGAAAGATCAAACCAGACAATCCTAAAGGAGATCAGTCCTGAATACTCATTGGAAGGACTGATGCTAAAGCTGAACTCTACTACTTTGGCCACCTGATGCAAAGAACTTACCCTTTGGAAACAACCCTGATGCTGGGAATGACTGAAGGCAGGAGGAGAAAGGGACAACAGAGGATGAGATGGTTGGACAGCATCACTGACTCAATGGACAGGAGTTTGAGCAAGCTCCTGGAGTTGGTGATGGACAGGGAAGCCTGGCATGCTGCAGTCCACGGAGTCACAAAGAGTTGGACACAACTGAGAGACTGAATTGAACTGGACTGACATTGTGCCAGGTACTGTAAACACCCTACACCCTCCATCACATTTAATCTTAAATTAAAAAAAAAAGTCCTATGAGATTTGTATTATTATCCATTTCTATAGATGAGAAAACTAAGGCTCAGAGAGATAGGGTCAGACAACTACGAAATGGCAAAGCCAAGACTAGGACCACTCAAGCCTAACTTTGTTACTGATCTCCAATGGGTTGGAGATCTCTCAATTGGTCAATGGGTCTTTTGCTTGGAGTTGAAAATGTCAATCAAATGAAACCAGGTTCTGTGTGGTACAGCAGAAACTTTATTCATTCATCAAGGAATGGAGAAAGGAGATATTTTGTCACCCATACCAGCCCCTGAGAACTAATGGATCCTTGCCTTGATTTATCTCTATTGGTTTCAAAATCATCTGGTATTTGACAGAGTTGTTTTGCTGCTGTGCCAAGAGATATGTAGTGGTCAACTGCCCTGAACTTGTTCTGACTTTACTACAGGAAATCAACACAGACAAGACTTGGCAGGGGGGGGGGGGGGGGGCGGTGATTTGTACTATGCTAGGCATACCAGGCATACTTCCTGCCTTCTGCAAAGAAGCATGAAAGACTACATATGCCCCAGCCACTGGCAATCTCCACTCCTTTCCTAGAGCCCTGATGACTTATCTGCCTCCTACCCCTTAAAATTCCTTTATTCCCCCTCCCTTTGGGGAGAAGGTGTTTTTGAAGTACAAGTTCTCCTTTTTCCATTCCCTGATCTATAAATAAAGCTTCTGCTGTACTATACCAAACTTGGCTTCATTTGAGTGGCATTTGCAACTCCAGGCAAAGGACCAATTGAGGGGTCACTGACTCTTTGGGGATTGGTAACAATTTCAACTCTATGCTCTAAACTATTAGGCCTAAATGAAAAGGATTATACAGTACTTAGGTCCTTTACCAAAAGGTGATTTAATATTCTTAATTTATGAAACTAAAATCATGTTGAATTGTGGCAGGTAGATCCCGATAGATTTGTCCTTATGACAGGTTTCAGTGGGTTGGTCTTGAAAACACTGGTGATACAAGGTAAAGAAAAAGGTAGAAAAGAGGCAAAAACTACATTAACATTAAATACCTATAAACAGAGTTATCTGTAATCCCTTCTATTGACATGGAAATTCCAAATAAGTGATTGGAATTGCTCTTGGGAGCAATCTGTTGTTTGGATTTCTTTGGGGGACAAGGTTATGACCGTAAAAGAGAAATATGATCCTCAGAAGAATAATTATTTGATTTATTCCAGGAACCATATAAAGATTTCTCCAACAGACTGGATTAAGAGGGATGGGAGAAATTAATCCACCCCCTAGAAATTTATCAAATCAAATTCCAAAAACTTTTTTTTCATTTTCCAAAACTTTTAAAAAAATAGTGGCAAGGTTTTTGCATTTAAGAGTTGTTTTAGAAAGTACTAACTCTTCACGTCCATCCTAAATGAGATCAACCCTGGCTGTTCATTGGAAGGACTGATGCTGAAGCTGAAACTCCAATACTTTGGCCACCTCATGCGAAGAGTTGCCTCATTGGAAAAGACCCTGATGCTGGAGGGATTGGGGGCAGGAGGAGAAGGGGACTACAGAGGATGAGATGGCTAGCTGGCATCACTGATTCCATGAACATGAGTCTGAGTAAACTCCGGGAGTTAGTGATGGACAGAGAGGCCTGGCGTGCTGCGATTCATAGGGTCGCAAAGAGACGGACACAACTGAGCAACTGAACTGAACGCTCGACCAAAATAGGAAGAGAAGTTAACTGCTAAATACTAAAACAGAAATGAACCCAAAATTATCATAATGATATATAAAATGATAACATAGGTCAACCAGAGGTGAAATTAACTTACTAGAAATAAGTTGGGCTCCTATGGTGGCCCTTGGTACTCCCTTGGTAAAGTAGTAATATATTTGTTGCTTGAAATTTATAAAATAAACGCCAGGGGGGAGGATGGAAGAAAGAAAGGTCTCTTTCCATGGCCCACTACGCAAATTCTCCTAGTTCTCAGCTGGCAGAAGACAGATAACAACAATGTGTTTTCTGATTACTTCTATTACTGCAGTACTCCTGTAAATGCTTGTGCTATTTTAGATTCTCTTTTAAACTACGATAGAAAAACGAAAAACAAACCAAAAAACTCACATTATTTTTCCAATTGTTGTTGATTGGCTAATACAGAAAGGACGAGTTGGCTCAATTGCGTTCAGATAGTTTTGACCCTCTCTACGCTTCGTAGAAAGCAGCCAGGTATCCGCTTCCCCTGCGTTCCCCCTGGTACCGCGGAAACGAAACTGCATCAGGCTCCGCCCCACTATCTGCTGAGTAAGCCAATCAGGGCGCGGCCCGGGCTGATCGCGTGCTAGGTGTCATGGCGGCCTGCAGGCATTGCTGCTCGTGCCTCCGGCTGCGGCCTCTGGGCGATGGTCCCCTCCGTCTGCCAGGGCGGGATAGGACACTCACCCAGTTACAGGTGCGAGCACTATGGGGTGGCACCGGACAGCGATCCGTGGCCGTGGATTTGGGCAGCAGGTAAGGAACCGTGTGTGTTCTCTGTCCTTTCACAAGGCGGGTCCGAGTACATTCACTTTCTAGAGTACGAATCCAGCAACCCAGGTCTCTTTACCCTAAACCTAAGTTACAAATTCCCCTTTCCGTGTTTGGAATCTGTTTCTTGGCAACCCCATCCCCATCCCCCTACTTCTCTTGCTGTCTCAGTGCCCTTTGCTGCTGCTTCCTCCCTCCCTCCCTGTTCCGAGCTTCTTTTCCCCAACTGAGTCTGCCCACCTGATTTCCCTTCTCTTTACTTTTGGTGATTCCCCGGCTATGAAATGAAAAGATAACCCGTTAACAATTGATGCTTACGTCCTTCAATCCAGTTTATTGCATATAAAGCTTGGCCCGTATGACTCTGGGTAGGAAGGCGAGGACAAAGTCAGTTTGTTGATACTGGTTATATGATACTCTGTTAAAGCCTGTGGAAGTGTTAGTCACTTAGTCCTGTCCGACTCTTGCGACCCCAGCCAGGCTCTTCTGTCCATGGAATTCTCCAGGCAAATTACTGGAGTAGGTTGCCATTCCTTTCTGCAAGGGATCTTCCTAACCCAGGGATGGAACCCGGGTCTCCTGAATTGCAGGCAAATTCTTTACTGTCTTAGCCACCTGGGAAGCCTGTAGTAAAAGTACTATTACTCTCATTTTATAGTTAAAGCAACAGGGGCTCAGAGAAGTTTAGGTAACTTTCTCAGGGTCAGTCAAAGCTACTCCTATGAGACTAGGTGGATTTTGTACTTGTGTTTCAAATTGATACTTTCTCTTGGGGTCTGTTTGCCAGAATTCATGTCTTAAATCACTTTTATAAAACTAGTATGGAGTCCAAAAGTCTGTTCTATACACCTGTGTTTCTTTTTCTGTCTTGTATATAGGGTTATCGAGGGTGGGATGATCTGAGAGAATAGCATTGAAACATATATATTATCAAGTGTGAAACAGATCGCCAGTCCAAGTTAGATGCATGAGACAAGTGCTCAGGGCTGGTACACTGGGATGACCCAGAGGGATGGGATGGGGACAGAGGTGGGAGGGGGGTTCAGGATGGGGAACACATGTAAATCCATGGCTGATTCATGTCAATGTATGGCAAAAACCACTACAATATTGTAAAGTAATTAGCCTCCAACTAATAAAAATAAATGAAAAAAAACTAGTATGGGATTCGTTTTTAGAATAAATGGAACTGCTAATACTTTATATATATACTTTTCACATGTATTTTTTATAAAACGTTGACCCTAGTTCATACAAAAGTCAGAAAATCTGGCTTTGAATCCAGCACTTCCTCCCTGACTTACTGAATGATCTTTGAACAAGTTGTCACCACTCCTTCCACTCCCCTGAATGAGGAGACTGTTATTAGATCAAGAGTCAGCAAACTTTTTCTGTAAATATTTTAGGCCAAGTCATAAAGGTGGGTGTTTCGGTTTTGCCTACTGCATGTCAGTCACATAATCATATGCATTTACATACCCTCTAAAAATGTAAAAAGAAAAAAAAAGTTGTTAGGTTAAAGACTATAAAAAGAAGAGTTGTAGTTTGTTGACTGCTAGACTAGATGATCTCTAAGGTCTTTCTTTCCACCTCTTGCATTCTTTGATTCTGATTTTTGAGGGAAAAGATATCTCTTCCATTCTTCAAGGACTGAAAATTTATTCTTCTCTGAAGAAATGCCCCAGAACATTTCATTACACAGACATCTACTCTTTGTTAAGCACTAGGGACTCAAAACAACAAGGTTAGGTTTGCCCTCCAAATTTTTCATAATCTACTTTGAATCTCATTTATTAGTCAACTGGGAATTTTTTTTTTTTTTGGTAACCTCTTTTTAAACCTGTGTCATGTGTCGTAGCAGTGAGATTCATAAATATCTTAACCTGCTGGGTAAATTATTTTCTTTGTCATAAGTTTGCAACAGACTTTTTTGGGTGACTGCTTTGTACCATCAACTTGATACTTGTTATGTGTATTCTTTACAGTGTCCTAGAAGGTTGTATACTATTGTGGTAAATGTCTTTACTACTCACAGTAAACTTTGTAGTAATTTTCATTTCAGCAAGTTATTGAGCATTTACTATATTGAGTTCCAAGGCAACTAGAAATAGTCTGATGAGGAAGAACACAGATTCAGTGCTGAGAAAATCAGTGTGGGAAAGGTATGAATAGGGTGCTGAAGGAGCACAAAGGGGTGTTTATCCCACTGTAAAGCTTGATGTTGAAGGTGAATCCTAAAACGCAAAAAGGAATGAGCAAGGAGAAAGTAGCAGAGAAAATGGCAAGTGCAATTGCAGAGAAGTGAGAAAGTGTATTGACTAGCTCCAAATAACTCACTGTGGATGGAGTGAAAAGTGAAATATGAGTTTGCAGCAAAGGCAAGGCCAAATCATAAACTGGGTATTTGTTTTATTTTTGCGGGAGTAGGGGTAGGGTAGCATGAGTTTTGAACTACTGAATTTTTCTTGGAGGAAGGTGGTTACATTCCATACCATTTTGCAAGTTTTTCCAAACATACTTGCATCTCTCTCTCCCTGGAGTTCTACTTCCTGTGGCAGATAGCTCCTCTTCCCTTCTCTCTTCCTAAGCTATCTCCTCCCACTCTTTTGCCCACCAGTAGGACCTCCCTGCTCATCTTATCCTTTTTATTATTTTTTTCAAAAGTATATTTTGATTAGGTATTCACTCACATTGTTCAATATTTAAAAAGCTCCAAAGTCTTCTCATACAGTTCCATAGCCACCCAGTTCCAATTCCAGAAGCCACTGATTTGTTAACAATCTTTCATATATATTTGGAGGTATTTTATACATTAAAATTAAAATATTGGCAAGTAAATTCATGAGGTAAAATCACCATAAAATACAAAACTAATAACATATTTGCATCAAAAACAACTAAAAGTGCATTTACAGGAAATAATTACATGTATCAGTTAGACACTAGCTGAGATCATGAGACATAATGGAAGGTAATCACCTAGGGGGAGAAAAGTTTAAATTAGGTCAGTCACCAAGGCAGAGCTATCTGGTAAGTGGTCTGGGACCCCTAAAGGAGACACTGTGTCGATCAACAGAAAGAACAAAGAAGTGGGAGGATTTGGTATTTGACTATTAATCCAAGCCTGTGTTTGAGAACATCTGGGGTACTTCTGTGTTTTACCTTTTGAGGAATTGCCAGATTATTTCCCAAAGCAGGTGCACCATTTTACATTTCAGTCAGCAGTGTATGAGACTGCCAATTTCTCCACACGCCCATCAACACATACCCATCATAACCATCCTAGCAGATGTGAATAGTATCTCACTGTGGTTTCGATTTGCATTTCCCTAGCAGCTAATGATGTTGAGCATATATGCAGTACTGTTGATCTTCCTTGAAGAGCCATTGATTGAAATCCTTTGCCAGTTTATAAAATTGGGTTTCTTGTTATTTTTGAGTTATAAGAATTCTTTACATATTCTAGATACAAGTCCCTTATCAGGTATATGATTTCCAAATCCTTTCTGCTATTCTGTAGGTTTTCTTTCACTTTGTTGATGATATCCTTTGTAGCATGAAAGTTTTTAATTTTGATAAAGTCAGATTTATCTATTTTTTTCTTTTGTTATTCATGCTTTTGATGTCATCTATAGCAAGATGTTGTCTAACCCAGGTTTATGAAGATTTACTCCTGTGTTTTTTTCTTAGAGTATTATAGTTTTAATTTTTACATTTATGTCGATAATCCATTTTGAGTTAATTTTTATTTATAATATGAGGAAAGGGTCCAACTTGTATTAACTTTTTTGCATGTGGATATCCAATTGGCCCAGCACCATTGGTTGAAAAGACTATTTCTTTCCCCCACTGACTTATCTTGGCACTGTTGTAGAACATGAAAGTGTATGTTTGGCAATTTTGGAGTTTATATTTTAAAGGCAGTGAGGGAGATTTTAAAGGAAGTAAGGAGAGAAATGATAAAGTTTGTGTGTTAAAAGGCTACTTTAGTCAACAAGGCAAGGGTGGTAAGACAAGAGACAGAAGATGTGATAAGTGGGAAATTAACCTTTAGAAAGGAGCTTCTCTTCAGAAATATTCTGTCATTCAGATTACTCCTGTGCCTTGGTTTCTGTATTTTTCCTCAAGGAGATCTTAAAACTGCCCTTGAATCTTTGGTAATTATAGTGAGCTCTGTCCCTGTTTTATTTATTTGTTTTTTGCTAGTTGGGGGCCAATGGGACCTTTAATTCTTTAGAATCTTTGATTGATTATTCTAAGTTAGGAATTGTAATAATGACCTAAGTCCTTTTGTATTGAATTCTTATTTTGAACAGAAAATTAGAAATATCCTCTGGAAAACTGGCCAGATTTGCAGATGGCTCTGCTGTGGTACAGGTAAAAAGTCCAAGTTGTTAAATTTTCATCCTAAAAATGGTTATGGAGACTGGTACTGAATATCTTTATAACATCATGTAACTTCTTAGAATTCTGGTACTGGAAATTAATTCAGACTATTTCTAGTGTCAGAATCATTCCAGACAACAGGGGAGTCATAGGACTAGGTATACTAAGTGACCTTTAAGGTCTCTTCCAAACTTGGGGTTCTATTTTATTCTCTTAATAAATTCTGTAATGCTTTTCTAGAGAAAGTAATTTTAGGTTTCTTCAATAGTAGGTTTTTCTTTATTTATAGCCTAAATTTCCTAATAAGAAGTAGAAAATATGATTGGATGTGACTAAGCTATCAGTGAGCCTTTTTCACTTTTAGTTCTGTTACTTTTGAAAAACTTAGTGACTATTCTAATATAGATTATGGTTGGGCAGAAGGGATTAAGATTGGACTGCTTGTGAATAATTATTTTCATAGTCACAGTGTCACAGAATAACAATTCTCTTCCCTTGGGTTTACTAAGGGAGGATTCAGTCTTATATGAATAACTGCTTATATGTTTATATCTAATTTTAAAGGAATTTACCAGTGTTGTTTATGTTTAAGTCAGGTGACACTGCAGTGATGGTCACAGCAGTCAGTAAAACAAAACCTTCACCTTCCCAATTCATGCCTTTGGTGGTAAGTATTTGCTGATTTTTCTGAACTGTAATATAGAATAAATACAGAATTTGTAATATTTTTGTCCAATGTCTAGTGAGTACAAATTGTAAACTTTGCACAATAAAGGATTTTCCTTTATTGTTTGATATTGAGTCATTAAAAGAATTTAAACTGATTGCTTTATAACCAGTTCTTATATCAGAGGTTATCATACTTTTTTAAAGATCTAGGTTTATCAAGTTGACAGAAACAGTGGAAGTGCATAAGTACTTTGATATTTAGTAAGCAAAGAATTCATTGTTTTCATAGATTTCCCTTTGTATGGGTCTACAAGTATATTTTTGGTGAAGATAGTACTTTATGGCTTCTTTTATTATGATAAGGGGAATGCAGTTATATCTAAGAGTTAACACAAAAAAAAGTCTGTGTTGAACTTGACCAGGATAAGCTACTGTGGGAAGTATTGAGTCTACACAGTCATCTAACTGGGTAGTGGAAGGCTTTTTAAAAAAATCAGTTTACTGACTATTGCTGTCACTCTTTCTCTAAGAGATACAAAACACTAAAAGTAAGCAAAATATTCACTCTTAGTCTGGAATATGTTGTTGGCAACCTCAGGACAATTGTATCTCCACTGTAATTTCTTGGGGAAAATTTGCTACTACAAAAAGCAGTCAAATGAACAGCATTTTTTTTTTTCTTTCATCACTCCTTCAGGTTGACTATAGACAGAAGGCTGCTGCAGCAGGTAGAATTCCCACAAACTATCTCAGAAGAGAGATTGGATCTTCTGATAAAGAAATTCTTACAAGTCGAGTAATAGGTAAGATATTAAGGTCTCTGATATACCTGTGTTAGTATCTCTTCTCTTCCATCTATGTTCTATAATAGCTCTTAGATTTTCTTCATTACATTAACACCACCTAAGATTATTTACTTTCGGTATCCCCCGATTCAAATGTGGGCTTCATGAGAAAAAACTTTTTTTTTAATACTGAATCCCCTATACCTAGCATACTACCTGGCACAAAACAGGCATTCAGCAAATATCTGTTGACGAAATGAATGAATCTGTATTAATCATATAAATTCTGGGCCCCACACCTCTACTCTGTTGAACCTGTCCTAAGGATTTTTCATTTGTATGTTCAGCATAGTAATTCCTAAAAGCATTATAGTCATCAACTACTGAAATATGTTTATGATTTTTCAGATCTTTGATATCCTTAAATATTGTGGGATCATTTGTAGTTTGCAGTTGTTCTAACCAAAATTTCTACTTTATATATGTTTATATGCACTAGTCAGACACAGAATTCCAAGGAAGGGTTTTATTTTGGTGTGCTGTTGGTCTTAAGCCTCTTTCCTCTGCTTAAATAAATAAATAACAATTAAGCAATGAATTTTGATATCTGTGGAACCAGAATGAAAAGTTGCTCCCCAATTTTACACTTGTGTGCTCCTGTCCTTCTGGTTTTTCATCTTTAGGACCTGGTGTATGTCAATATTTATCTGTGTCCCTGTGAGTAAATTAGTCCAAGGGTTTTGCTTTTGCTGTTATTGCTTTGTTTTATTAAATGGTTAGTTACATTATTTTTTAGCTTGGTTTTTTGTTTTGTTTTGTTTTAAATAAAAAGTAATGATTTTTATTTTATTTTCATTTTAAGAAGTGGCATATTTGTGATGATTTCTCTCCTCAATGTGAAATTTGTGGCTAAGATGGCAATATTTCTACATTTATTTGAGGGGATTCAAAATCATACCTAATGAATTTAGCTGCTGTTCAATCTTTGAGACTTAGAGTGAATTCTCAGGGGGGAGAATGTGGTAATAGAGGAATTAAAAATTGATGATAAGTAAAGTTTAGTTTAAGGATTTTAAAGGTAGAATGGAGGTGGAGCCGCTAGACTGGTAAAATGATGGTTGGAAAATACTTAAATTCTGCACTGGATACATGAACTGTGTTCTGTACATTTGTTATAGAATACTCATCCTTCAACTATACTACTTCCTTTTTCCTTTTAGGGTTTTAGTGTAGAAACTTTGGTAATCATCAGGGAAACAAAATTTACATAACTGCACATCTCTCATATCAATGTTGAGATAAGTGGGAGAAAATATAGTGAGGAAATGGCCTGTGAGTCTATTTTCACATTAAAATACTTAGGAAACTTAAACTTGCAGTTGTTGTGTACTAGCAGTGTGATGGCACCCCACTCCAGTCCTCTTGCCTGGAAAATCCCATGGACGGAGGAGGCTGGTAGGCTGCAGTCCATGGGGTCACTAAGAGTTGGACACAACTGAGCGACTTCACTTTCACTTTTCACTTTCATGCACTGGAGAAGGAAATGGCAACCCACTCCAGTGTTCTTGCCTGAAGAATCCCAGGGACTGGAGCCTGGTGGGCTGCCATCTATGGGGTCGCACAGAGTCGGACACGACTTAAATGACTTAGCAGCAGCAGCAGCAGCAGTGTGATACTACTGGTAACAAAACTGTGATAGAAGTATAGTATCTAGACACGAGATGAAAAAGCTTTCCTTCTAGAACATGTCTTCAGTTCAGTTCAGTCGCTCAGTCGTGTCCGACTCTTTGCGACCCCATGAGTCGCAGCACGCCAGGCCTCCCTGTCCATCACCAACTCCCAGAGTTTACTCAAACTCATGTTCATGGAGTCGGTGATGCCATCTAGCCATCTCATCCTCTGTCGTCCCCTTCTCCTCCTGCTCCTCATGGGGGAAAGTTTTGAATTGTGAAGCAACTTCTGTTAGTAACTATTTAATCTTTTTTTTTCTTTCGGCAGATCGTTCAATTAGACCTCTCTTTCCAGCTGGCTACTTTTATGATACACAGGTATGTTCTGTCTTAGGTTTATTTGTTTCCAGGTCAGTGAAAAAAAAAAAGATGTAATCTCTATTTAATACTTCCTAGGCCAAACATAAACAGTATAAAATAAGAATTTTTGGTGATGCCGCTAGTTTACATTAATTTTTAAAATCTAACATTTATTTGGTATCAGTATGAGCTGATACCTGCATTATGAGTAGGAATTACCAGTGTGGGAGTAGAGGAAGATGGAACAGGAAGCACAGAACCCTTGGGCAGGAAAGAAAGTGGTAGATGTGGGAAAGGCTGGAGTAATTGAGGTGGGTGGGGGCTGTTCAGACTGGGCCGCCAAGGTCCTGTTAGTAACAGGCAAGGACTGTCAACATAGTCTTTATTACCTATTTTTTTATCACTGGGTTCTCTAAACCTCTACTTTGTTATATTTTGTTACTTTCTGAATATTACCTTCTTTGTAACAATGACCCATATATATACTTTAATTAACTATTTTATGTGTTTGAAAAAATAAATATGCCTTGCAAATATTCCTTTGTCAGAATGTCACTGCCTCTAGAAGTTATGTTCCTAAGTACCTGACATAAGCTTATTATTACAATGTAATTTGTTTATGCTTAACAAACCTGAGACAATATTTTTATGTAACATTTACTAACATAGCTAACTAACATTAACTGCTCAGTACTGTAAATAATTTATACACAGTATTTCCTATAATTTTCCTAAGAACTTTTTAGGAAGATACCATTATTTTTCCCTTTTAAAAATGAGGAAACTTTTGAGGCTTAATTTAAGTAATTTTTTTCTATGGTCAAGCATGTAGTTAAATGATAGCCAGAAGTAAAGGGTTTGACTACAAAGCGTTTGCTTTGAACCATATCATATAGTTTTCCTATATTTTAGGCCAAGATGTTATTCCAAATGATAATCCTCCCAAATCAAGTAGATTTTTTTTAAAGTGCTTTGCATTTTTTCCCTTGCACCAGATCCTTTGTAATCTGTTAGCAGTAGATGGTGTTAATGAACCTGATGTCCTAGCAATTAATGGTGGTAAGTATAAAAATAAATTTTAAAATTATTACTGTTGATTTTCTTTTTTAAGCAATGAAATATTTTTATTTCAGCTCTTATTTTTTCTTTTTTAAAGCTTCTGTAGCCCTCTCATTATCAGATATTCCTTGGAATGGACCTATTGGTAAGTTAGGATTTGAAAATAAAACATTTTTTCTATCACTTCTCACATTTTTAGCTAAGATCATTGAAGAAACATATTTTTTTCAGAAAATCGGAGTGAGCATGCTATAGCAAGGGCATAAGATTTATTAACTTTGATTTACTATTTCTTGCGGAGTCTGATTAGATGACATTCTAAGAAGAGTCCTTTCAGATCTTTAAGACACTTTAATCTTTGCTTTGGGTTTTGTTTCTTATAGCAATATGTTTTGTGTTGGAGATTATTTTATGTTCTCAGATACTGTGACTTCTTAGTTGCCTCTTCTGTTTGAAGAATTTCTCTATTTTTAGACTGAGAAATTGTCAGGGTACACACTCTTTCAAGATAATATTGAGATATAAACTTGTTTGTAACTTACAGCTCATGTAAGTTGTATTCATGCAATTTACAAATGATTTCTCAGATAAATAATTACTGAGTGTCCTAAATGCCCAATACTGGACTTAACAATGAAAGAACAGTTTTCATTCCAATCCCAAAAAAAGGCAATGTCAAAGAATGCTCAAACTACCATACAATTGCATTCATCTCACATGCTAGTAAAGTAATGCTTAAAATTCTCCAAGCCAGGCTTCAGCAATACATGAACTGTGAGCTTCCAGATGTTCAAGCTGGCTTTAGAAAAGGCAGAGGAAACAGAGATCAAATTGCCAACATCCGCTGGATCATCAAAAAAGCAAGAGAGTTCCAGAAAAATCTCTATTTCTGCTTTATTGACTATGCCAAAGCATTTGATTGTGTGGATCACAATAAACTGTGGAAAATTCTTAAAGAGATGGGAATACCAGACCACGTGACCTGCCTCTTGAGAAACCTGTATGCAGGTCAGGAAGCAACACTTAGAACTGGACATGGAACAGACTGGTTCCAAACAGGAAAAGGAGTACGTCAAGGCTGTATATTGTCACCCTGCTTGTTTAACTTATATGCAGAGTGCATCATGAGAAATGCTGGTCTGGAGGAAGCACAAGCTGGAATCAAGATTGCTGGGAGAAATATCAGTAACCTCAGATATACAGATTATACCACCCTTATGGCAGAAAGTGAAGAAGAACTAAAGAGCCTCTTGATGAAAGTGAAAGAGGAGAGTGAAAGAGCTGGCTTAAAGCTCAACATTCAGAAAACTAAGATCATGGCATCTGGTCCCATCACTTCATGGCAAATAGATGGGGAAACAGTGGCTGACTTTATTTTTTTGGGCTCCAAAATCACTGCAGATGGTGACTGCAGCCATGAAATTAAAAGACGCTTACTCCTTGGAAGGAAAGTTATGACCAACTTAGATAGCATATTAAAAAGCAGAGACATTACTTTGCCAACAAAGGTCCATCTAGTCAAGGCTATGATTTTTCCAGTGGTCATGTATGGATGTGAGAGTTGGATTATAAAGAAAGCTGAGCGCAGAAGAATTGATGCTTTTGAACTGTGGTGTTGGAGAAGACTCTTGAGAGTCCCTTTGACTGCAAGGAGATCCAACCAGTCTATCCTAAAGGAGATCAGTCCTGGGTGTTCATTGGAAGGACTGATGTTGAAGCTGAAACTCCAGTACTTTGGCCACCTGATGTGAAGAGCTGACTTATTGGAAAAGACCCTGATACTGGAAAAGATTGAGGGCAGGAGGAGAAGGGGACAACAGAGGATGAGATGGTTGGATGGCATCACCAACTCGATGGACATGGGTTTGGGTGGACTCCAGGAGCTGGTGATGGACAGGGAGGCCTGGTGTGCTGCAGTTCATAGGGTCGCAGAGAGTCGGACACGACTGAGTGACTGAACTAAACTGAACTGAATGAAAGAACTAAGGCAGACTAGGTATCAGCAGTACAAAGATGAATGAGACAGTTCTTGGTTTCAGCATGAGTGAAACAATTTTTTATAAACAATACTATAAAAGTATAGTCAGAGTGTTAAGAAAAGGATAGAGAAGGCAGGTTTTGTATTTGTGTGGTTAGGTGTCAGAGAGGGTTTCTCAAGAGTCACTGACATTTATGCTGTACCTTAGTAGGATCAGAAGGTAAGCACTTGTCTTAAGAGAAAATACAGTCAAGACTAGGAAAAGACCATGAGCATAATCACAGAGATGAATGCTGAACTTGAGTCTCCCAGTGAGGCCAGAAGATAGGGTGAGGTAGTATAATCAATGGTCTTTAAATACCACGATAGAAATATGGATTTTATTGTGGTCACAATTGAAGATAGGGATCGAAGCCATTACTGGAATGTCTTGAAAACTGAGTTTTTATTAAACAATTGCCAATATTTCAATATATTTTAGGGGCAGTACGAATAGGAATGATTGATGGAGAATGTGTAGTTAACCCAACACGAAAAGAAATGGCTAACAGCACTTTAAATTTAGTGGTTACTGGAGCACCTAAAAGTCAGATTGGTAAGTAGCTTATGTAGTAGATTTGTCCTGGGTTTTAGGTATAGGCTTTGGCTTCTAAAATGTGTGTGTGTTTTGTTCATCACCCACAAACATGTTTGTTTTGTTTTATTGCTGCCCCATTTTGGTAGTGCTCTTGCTTAGGTCAGACAATACCTAGAATTATAGAATGTTCCATAACTAATTGAAATATAAAAATTTTTATTAAGATAATTTTAATAATTATTTTTAGACTGATAAGCTAGTCTAAAATTGGAAGTTTTAAATCTGGTAGTAAATAAATTGTTTTATAAGTTTAAATATGTTAATTTAGCTAATGCAGTCATTCTAAGCCTGTTGTCCTCTGAGAAAGAGGTATCATATTTCCTTATAGGAAACTAGGGATAAAGATATGCACTGGACAATGGGTCACCTTTACTCCTTCCAACTAAAATGCCATAATCAACTAAAATGCCATAATCAACAAAAATTAGAGGCTGGTTCTGTTGAAGGGGAATCGCCTTTAACAGTCAAAATGACTTGGGTTTGAAACCCAGCATCTGCCATAGTTAACCATGCAATCTTGGACAAATAAATTAAGGTCTCTTAGTTTATCCTGCTACCTGATATTTGTTGTCTGGAACTTTTTGACACAGAATCTTCTGATGTAGGAACATTTTGATGAAACGTAAACTTATTAAACTTTTAGTGCTTTTTTGTTCAGTTAACATGTGAAATACCTCATTTCTAGCTGCTGCTTTTGGAATGTTCATAATGACTTAGAACTAGATGATAGACAAAACACATGAAAGAGGAATTGTGTATTATTTACATGTTAGTTAGGAATTGTGTGGTTAAACTAAATAACAAGGCTTAAACAAGATGAGAACTTATTTTCTCTAAAGTAACAAAAATTCAGAGATAATGAGTCCAGGACAGTTATAGCAGCATCCCTAATGTCTTAAGAAATCTAGATTGTTTTATAGCTTTCTACTCAGCTGTCCTCAGGGTGTTGCCTACATCTTCATGCTTACGTACTAGCTACCAGTGGTGGTGTAATCGCCAAGTCATGTACAACTCTTGCAATCCCATGGACTGTAGCCTGTCAGGCTTCTCTGACCATGGGATTCCAGAGCTCTGGCTAACAGAACTCTGGCCAACTTATCTTACTTACAGGCAGGAGGGGAAAAAAGAGGCGGGGCAAGGGACCAGGAGGAATAGTAAAACGATATGTGCCCACTGAGTAAGTCACCCTCCCTTTTAAAGTGAAGGTGGGTAACTATCACAATACAGAGAAGATTCTAAAGATTTTGGGAGGCTGTGAATAATGAATGACCCCTACATTATATTTGAGCATCTCAAAAAGGGCCCTGAGTTGAGTGTTGGTTTGCTATTTGAAGGTCACTTGGTCTGTATCTGAAATTTTTCTGCTGAAAGTTAGTAACTTTCAGCAAAATTATTTAAAAAGAAAGAAAGAAATTTACTGATTTATCAATTAGTAAATTGATTTGGCTACTTTTGGCCATTATGAAGATCAGAGTCGAGGTTTGTAGAGTACCCAACATAGTACCTAGAACCTAGTAAGCAAATGGTTAATATTACTGTTAAGATGCAAAATAAACAGTCTCCTAAATGGTCATATACCTTTATCTGCCTTTGTGTCTGAACCACTTTAATTTTAAAGAAATACTAGAGGAATGAACTAAGGATCTTTACTATATCTGCAGAATGCCACAGAAACCCAATAGGCAGCCTTCCAGCTGTTGTTCTGTCCTGTTCCTATGCTCTTTTTTAATTTAATTTATTGAGGTACAGTTTACATACATTAAATGCATGTTTTTAAATCTCCAGTTCTGTGAAAGGGAGAGGAGATGTCATGGGAACACAGATAAGAGAAAAGATATAACCATCTCCATATCATAGTATCAGAGAAAGCTTCTTTGTGCCTCAAGTGAACAATTGAAACCTAACCTCCCTTCATTCTGCCCCATGTATATTTGTTTAATATTTCTCTACATTTAGAACCACAACAGGGAAGTGTTACAATTTTTGCTTCAGCCATCAAACAGTTTAGAAAATTCCATACAAGTATTCCAGTGTGTTGTATTTACCCATATTTCTACTTTAATATGTTCCTAACATGGTTTCTTCCTTTATTGTTTTCTTTCTGTTTAGAGACCTTCCTTTAGCCATTTCAGGGTGACACATTTTCTTCGTTCTCCTACATCTAAGAATTTTGATTTCTCCTTCACTCTTAAATACTTTCACTAGGAATAGGATTCTGGGTTGACAGTTCTTCTCTTTCAGCACCTGAAAGATATTATGCCTCTTCTTCTGGCCTCCATGGTTTCTGATGATAAATCTGCTATTGTTTGAATTGCTTTTCCCATATGGGTATGGTGTCATTTTTCTCTAGCTGGTTTCAAGATTTTTTTCCTTTGTCTTTGGTTATCAGAAGTTTAATTATGATATGTCTTTCTTTGGGTTAGCTTATGTAGGATTTATTCAGCTTCTTGAATATGCAGGTTTATGTTTCCGCCAAATTTTGGAAATTTCCAGCTATTTTTCCCCCAGTACTTTTCAGCCCTGCCATCTTTCTCCTCTCTTTCCAAGACAGCAGTTACACAAATGTTAGATCTTCAGTTACAGTTTCACAGATCTGCTTCAGATGACTGATAGAATTCCAACATATAAAGCATATAAGATTTTTTTTTTCCATTCTTTATCATGCTTCGAAGTCTTAGAAGTGACTTTTTAGAAGTAATTCATTATGACTTTTTAGCCATAATAAATCTTAATGACAACATAATGTGGTTAAACACACTAGTTTGATGGTAGCTATGCATGACATGATCTTAAACTTTGGACAAGTTGAGAGATGCCAGAAATGGCACACAGGTTGGCAAGAGTCTATTCAGCCTTATAGAAACCAAAGCTAAAATGCTAGAAGCCTTACTTTGGAGCTTCCCTGCTTTCCACAGGAGTTATACTTTACAAAGCTAAAAACAACCATTTTATGGTAGTAGCTTGGGTCCTCTAGTTGGCTAACTTGAAACAGTATCATTGCAAAGATTTCCCGACCCAAGCAAGAATTAGAAAATGTGACAAAGACCAAATTAAGTGAGAGGTCATATCAAATAATTGTTAAGCAGGAAATGTTATTGGACACCTACTGTGCTGATATTTTAAATTTTCAATTTAAATACATTTTAAAAATAGATGCAGTTGTATATGTTAAAGGATGGAATTTTATGATATTTGAATTATATCTTATAGAGCTGTTACAAAAAATTGTGTGCATATTTCATCTTGTTTCATTTTTTTAATGAGAAATTCCTCAATAAATTTATGAAGAATATATACTTAACTTCAAATATCAAGGTTTCTTTATTCATTTACTACTGTCTATACTTTGGAATTGTGTTAATTCTTAGGAAAGAAATCAAAAAGGTAGAACACTGATCTGTAGTATTTGTCATGTTATGGTCTTTGAAAATGGTAAAATTGAAATTTGAAAATTCAAATTTGAAACATTTGAAAATTGGTAAAAGTTTCAATAGCAGTCTTTTGTTTTTTGTTTTTTTCTTTTTAGTCATGTTGGAAGCCTCTGCAGAGAATATTTTACAGCAGGACTTTTGTCATGCTATCAAAGTGGGAGTAAAACATACACAACAAATAATTCAGGGCATCCAGCAGTTGGTAAAAGAAAATGGTGTTACCAAGAGGACACCTCAGAAGTTATTTGTCCCTTCGCCAGAGATTGTCAAACACGCTCATAAGTAAGAACATCTGTACAAAAGAAAATATGAAAGTATCACAAGATTTAATTTCCTCTCAGAAATAATGTCTCATGGAAGCACTGTCCATGTATTACTTCCTAAATACCAGCATTCTATTTTAAGAGTCACTGCCATAAATAGCAGTCTAATGCTTTTAAAAGGATAAACCTACATCTCTTCAAGGACCTAAGTTTAAATCTCAAAGGAAAGGGGAGAGTGAGTGTCCTTGTCAAAATTAAGATAATTCTCCTCTCTCTCTGTCAGGGAAAAAGAGTATAAAGCATAAGATACTTGAATATCTAAGGAAACTGTTGAGGTTCTCAAAAAGAAATACAACCTCCACAATATGCCCAGTCCTTATAATAGTGCCTGTATGTAAAGTACTCAGTAAATTTTGAATGAATGACCAGAGAATTATTTCATTTGAAACAAACTGAAAAAGTTAATATTTCTCTTAGTATGAGTCTCACAGCCATTACTTAGAGATTAGAGTTTTAACACTACCCAATCAAAGGATTACCTGCAATAACAGCCAAAATGCATAAGAAAAAAAAAAAAAAGGCAGCTGGTTCCATGACAGTGAGCGAAGAGAGAAAAATCTAAGATGAAATTAATTGAACAATTACGGGAAGGTATGTGTGAGTGATTCCCCTAATATGTGAGGAGAAAGAAATTTGTGTTCTCCTTTTCTTGTGACTCAGCTGGTAAAGAATCAGCCTGCAATGCAGGAGACCTGGGTTCAATCCCTGGGTTGGGAAGATCCCCTGGAGAAGAGAACAGCTACCCACTCCAGTATTCTGGCCTGGAGAATTCCATGGACTGTTAGTCCATGGGGTTGCAAAGAGTCGGACACAACTGAGTGACTTTCACTTCATCATAAATAGTAAACATTAACAGTGTTAGAGAGCAATAAATACATATTTTTAATTATGAAATGTTAAGTATTTTATCCTGTTAAATATTTCAGTCTTGTTTATAATAAACACTGCCTAATGTTTCTACATATTATGCTGACCTTTACTTTTTGCTTAAAATAGACTCACCATGGAAAAACTCTACACAGTTTTTACAGATCATGAACATGATAAAGTAGGTATACCTGAATTTTGTTTATATAATTGTCCTGGAATTCTTTTTTGTCATAGCTCACACAATTTTGTTTATGAATATGTCATATTTTTATGACAAGGGGAGTATGTGAATACATGAATTAAACAGGTAATATTTTGTACAAATCAATAACCAGTTGCAATCTTTTAAAGACTATTACCATTAGGGAAATCTGATTAATATTACAATGTGTTAATTGTGTAGTAATTTAAAAAATATAAATGTTTAATACAAATGCCATATGTAACAGCTGAACTTCAACTTTCTTTTAGATTTCCAGAGATGAAGCTGTTAACAAGATTAGATTAGATACAGAGGAACAACTAAAAGGTAAATTTTATTTATTTTTTTTTTTAGTTTAAAAAAATAAAGGAAATAATAGATTTTAAAATTTCAGTTGTTAAGAGATCAGTTATTCTTGTTACTCCTTAGTTTTATCTTTAGTAAACTTGTGATAATGATACATCCTGAAGTTACTGTTAAACTGACTTCTATGAATGGATAAGAACTGCACCTGACCCAAAGTGAGCACCAATAAATGCTGAGTATGAGGTGTTCCTAATCTTTTCTAGATCAAACTCTTATACTCCAAAATGGGTACCCTTGTATCCTGTCCTATGAAAACCTAAAAGATACTCTTTAAAATTCTTTAATTTATAAAATTGCAATATTAACATAGTTTGTGAGGATTGAATGAATAAACCATTTACATCTGTGCCTGGCACATAGCAGGTGTTCAGTAAACAACTGATGTTATTAACATGTGGAATTATAAAATTTAGATTTTAGAGAATCTTTCTCTCTAAAAATTATTAAACAAAAGGATTTTATTGCTAAATAGCAGTCACACAAACTGATGTGTACCACGCATGACATACAGTTCTTGTTAATTTTTCTGCTAATAGACAAACATCCTCTTAGCTGCATATCTCAAGACAAAAATTTTGCTGCTAGCATCAATATTAAAGCCATTATGTATTTCTTTAATTATCTATATCCATTATCTATATCTGTAATTGCCACTGATAAAGTTTGGTTTTTTCTCACTCTGTTTCATCCTATTAAGGATTAGAAGTAAGTCAAATAGAGAAGGAGAAATAACATATGACATCCCTTATATGTGGAATCTGAAAAGAAATGATACAAATGAACTTATTTGTAAAACAGAAAGAGACTCACAGACTTAGAGGATGAACTTATGGTTGCCAGCGGGGAAGGAAGGAGGGAAAGGATAGTTAGGAAGTTTGGTTTGGACATGTACACACTGCTGTATTTAAAATGGATAACCCACTACAGTATTGTAAAGTAATTAGCCTCCAACTAATAAAAATAAATAAATAAATAAAATGGATAACCAACAAGGACCTACTGAATAGCACATGGAACTCAGCTCAGTGTTATGTGGCAGCCTGGATGGGACGGGAGTTTGGGGGAGAATGGATACATATACGCATAGCTGAGTCCCTTCACAGTTCACCTGAAACTATCACAACATTGCTAACCAGCTGCACCCCAATACAAAATAAAAAGTTGGGGAGGGGGGTAATGCCAAAAAAAAATGAGTAGAAGTTGTATAACACCAGCTGCCTTATTTAAAAAGAAAGTGATTTTAATAATACATAGTCTTGGGGCTTCCCAAGTGGCGCTGGTGGTAAAGAACCTGCCTGCCAAAGTATAAGACCTAAGAGATGTGGGTTCAATTCCTGGGTCAGGAAGATCCCTTGGAGGAGGGCATGGCAACCCACTCCAGTTAAAAAAAGAAAAGTAGTAATAATAATACAGAGTCGAATACCTTCATGACTATCTGGGTTCATAGGATAATATTTTAAATGTTTTGTTACTAATTATTTTTCTAAATGCAACCTAAAGTATAAAAATTAATATTAAAAATTATTCCTGTCTGAAAAAGACACAATATAATCTCTCTGTGGCCATTTCTTATGTTCTGGCCACTTTCAAGTTATATTTAATAAACCAAATGCTTAGGAGAACAGTGCTTAGAACTTGGTATGAATTAACTACTAAGGTAATAGATAAAGTAGCTTAACATTTAAAAGCATAAGCCTAGGCAGACATCTTTATTCAGGTCACAGCTGTCAGTTACTACCTGGGTGATCTCAGGCAACTTGCTTCTCTTCAGGCCTGTTTTTTCTTCTGTAAGACAGAGATAACAATAATAGCATTTATCTCACAGATTCCTATAAAGATTAAAGGTATTTAAATAAAAACATGTAAAATACCTGGGTTATGAAAGAACTTGATAAATGGTAACTAAAAACTAGTCAGCAGGGGGCTTTCCTCACTGATAAAAGAATCTGCCTGCCAATGCAGGGTACATGGGTTCGACCCCTGATCGGGGAAGATCCCACATACTGTGAAGCAACTAGGCCCATGCACCACAACTACTGAGCCTGTACTCTAGAGCTCAGAGGCCACAACTGCTGAAGCACTCACTCCCTAGAGCCCATGCTTCACAACAAGAGAAACCACCACAACTAAAGAGTAGGCCCTGCTCGCCACAACTGGAGGAAAGCTCATGCAGCAACAAAGACCAAGCACAGCCAAAAATGAAGAAAGAAACGAAAATCTATTAAAAAAACAAAAACTAGTCAGTGGGGATTCGTAATGTATAAAGAAAATTATTCCTTTATTTGTGGACTAAAATAAAAGTTCCTAAGGCAAAACAGTGGAGGAGACTACTCTTAAAAATATCACTTAAATCTTCTCATAAAATGGTTGGCTCGATATGTCAGATAACAATGAAATAGCTGATTTTAAAGCACTATTGCTCTGGTGGAAAGCAAACTCAGTTCACTTCAGTCACTAAGTCATGTCCAACTCTTTGCGACCCCATGAATCTCAGCATGCAAGGCCTCCCTGTCCATCACCAACTCCCAGAGTTTACTCAAACTCATGTCCATTGAGTTGGTGATGCCATCCAGCCATCTCATCCTCTGTCATCCCCTTCTCCTCCTGCCCCCAGTCCCTCCCAGCATCAGGGTCTTTTCCAGTGAGTCAACTCTTCTCATCAGGTGGCCAAAGTATTGGAGTTTTAGCTTCAGCATCAGTCCGTCCAGTGAACACCCAGGACTGATCTCCTTTAGGATAGACTGGTTGGATCTCCTTGCAGTCCAAGGGACTCTCAAGAGTCTTCTCCAGCACCACAGTTCAAAAAAATCAATTTTTTGGCACTCAGCTTTCTTCACAGTCCAACTCTCACATCCATACATGACCACTGGAAAAAACCATAGCCTTGACTAGATGGACCTTTGTTGGCAAAGTAATGTCTCTGCTTTTTAATATGCTATCTAGGTTGGTCATAACTTTCCTTCCAAGGAGTAAGCGTCTTTTAATTTCATGGCTGCAGTCACCATCTGCAGTGATTTTGGAGCCCAAAAAAATAAAGTCAGCCACTGTTTCCCCATCTATTTGCCATGAAGTGATGGGACCAGATGCCATGATCTTAGTTTTCTGAATGTTGAGGCTTAAGCCAACTTTTTCACTCTCCTCTTTCATCAAGAAGCTTTTTAGTTCCTCTTCACTTTCTGCCATAAGGGTGGTGTCATCTGCATATCTGAGGTTAGTGATATTTCTCCTGGCAGTCTTGATTCCAGCTTGTGCTTCTTCCAGCCCAGCGTTTCTCATGATGTACTGTGCATATAAGTTAAATAAGCAGGGTGACAATATACAGCCTTGATGTACTCCTTTTCCTATTTGGAACCAGTCTGTTGTTCCATGTCCAGTTCTAACTGTTGCTTCCTCACCTGCATATAGGTTTCTCAAGAGCAAACTAGGTTCCCATTAATGGTACATTTAAGGTATAATAGTTGTGTCTCTCCTACTTAAAAACTTTTGCTTAGAGGACTGTTCAGTCAGCTCCTTTGGCTCAATTCCATAGTTAATTGATTTGACACTGTGAACTTAAAGAGAAATTTTATCTTCCAAAAAGAGAACATCTTTGTTTTGGTTTGTCTTTCTTCTACAGAAAAATTTCCAGAGGCTGATTCCTATGAAATAATAGAATCCTTCAATGTTGCTACAAAGGATGTTTTTAGAAGTATTATTTTGAATGAGTACAAAAGGTAAACATATCCTTTTTTTTTTTTAACATATCCTTTTTTGATGGAATTGAAGCACGTACTCTCTGCAAATTTCCTTGAAAGTGACAACTAGCTGAAAGCTAGAAACTAGGATTTTTTCCTTCAAATAACAGGAAGCCATTATAATGTTTATTTTATAAATGGATACCTGTTGACGAGTGTGTGAATTCTGTCGATATGTTTTGACTGTCTCTCTGTAGGCTTCATGTGTAGAGCATTGCTTCAGAGCCATGACTGCATGTCAGAGTTACCTGCATAACTTTTTAACAAGGGTATGGGTCACAACCCCTGAGATTCTAATTCAGTGGGACTTAGGATGGGGCCAGGTATCTATATTATTTTTTAAACTTATGCAGGTGGTTATGATATGCAGTTCAAGTAGAGAACGTTGTGGTAGTGATCAAGAGATAATATGTGATTTTTCTGACTTACAACACTGCTTTAAATAAGTATTTCCTTTATTACTATAGGTGTGACGGTCGAGATTTGACTTCACTTAGGAATATAAATTGTGAGGTAGATATGTTTAAGATTCTTCACGGATCGTCATTATTTCAGAGGGGACAGACACAGGTAATATATGTAAAAAGCTACAATTATTTGCTAATACATGATTGTTTAGTTCTAATAGAAGTACATTTATGTAGGTTTTTATCATATGGAATATATTATCTATTCAGAATAAGATCTGATTTTTTTAAAATATGTTTAAAGATAATGAACATATCAGTTGCCCCAAAGAATTTCCTTGTTGCTGTCTGGTCTCTTGTTCCTGCTCCCCTCCCTTTCCTTAGGCAACTTTCATCACTGCGAATTTGTTGCATTTCTAGAATTATCTGGTAGTTTTATTACATTTTTCTTTTAATCTTAGGTATACGAAATTAAGTCACTCATCTCTCTCTTTAGTCACTAAGTCAGTCACTCATCTCTCTTTTTCTCTTTAGTCGCTAAGTCATGCCCAACTCTTGCAACCCCATGGACTATAGCCTGCCAGGCTCCTCTGTCCGTGGGATTCTCCAGGCAAGAACACTGGAGTGGGCTGCCATTTCCTTCTCCAGGGGATCTTCCTGACCCAGGTCTCCTGCACTGCAGGCAGATTCTTTACCAACTGAGCTAAGAGGGAAGCCCAACATTTTTTTTGGCTGTACCATGTGGCATGTAGGATCTTAATTCCCTGACCAGGGATTGAGCCCCTGTCCTCTTCATTGGCAGTGTGGAGTCTTAACCACTGGACCACCAGGGAAGTCCCAAGTCACTCATACTCCTCAGTTTATGATATAGTCACTGTTGGTCTATTCCAGGCTCTCACTTGTTTTCTCCATTTAGCCTGAACCCAGTCCTATTCTTTTCCTTTACATAAGCACCTGTTCTCTTACATTTAACATATATTTGTATGCATTGTTTCATGTATGGTGAAATGCTTTAATTATGTAAATCACTAATTTTGCCCACCTAATGGGTACAAAGTGGTATGTCATTGCTTTCATTTGTATTTCCTGATGAAGAATGAATGAATCTCTCTTTATATGATAGCCAATTAACATGATAACTGTATAAACCATACCCTGCGGGGTGCATACCTCCAGGGCACTCCTATAGATAGTGTCTCAACACCATAGATAGAGTTCAGCAAAGTGGTAGCCCTAGTTTAGGTTTGCTCTTTCATGAGTTATCTGCTTATATCCTTTGACCAATTTTTTTTCTTTTTTTTTAAAAATATGGTTTACTGTCTTTTTCATGCTATTTTTTAGTGAATTCTTATGTGTTTTAAATATGAATCCTTTTCAGCAACCATAATTTGTATGTATCATCTCCTTCTTTGCCATAAGCCTTCTAGCTTTATTTGTGGTAGCCTACTAGAGGCATACCTTGGATATACTGCAAGTTCAGCTTCAAACCACCATGATAAATATCACAGCAAAGCAAATCACACAAATTTTTTGGTTTCCCAGCACGTATAAAACTTAAATTTTAAACTATCTGTAGTCTGTCGTACATAGTATGATAGCATATGTTTTAAATAACTGTACAAACCTTAATTTAAAAATACTGCTAAAAAAACACTAACCATCATCTGAGCCTTCAACAAGTCACAATCTTTTTGCTGGTGGAGGTTTTGAAAATTTCAAGCATTAACTACAATGTGACACAAAGGTAAGAAGGGAGTAAATGCTGTTGGAAAAATGGTGCTGATATACCTTCTTGACACAGGTTTACCACAAACCTTCAGCTTGCTTTTAAAAAAATCATTATTGGCAAATAATTAAAAAGTTAAACACAATACAGTGAAGTACAGTAAAATGAGACATGCCTATATATGTCTACAGTGAGCCTAAAATCTTTAGTTTTGAGATCTTCTTTAAGAAATCCTTACTCCAAAGGCATAGAATTATGCACCTACTATTAACTTTCTAGTTTTAGCTATATCTGTCTTGGAGTTTATTCCTATACATGGTGTGAGGTAAAAACCCTCCAGAATGAGTCAGTTTTGCAACAGTGTTTACTAAAAATTCATTTTTTCCCATTAATTTGTAGTCACCTTATCATATTGAAAATGTACATTTTAAATACATAATTGTTTAAAATAACAGTTGTTTAAATTGTTATTGTTTAACAGTTGTTTAAAATAACAATTGTTTAAATTGTTATTGTTTAACAGTTGTTTAAAATAACAATTATGGATTTAAAGAAAAAAAAAGATAGACTTTTATATTGACCCACATATTTGACATTTCTGATGGGTTTTATTTCTTCCTGAAGACCCAGGTTTCTTTTTGGTGTTATTTTCCTTCAATCTGACAAGACTTCCTTTAGTATTGTCCTTTGCATCTCATGATAACAAATTCCTATTTTTCATTTATCTGAAAATGTCTTTATTTTTTTTTTTTTTTTTTTTTTACAAAGAATCTTTTTGCCAGAATATAGATTCTGGGTTGATATCTTTTAGCACTCAAAGAAATGGCCTGTTCCTCTGTTTTCCTTTTTCTGATGAGAAGTCAGGATTCATTCATTTATCATTATCCCTGTAATTTATTGTTTTATCCAGGTGCTTTCAAGGTTTTCCTTGTCTTTGGTTTTCAGCAGCATGACTATGACAAGTGTGGTTTTCTTTTATTTATCCTACTAAGAGTTTCCTGAGCTTTAAACCTGTAAATTTGAATCTTTCATCAAATTTGAGAAATTTCAGCTGTAATTTCTTCAAATATTTTTTCTATCTCATTCTCACTTTTCTCTCATTCTGGGATTGCCAGTACATATGTTTAGGCCTTTTGATATTGTCCCACATGTCCTGGAGGTTGTGTTCTTTTTTCCCCACCTTTTTGTTCTATAAGTTGGACAGTTTCTTCTAATCCTTGTTCATATTCACTGACTCTTGCATTATCTTATTTTTCAGTTCTAGAATTTCTATTGGTTCTTTTTTATGTCCTTGAATATAATTATAGTAGCTATTGAAAATCTTTTGTCTTTTAATCCAACACCTGAATCCGCTCAGGATCTGTCTCTATTCATTGTCTTTTCTTTTAAGAATGGGACCCTATTTTCTGTTTTCTTATAGGTTGTATCCTGGATGTTGTAAATGATACATTGTAGGGTCTCTGGACTATATTATATCCCTTCAGTCTTCTTAGATTGGCTTTTTTTTCTTTTTTCCAGTTTTAAGCAGGAAGTTAGTTTTATTGGCTGAACTTTTATTGAGGATTCCTTTATGGGCAGGTTTATAAATACTCTTCTTCTTGTCCTCCTCCCCCAGCACTCCTAATAGCTTTTGTATGTAGTCTGTGTGTGATATTTGACATCTGGGTTTTTTAGATTTACATATAATGTTTATATGTAAATTATATAATTTCTGATGTTTACTGTACCTTGAATAAATGTTTATTGTACCTTGGCAAGCTTTGAATAGAATGTACTTATTTCTTTAAAAGCTAAATGAGTTTTTCACATGTTTTTCATTTTCATCTTTGTTGTTAGTAAATTAAAGCCTGAAGAATTTCATTTTTCTTTTTTAGGTGCTTTGCACTGTTACATTTGATTCATTAGAATCCAATTTTAAGTCAGACCGAATTATAACAGCTATAAAGTAAGTTATGTTTCCTGGTTATGATGTTACAATATATAATTCATGTGGCATATTATCATTATTTCTTAAAACCATATCTCTATACTTAATTTTTCTGTTTATTATAGTAGTGATTGCAAGGGTTTTTTTGTGCTATATTTGTCTCATCACTTACTTATTCAAACAAAGTATTTAATTCTCTAGCATGGGTTCATTTAGTTTATTCTCTTATCTCTAGAATCATTACTCTGGATAGATTTTTCTATTAACAATAAGTAAGAATCCAAGTTCCCCAAAAGAATCTGGAAGTTGAAAAAAAAAAAAAAAAAGAATCTGGAAGTTGTTAAATTAAAAAAAATTATTTAATTCTAAGGTACATTTGAACTTATGTTTTAAAAAACACTTGGTTCTCCTCCTCTGTTCCTAAAAAGTCAGCAGTAAAATCATGTTGATCAATTTTATATGATCAGAATCTATATTACAGTCCTCACCAACATTTCTGCAGCAGAGTTCTGAACTTAACAGCCACAAATTTTCCTCAGTGCCTAACAGGGTTGCTTCCCTTTCCTTTATTAAGGGTCTCAAATGACCAAAGGACTACCTCCCATTTCCTGCTTCCCAACTGATGAAGATAATCCCTAGTACCTTCAAGATTGTTGTTGCTTAGTCACCATGTTGTGTCCAACTCTTTGGTGATCCCATGAACTATAGTCCACTGGGCTCCTTTGTCCATGGGATTTCCCAGGCAAGAATATTGGAGTAGGTTGCTATTTCCTTCTCCAGGGGATCTTCTTGACCCAGGGATCGAACGCATATGTCTTTGTGTCTCCTGCCTTGGCAGGCAGGTTTGTTTTTTTACCACTGAGCCACCAGGGATGCCCATCTTTAAGACAGCATCACTAATTATTTTTCATGTACCTAATAAAAATAACAATGCAGCTGTATGTATATGTATTAGACTTGAATGTTCATCATAATCATGATTCTTTGTGGCAGGGGAGCTCTTAAACTTCTGTATTTTAAATTCCCACCTAGGCCAAAACTTGGTTGCCCTGCTCTTCTTCATGCTGACTCCCTTCTTCTAGGAGGCAACACATCTTCATAAGTGTGTGTACTGGGTTTGGCCAGGGTACCTCTCTATGTTCTAGTCCCAGGTCTATAACCTCTGTAAGTGAGGTGGTACATATCACACATCTATGCTGGTCTTTTGTCTTCTCGCCTTATAAAGTGCAGGTACTTGGCTAATGGTCCCTAGGCTCCTCTCTAGCCCCCTAAATCTATGATTCCTTTAGTCTTCTGGAGGTGTCTTGTTTTCAAGTTTCTTTCCAAAAGGCTGTAATTTATGGTTGTGCAGATCCAGCCCTGGCTTAAGACTTTCTAAATAGTCTGTACAGAGAAGTGCCTTTTGTAATCCCACTCAAAGGAAACACTGTTTGTGCCAAGAACCTGTGTATGCCTGTCTTTTCCTCAATTAAAAAAAATTTGGTTTCCTGCTTCCAGGAATTTTTTCTTCTCATCTTTATTCTCCCCAATGTTGTACATTCAGCAACAGTTCTCTTCTTAATCTTTTCAAACCCTGAAAAAAATCTTTGCCTGTCAGATCCTCTGATTGTTCTGTCATTTCAGTTATTGATTTTCATTTCACATTTGTCTTAGAAGATCATAACAGAGATTTAAATGATATATATATAACATTTAGAATTCTCACTAGTTACTAATGCTTTAAAATGTGTCTGTTGTCTTAGTATTTAAGTCTGGATATCTAAGTCTTTATTTGAAGCAAAATTGTTTTCTTAATCTGTGTAGAATTCATTCAAAAGCCCCGACCCTGGGGGCGGGGGGGGGGCACAACTGTCTCTTGACATTCATCCTTCTAATTCTTCTGGTATTTAATTTCAGACCAATTTTCCTTAATAACCAGTTGTTTTTTTAAATTCCCTTACATCTTTTTTCATTGTTTATTGAATAAGTTTATATCTGCATGATATCTTTAATATTATGCTTTTTGTTTGCAGTGGGATAAAAGATAAAAATTTCATGCTGCACTATGAGGTAAGGTGAATTTTTCCCCAGTATTTTATTTTGAAAGATTTTTACAGTAGATAACCTGTATATCCACTACCTAGGTTCCTGCCATTAACATTTTACTATGCCAGTTTTATCATATATCTGTTAAGGTTTAGGCACTTATTTTAATGCTTATAGAGGGATCTAGAGAGTAGAGAGACAAGTAATACCTTTCCAACCAACAACATCCTGTTCTGAGTCAACTATAAAGGCTAAAGTATAGTAGACAATATTGTATTAGTCAAGAAAGAGTTGTAACTGTTCACATGTATGTCCAACAAGTGGGGCTTTTCAAATACTTCAACTGGCAAATCACCATCTCCCTTTAGTTCATTTAAATGTTCATATTTTTACTCATTTGCTTAGCAGCAAAAGAACTGAGGTATTTAATGTTAAATTATTTTATGTATGACATCAGTACATGCAGTGAGTTTTCAATTAGCTTTTCTAAGGGACCAGACATGACACAACCATATAGCACTCTAATATTAGTATTTGAAGCACACAGTTTGGGAGACTAGTGTGCAGCAGCAGGCCTTCTGAGTGGCTGCTGTTGGCTGCCCAGAATCCCAGCATCTCAATTTTGTTGAATCTGCTATAGCTAATAGAGAATATTTCATGTAGAAAATATATGCTAGAGAATATCTAAACCTGGAGATTCTCACAGGTTTTAAATCCCTAATATCCTGTTTGGGATATATACAGATGCTAGAGAAGCCAGAGAGGAAATTATAATTGATAAGGCAAATCTTAGGTCAAGAACTAAAGAGCACATGGCAGTCTTTAAAAAAAAATATAAAGTCTTTAAAAAGGGCACCTGCAAAAAATACAGCTCTAGCTGATAATTGGGAAAAGAGGCAGGAGAAAGATATGGGCTGTATTGCTATTTTATTTCATTTTTTTTTTTAATCTTTTTATCATAAAATACAGATACTGAAAACCATATAAGATAAAGGATGACTTAATGAGTTTTCATAAGACAGACATCCTTGTAACTACCACCAAAGTCATAGAATAGAAGGTGTCCAGTCAGTCCTTCCATGTTTTTCATCCCAGTCTTAAAAACCTTTCCCTAAAAGTAACTACTATTCTAAGTTTTATATTAATAGTAATCACTTCCTTGGGTTTCTGTCACACATCCCTAAATACAACAGTGTAGTCTCATCCTTTTTTTTTTTAATTTGATATTCTTTAAGTCTCTTTTAATCTATAGGTCTCTCCTCCATCATATTCTTTTCTTTACAGTCTTTCTGTTGAACTCCCAGAGCCATCTGACCTGTAATATTCCCCACAGCCTGGGGGCTGATTGCACTCATGGTACAGTTCAGTGGTCTATCTCCTACAGATTGACCACTAGATCTAGAGGCTTTATCAGATTCATGTTCCATCTCTCTTTTTAAAAAATATTTAGTTAAAGTAAGTGGAATTCCAGATTTTTACAGGAATTTTTCAGTTTTTTAAATAACTGCATCTAGTTTACATTCTTTTAAGACAGTATATCAATCAAATAAAATAATTTGCAACTCTTGGCTAAAGTAATACCTTTATTGGAAAAGATCTGTTTCCTTAATGTGCATTTTTTTTAATGTATATTTCTTGTATTATAAAAATATAGTATTTTGTTATTGTTAACAATTTAAATATTACAGAAGTTTGAGTTGTAAATCCTCATAACCATCCATTTCCTACTCCAGGTCATATGAACACTAGAAATAGCTACTTTTAGCAGTTTGTTATATGTCTTAGGGTCCAGACATTTTCTGTGTGTATGAATGTACTTTTTTCATTTTTTTAACAAATATGGGATTCTATTTATATTTGTAACTTATTTATATATATGGGATATCTTTCCATGTCAATTGTATATGTACGTGCTTTTTGTTTGTTTTTTTAAGTTTCCTCCCTATGCAACTAATGAAATTGGCAAAGTCACTGGTGTAAATAGAAGAGAACTGGGGCATGGTAAGTACAAATCTCTGTATGTACATGATTTTATTAAAGAGACTTAACTTTTTTCTTTTTTTGCTCATTATTTTCTGTTCTGATTTAGGTGCTCTTGCTGAGAGAGCTCTGTATCCTGTTGTTCCTAAAGATTTTCCTTTCACCATAAGAGTCACGTCGGAAGTACTAGAGTCAAATGGTATGGTTTTGAAATATTTTTCCTACTGAAGAAGAATGGACTCCTTGTTAGAGTTTTAGCTTTTCATAAGTAATGTTTCATTATGTTTATTACTGTAGTACCCAAAACCACTGCAAGAGAAAAATATGTTTAATCATATACTTGTCTGAATCTCTGTTCTTACCTAATGATATGCTTTGAAAACAATATAATATAAAAAAATGTTTATCTTTGTATCTCTTTTACAGTAGATCCAGTTTTGGTTATTTGTTTTCTTATTTTTATAAACAAACCATAGAGCAAGGCCAGCTTGGAAAGAGGAAGGGGGAAAAATATAGTGAACCGTTAAGCAGGGGACACTTGTCATATATCACAGATATAAGAATATATTACAGAGAAAGGCTGGGTTTAAAAAGCCAAATTTATTTTTTTATTTTTTCAAAAGAAATTAGCTTTTTTTTTCTTTTTTGCCATGCCATGCAACTTGTGGGATTTTAGTTCTTTTAGATCCCCAACCAGGGATTTAACCTAGGCCTTCGGCAGTGAAAGCACAGAGTCCTAACCACTGAGTACTGCCTGGAAATTCCCAACAGTCAAATTTAAACTGAACCTCGGTCGCAGGTCAAGGGAAGGCAGCATAATCATTAAAGGCAGAAAGGGCACAGGATTCTCAAACATGTAGCCTACCTAGATCAGATGGTTATAGATATTTTGTAACAAATACCAAAGCTCAAAATTTAAACTAGGACTTCCAGTTCTTTACTGGGTGTGATTAGGCTATAGCTTATGGCCCAGTGAGAGAGCTAGAGCCCTGTATTTTTAACTGCCTCCTAGTTAAGCAACAAAAGAGGCATGCTGGTTTTTCTGGTAGTTTCCTAGAAGCAGAATCTCTAGTACTGCTGTCCAATAGAACTTTCTGTGGTGACAGAAATTCTCTATCTGTGCTGTGCTAAATTCAGCTAAGGGACTGAATTTATTTCAGATAATTTAAATTTAGCCACACGTTGTTAATGGCTGTCACACTGTGCAGCTCTGTAGTCTGTGATTTAGGAGAGCTTGCCTTAAGTGCTTTTAAAAAGAAGGAAAGAAAGAATATTGAATATTTAAATTATAAATGAGTAATTGTAAGGAAATAACTAACAGTAGCAATTTTCTACATTTAACAAAAATCCATATTAAAGCAAGTATTTTCCTTTGTTTTTATAGGATCATCTTCTATGGCATCTGCATGTGGTGGAAGTTTAGCATTAATGGATGCAGGTAAAAGAATTATGTCTCAAAACTACCAAAGTTATTTATATAATATAGACTTAATCAGTAATAAAATATAGGATTTTTTTAAAACTGTATTTTAGCAAGACTTGAAGAAGTCAGATTACCAAACCAGGCCAGAAGAAAGATAATTAAAAAGCACAGTTTCAACTACAGATATCTGCTGAAATTCTTATTCTTGGCTAAAAGTAATAAATTGAAATTATTTATTTGGTGACCCCTTGGGCTTTTGAGAGCTCTGCAATTGATACCATTTACTAAGGAAGGTTGGCTTAGCAAGCACAAGTATTAGGACCCATAAAAGAAAATGATTTATGTAATCTTTCAGTCGTTTAAGCAAACCCTGGGAAGAATGCCACTCATAGAAGAGTACACAGAACTTTAGGAAGGAAGACTGCAAGTGGTTCAGTATAATCTCTGGATCTGAAACACCAAAAAGGAAAGAGGTAGCATGTTAAGAGACTCTGAAAACAGTATCTGCCAGTTACCAGTGATGCTATTGAAGAAGAAAGAGAAGAGGAACCTAAAGACACTCAAAGAGGCCACACACAGAGTTCCCTATAAGTTCTCACATTTATAGTACAGAAAAGGAGAAAGAAGAAAGGATGATATAATGAAGAATGAAATGAAAGAATGGTATAAATGTATAATGTGTGTTCAATCACTCAGTCATGTCCGACTCTGCAACCCCATGAATCGTATGTAGCCCACCACGCTCCTCTGTCCATGGAATTTTCCCAGCAAGAATACTGGAGTGGATTGCCATTTCCTTCTCCAGGGGATCTTCCTGACCCAGGGATTGAACCCACGTCTCCTGCATTGGCAGGCGGATTCTTTACCACTGACCCACCATGATACTACTATCTAAAAACCTTAAAACAAGGCAAAGTAAAAAAAGCTAAAGGCACTTTTCTACTTCTGTTCAGTGGAAGGAAAATATAACCTGATATTTAAGGTAGCTGGTTAAAATATCATTTCTGTTTTCACCTTCATATATTAATTCAACAAATCTTTATTATATGCTAACTCTGTGCCAAGCACTGATCTAAACTCTTGGGACTTGGTGGTGAACAAAAGAAATTCTCTGTCTCATGCAGTTTGCATTCATTACTCTTACAGTCTCATATTGGAAAACACAGAACAAATCCTGAAAAAGGTGAACTGACAGATAAAAGATCTGCTCTAAATGAATTCAGATCTTCAGGTCTAGACAGAAACATCCTAAGTAATGAGAATTTCAGGATAAGATAACTGAACCAGTTTGGCAGTATTAGAGAAATCATGGAGGTTAGTATACCAAAGAAACAAAGAATTCTTACTTTTGAAAGATATATGTATTTCCTGTTAAGTGTAATAACCCAGTGAACTTGACAGTGACCCTAGTGTATTTTAATAAGGAGGTAGAGGAGAGTCATTCCAAGTAAGCCATGCCATAGAGCAGAGGAAAGATGCTGCTTGTACAGTGTATCTAGAGCTCAGCTTAGCAGTTTGTGACCTTGGCAGAAAAGGATGCAGAAATTGATAATGGGTGATAAGTATACCATTTATAATACTTGAAGGGTGAGCAGCGGGACTAGATAATCTGATCAGTAGGTTGGAGAGAGTTCTGAAGTGGAGCTTGAAGATGCTCCATCCTAAACCTTGTCCTTAAAAACTGACTAAAAATGTTATTGAATTGACTAAGAACACTGGTCTGCCAATAAAAAAGATACTGATAAAAAGTAGTATGTGACTAATGTGTTAAATGACAGTTTTGATCTCTTTAAAAAAATGTTAACATTAAAAAATAAGGAGCCAAATAGAAAAAGAAATTGACAAGAATGAATGTCAGATTCTGTGGGAAGAGCCAAATGGTATTCAATTCAAATACATGAGTGCTTGCAATGTCTTACATCAGACTCTACAGGGGTACTGAGTTTTTTAGAAGTTTACAGGAACAAAAACAAACATAAAGATACTAACACATCAAAGAGATAATACAAATATGTACAAGGCACAGATATGTACTATATGGATGAAGAACTAGGTTGAACATAATTGGCTTCATAGAGACAGCTACATTTCATTTGAATTTAAAGGTTGAGAGGTTGTTGACCAGGCATATTAGCAATAAGGCCCATCTTTCATGTGAAAGGAGCATGTGCAAAGTTATGAAACAGTATAGTGTGTTTCTGAAATATATTTGAAAGGTGTGATGATGTAATACACTGGGACCATATTTCAAAGATCATTATTATACTAAGGAGTTTGAAATTTTCCCAACTCAGTATTCTGTGAAAAAGAGTACCACAGGATGTTGATTATTATATACTATGGAAAAAAATGTTTACATGGGATTAAACAAGTTTGTTTAATATGGTTTAAATAAGCTTAAATAGCTTAATGTGAATATTGAATCTCTAGGAACAGGATATTTCCCAAATTTTTTTGACCACAGAACTCACATAAAAAAATTCCTGAAAGCAAGTAATGGGGAACTTGAAGGATTTTATAGAGAAAAGTAGCATGATGTGAATCTGCTATTCTTTAGGGGGTAGTTATTCCTAGCTTACATGATAGACCTAGGCGATGACATAGGAGAAAACAGGAGCTGGGGTAGGGGTAGGGGCGCTAAAAATCTGAAAACTGGACAAGGAAACTCTTGCCAGGGGAAGAAATAGTGTGGACTTGGACTAAAGAAGTAGCAATGGATATTTCAGTATTCGGAGGAAAGGACAGATTTTCTACAAAAAATATTTAGAGGATGAACCTCTAATCAGATTTTTGTGACTTGATTAAGATGAAGGAAGGGAGGAAGGAAGTGTTGATTCTAATATGTCATTGCTTTCAAGCAAGACGGAATGCAGGAGAAAAGGGATTTATCAAGGGTGATTAAATTTTGAAATTTAAATTTTTCTATTTATTTACATATTTAAGATACATTAGGGACATTTAGCTGGAGATATCCAGCAGGCATATGGGTTGTACAGATCTAGGTTTATCAGAGAGAACTAGGTAGGAGGGGTAGATTTTAAGTCATCAACATTATAGGTGATAGTTAAAACTGTGGGCATAAAGAATATGAAATGAGGTCTCTACCACATTCCTTTATGCCAAATAGGTTTCAAGTGATCAAAACTTTAAATTTCCTTTTAAAAAATTAAACAAGATTTTATGAAACTCTTGGACAGAAAAAAATAAAGCCTTTCTAGGGAATTCCCTGGCCATCCAGGGGCCATTCAGTGCTTTCACTACAGTGGCCTGGATTCAACCCCTGGTTGGGGAACTAAGATCCCACAATCCATGAAGTGCAGCCAAAAAAAATTTAAAAAAAAAAAAAAAACCTTTCTAAGCAAAATCCAGGAACTATGATTACATAGAAAATCCTATACAGGAAAAAACACAAGAAAATCAACAGACCAAAAAATAATATTTTATCGTGTATTTCATATTTGTATTTTATTTACTGTAACAGACTATATATTTAACAAAGATCTGTCCATATTAAAAACTCTTACAAATCAATAACAAAAGACTAACAACCATGTAAGAAAACGGCTGAAGGCCATGAAGAGCCAGTTCACAGAAAAAGAAATATAGATGGTTTAAAAACATTTTTTAAAAGTTCAACTTCACTCATAAAAACAAATCAAGTTAAAAAGAGTAATTACCATCTTTATCATTCAGATGGCAAAGGTCAAAAGATTTAACAAAAATTAACAAGAATGTAGAATAGCAGGGAGCATCATACACTGCTGGTAAAAGTATAAAATACTGCACACTGTGGAAGACAGTTTGACATTATAAGAAATGTAAATCCACACCCGCTTCAACTCAGTAACCCCACTTCTTATAAACACATACAGGGAGTACTCTGCAGCTATTCAAAAGAATAAGATAAAGAAAAGATTAGACTCACATTTAGATTCCCTGGGTATATTTTTGGGAGGATCCACAAAACCTAATGGTGCTGTCATGGGGAAGTGGACTTGAAGGACTCAGGCTAAAAAGATTTATCAAATACATGATTATTTTTCAAAAAGAAAAAGAAGGCTCCAAAAGCAAAGCACAAAGAAATGGATTAGTTTAAAAGTTAAGTTTGCCATTATTAGAGAAGTTTTTGTTGAGAACAAAGAATTATGTTAAAGGACTTTTATTATATATTTAAGAAGAAATGAGGCAGGCAGATGATTTATTAAGGCTTCCATGGCAGCTCAGCTGGTAAAGGATCTGCCTGCAATGTGGGAGACCTGGGTTTGATCCCTGGGTTGGGAAGATCCCTGGAGAAGGGAAAGGGTACCCACTTCAGTATTCTGGCCTGGAGAATTCCGTGAACTGTATAGTCCATAGGGTCGCAAAGAGTCGGACAATTGTCAATATAGAACACCATCCAGTTATATTAAAATAAAGGTCAACAGAACGATGAATAACCTATGTTTGGCTGATACATACACATTGTACACAAGTTCTTTTTCTCAATTATAGGAGTTCCAATTTCATCTGCTGTGGCAGGTGTGGCAATAGGATTGGTCACCAAAAATAATCCTGACAAAGGTGAAATAGAAGACTATCGTTTGCTGACAGATATTCTGGCAAGTATATTCACATTTTCTAATGTTTAATGGTGAAGATTATACACACTTTGTAAACAAAGTGCTTAGAAGAATGCTAGTGCTAGAAAAATAGAAGTCCGTGTTCTTACTTTCCTCCTCCATATCTGCCTTGGATTTTATAGGATGTGAGTTAAAAACAAATATTACAGTATGAGTATTCATATTAGCTCACTTTAGGATGATTATAAATTAGTCCTTATACATTTATGGGACATTATGTAAAAATACACTGATTTTCTGATGAAATATATGTAACTTAAAACACCATATTTTTTTGTATTTAATACATGAGTTTATTTTATTAATATGTGAAATATACATGTTCTAAAGGACATAGTTTACTTATAAAGCTATTTTTAAAAATTCCTCTACAGTGACTATGGGTGAATTTCACTTTTGTTTAAAACTATTACTATATCATAATTTTTTAAATTGTTTAAGGGGATTGAAGATTACCATGGTGACATGGATTTCAAAATAGCTGGCACTTCTAAAGGAATAACTGCATTGCAGGTATTTTAGAACCTATTTTATTTTTAAATACTTAATTATATCAGAAATCAATATTTATATAATTTTTTTACTTTTCCGTATTAGGCTGACATCAAATTACCTGGAATACCAATAAAAATTGTAATGGAAGCCATTCAGCAAGCCTCAGGTACACCAAGCCAGTATGCCTGATTCTTCTTTCATCACTATGTGTTAAATGTGAATTATAATTCCCTATTATTTAAAATAGGCTTATTCTAAAATACTGCTTTAGAAAATGAAATTCAACATAATAACCTAAGTCAAGAAGTATTAAGTTACTAGGAACATGACTATCACCAAAGTGGCTGACCAGTGAAAATTCAGTTTTTACAAATTGACTCCCCAAGATAGGATTTATGGAGAGGGGAATACAAGTAGAATTTTTAAGGTAATTGAGATGCAAAGAACTTTGATTATTATGTTTTTATTTCTTCTAGTGGCAAAAAAGGAGATATTACAGATAATGAACAAAACTATTTCAAAACCTCGAGCATCTAGAAAAGAAAATGGACCTGTTGTAGGTAATACATTAAAATTATTGATTTGATAAGGTAAACATTATTATATGGAAGTACACTGCTATGTAAAATTTTTTTTTAATTCATACACAAACAAAACAATTTAAATGCTTTTATAGTTAAAATACTTTAAATTTGAGGGGATAATCTGAAACATAAGAACTTTTTTAGTCACATAGTAAACTGTTTTTCTGTTTCATACTACAATATTTCTACGTGTGTCTTATTGAAGTCTTGACTGACCAGTACATTTCTAGGTTCATACATGCATATATACATAATATATATTCATGAATGAATGAATGTGAATTATTTCTATTTTTGTCTATGCTACATTTCAGAAACTGTTCAGGTTCCATTATCAAAACGAGCAAAATTTGTTGGACCAGGTGGATATCATTTAAAAAAACTTCAGGCTGAAACAGGTAAGAGTTGTGTGAAGTTTGGGATTTTTTATTTAGGTCATGTAAGTTTGCCATTATATCTCTACTGTGTTTCTCCAAAAATATGTTTGAGAAGTGTAACGTTGACATTTCAATGGGATGAGAAAAGGATGTAACATCGACATGTCTTTATTTCTGTGTATGCCTCTTAATTAGTAAACAATCATCTTTAATTATATTCAAGAAGGGTGACTTAGAATTAATCCGTTCTTCCTCAACACTTAAAAATCAGACATTTAGAAAAACTACTTTTTCACGTTAGAAGAGTTTTCTTTAATTTTTCTTATTATGAGTTCTATTTTTCACTTAGTCTTATTTATTTAGACTCTTATTTCTTTAGAGAATATGTGTAGAAGTAGTATGCTTTACTTTGCTTTTTTTTCTGGAATCAATCTTTTGGAATACCTAGTCACTTACCAGCTTTGAGGTTACAGAAGGAGCATAAGAAGTCAAGTAACCTTAGGCAGTTCTCAATCCCTCATCCATCCGACGACCACTCTAAAAGAGGGAAAAAGAAGAAATGGTGAGGAATTAAAAGCACAGAACCAAAATTAGAACTTAAATGTTTTCTCCCACCAAGAAAGTAGGGACACTGGTTCACTATTGTATCCCCAGGGCCTGGCACAGTGTTAAGTCTTTTCTCCACTGGAATGAGCAAGTTAACTTCAATATGTAATAAATTATCTTTTTAAAAGGAGTCACTATCAGCCAGGTAGATGAAGAAACATTTTCTATCTTTGCACCGACACCTAGTGCCATGCATGAAGCAAGAGACTTCATTACTGATATCTGCAAAGATGATGTAAGTATTGAGCTTTTGACAGTTACTTTTTTTTTCTACCTTTTGTTACTGTTTTCTTTATGAGTCTTATGGTTTATTTTGTACTTACAGCAAGAGCAGCAATTAGAATTTGGAGCAGTGTACACCGCCACAATAACTGAAATCAGGTAATATCAACTAAAATGCTGTGCTACTTTTTGTGTAAGATTTTATATTATAACCTCATATTAACTTCACATTTGCATTATTTATTTTGCAAGTATAAGGTGTTTAGATTATGTGTCAATTACCATATAATCATTATTCTTAAGATAAAATTTATTTTCTACACCAGTTTGTAGATTCTCATGAACATGGTTCTGTGATGATTATTATACTAATAGATTTTTCTGACTGAATTGCTTTCTTTAACCAAAGTTCCCACTGTTTTAATCTTCCAATAAACATATTTCCTTTCTCTTTGTACTTTTTTTCTTTTTGGTAGTTTCTTGTTGACTTGTTTTAAAGTTAGTATTAAATGCCTAAGTAGTACAATTTTTTAAATGCCAGTTTCAACCTCAACTCATTTTTTTTTAACTAGCTAAAAAGCCTGAATTTTCTGAAGCAGAAAATTACCTTTTTGGGACTTCCCTTGTGGTCCAGTGGTTAAGACTACAGGCTTTCACTGCAGGGGGTGTGGGTTCAATCCCTGGTCAGGCAACTATGATCCCACATCCCCTCCCTCCCACCTCCCCACCAGAAGAAAGAAAATTCACTTAATAAGAAAAAGGAAAAAAGAAATTATCAGATGCAACATAATGTTCAGAACTAATTGAAATGAATTATAAAAGACAGTGGAATAGTGTGTTTAATATCACAAGTGAAAACTAAGAAATTGCTGGCTTATTTTAGTAGGCTAAAGGGAAAAAGATATATTTTTTAATAAAATAGGTACCCCATTTTATCTAACCCGCCTCCTTAAATTTGGGCTTCCCTGATAGCTTAGTTGGTAAAGAATCCGCCTGCAATGCAGGAGACCCCAGTTCAATTCCTGGGCTGAGAAGATCCACTGGAGAAGGCATAGGCCACCCACTCCAGTATTCTTGGGCTTTCCTTGTGGTTCAGCTGGTAAAGAATTCGCCTGCAATGCGGGAGACCTGGGCTCGATCCCTGGTTTGGGAAGATCCTCTGGAGAAGGGAAAGGCTACTCCAGTATTCTGGCCTGGAGAATTCCATGGACTATATAGTCCATGGGGTCGGAAGGAGTCAGACACGACTGAGCAACTTTGACTCGCTTTCACTTTACTTCCTCAAATCACTACTTAACAGGTTGCTGATAATTCTACACTTACTTTAAAATATTTAAGGCCATTTCAAAAGTTTTTGGAAAATATTATGAAGAGAAATATAAAAGAATATATATTTCAAAAGCTTTTCCCTACCTATTTTTCCTTTATCTTTTTTCTGTCCTTTGATCCATAAGTATTTAAATATATATTTTCTGTTAGAAAAATAAGTATCCCACTTAGATAATCCTACTTTTTATAGTTCTAAAAAACATGTACTAGAGAGTGGTTTTTATATGTTATTTTACTTTGTTCTCCTGTGAAAACATAACCACAGTTTAATTATCTGTAGATAATAAAGTTCCTTATTATTCTAATCAGGCTTATTTCCTTGCTATAGAGACACTGGAGTAATGGTTAAACTCTATCCAAATATGACTGCAGTACTACTCCACAACACACAACTTGATCAACGAAAGGTAAAAACAAGAAAGGCAGATTTGATTATTTTTTAACTGCCTTAAAATAACCATAGTGAAATTACCTAGGTTGATAAGGACTGTACACTTTGTCCACTACTAGACTAAATACAAAAACAAAACAAACAAGACAGAAATACTGCTTGACAAAAGGGTTTACACTTTTTACCAGATAATGTTTCTCCTTCGATGATGGGAGTATAAACATTCTTGAATGTTTTGAGGTGGAACAGTTCTAGAGTTAACACATAGCAATTTCTAAAAATATCTAGCTATAGCTCTGTTTTCCCAATTTTCCTGACTAGCCAGTCATGGAAAGATAATTCTTAGGATGTCCTTAATCTTTATTATAGTCTATATTTGGAAGACTTAAGAATATGAAACCACTTGAGAATACTATGGGGCAGAGAAATAATAGGTGTTTTACCAAATATTAAAATATTATATAAAGCAATACAGGATAAAACAATGGATTACTGGCCCAGAAATGGCCAACAAAAATCAGAAATAAACCCAGTTATATGCATAAGAATATAATACATACTAAAAGTTGCCTTTTTAGTTGAGAAACAAAGATTATTCAATAAATCATATTGGAATAGCCTGTTTTCATAAAACAAGATCTTTCCTCTTTTTATACCAAAGTCCTATTTGGATCAAGGAGTTAAATATAAAAAAGAAAAAAATGTTTAAGGCAGTGAGGGCAGAAAAAGAAAACCTGGACATCAGGAATGGTAAGGGTTGAGGCAGAACACTAGATGAAAATACAGATATTTTATTAATCTTGGAAATGGAAGAATCTTTTTCAGCATGATATCAAAGCCAAAAATGTAAATAAAGTGATAACATTTGACCCCATCATTTTTTAAAATTTTGGCAAAATAATAGTAAGTTTGAAAGACAAGCAACAATTTAAGGGAAAAAAACACTTTAACATATGACAGAGGCTTCATATATTGAGGGCTTATATAGACCAGCAAGAAAGATGAGTATCAATAGGAAAAATGAGCAAAGAACATGGAAAAATTGTTTTTTAAGCTGACCTTGGTATTCAGTATCAATAGCAATTTTTTTAAATGCAAGTAAAGCCAAGTTCCCATTTTTCAGCTTTTCAGATAGTTGAAAATTCCCAGTGTGCATCAGAGTGTAAAGATAAAAATGGACTTACAGGAATGTAAATTAGGGCAAACTTTTTGGAGAGTGTCTAATAAAGGTACAAGTACCTTTGGACCTACAAGTCCCATCACATATAGGACATTGTTCTGAAAAGATAAGAGTACATGAATATATAATCATTGTAAGACTGCAATTTATTTTTCCTCCGCATTTTATTTTGAAAATTTTTAAACCTACAGAAAAGTTGAAAAAATAATAGACCAAATATTTATATACCTTGCCCCTAGATTCATAGATTAAACCAATAAAACTATTTTCCACTTGGAAAAAAATGTGTACTACCATAGATAGTAGGTAGTTATGCATGACAACTAATAGATTAACATGTTGTCTTTCAGATTAAACATCCCAGTGCTTTAGGATTAGAAGTTGGCCAAGAAATTCAGGTACTTGTATTCATCTTTTTAGCCTTAAAGTTGCAAATTATACTTTAAGTTTCAATTATTTGTTTAATCAAATAAGCTGAAAGAATCAAATCTACATTTGTGGTTTATGTTATTTATATGCTGTCTTCTTTTTTAACTTCTTCCTTAAAACAGACTCATTAGGGATTTAGATACAATTCTTACCCTCAAAGAGCTTACAGGTTAGTTAGGGCAATAGTCCCCCTTTAAAGCTTTTAAAAATACCTGAGCAACTCAGCGATGGAGTGTAGAATCAGTGATTCAGAGACAGGACATGAGAAACATGATAAGTAACTTTGAGGAGTTAAGACTTGAATTGCTTCGGTATATACTGGTTGAGGCTGAAAGTTTTTAAGTTTGATGAAAGCCATGATGTCAGTTCTGGAATTTTGATAACAAAATTGACCTTTGTAATAGTCATTATGAATAGATGAAAGAAGTGGTTGCCAGTCTGTTTTTTGGTTTTTGTTTTTTTTTTTTTGGCTACACTACATTCTATTCCAGTAGTACCTAATACCTATGACCTGAGTAAAAACTAGACGTAAGTTTATTCCCAATCTGTCATTCCATTATCCACAAAGCCTCCAGGGAAAGGTAAGAACTACAACATAATCTCTCTGTATAAGATTTTTTTTTTTTTAACATCGGAAGGAACTTAAAACTTAGCACATCTCCCCCTGACTTTCAGTGTCTAAGGTCAAGCCGAATAACCTTCAGCATGATAGATGGTCCTTTGAGTGTTAGTCTGAGTGACCTAAGCATAATCCTATATAGATTGTAGCACCGTTAGGGTCAAGAAGCTCCTGTCTAGATTCATTCACCATGGTTTTTACTGTTCTTCCATAATAGGGACAAACAAAAAGGCACAGATAAGTCTAACAGAAGATTATAATTGGGCAACTAAATATCTGTCTCTTTTCTCTTTTTATAATCACTACTTAAAAATAAATACATACATAATCACTACTTAACCAAGTATTTATTAGCATATACCTCCAATTAGCACTGAGGTATGGTTTCAGTGAACAAGTGAAAACTTTAATCATTGTCTTTTTGGACCAAGTATCTTTTAATTTGGGTATCAGTCAATGTGCTATAACTTATAAAGTATGTTGTTCAGTCACTCAGTCACGTCCAACTCTTTGCAACCCATGGACTGCAGCACACCAGTATATTTAAAGTATATTTGTTTCTTTAAAACAGGTGAAATACTTTGGACGTGATCCAGCTGATGGAAGAATGAGGCTTTCTCGTAAAGTGCTCCAGTCTCCAGCTACAACTGTTGTCAAAACTTTAAATGACAGAAGTAGTATTGTAATGGGAGAATCTGTTTCACAGTCATCATCTAATTCTTCCCGGTGATTTTTTTTAAGAATTCTAGAGTGATATTCTGTATTCTATAGAGCAAAATTTCAGTAGCATCTTCTAATGTGTAGATTTATATATAATATAAATATATTCTAATGATTTGTATGAAAATGCTCATTTTATGTGTTCCATTTTTTAAATTCCGAGTTACCTGTATTATTTAGATTATAAATCAATACATATTTATTATTAAAAGTAAATCATTTATACATATAAGACTCCCAGCTGCTAATAATTTGGAAAAATAAAACTAGTTCTTAACCTCTAGAGACCAATGGAGAAGGAAATGGCAACCCACTCCAGTATTCTTGCCTAGAGAATCCTGTGGACAGAGGAGCCTGGTGGGCTGCTGTCCATAGGGTCACATAGAGTCAGACATGACTGAAGCGACCTTGCATGCATGCATGTGTTGCAGAAGGAAATGGCACCCCACTCCAGTGTTCCTGCCTGGAGAATCCCAGGGACGGAGGAGCCTGGTGGGCTGCCATCTATGGGCTCGCACAGAGTTGGATGACTGAAGTGACTTAGCTGTAGCAGCAGCAGTGCCACAAAGTGAAAATATAGGTCACTAACTACAAACCACCAAAGGGTTCCATTTCCACTTAAACCAAGGTCATACAGGTTATGTCTGAACTTTTTTTATTTTTGTCTTCATTCATATCTTGGTAGTTTTCCCTGCTTTCCATTAAGTTCTTCTACAAGGGCTATTATATGCTAAGATCTCTAATTTATAATGACTCAAATTGACTACCCATCTTTGGTAGTAATGCAGTATAGGTACTCACAAGATTTGTTCCTTTATAATCTTTGTTACTAACACTTCCCTGCCCATAAATCACAGTTTTTTAAATACAATAATTTTTTTTCCTTTTCTTATAGAATACCTTGAATTTCTGGATCTAACATTATCTTTCTTACTTCAGTTCAGCCAAGCATAGCATTCATTTATTCAATACTTACTATGTGCCAAGTTCTAGAATGTATACAGGAGGTATATCAGCAAACAAAACAAAGTTCCAATGCTCACATTCTAGTGGATGGAAACAATAACTATACAAGTCAGATAGTGGTAAGTTCTTTAAAGAAAAACTGGGTAAGGGGGATAGGGTGATTTCTTTTTTTTTTGATTAAAAAAAAAAAAATGGTACTGTTGTAGATAAAATGATCCAGAATAGCATCTCTGAATACATAACATTTGAGCAGAGACCTAAATGAAGTGGAGGAAGATACACAGCAATTTTGGAAAGAAGATTCTGGATAGAGGGACTAACAACTTTATTAGTATGCTATGTGTAGAATATACAGCAGCCTTTCTATTCTAGGAACCAATGTCACATAGTCCTTTTACCCCTTAGTCTTGGGCCTGTTCTTCACCAAAATTAGCAAATTTTATAAAAGAATATAAAACAGGAGATATAATCAGCACAAGGTGATAATTTGGAAAGCATAAGAAAAGAATAATGTTTGCTTACTTGTAAGAAGAGGAAAGATATGAAGGTCGTGTAAGTTTAAATGACCTTTACAAAATTTCAGGCTCATGAGAGACTAGGGTGGTAGGCAGCGAAAATGGAAAAGAGAATCTTATCTTGGTATCAAGGGTCAGAACCAATCTAAATTAAGCTAAAACTAAGAGGGAATTTTATCACAGGGCCATGAATTTATTTCACAGAAAGTAAGTCATAATCCCTATGGTGGAATGGAACCAGGATTGTCAGGTAATTATTAGGAACTAAGACAGTTCTCCCCTACCTGTGGAGTCTCATGACCTCTCATTTGTGCTTCTTTCCATATAACAGCTTTTTTCTTCTAAGTCAATATATTTTCATAGCATGGGGCAAAAGATGGCTGTCCACAGGAAGTTACTTGTCTCTGAGTTCAACTTCTGGAGGAGAAAAGGACAGGCTTAACTTGAGAAAGGTGTCAAACCTGATCAGGATTGCCAGATAAAGTAACAGAATGCCAAATGAAACTGAAATTACAGGTAAACAAATGTTCAGTATGGTATGGCCTCTACAATATTTGGGATATACTTATATTTTAAAAAAATTATTCCTCGTCTATTTGAAATTCACATTTAACTGGGTTTTATGTATTTTTGTTTGCTAAATCTGATAACCCTAAACCTGGTGCAAGCAAGTCAGTCAAGGAATTCTTAAGGGCTCATTTCTGGGAGAGGAAAATGTACAGAAAAAATGGACTGAGCCTATACCCAAGATACTGCAGAACAAACAATAAAAAGAAAATGGATAGACTTTGATTAACTCAGATAGTAGGGGATGCAGGTGAGAAAAGAAAAGGCAGATTTCAGCTGAGGGTTGTGAAGACAGGCAGACCTATGACATGAATAGTAAACCTGGAGGGGTAAATAGTTTTAAAGAAAAAAGTGTTTGATTTATTAAATATGAGCATGAAATCACCAACCAACATATTGGTTGGATATTCACCTGAACATCTGAAAAAGCAACTGAGGCATAAATGACTTTGCAGAGATAATATTTTAAAACAATCTTAGTTTTACCATCTCAAGCATATCTCAAATCACTGCAACAGGTTTCAAATTAAATTCTGAAATTTACAAAATGAAAGGTAATTAAAACTACCTATTATGAGCACAGTACTAAGTTATGGAATAGTTTGTTTCCTTCTGAGATTTACATATAGAGTCAGTAATTTATGAAAAGCTGATTGATGAGCAGTCTAGTAAAGGTTTTTAAAAGTCATAAAAAGATAGGGGAAAGAATAGGTTAATTCTAATCAGAAGAAAAAGTGAAAGTTTCTAAGAAGTGGGATTTGAATAGGACATCATTAGGGAAAGGTAACATTTGAGTTGGGCTTTTAAGAATGATTATAAAGGGAAAGGCTGCCTGTGGAATGGAACAGTTTTATCAGTGGATGAAGAAGGCAGTAAGTAGAGGTCAGATTGTAGAGGCGTTTAGGATAGTACACTTAGGACTCTGAACTTGATTCTGCATATACTGAGAAACATTAAAGAATACCCATTGTTTCATGAAAACCAAAATTGCAATCGGCTATAGTTTTGATATTGTGACCATAAAATTTAATGCAATTGCCAAGGACTCAGAAGAGACGATATTTTTAAAAACACTAAAATGTGTAGGCCATTATCATCTGTGAAAACAGATAAATAATTTTAATAAAATATTGGCAATAGCTATTAGGATCAAATAGTCTACAGGAATGCAAGGATGGGTAGGCATATAATCTCTATAGTGAATTATAGAGAAAAACCATATGATAACCAGATGCGAGAGAGGCAGTTTATAAGATTCAATGTACATTTCCGAGAGAATTTAGAATATCAGTATTTGTCCTCAACTTGGTAAGTGGTATCTGTCAGCAATGAAGAACATGTATATAACACTGAAGATGTTGCCATGAAAGTCAGGAACAAAACAAGAATCACCACTATTTGATTCATCAGTGTTGAATGATGAATGATGAACATAACACACCATCAGTGTTCTGAGGTCCTAATCAGTGTGATGAGATTAAAAACAGGTGGAAAAGAAAAAACATTTGCAGATGATTATCTAAAACACACTTTAAATTGTTATAAAACAGGCCACATATACCTGCCAAAATAAATAGCAGTTCGCTGCTGTTATGGTATGAGCTCATTTCCACTTCTCTCAATTTTTCCAGGTTTCAAAGAGCTACACCAGCAGTGAGTTTGCCCCATCCCCTAGGGTCCTGACCAGGATTAAATCTTCTGTCCCAAAGTCAGTGAAATATTGATTATCCAGTCTTAGCCTCCAGTCCCCTTGATCAAGAACCCTCAAAATTCAATCCCAAGTGTACTCTGGTTCCTGTTAGTACATGTTAGTTTATTATTTCAGTTCCTTTGATGTATAATCTCCTCCCTTATCAGGCAAAGCAGTCCCCAGGCATATTACAACTAGATTTTACCCTAGTTACCACAGCCTCTCAGCCAGAAGAAATGGAAGCAACTATAGAAGAGATATTTCTACAAGGGGGCAAGTGTCATCTCTTTCTAGGAGTTATAAGCCACTTCTGCAATCCCCGAGGATACAGGGATGTTTACAAAGCCAAAATCCTCAGGGGCACCCACCCCATGTTTCAAAGCTTTAGGCTTTCTCAATCAGGGCCCTAGCTGTATAGCAAACCTCCCTAGGCTGAAGATCCAAGTATCTTCATAGCTCTTGTAACTGTCTAATCCCATGTCAGTTTTTTCACTGTAGGAAATAAGGGCCTCTTTATGAAGCCCAAAGAGCCCCCTCTGGCTCACACTTAACTTTTTGTTTTTCCAAACTTAGTTTTTAACTGTGCATTAAGCATTAAGTGCCCTCAACTCATTATCCCTCTTCATGGAAGCAGTATAATTGGCCAGCTCTGCTCTCATAAGCATTGTTTCCCCCATATCTTTCAAATCCTGAATTGCTGAATAGATGACAGCATTTACCGCTTCTAGGATGTTTTACTAGGTCACTATTGGTGAAATCAGTAGTCAGATGGCCATGTTGTGCCAGGGATTGAGTAAACTATTTCCCAAACCACATCTTACTGTCTGATTTCTGACACCACTCCCTGTATTGCCTATTGTCAGTCCTGATCCTCAGAAAAGCACATGCAAGATAGTGATTGGGAGAAATGTCTGTGAAGGATAAAAAAGGTGGGCTCAGGATTGACAGGGAGAACCTACAGACCATGGTGCCAAGTCTGACCCCTGTAAAAGGAAGAAGGGAGGAAAATAGAGTGGAACTTCAGACTAGTGTAATTCCAAGAAAGTCTCATCCTGGCTGATAAGTTCCCCAAGCCAAAGTTGTCCATTAGAGGAGTTCTGTGGATAAGAAAGGACAAGTCACCCAAAGGGGTCACTTGCTATCGAATAACTGTTCTCCAGAGTACAATATCTTTAAGGAAATCAGAATGGTGCATGTATATGGCCACCACACACATCAAAAATCAAAACAAACTAAACCTACAGCAATTAATTGTCGTACTAGAGTTGGCCAAATAAAACAATGCAAAAAGTGAATGCAGACTCAAATCTAGATATATGTCTGTGAATTTAATAAAGAATATAATTTAAATAGCATTTCAAATAATTTCATCTGTAAATGTTGACAGTTGACTCTCCCATTTGAAAATTTTAAATTGACATCCTATTTCATATATACAAAAGGTTTCAAGTGAATTAGAAAACTAAACATTAAAAAATGTTAAACATTAAAAAATTAAAAAACGATAAAAGTATGACAGTACCTTGGTTAAACATGGAAAATAACACAGTTAAGTAATTTTTTTAAAAGTAGAGTCCAAAGGGCAAACAAAAGACAATAGCAGAGATGAGATTTTAACAAATGTTGGTTGCATGACAAGCAAATAGAAAAGCAGTGGTAAATTTAGCAGAACAGAGGAAGTCACAATCTAGATGACCCACAGAGGTGATGAGGCAGAAGAGCACAAATGATCTCCACCAAAAAAAGGATCAGGGCTGAGAATTTGAGGGCGGGTTTAAAGTCTATACAGAGACATGCCTGACTCCCAATTCCACATAACCAAAGGACTACCATTACCCACAAACACACTCATACCCATACATGCTCTTGTAAAAGTGCCACGACCATCTCAGAATGAGATCCTAGCTACCAGAGATGCAATGGTGAGAAAAACATAGCTCCTCAGACTCATGAAAATTTTTTATCTACATGTGGAGACAATTATTAATCAAAACCCATACAAATAAAGGTAAGGATTCAGCCTGAGGATAGATGAGGCAGAGGAGAAAGTAGAATCAAGAGGAAGGAAATCAAATTCTCATTGATACTCAAGTCAATCAAATCAACACAGGTTCATCTTATCTTCAGACTTTCTATTCACATGAGCCAATGAGTTCTCTTATAATTTAAACTAAAGTGAATTAAGTTTTCTGGTACATTCCAAGGGGATATGGAAGGAAGTCAAGGAAGGCTCCTCTACATAAATGATAATGGTAGTGACATCTGAAGGATAAAGCAGGAATCAGCATGAGATGATTGGAAAGAAGGAAGTTCAGACAATGTCAATTTTAATCAAGTAAAACAGGTTGAAAGATGTTTGTGAGCATTATCTACATAGAGATCTTTAGTGAGTTTAACAGAGCTTTTTGGTGAGGGCTGAGTGACGGAAACCAGAATATGCGTATGTATACATATGCGTGCATGCTCAAGTCATTTCAGTTGTGTCCGACTTTTTGTGACCCTATGGACTGTAGCCCACCAGGATCCTCTGTCCATGGGATTTTCCAGGCAAAAATATTGGAGTGGGTTACTGTGCCCTCCTCCAGGGAGTCTTCCCCACCCAGGGAGCAAATCCGAGTCTCATGCATTGCAGGTAGATTTTCTACTTCTGAGCCACTGGTGAAGCCCAGAAACCAGAATAGGTAATTTCAATTAAGGACTGAATGGTGAGATGAGGAAATGAAATTGAGTATAAAACAACTTCAACCCTTGGAGAGTTTGGCTGAAAAGAAGCAAAGAAATCAGAATATCAGTGAAGAAGATACAGGTTATCAGTTTTGATGACTTTTTAAATGGGGATAGCCTTAAAGATTATTCACCTTGAGGAAAAACTAATTATACAGCAAAAAATCTCTCATAAAAGTTTTTTCATAAAAATATCCGAAGAAGGCAATGGCAACCCGCTCCAGTACTCTTGCCTGGAAATCCCATGGACGGAGGAGCCTTGTAGGCTGCAGTCCATGGGGTCGTGAAGAGTCAGACACGACTGAAGCGACGCAGCAGCAGCATAAAAATATCAAACAAGTGCTCGCTTCAGCAGCATATATACTAAAATTGGAACGATACAGAGAAGATTAGCATGGCCCCTGCGCAAGGATGACACGCAAATTCGTGAAGCGTTCCATATTTTAAAAAAAATAAAAATAAATTAAAAAGAAAAATATCAAACAATTAGGAAGGGTGAAAACAGAAAGCCTCACATTTCAAGGACATGACTTTCACTTTCATGCACTGGAGAAGGAAATGGCAACCCACTCCAGTGTTCTTGCCTGGAGAATCCCAGGGACGGCGGAGCCTGGTGGGCTGCCGTCTCTGGGTTCGCACAGAGTCGGACACGACTGAAGCGACTTAGCAGCAGCAGCAGACAGCATAAAATTATCAAACAATTAGGAAGAGTGAAAACAGAAAGCCTCACATTTCAAGGACATGAGGCAATAAGATTGAGAACCCAGTTTACTCTGTAGAGAGAACTGTTTTTAATCCTTAAGAATTAAAAAGTGTAATGTACTCTCAAGAGACATTTGGCAAGGATGAGAGATAATTCCGATGATCACAACAGGAGGATGAGGTGCAACACTACTAGCATCTGGTGGGTAGAAGCAAAGAATGCTGCTAAACATCCTGTGATGCCCAGGACAGCCTCTCACAACATAGAATCATCCAGCCCAAAATGTCAGTGGTGCCAAAGTTAAGCCCTGCTCTAGGAATTTAACCTACACATGTGTTGACACACATAAAACTACTTCTGTACAACCATTTATTGTTTGAAATTAAAAAGTACTGGCAATGACATAGGTATATATAGAAGGTTTAAACAAACTAAGGTACACTAGAACACCAGTACATATGATATTCCATTATTTGTGTTTAAAAAAAAGAGTGGTAGAAGTAAATGTTACATATATAGATAAAGATACCTATCTATCTTAGCCTTTGGGGTTGAATCTTCCTGAAAAAAAATTTTGCTGGGAAAAAACACAGTGTTGCAGTGCATTACTGCCCTCAGTATATTTTAAAGAATCTTGCTCTGGCCCTCTGTCCATGCTTCTCTCCATGGGATGAGAAATCAATGAAACCAACGGATGTGTCCAGCTGGAATCCACTCTTTCCCTTCCAGATCATGCTCTGGGCACCCTGGAATTCCTTGTCCCAAAGGCCAAGCCTGCTCCCAGGGTCTTCACAGTCCTCTTCCCAAATTCTGTCCTCTTGAGGAGCAGCCAAGGGTGACTACATTCAGGGAGTGCAAACATAGAATCTGGCCAAAAGGTTAGGGTATCCTATTTGTGCACATGAGAACTGTCAAAAGTGCAGGACAGAGCTGAAGTGTGAGAGAGAAGGCAGGCTAAGGACTTCAAGGGCCAAAGGGAGAAGGTGGAACTCTGAAGAGTTCAAGAATTCTAGATTTGAATTTATTCCAGACCACATGATTATGTATTTCTCAAGGTATGCCAAAGGTAGGAAAAGAAAATATATTTTATTTAATAGATTGATTTAAAAAGTTAAAATCTTCAGACATATAGTATACAGTCTTCCATTTGTATGCTTGTCCTGGATCTTACCAATGTTAGAGGTCGGCCCTTTGCAGAAGATAGAGAGAACCCCTGTGACCTAGAACAAGAAAGAAAGAAAACCTGGGCCAGAGGATCCAGCAAGGGGCAAGATGAGTCCCAAGGATTTAACTCTGTTCCCTATTTCTCTCTGTTCCTTTATTTCAGATATTGGGGAGTATAGCAGAAAAGGGATACTATAGGGAAGATGGAAGCGATGCTTTGAAACACTGCTCAGATCATTTCATTCCTTAGTTCAAAACTCCCCAGTGAATTTGCAGCTCTTCAAAGTAAAGTCTGAGGCCCCAAAACAGCCTCTCTCTCACTCTCAACTTTACTTCCCACCATTTCCCCCCTTTCTCACTCCATTCCAACCACACTTGTTTCCTTACTATCCCTCTCACTCACTCAGCATGCTACAGCCTCAAGGCTTTGTACTTGCAGTTGCTGTTTTCTGGCTCTCTCTGCCCCCAAGGAAATGCATAGCAGACCCTCAGAAGCCTCCCTGAATGAACATTACCCTTCCCAAACTCACTCTGTCTGCTAATCTATTTTTTTTTTCCCTTTGGTCATAACATTTACCAGTATCTAGCATAGATTTGTTTATTGTCTTCCTACACTAGAATGTGGGCTTCCCTTGTAGCTCAGTGGTGAAGAATCCACCTGCAATGCAGGAGACTCGGGTTTGATCCCTGGTTCAGTAAGATCTCCTGGTGAAGGAAATGGCATCCTACTCCAGTATTCTTGCCTAGGAACTCCCACGGACAGAGGAACCTGGCGGGCTACAGTCGATGGAGTTGCAAAGAGTTGGACACAACTGAGGGACTAAATAACACCACTAGAATGGAAGCGTCATGAAAAGAGGAATTTTTCTATTTATTCACTGAATAGAACAGTGTCTAGCACACAGTATACACTCAATGAGTGTTTGTTGAATAACTGAATAAATACAGGAAATGACTCCTGTGATTTCAATTTTTTCCAGTTAGATCTTCTTTATAAGATAGTAAGCTCTTAACATATGGTGTCAAAATGACTCCTATATAGTTCTCATTCTCTTAATATTAATAACTTGCTCATAGATTCTTTTAGGCCAGTAACACATTATGACTTTGTTCACCTGGTCCCCACAGCCTTACACACCTTTCAAACCAAACTTCCACTCAGGGATCCTCTAACATCAGGTCCAAAAGTTACCGGTGTGAAGCCTTCTCTGACCTGAGATAGAGATGTTATTTTCTCTGGGCTCAAAATGCATTTTGTGCACATTAGTCACAGCAATTAATGTGCTCTATTGCTACATATATTGCACGCATCTCTTTCATGGGGTCGCAAAGAGTCGGACACGACTGAGCGACTAAACTGAACTGTGCTCAGTCACTAAGTCATTTCAGACTCTTCTGTGACCCCATGGACTGTAGAAGATCAGGCTTCTCTCTTCCTGGGGTTTTCCCGGGCAAGAATACTAGAGTGGGTTGCCATTTCCTTCTCCACAGTATCTTCCCCACCCAGGAATCAAACCTGCATCCCGTCTCCCGCAATTCTTTACCCCTGCGCCACCTAGGAAATTCCCAACATACATAACTACTTAAATTTAAGTGTATTTTCTTAGGTTCTCTTTAGATTAAAAAGAAAACCCTACGTGGCCAGATTTTGAAAGGAGAATATATTTTTCATCAGGAGCCTATTCTGTGTAAGCATGTCACGTGTCAGTTCGTATGCTGGGTGTACGCATAAGATTTGGTCAAGAGAAGCACGTTTTGACAACACCATTGGTAAGGAATGACTACAACTCCCAAGATGCGCCGCAGGGTAAAATGTGTCGATCTCGCTTGATTTTCACCCTTCAGACTGAAGGGCTGTCAAGAGAGCTGGCGGCAGAACAAGGTGAAACTGTCTTTAAAAACGACCAAAAAGAATCTACCAAGAACGAACAGCGACAAACAATACAGCGCATGGCTCTTATCAACCGCGCAGTGTCAGACAATATGATGTGTGACAACCGACGTGAACGTCCAGAGAATTGCTCCCTCACTTACTCAGTGCGGAAGACCTCCCGAGAGAGAACGCTAAAAATGCCAGCAGGAGACACTCAAAGATATGGAAACAGTGCTCTTAGATGTGTTAGGAAGGCAGTTCCCCGCCACTTGCCTAAACTTATCTGAAGACTTATGTTCCGAGGTTACCAACGCAGGAAGGACACTGTATTCAAGAAGCGGAAAGTATGCCAGCCACAAAAAGCCTGACGGTAAAACGCCTGAACGAGAAATAAATTGTCAATGCACTTTTGTACGATGTTATAATCTCCTGGAGATCCACAGAACAATTCCTGAGGAGATGCTTAACTGTAGCAGAGTCCTTAGCGAGTTTTAGTGGGTTTCGGGTCGCATTAAAGGGCTAACGTCTTCACAAAAAGAGGTTTAAACTATTTTTCTCTCACAGGCTGAAAGGGCGAGCTTCCATTATGGAGTGCGAGCACATTTTCTTCCCTTCTGCTCAGGGTGAGTCCCGTCCAAGGATGCGTACCTCCCAAGCTTGCTTCGTTTTTTCCACAGAGCTGGATCCCACGGCTCCTCACACGCCGGGGGCAGCCCCAACAAACCGCACGAAGCCGAAACCACAACTCCCCTCTCGCCACCAGTCCAGAAAAGAGTCTCGCAGCACTAGCGGAGACCCGGAACTCGCGAGAACCGCCCACCGAGCCGAGAGCCCACGCCTGCGGGCGGAGCCAAGAGAGGAGGAAGTCGCACTTAGACCCACCCACCTCGCTCCACTACCCCGCCTCGCGAGAATACTGAGCACGGCCGACCAGGGTAGCGCGTGCAGAAATGGAGGCGTCACACGTTGGACTCGTCGGCCGCCGTAGCCCCTGCGAGGACAGCCCGTGCGAACCTGCTGGAGGAGGAAGAGAAAGGCAGGGAGAATCAGGTTACAAGATGGCGGGTCTTTAGTAGTTACCGCGGTGGTGGCGGCGGCGGCGGGAGAGCGAGCGAGCTCTGGGGGGTAAAGGGTGGGGAGGGTGGGTGCGTTCGGGGGTGAAGTGAGAAGTAACTGGGAATCTGGGCGGCAAGGTCTCAGTGGCTACTGTTGCCCTTTCCCGCGGCTGAACCTGGGAGCCATGGTGAACTCGGGCCTCTCCGGAGCCGCCGCCGCCGCCGTTGCTGCCGCCACCGCCGCTACCGTCTCTCAAGAGTGAGGGGCGTAAAGGAGGTGAGCCAGGAGGCGGCGGCTGGAACAGTGGGGACAGCAGTCACCATGTCGGATACGCGGCGGCGAGTGAAGGTCTATACCCTGAACGAAGACCGGCAATGGGACGACCGAGGCACAGGGCACGTCTCCTCTACCTATGTGGAGGAGCTCAAGGGGATGTCGCTGCTGGTTCGGGCAGAGTCCGACGGTAAGGTTATTGGAACCGTAGGATAGGGGACAATGCCTCCGGTTTGGGCACAGCCTGGGGTTTAGGCCCTGAGTCGAGTACTGTTACTGCCAGCCGCTTGGAACAGCGCCTTGCTTTTGTGTCTTCACTTCAGTAAGGTAAAAACAAACTACTTTGTCGGGATTTACCCTCAGTTGGACGCCGAGCCTCTGTTTCTCCTCTTGCCAGCCTTATTAAACACGAGCTCTTTCTCTGCAGTCCGGCCTCTTACCGAAGCGGGGAGAGTGTGGGAGGGAAGGGAGGAAGTAATGAAAAACAATTTAGTGCTCTCCTTCTGACCCTCCCCGTCCCCCTTTATTTTCTTACACATTATATCTCTGGTACAAAAAATTTAGTGAAACTTTACTTTCTTTTTTTTAAAACTAATTTTACTAACAAGCTCCAGTTGCTACAGTCGACAGGTGCTAGGGAAAACCAAAAGACGCCTTTTTCCTGGGGTTATTGCAGATTGTTGCCGCGATACATGCAGTCACAAGCACAGACGTCTTCAGTCTGGGATCCCTCCAGGCTATCTTTGTAGAGGGTGCTGTGAACAAGTGAATACTTTACAACTTAAACAAGTTAGGACAGCAGACCAGACTGTAAACTTGTATTCCTTGATTTATTGTACGAGTCTTATGTGAAATATTTTTAAATGATAAAATGTACAGCCTTAATGAAAACACCTTCCTCACTGTAATCTGATCACTGGATTTGAGCAGCTGATAACGTGCAGATAAAAGAATAATAGTCTTCGGTTTATTTTCGACACATCTTGTACTCCTGCACCTTTTTTTTAAAGTAATCATAGACATTTATTTTTACATGAGGTGGCCTTTTTTTCTTAAAGAAAAAAGGATAAATGCAGTTCTGTAATTTGTGTGCAAAGTATTTAGATCCCTGTTGTGATACTTTGTAATTTATTTGTTAAACTGGAAACTCAATAAAAATAACTTTGTTAAAAAGAGTTTGGTTTCAGGTGGTCATTTAGACCTTAAAATTTTTCCTTTCAATAAAACTATAAGTCATCTAGTCTCTGTATATTCTTGGTCTGAATTCTGGTCTTAGATGTATTTTTTTCCCTTAAGAGTATTATGGGGATAGAATGATATGTTCTCATGCAAAGTCCAGATCTTGAGAGAAAAATGTAAACTGGAATAAATTTGATTACTTCAGATGTCTTGCTGGGGGAAGAAAAAAAGTTTTTTTAATGTGTATTCTGATGTTTTATTCAGGGTTTTATAAGTTGAAACTTATAAATATTATTTTTTTAACTTTCAGGATCACTACTCTTGGAATCAAAGATAAATCCAAATACTGCATATCAAAAACAGCAGGCAAGTAGTTGTTTATCTTTAATTTGAAAGACTTCATCTGTGATCAAGGAAGTATTAATCAGACAAAGAATGGGAAAGCTTTCCTGACAAGAAAAAAAAAACATTTGTTTGGTAAACAAAGTTACATACTCTGTGTATTTTCCTTGCAGATTAAAAGTTTCAAACTGAAAAGTGAAAGCTTTTGTACTGGCAGTAATTTATTATCTTTGAATTGAGCCACTGTTAGTTTTTAGTAGAATACAATGTGTTCATTAGTCTGCAGCTAGCCAGGTATCTTGTATACACTGTACACTAAGCTTTTTATTCTCAATCACAGTTAAAGGAAATGGCATAAAAGAAAATTCATAGGGGTACTCTTTAAAGCAAGGAAAGCCTGTGTGTGGTGTGAAAGTAGATCCTTTGACTCATACAGAGGTAAACCTTTTGAAGTAGAAGCACTAACATCCTGTTCTTTAATTGTTGTATATTTTTAATATAATAACCAATGGAATTTTATGAAAGTGTACACTACTTATTATGTAATGTTTTCTGTTAATATTTATTGTCTTATCTGGGAAAAGAAAATCTGTGTTGTGTATTAGTGTGCCTAATTAATCTGGAAATGGCAGCAGTGATTCAACCTTTCCTTTATTCTGTGAATGTTTTTTTTTATTATGAAAAATTTCAAAATTGAAAAGTACAGAGAATAATATAATGAGCGTCTGTGTAACACCTCCAAATTTAACAGTGTTAACATTTTACCATATCTGTTTCAAATCTTTGTAGTGTTGAACACTGTGGATAGAATTAAAACTCTTTGTACCCATTTCATTCTATCCATTCTCCATCCTCCCTATGGGTAACCACTATTCTGAAATTGATGTGTATTATTTCTGTACATGCTTTTATACCTTTCCTGCATATGTATGTATCCATAAATAATCTGTAGTCTTTTGTTTGTTTTAAACTTTGCACAATTGATCTTCTATTCTTACATGTACTCTGCAGCTTTCATTTTTCACCCAGCACTATTTTGAAGATTTGTTGATGTTAACAATGCAGATCTAGTTGGGCTTTTTTAAAAACACTGTATGATATATACCTGTTGTTAGAAATTTGGATTATTACTAACTTTTAGTGTGTTTGATGTGTCAAGTGAATATGGCAGAGATTTTTGGAGGAAAAGATAATTTACCAGTGTATTTTATGTGTGTGTGCAGTGTGTAAAGTGAATATGGCAGAGGTTTTTAAAGGAAAAAATAAATAACTTGAAGGAAAAGATCATTATATTTATATCATCAGTGCCTACTCTGTTCAAGATCAGTGAAAATTTTGATGCTCAGAAACAAATACTTTACAGTTGGAGAAATGAAATTATATGTCTATTGCACAGTTGTTAGTAAAAGTCTTACTGTTAAACAATTATTTTGTGTATACAATATATTCTTAAAAGTAATAGCATTTTTTCCTGCTTATAAAATAAGGTGTGTTTTTTTGATACAGAATCAAACATTTGTTCTGTGTTGAACCCTGAAGATATTTCAAGTCAGCTATTCAGATGGTTATTCCCCGTCTTTATACTGACTTATACCAGATAGCCACTTTGAGTTTGTTTTGTTCTTTGCTTCCTTCGTGGGGAAATACATACTAATATTTTGTGACCATTTTCTTTTCCACCTGCATAAATATAAAATTCTCAGGAACTGTTTTCTTAAGTATGACTCCCTACAAATTAGTTATATTATGGAGTCTTCTCAAATTGTATACGAAATCCTTTAGTTGTTTTAACTGGAAAGATCCCCTTATGGTGGAGGTTTGTGTATAAAATAGTCCATCATCATTAGTTCCAAATTACACAGTGGTTCTGTGAATATTTTTAGAAACTTTGGGACATAATTTTGTGAGTCCTGTTACTCTGCTAAAAAATTTAAATAATGCAGGAGAGAGATCTTAAAAAAAATTTTTTAATGCCATTATGGGAGTAGTTTTTGTAATTAATCACACTTAAATATATAATTAGGACTTTTTAAAAAACATTTTCCCTCATTGAAAATTTAATAATTTTACTAAATAACATTAAAGTACTAATAATTTAGTACTTTTACTAATAAAGCTTACGAACTCTTCAGCAGTTAGAATACTCTGGAAAAGCTTTGTTTATAAGACTGAAAAACCTATGTAGGTGGGGTCAGTTGTTTAATTATATTTGTTTAACTATACTTTTCTAATAGAAATCAAAGAACTATATGAGGGTTATGTTATGTATGTTTGTTTCACCAGATCTTGTTTTGTTTGCCTTTTTACCAAGTTACACAAATTGGAATTTCCAAGCACGTTAATATTTTTCTATGTTCATTAGAATTATCTTTTTTTTTTAATGTTATCATTTGAGTATTCAATAAATTAGCCTAGAAAATTGTGTGCTTGCTAAGTTGCTTCAGTCGTGTCCGACTCTGCAACCCCATGGACTGTAGCCTGCCCGGCTTCTCTGTCCGTTGGATTCTCCAGGCAAAAATACTGGAGTGGGTTGCTGTGCCCTCCAGGGAATCTTCCTGACCCAGGGATCGAACCCATATCTCTTAATATCTCCTGCATTGGCAGGCGGGCTCTTTACCTCTACCACCACGTGGGAAGCCCCTTATTTCCAAAATTTATATGAAATATATTGATCACTTGTGGGAATTTTTGGTATTTTTATGTTTTTGGCTATGCTTTATGGCATGTGGGATCTTAGTTCTCCGACCAGGGATCAAACCCATGCTCCCTGTATTAGAAGTGTGGAATTTTAACCACAAGACCACCAGGGAAGTCCTCCATTAGTGGATTTTTTAATTAAAAGAGAAATACCTTCAGTGAGTTAATGAGACATTCATAGTTATAGGATATTTTGCTACATTAAAGTACATTGATTAAATACAGAAAGGAATATTTAACATTCTTCTTTGAACATTACAGTTCTAAAATGAGCTAAGTACTGAATTATGGGCTCAAAAGGAGTTAGAATGAGTTGAGTTTAATGTCAAAAGACTCAATAAGAAATCACTGATTCATGTCACTTTCTTTGCTTATTATGGGCAATATTGAAGTAATTAATGGGAAGAAGATATACTTAACCTTAAGTAGCACATAAACTTGTGAAGTGTTTAAACACATTAGAAGGAAATGACAGTGATTATACAGCATGACACAAAATAGAGTGCCTGATACCTGTGTCAAAATTATAAGTTATTTAGAATCAGTTTCACTTGATCTTGACTAAATCAGAAGCAGACTTACAGGGTGTATACTTTGTATATAGAACATAATTTTGTGTTAATTGAGTTTAGGAGAGATGTATAAAGAAGTCTTCATCCTGGGTCTTACTGGGAGACAAGACACAACAGTGAAACAATTACAGAATTAAATAAAATAGCTAATAAAATGTTTTAACCTAGTCCTCCTTGAGAACCCATGAAAGCATTTCACAGATAAGGCAACTAAGGCACAGAAAGTTTAAGTTTTTTAACTGAGGTTATACAGCAGGTATGCACCAACACAAAATACTATGAAAAGTAACTTTATTCCAGAAACTTAAGCTATAGAAAATAAGAGGAAGGAGAGACTGATTTGAGCCAGAATCATTGAGAAAGTCTTCACTCCTTGGTGGTATCTGCTGAAAGCAGATAGGGAAGGAAAGAGTACACCTGACACAAAAGGTATTATTAAGCTCTTTGCAGCAGAGGTTTCTTATTTGAGAGCTTGGTTTGCTAAACAAAAGGGAGCCATTATAGGTTCTTGAGTAGGAGCCTAACATGAAAGTAACCCTCTGTTAGGAACCCAGCGTGGCGATGTTTGAATATTGGATTGGGGGTAGGGAGGAAAACAGAAGAGCTTTAGGTAGCAAGACCTTTGCAGTAATTAAGATCAAGAAAATGAAAGTCTGTTCAAGTGTAGTAAGTGAGTTGGAAAAGAAGAAACAACTTCAATATATTTTCAAGAAAGTGCTGGAAAATGTGAGTAATGATTAAATATGGAAGAGAACTGATTCACATTTTTGTACAGCAGAAATCAGCACAACATTTTAAAGTAATTATCCGCTAATTAAAAAATTTTTAGCACAAAAAAAAATTTTTTTTAAGGGAATCAAAGATTACTAGTAGTGTTGAGTTTTGGGGCTGTGAAAATGATGGTTCTTTCCAGAAACTGGGAAGTTGAGAAGAAAGCAGGTTTACATTTTTCATATGTTTATGTGCTTTTTTTTTAATGTTTTTTAATTTGAATAGATAATACATTCATGTTGTTAAAAATAAGAAAGTATCTGTAAAGTCTCTCCTACTCTGGATTCTAGCCATACAGTTTCGTTTACTAGAGGCCACCAGTGTTACCAGTTTCTTGTATATCTTGCTAGAGGTTTTATGCATATGTAAACAAATATGCATGCAATCATCTACATAAAATTCTCCCTTTTATTGGCATGAGTGGTAGCAAACTGCATTTTGTTTTGTGCCTTATTTTCATTTAGGCTTTGACATGAGTAAGATGAATAGGTCTGAAAATTGAACACCTGAGACTAGAGAGAGAGTGAGAGTTTGGTGTAGGAAGATTCTGATTAGCAAATCATTGAATGTTATTTTTAGCTACAAGAGGAGATTGCCTTTGAGAGAGCAGGTATAGAGAAAAGAACAGAACTTAAGGCTATAAGTCTTGCTAAACTGTCTACATTTACTCATTCATCCAATAATACTTGTCTGAGAGCTATTTGTGGTTTGGTTACTATCAGTAATTTGGATTTTTAAAGTGCGGTTGAAAGCTTTTGAAGAGTTTTCAGCATAGAAATGACATGATCCAAAATAGTAACCTCAGTCTGTAGAATTGAAGACAAGCAATAAATTGGAGACTGATTGAGAGAGCCCAACAGAGTCTAGTAAGCCAGAGAGAACGGTGAATCCAGTTAGGGTAATGGAGTAGAGATGGGAAGAGGAGGGTTGATTAGATGTGAGATACATGTGAAGATAGAATTGACAGAGCATACTGCAGGATTAGATGTTTGGTAATCAGGAATAAGGAAGATACAGTGAAGAAGAAAGAATAAGCAACTGGAAAGAACAGAGCATCAGGAAAATACGTTGTCTTCAAACCAAGGGAAAATATAACTGGTAAGGAAAGAAGGGCCAATCAGGAATCAAATGCTGTTTCATATCGTTTCAAGAGAAAGACCGAGGATATTCTACATTTTGGTTAGAAGAATGTCCACTGAAATGAAGATAGAAATGAAAATAATCTTATTGTATCAATCTCTGAATTGGCAAAATAATCCAATAAAATTGAGGATGTTGAGGTTTAGCCTAAGAACCATTATGAGGAATGGACTAATGAGTATGTGAGAGGGAAAGAGGTTGATAAAATTTTGAATGCTGCATTATAATAGCTGCATGAATTGGTAATGAGTAGAATCCAGTCTGCACTTTGAACTGTCAATCAAGTGCATAAGTAGAGGGCATGAGTTATTAGGTACGAAACATGAGGCAGAGTGATTAGGTAGTGGTCTGGAATGGAAACAAGGAGGAATCGATATCACATGGAGAGGTCTTTCTTATTTAGGGTCCTTTTTATTTCTTTTATTTCCTTTCTTCACTGGTGGCTCAAAGAAACTGCTGGCAATGCCAGATATACAGGTTCAATCCCTGGTTTGGGAAGATCCTCTGGAGAAGGAAATGGCAACCCACTCCAGTATTCTTCCCTGGAGAATTCGGTGGACAGAGGAGCCTGGCAGTCCCCAGTTCCTGGGGTCACAGAGAGTCGGACACAACTGAGCAACTAGCACTTTCACTTCACTTGTTTCTGATAATGCCACAGGAGAGATGATTGGGAAGCAAGTTTATTTTGCCGTCTTTTAGAATTTGTTCACATTTCTCGTGGGGCATAGTGATAGAGACATGGGTTTAGAGTTTCATGGATACTCTTTAACTGTTTTTAATTCCATTATTTCTATCTTTATGATTTTGAGCAAATTTTCTCTGAACCTCAATTTTTAAATGGAGATACTTCCTGACTCATGTAATAGTTTTGAATTGATATATGAAAATTGCTTTAGCACAGTAAGCACACATAAGCACAGTAAGATAACTGTATTCATGGTCATCTTATAATAATCCTTATGTAGGCTGCATTTTCCTCTTTTCCAGTAAAGAAAGACAATCAAAAAAGTTAAATACTTTGCTGAAAGTCATCAAAATAGTAGACAGTGAAACTGTGGGTGGTGCTGCCAGGTCCTCGATCTAGTTCAGGGTTATTCCCATTGTACCCAAATATATCAGATTTTGAGACAATAAGACAGTACTACTGTAAGTAGTGTCATCATGTCTGTCTTGGACTATATGTTACACCATACTATATGTAATACTATGCATAGATTTAAAAATCTATCTCAGAAAGCATTTAGGCCAACTATTGTTACAAACTGCAGGGGCTTCCTGGGTGACTCAGTGGTTAAGAATCCACCAGCCATAGCAAGGATGCAGGTTCAATCCCTGGGTCAGGAAGATCCCCTGGAGAAGGAAATGGCAGCCCACTCCAGTATTTTTGCCTGGAAATCCTGCACAGAGGAGCCAGACTAGTCCATGGAGTCACAAAAGAGTTGGACAGGAATTAGTGACTAAACAACAACAGAGAGTTACATGCTGCATTTTCTGGTTAATCTCACTGATTTCAGGCTTCACATTGATTTTGAACCTGTAAATTGAATTCTGTAAATCTAATAATCTGTTTTCCTTTTTAAGAAAAAATTAATATTCCTTTTCAAAAACTTTGGCTCCTCCTGTATCGATTTTGTCAAAGTCATTGGGAGCAAAGATAGGGTTAGTCTGGCAAGCAGTAGGATCTCAAATATTTTGAGTAGATTTTATTCATGTTAATGAAGTGAATCAGTACCAAGGAAGAGAACTGAAACATAATTCATTGGTTTGTTAGACCCTTTAAAAATGTGTCATGGATTTCTTGGCAAATATATAAAAATTGGAGACCCTTTCCCCAAAAAAGATGTTATGTATCAGGTTTTAGATAAAATTTTAAAGTGTCTGTAGACTCTGGATTAAGAACCTCTGATTTAAACAGTATTTGGCTCAAGAATGTGTTTTTAATATATAAGATTGAAAATAACTATTTCTCATAATAAAACTACATTGTGAAAACCTGATTTAGCAGCGGCTGAATTGTCAGGTTTCTCTCACTCATGTCTTACTCCCCTGCTGGGCTTGAACATAATCATCTTTATTTTTTCTTCTTCTTTCTTTTTACACAATCAGACCAGATATAATTTTAAAGCTCATTTTAAATCTGGCTTCCATAGGGATATAGTGGTGATTAAGTGTTTTAGTTAATAGAGGAAAACTATGCTTTCCTTGATTTAAACAGAGACATTAATAACATCCCAAAGATACATGTGCCACACACTGATTAGGAAAAAAATGAAAGATCACAAAGGACAGTAATTGAAAACAAACTTTGCTATGAAAAATTGGGCTTGACTCAATTTAGGCTTTTTGGTATGTAAGAAACTGTGCCATTTGACACTTCATTCTGGTATAAATATTCTTGTGCCAGCTTTCTATATATGTTCCCTTACCTAGCAACTTTGACCCTTGGAACAAACAATTCTAAACAGTCCTGCTTAACGGGTACTTTTTAACTGAGACAGTAAGATATGGAGGAGAGAGAAGGAAAAATGGATTTTGTCATTTGACTGAATAACAACATAGAGATGGAAGGTGTCTACTCTGACAGCATTTCCCTTTTCTCTATTAACCAACTCGTGATATACTTAGGTTATGTTCTCAAATTTGGCTTATCCAAAGAATTACCTGAGATCCTTGTTAAAAATAAGGATTCTTGGACTTACTCCAGACCTGTATCCAGGGGAGAAGCATGGGAATCTATATTTTTTACCATTTCCAGAGGTCAATCCCCTTTGCATTGAAAACAATTCTGAATATAAATCCTATTTAGTTTCTGGGATTTTGATTGGCTTATGGATAAGAGTTTACTGTTAAGGATGGGAAAGAAAGAAGAAAAGAAAATGGCTAAGAAGAAAGATACTGCATCATTTTAATTCAGACTTTGCTGCTTGCTTGGATAGATTGGAACCAAAATGGAAGGGGCATTGAATACCTCGATAAAGAAAGGATTTTGAATTTCATTCATTCTGCTATACTAGTGATCTCCAAAATGGAATGCACAGTATGAATCATTGGAGAAGAAACCTGTTTATCAAAAGTTGAATTTTGCTAATATTTAATGAAGTCACATGGTGAAGAATCAAAAATAAGCATGGTATTCTGAAGAAGGGGATTCCCTGGTAGCTCAACTTCTAAAGAATCCACCAGGAGCCCGCTGTTCAATTCCTGGGTCAGGAAGATCCGCTGGAGAAGGGATAGACTCCCCACTCCAGCATTCTTGGGTTCCCCTGGTGGCTCAGCTGGTAAAGAGTCCGCCTGCAATGCAGGACACCTGGGTTTGATCCCTGGGCTGAGAAGATCTCCTGGAGAAGGGAAAGGCTACCCACTCCAGTATTCTGGCCTGGAGAATGGGTTCGCAGAGTCAGACATGATTGTGCAATTTTCACTTTTCTGAGAGAAGAGTAACATTTCCATGAAGACTGTTCCCCACCTATTATGAGTTGCTATGGCCTGTATATGCAGATAAATATTTACAGATATTTTTCAACTAACATAATCCTAACAAATGTGTGTGTGCCTTAAAATGGGTTGAAGACAGTAACGACAGTGCAAGTGAACAAGATAGTAGTCAAACTGATTTACACTCTTAGTGTAATCTGTCTGTTGGCCAAATGACAAAGCCAAAACAATGATTAAAATAGATAGTATAAAAAGTTATCCCTCCCCCCCAAATTCAGAATTACTAAAAGGATGGCATTAAATATGGATTTGTATCTCCTGTCATTTGTGGATATACTATGCCCTAACTATATTGGGTCTTAAAATTCTTAGTAATAATAATATGGAGCCATTACAGTTTAAATATTTTTAAAATATGACTTATCTTTTTAAGCTTTATGTAATCCTTTTAATTTCTGTTTTAGTATGAAATTAATGTTTTATAAAGTATGTATGGCTCTACTAATATTATATTCCTTAAATAATATGTAAGTAATTTGAGGCACACAGTTTTTAAGTTTGGAGATCACTATTTCTGAAGCTGTTTTTCTGTTGCGCTCTAAGAAACTCAGGAACAGAGGAAAGAACATGGACCCTCTGCAGGTGCCCTAGTGCTTTAACCAGAATAGCTTTGTTTTTATCATTTTTTTTAATGGAGATTCTTAGTAAAATTTTGATTATAAAACGAGCTCTCTTGATTTTTTAAAAAGATTTCAAAACCTCTTCTGTACATGGGAGCAACTAAAGGTTTTTAAATCAAAGAGTGGCCTGCTCAAATAAAGGGGCTTTCCAGGTGGTGCTAACGGTAAAGAACTCTTGTGCCAGTGCAGGAGACAAAAGAGACAGGGGTTCAGTCCCTGGGTCGGGAAGATCCTTTGAAGGAGGCATGGCAACCCACTCCAGTGTTCTTGCCTGGAGAATCCCATGGACAGAGGAACCTGGTGGGCTATAGGTCCCATGGACAGAGGAGCCTGATGGGCAAAGAGTTGGACATGACTGAAGCAACTTAGCACACAAGCACAATGGAAAAGAATCCCTTCCAAGAAGCATGGCCAATAAGAAGCCAGAACACAGATTTTCAGTGTTCTTTTTACCTGGTTATACAACAAATAAGTGTTAATCTGAGTCCTAGATTTATTAAAAGATATTTTTTACTTTCTTGTAAGAGCTACCAAAGTACTGAAATGTTTTCATTTTGAAAATTTTGTCTTTATTAATTTGGGGCTCACTTTTAGTTTTATATTTTTTAATATCAGGCCATAATATTTATAAATACTGGTTAACTGAATAATTAATAAATATGTTTTCATAAATTATAGTTTTGATAATTGGAATAGGCTCAAGTTGCATTTTTTTGAAATTCAAAGTTTTAGCCATATTAAACTTCCATTATTATGTATCCTTCAAAAGCCCATTTCATTTAGGTTCTCATAATGATTTTAGTGTTTATGCTTGTGTTTTAATTTAAAACCAAACTTTAGTTTTTAATAAGGGAGTTGATAGTTTTTCCCCAAAAGCATAACCTTTGGGAGAGAGATAATTAAAGACATCTGAATGTGTATACTATACTTTGGCCAAGAGTGCTAGACTTTTGATTAAATGTTATCTTGGTCACATGAGCCTGCTAACATCTTAATACTTTTTGTGTCAGAAAATTGCTCACTGACACTTTCAGTGTCAAAGCTATGATTTCTTTGCCAGTATAATACTAAAGTTACAAAGGATAACAAAATTCAGTTATATGGTATCAGTTGAGTGCACATTAATTGCACTTATCTGAGGGCGTTGCTTTGCTGTTTCCTGTCCACTTGATTTTTATTTATACTTTGTAGTTATTCTGGTGTGATGACACAGAAATCTTTATTTTTAAACAGGATACATTAATTGTTTGGTCAGAAGCTGAAAACTACGATCTGGCGCTAAGTTTCCAGGAAAAAGCTGGCTGTGATGAAATCTGGGAAAAAATTTGTCAGGTAAGGTTATTTTAATAATATTCAACTTGCATGCATTCTTGATTTTTTTTTTCATTTTATCTAAAAGAGGTATGTTAGAATGTGGAGAGATAAAACAGAAAACAAACATATAAGAAGGCTGACTGCCCTTGTGGCTGACTCTAGTTTCCAGTGCTCCCAGATGTTGAACTGATACTGTGTGACCCAAGATCTCCACCATAAACCTTACAGTTAGCCACACATGTATGTGCATGATATGTCTGGCGTAGCACAAGGCCCCCAAGTAAACAAAACCACTCCTAATAGAAAGGGTATTCAGAGTGCTTAGGGGTTACATCTCGGGAACTAGACAAGGTCCACACCTTTCTTGAGGCAACAGTAGTCCTTTACTGCAAAGATCACCCTTTGGCCCTTGGCTGAGACTCTTACAGCAAAATGATCATATATGCCTTAGCATCTGCGTTTAGTGTAGCATATATGTGACAGAGCAGTAGTATCAGTATGAATATGCCTAACATTTGGAGAGCCAGTCTGGGCTAGGGATAGATGTAAAGAAGAAACTATTCTGTCCTATAAAGCCATGGTTTACTTTTTTGCACTATTTTGACTGGTCATTTCCCTCCTTCATCTACTGTAATTTGTTTTAATACCTTATGGTCGACTCTTACAGAACTCTTTAGTATAGAGATTAGCTGATAGTTAACAGCTAGTAAGTCCATTTATTCTTCATGTCAGTCATTTTCTATTGACGTTACATGCTAAGGAGCTTTACTTCAATTTTCCAATACATTTGATCACCAATATCAGTATTATCATAAGGCTTATGTACTTAAGGTAGTTGGATCAACAGTAGCAGTGTTGTACCATGTGTGGTAGTAGATACAATCTGAAAAGTAAGAGTCCAAGTGGATACTGGCATATTACTGTTGGGTTGGCCAAGTTATTTCTGTTTTTTTCCAGAAGATGTTACAGAAAGAACAAGCTTCTTTGGCCAAACCAGTAGAATCCCACTCAGTCATTAATAATTAGTCCAGTTAATCATATTGTATGGCAATGTCTCCCAGAGTGGTGTCAATTCTGTCTGGTTGACCTACAGACCTCCATTCAACTTTTTTGAGTCCCAGGAGCAGTGGTAGACTTGGTAAATATATAGCTTCAGCCTTCCAGGCATCTGTTATAATTGAGCTAAGAGAATACCATCTCTTACTCTGAGCTTTTTTTAAGGCATCCATGTTAATACTTGATTTCTCTCATTACATTACCTATTTATTCATTACTTTGCCCTCTGTTATCATTTCTCCTCCCTATTTGTCATTGATTTTTACCCAGACTTTTCCACCTTTGAAAGGAATGTTATGTTTGGCCACTCTGCTGGTCTCCCAAGGTTAATTTTTTACTACACAACTCAGTACTGTACTTTTAAGATCTATCCGTGTTTCTGAGTATACATTTAGTTTATTGCTCCCAGCTACTCTGTGGTATTCTACAGAACCATACATTATGTTTTCGTTCTGGGAGGTCATTCCTGACTTTGAAAGGACAATTTCGATAAAAAACACATTTCTTGGTCATTTCTTAACTCCTTATAATAAGAAAATAGAATTCCTCTCTGAAAATGATTGATAGCTCAAGGAGCACTAAGTATCTTAAGGGTAATGATAAATGATAGAACAGAAGGAATCATTGGGAAGAAATTATAAAAACCCAGAGCTCAGATAATTGATAATATATTGAGCTCTTGGAAAGCATGGTCAGAAGTACATATGAACTTTTAACCTTAGAAAATGATAGGGACATTTTCTTTGAAACAGATGAAGGAAGTGAATGAAGATGTAAGTTGTGAGATGAAAAAGAAGAATGTTGGAAGAAGTTGAATACTCAGTGGGCTCTCGGAGAAAAAGATCTCCTTTGTGAGACTTAAAGGAGAAATAGGGTTTGACAGATGAAAAGGAAAAAAATTTAAAGCAGTAACTATAAGGCACTGATCACTGTGATTGGTGTGTGGGAAATATAAATTTTCACTGAGAACCCTATTGATAATGTGGACCTACCGTGAACCTTTTCAGCATAAAGTTGACTGACTGTAAGAATGTTAAGGACAGTTTATGTTGCAATAACAAAATCATGAAATTTCAGTGGCTTATCACAGCAAAAGCTTGGTTTTTTTTCCTTAATGCTGTTTGACCAATATCGGAGAGGAAGGAACTTTGCTTACCAGAGTCACTCGGGGACCCAAGTTGATAAGAGAATTCACTTTAATATTTCCAAAGTTATTGCAAAGTGGGAAAGAAAAGTGACGAACCAGGGGCACTGGTTTTTAAAATCTCTTTCCAAAAGTTACACATGGCACTTTTGTTCACATTTTATTGGCCAAAGCAAATCGCATAGCTCCGTGTAACTTCACTGAATCAATGAACTCATGTGCCACAAGAGACAGAACCAAAAATACCTGGTGGGCAGCCCTGTGTGTGTTAGTCACTCAGTCATGTCTGACTCTGCAAACCAATGGACTGTAGCCCACCAGGCTGTTCTGTGCATGGGATTCTCCAGGCAAGAATGCTGGAGTGGGTTGCCATTTCCTTCTCCAGGGGATCTTCCTGACCCAGGGATCGAACCCAGGTCTCCTGCATTGCAAGCAGATGCTTTACCACCTGTCCTACTAGGGAAGCCCAGTGGACAGCACTATTGACATCCAAATAGACGCTTGGGTTTGTGTGCAATTGACAGATCAGAGTTATGTTTAGAAGAGCATTGAGGAAGCTTGTCAGGGTTAATACTAGATAACAAAGAAATGAACTTGCTATAACCAAGTTAATGGTTCCAGAGCTGTGCTTTTATTCTTAAACTTATACAAACCATGTTCATTTGAAGTGTAAGTTAACTCCTCTGGTGTCCTCTTTTTTGTTCTTTGTAACCTCTGTTTCTTCTTCCTTCCCCTCAAGCTTCTTCTCTCTTTTCTCTGGTTACTTACTGTTAGAGTCTTCTGGCCTTAACCATTACCTTAATACCAGATATCTATCTTCTGTCATATTTTTCCAGAGTAGTAGGCATGGGCTTCCCACATGGTTCAATTATTAAGAATCCGCTTGCCAAGCAGGAGACGCAGGTTCAGTCACTGGGTCATGAAGATCCCCTGAAGAAGGAAATGGCAACCCACTCCAGTATTGTTGCCTGGAAAATCCCATGGACAGAGGAGCTTGGCGGGCTACAGTCCATGGGGTCGCAAAAGAGACAGACATGACTTAGTAACTAAACAACAACAGTAGACCCACAGGTTTAGTTGTCAGCTGGATATTCAAACACCTCAAACTCAAATCAGTTTGTTAAAGAAGCCATGATCTTCCTGATGACAAGTTTAAAACTGCAGGGTCATTGCAATTCCTTTTCTTTTTTGTAGCTATTCCTCATCTGCCCCAACATCACAGTCCAAATTCAGTTGTTCGTTTAGCCTTTGGAATAACCTATTTTACCTGTTTTTTCAAATTTATCTCATATAGCTGATGCCAGGTCAACTTTCTAAAGTGCTGCACATTCACTTCCTTGAACAATACAGTTGTTTTAGTTTGACTTTCCATGATCTGGTTTCATTCACTCTGCATTTCCAGTTTTGCTGTTTGCCATGTGCATGTCCTGTACTTTGATTTCTCTGGCTCTGTGCTCTTTCCCCTTGCACTTTGAGTACCTTTTTCTCCCTCTGAATCTTACATGTCTTTGAAGGTCTACTTAAAATCTCAAATGCCGTGGCTTTTATGATCCCTTCCTTATATTCTTTGCTCACCCCCACCCCAAGAGCTGGAAGGAATTTTCCTTCCTCTGAGTTTCCAAGACATTTTATCTGAACTGTTCTTATGACCTTGTTGCTTATAGTGTCTCTTAAATTTATGTGTCATCCTCCTTAGGCCCAGATATTCTGTTGAAAACTCAGAAGTAAAAGAAATACTGTCATTCCTCCAGGGAAAAAAATACACAGGCCTTAGTATATCCATCTGCTTTTTTCTCTTTAAGTTCTTGGATCTTTTTTCATGTGTTGCTTTGGTGAATTTGGAGATTTGTGGAACTTTGTTTAGGATATTCAGGATGTTTTAAGGTAGAGAATAGAGGATTATTGCACGATTGGATTAGGAATTAGAAAAATTTATGAAAAGTCAAATTCTAAACTTTTTCTTTTAGAGTAATTCATTAGAAAATTTGTTAGCCTTGCTTTTATTCAATCATAAAGCAGTCAACCTGAATCATACAGCAGTTCTTTATTCATTATGGTGTAATTTTTATCTAGATGTTAGTACCTTTGGAGGTTTTATCACAGATGTTAAATGAATGCCAGTTTTTAAAATAATAGTTTTTTTTTTTTTATTTGTCTGTTTATTAGTTTCAGACTCAGAGCAAAAGCAAATGTTTTTCCAAAAGTATTTTGAGGAAATCTTATTTTCTTATTCTTAAATAGACAAGGAGTTGGGTTTTAATTTGGTTTGAACTCAATAGTGTCCTTGTTAAGCCAGTGTGGTGGTGCTTTGTTATACATAATAATTTGGGAGACTGAGAGAAGAGTTAATTTCTGCAAAGTTCACTCCGCATTATCTGAAACATTCAGGTTATTAGGTATCAGAATTAACCTCAAGTTATAAGTTGGGAAATTTAGAAGTGAAATCATCTGCAGTCAGTAACTGAAGACTCAAATAACTGACTATAAGCTAGTAGTATTTCCCCCTCTACACTTTACTTTTAATTAACAATTAGGATTAATTAATTAGGATTAATTCCTTAAAAGGTATGTTTACTTAAATTCAGTGGTGAGTGATTTGGTTTCCGAAATTTTGAATTCTTTTGTATTTTAAGGTAACCAGCTGTACCTGTATATTTTTAGGTTCAAGGTAAGGATCCATCAGTGGAAGTCACACAGGACCTTATTGATGAATCAGAAGAAGAACGATTTGAAGAAATGCCTGAAACCAGTCATCTGATTGACCTACCCACATGTGAACTCAATAAACTTGAAGAGATTGCTGACTTAGTTACCTCAGTTCTCTCCTCACCTATCCGTAGGGAAAAGCTGGCTCTGGCCTTGGAAAATGAAGGCTATATTAAAAAACTACTGCAGCTATTCCAAGCTTGTGAGAACCTGGAAAACACTGAAGGCTTACACCATTTGTATGAAATTATTAGAGGAATCTTATTCCTAAATAAGGCAACTCTGTTTGAGGTTATGTTTTCTGATGAGTGTATCATGGATGTCGTGGGATGTCTTGAATATGACCCTGCTTTGGCCCAGCCAAAAAGGCACCGAGAATTCTTGACCAAGACTGCGAAGTTTAAGGAGGTTATACCAATAACAGACTCTGAACTAAGGCAAAAAATACATCAGACTTACAGGGTACAGTACATTCAGGACATCATTTTGCCTACACCATCAGTTTTTGAAGAGAATTTTCTTTCTACTCTTACGTCTTTTATTTTCTTCAACAAAGTTGAAATAGTCAGCATGTTGCAAGTAAGTAAACTAAGGTGTTCGTCACAATTCTGTTTTCAAATATGTAGTCACCTTAATAGTTAAGCTGGTATTTGTTCCTTCTTTTTGAAATATTTATTTTGTTTACTTTAAATGTACTATCAAACATAGAAAACGGGGCTTTATCTCATAGTTTTCTGAAGAATCATTTCTTAATGTGATATTTTATATTTCTGAATCTCCTGTCATGCAGCTGGGTTGTTTTTTTTTAACTTTTCATTTTTTGCATTTAAAACATTGTCGTACAGTATATGTGACATAAAATTCAGAATTTTAATAATTTTTAAGTGTACAGTTCATAGCAATGAGTACATTGACAGTGCTATGCAGCCATCACCACTGTCCATTTCCTGAACTTTTTCATCTTAAACAGAAGCAGCTTATTTTTTAAAATACCTTTTATGCCATTTTGTGAGACCTAATTATTATTGTGGGTATGTGTGAGTGTGTGTGCTTAAAGCTTCCCCGATAATACAGATGTGCAGCCAGGACTGAGACTGACTGATTTTATTCTGTTTCTTTGAATTGTATAACAGAAGTTTTGTACCTCTAATGGTGAATGAGCCCTGGGTTTGGCATTTTGGTTTTGTGCGTGTGCCCATTTTTATATCATTGCAGAGAAAAAAGTTTGATTTCAGACTTTATAGGAGCAGCTCCTCTTTTCCCCTTTGTTTTGTTACCTAAAGTAGTAGACATGCACAGTTTGACTTAGATAATTACGATTTATTAAAAGCTCTTAAAGTGAAATGGTAAAGAAAAACTGAGATGATCTAAGGAAACTAGTTTAATTATTAATACTTAAAGCAGCAGGAATTTAGGGGGAGATTTCCCAGCTGTATTTATGATAGGCTTTAAGCTGTCAATCAGTAGCTCCCTTAGTACCTATATCAGAGCAGAGTGCTTTTGTAGAATATTATCAAGAATAACAGGGGCTTCCCTGGTGGTCCAGTGGGTAAAACTCTGTACTCCCAATGTAGGGGACCCGAATTCGATCCCTGGTCGGGGAGCTAGATCCCACAAGTCACAATTAAGAGTGCTCATGCCACAACTAAGACCCAGCGCAACCAAATAAAGAAGAAAAAAAAAAATTTCTTTTTTAAAGAGTAATAGAGATTAGGGGGGAAAATGCTAGGAATCAGAAAGCATTCTCCCAGCAGACTGTAGTACTTGAAATTGCTTCTCTAATCGTTCTGGAGTTTTAGCTGTCAGCACACAAATAATGAATCCTATAAGAAGAATTTAAATGGGAAATTGCATTTATCAAAGAACTGGAACTATTTTCCAATGAAAACATTCTGAAAATAGTTAAAAATCTTTAGACAGGAAAGAAGGATTTAATCTGGGAGCGATGCAGGAAGAGAAAAATTTATAAAAGGTGTTAAGTTGAGATAAATGTGTACTTATTCACTAAAATCTAAAATATTGAGACAAATAAATGATTTGAAGCATATGTGATTTATACAGTTAAATTCTCTCAGAAGGTGGATGATTCAGACCTCCATACGCAAGATCTGAAGAAAATCAACAAAATAACAAAAGGAACACTTCTGAGTCAGTGAAAGGGGTTATTTGTCAGTGTGTCTTTGAGTAGCACCAAAGGATATTTATTGGGAGAGCATATTATATTTTCCATAGTCATACCTAGTGCTTTTCATTCATTTTTTCATATATGCTCTACCTTGTTTCAGAAAGGCTTTAAGGGATTGATACCTCTTCATGGGGGATTCACAGTAAGAAAAGGGGCAGGTATATTAGCTAGTGGTAAAGAACCTACCAGCAAGTGGAGGAGACATAAAAGACCCGGGTTCAATCCCTGAGTCTGAAGATACCCTGGAGGAGGGCATGGCAGACCACTTCAGTATTGTTGCCTGGAGAATTCAATGGACAAAGGAGTCTGGCAGGCCCAGGTTCATGCAGTCACAAAGAGTCAAACACACTGAAGTGACTTGTACGCAACATACTAGCTATATCCTTAATATGTCATTGTTTGATTTTTAGTGTCAACCATGCAGTTACCACTATTACAGATATTTTTAGGTTATGTTCTTTTAATTAAAATTATTTGAATTATATTTCATAAAAGTGAATTTTAAAGATTACTAAAGCTTAAAGCATAACTTTCAGCAGATTTTGATGAAAATTTTCTCTAAAGTGAATTTCAATATTCATGTCAGTTTTTTCTTTGTAATTTAATTGTTCATACTTATTCCAGAAAATTGGAAAATACAGATGAACAAAGAAGAAAATCACTCAAAATCCATCACCAAAAGTTAATCACTGTTAGCATTTATAATCTTACCACTATCAGATTTCAGTGTTCTTTATTGCCAAATTTGTAACTCCCATTATTCTAATCCACTATGGACTAATAATGAAATCTTCAAACTTGTTTGAATTATGTTTAAATTAAGCATAAATAAACAGACCCTGAACAGGAGCTAGAGAGGCACTCAGTTAAGGTAAATAGAGTTTTCATGCATGTCCTTTAGAACATCAAATTTTTGTTTTTCAGAAAGTTCTTTAGGGGTTTCTGATTAAATGTAAATGAGGTAGTAATACATGTCTAGCTAATATTGAAAGGTATTGTCAAGTTTTGAACCTTATAACATGAATATACTGGAATTTTAAGTTTATCTGAAACTGCTAGGAGGTTTTCATATACTTTTATTGTTATTTGTAAAATCAGATAAGTGAGTATAACTTTATACTTTTGTTAATATTTCATATAATATTTCTTCTCATGTAGGAAGATGAAAAATTTTTGTCTGAAGTGTTTGCACAATTAACAGATGAGGCCACGGATGATGATAAACGACGTGAATTGGTAAGTTATTATTGAAATTCACACCCTTAAAGAGCACTTACTTTTTTGGCATACATAGCTTTTAACATTGAGCTTGTTAATTTAAGAGGAAGATGCTTATAATTAGTACGAAAGGAACAGATGACCCTTGAGCAACACACATTTGAACTATACGAGTCCATCTAGACACAGATTTTTTTTTCAATAGTAAATACTACAGTCTACACGGTCCAAGGTTGGATGTGAAGCAATAGATATGGAGGACCTGCTATAAAGTTACATGCAGGTGTTTGACTTAGTGGAGAGTGGGTTCCCCAAACCCTGTATTGTCAAGGGTCAACTATATTTAAATTATACTATAAAATGATTATTCTCAAAATTTCTTAAACTTATTATTTATCTTAGAAGTTTTTAGAGATATTTAGTTTTTCCCCCCATTGAGGGAATATGTGCCTTATAAAGTCAAGCATGTGGATTGTGTTAGGACAGAACTACGAATTCATATATTTTTGTGGTTGTAGAAACATTATTGAGATGCCAGGTAGAATCCTGGCAGAAACCAACACAATATTGTAAAGCACTTATCCTTTAATTAAAAAGAAGTAAATTTTTAAAATAATAAGGGAGAATCCTTGAGTAATGAATGATAAATAATTTGACTCTTAGAGATGCTTGTATTTCAAGTGTTGATAGTTAGGTTTTTGAGATATAAACCATGCTTAGGGGAAAGAGAATGGTTACTGCTGTTCACCAACAGTTTACCATTTTTTTAAACTTTATAGTCAGATGCTAAAGAAGTCCTGAAAGAAAATCAGATGTTTCCTGGTGTAAAGGGATAATTTTATAAATGAGAAAACTAAATATGCCATTAATAAATACCTATACCAAAGATGAATTGGCTGATTTGAAGTCAGGATATCCTGGCTCCTCATAACCTAAAGAACATAGAAACCATGCTATAAAAAATGGTAACTGGGTTTTCAGGTCCTTGAGAAGGTTTAATTCCACACTGGTAGTTCATATTACAGTTTGCCCCCAAGATTTCTTTTAATGTGTGTCGGCTTCTCACTGTACTTCCTAACATTACAGGTTAATTTTTTCAAGGAATTTTGTGCGTTTTCTCAGACATTACAACCTCAAAACAGAGACGCATTTTTCAAAACTCTGGCAAAGTTGGGGATTCTTCCTGCTCTTGAAATTGTAATGGTAATTATATAGTTTCACTTCATGTTTTTTAAAAAATTGCAAATTTGTAATAGTTTTATATTAATGGATGGGAAATAATTTATTATAATAATGCATGTTGAATGTTTTAATTTAAGTTGTAATTCACTTGGTGAGTCATCTTCAGATTTTTATTAACTTAAATTTATAATATTAATGTGTGATTCATATACTATGACTTCAAGTGAGTAAAAATCCCACATGTTTTTACAAGACTATTATCTCTTCTATAACAAAGTTAAGTCTGTTTCATAGAAACTAATAAAGTTCCTTTCCTTTTTAGACCAGTGAGTAGGGGAGGGAAGATGACCAAGGGGGCTTGTGCTGCAATATGGGGTAGAGGGAGTGATTTTCACACTTCTGTTTATATGAACTATCCAATGGCATTTATTGTATGAGAAATTAACAAAAGATTTTTAAGTATTAACTCATTTAATAATAACCCATTATAGTTAACATAAATAACTTTTATGAACAAATAATTTTTCCAAAACAAAAAATTTTGGTGAGACAAGTGGCATTGTTTCACTTTTTTTTTGCCAGTCTCTGATGTCTGGCCTAATAGACGATAGGTAGATTCTCATAGCAGCTTCTGCATTTAATCTGTTACGATATAACACCTTATAGCCTCTGGAAAACTCCACTAGACTTCTCAGAGACTGGGAGTGAAAAGAGCCAATAATGCCTTAATACTTCTTTTCTTAAGTATTATGAAAATAGTTCCACTCTAGTGCACTTTTCAAAAAGGTGTTATAACCCCCTTTTGGAGTTGTTGGACCCCTCCCCAGGATTCCCTGGGCCACACTTTGAGAATTGCAAACTTAGGGAATGTTTTCAGAAAAACGTGGAGATTTCTAACTTATGAATCATATGTCCTTTAGGTACTACTTAATGGGGAGACCCATCATTCAGGATCACTCCCTTAGAAAACTAAGTTATGGAAAAGAATGAAAATACCCAGATTGTATCAAAAGCATCCTCTGTTAAGAGAGTAAAAGAGAGACTCAGTTACTCAGGTGTAAACTGGAAAATCCAGGGCTAAATACAGATTCTAGAAAGTTTTGAAGCCTTATCTGAGAGACATCATTCACATTTTTGCATTTATTTACATCAAGAATCCTCCTTCCCACCCCCCAAATTTTTTGCAGCATTTATAAAGCAGTGCTTTATAATCTTGTGCTTATTCTTTTATTTGAATTCTATGAATGTTTATCTTTGTGGTGGTTAAAAAACACACACACACATACCGGGTCGACACTAATCATTAAAGTTTTTAGTTAAGTTTTTAGTATTTGTAAAAGAAAATGATGAGAGAGGTATGTATTTTGATTCTAGTACCATGTCTAAATCCAAAAATATGTTTGACATAGACCTGGGAGAAAAGAGGGGTCAACATTCTCCAAGTAATCTGATTCTCCTTTTATCAGGGCATGGACGATTTGCAAGTCAGGTCAGCTGCAACAGATATATTTTCTTATCTAGTAGAGTTTAGTCCATCCATGGTCCGAGAATTTGTAATGCAAGAAGCCCAGCAGAGTGATGACGTAAGTGGTACTGTTTTGGTTCTGTGTGAATTACCTATAGAATAATGTCTGCAGACTGTTGAGAGAAAAGGAATATAACCAAAATTTTAATCTTTTATAAAGAATAATTGGATTTCTAATTAGTTGTGACTTTGGCAAGCCCAGAATATATAGCAGTTGATGTGTTTATTGTTTAAAAAAAAAATTCAAACTAGTATTGAGATAGATTTAGTGAATCTAGTGAAAGGTAACTCTAAACACTTAGGTCAAGCACTTTTCTAGTATAACTTAGAAGTTGCTTTTGCTTGTTCAGATGTGTCTGTTATTTTAGTGGGGATGAACATTTAATAATGAAACCTATGTTGTGTTTTCCACTACAAAAATACTAAACTTTCCCCTTAAACTATTTTAAAGACAAAATGAACATATATTCATAATGAAGTACCCTTATATTAAATATATGTTAGTGTTAAGTAGAAAATAACTAAAATATCATTATGTTTCTTCTTAAAGAAGGTCTAGATTCCCAATGCTAATTTGATTCATTTATGTTTTGGTTACTGTTGAATTAAACTATAGTTTTTTATGTTTTATTTTTAATTTCTTAATGTCTGTTTAGATTTTTGCATTCATTTTTGTTGGATATTTCCAATTTTTTTAAGGCAGTTTTTAGAATCAGGACTAATGCTATTGTTCAGGTGGTAGGAAAGAAATAGAAGAAATGTTTTGTATTAAGTATATTTTAAAGTTTAAATGATGCTAAATCTGACTAAAGAAATAGTTTGTTAATCGGTTTACCATGTCACTGTTGATATCATCTTAGTGTCATTTTCACAGAAGATAACTTTGAAACAAACACATCTGTTACTTCATCCTCAGTGATGCATGGGATTATGAGCATTCATCATAAAATCTCTCAAACCTAGTAACTTAGAATTATTAACTTTTAAATCTTTTATTTATGTTTTCATTAGAAATATTTCCTTGTTTACATTTAACTGATGCATGAGGCATGGGGAAGCAGTTACTCATTTTTAACAATGAAAAGTCCCTTTTTAATTTCTCTTTTTCTTGTAGTCACAGTCTTCAAAGTCTTTCATTTCCCTGAATTTTCTGAGGTCTTACAATTTTCCAATTTAAAATTTCTGTTTACATCAAAATAAGTTAGCCCACAAATGAAGATAAATTATTTTTTCTTTAATTTCCAGAATTAAGGAGTCTAAATGTTGAATTCTATATTAAATTGGTGGTAACATTGAAGAAATAACTTACCTCTGTATTCAGTGTGCTCTCTCAAAACAAACACACAACATTCAAACTTTTCTTTCTAGTACTATAGAGCAGATTTGGTTTTAGCAACATGGATTGCAGGATTAAAATGTGTTAAGACACAAGGTAATGTTAACATTTTTCCTATAGTCATTATTTCTATATACAGATTTCTGCACAGATTCTAATATTTTCTTGACCTTATCAGAAAGTGTCAGTGCAAATCTGTTATTTAACTTTGTCATGGTTGCCACTTGACTAACAGTGACTGTAAAAAGCTGTAGATGATATATCTCAGCATCTAGAAGTTAAAAAGTTTTTAAGAAACCTTGGAAGCAATGAAATAAAGTATGTTCTTTGTTCCCCAATCAGAAAATAGGGAGGCCAGCCAGTTATCTGGATAATACCTAATTCCATATGTAGATACCTAGAACTTTCCTTCTGTTGCTAATTATTTTCCTCTGTGGCTAATTATTTAAGAATTGAAAAATTCTTAAACCCACTTAAATGTACTTTAAAAACAAAAATGTGTGTTTCTAAGAATACTATGACGTTGGAATGTGATAAAACCAACAGAAGTATTGTTCCTCTAAAACCTGATTTAGAAACTATTATACCAAGGCTTTGAAGTATCTCCCAGAAGCTATAATTAATATCACTCATGGCTATTTAGATGAAGGACGGCAGACTTTTCTTAAAGGGCCAAAAGGTAAATAAGATTTGGTGGGTCCTTTAGTCTCTGTCGCAGCTACTCAACTCTTCCTCTTTAGTATGAACCATTTATAGATGGTTTGAAAATGAATAGGTGTGGCTGTGTTCCAGTAAATGTTCTATTGTAAAACTATTTACAAAGTGAACAACCAGCCAGGTAGTTTGGTAGTTGAATGACCCCTGGCTTAGTCTCCAGAATATTGCAAGTAAGTAGTGGTGACATTTGGAGGCTGGTTCTGAATTGAAGGTTCTAATTGCAAAGCTTCTCTGATAATACAAAGAGACGTAAAACTCAGAAACCATGGTAGTAAAGCAACATTAATGGGATAGGAGTTACTAGGCTTCTCCTAAGACTACCTATTTAAGAGAGTATTCTCAAGAATAGATTTTGGTGACCTAGCGCTGGAAAAATGTCACTGTGGTTACTCTATAATGGCTTATTTTTCAGATCAAGTCATAGTGTGACATCCAAAGAAGCAATTTTCCTGTCATTTGTCTTAAATCTCCATTATTTTGCTATATGTTGCTTGATCATGAGTTTTCTAGTGTGATGAGTGCCATTGTTGGAGAAGCAGATTAAGGAAAATTAGATTTGTTTTCATGCCAGAAAAGAACTTTACCATGCAGTTAAAAATGCTGGCTTGAATTTTGAGAGTGGTCTGACTTTAATGACTGCTGAATTTTAGTTCCATTGGAGAAAAGAGCATGGAAGAGTTAAAATAAGGCTGCTTACCTAGCTAGTTATTAGCTGTACTGCCATTAGAGGCTTGGTCCTTTAATTTAGCTGTTCCTCCTGTTTATCAAGTTTGCTAAGAAAATGAAGCCTGTTTTACAGACAGTGAAAGTGAAAGTCACTCAGTCGTGTCCAACTCTTTGCAACCCCATGGACTGTATAGTCCACGGAATTCTCTAGGCCAGAACTGGAATGGGTAGCCTCTCCCTTCTCCAGGGGATCTTCCCAACCCAGGGATGGCACCCAGATCTCCCGCATTGAAGGCGGATTCTTCACCAGCTGAGCCACAAGGGAAGCCTGTTTTACAGACAACTAACTCAGAATGCTTGTAATTCTTTTAGCTCATTGATGAATGTTAAATCATTCATTATATTAGGAATTATTTGTTCATTGTCTCAGCACATTGTTACTTTGAAGTGGGTTTAGTCATGCATTATAGGTAGACTAATTTTAATTGTTTGCTGAGGTGAGTGTACTTCTGGGATAAGACCATTTTGCTATTCCATGCTACTCTCCACAACATAATCTCTAGCCACAAGGTTAATGCCAGTTTTTTTAGAAGTGATTTTTACTTAGTTTGCAGAATCCAGTAATTAATACTAATAATAATACCTAACATATATTATAGGGCTCATCTCATTTGTTACCCATCTCTTAGTGTCTTTCATTGTCTGGTGTCTTCTATATTACCAGTTGTAGTTTCATATATTTTGTCAGTGTTATTTTAGTTACCAAGATTGAGAATATGTTAGCGAATAAGAATTTCTGGTAAATGATTTTGCTTTCCATTGCCTATAAGGATGATATTGTAAGCTATTGTGTGCTCTGATTTTTGTTTGGTTTTGAGTGGGTTTCTTTTTACTCTAGTATGTTTATAGAACTTTGAAGACATGAGGATTAAAAAGTTTAAATAATTTCATCCATTCTTTTTTTCTTCCTGTATGATTCTGATTTTGTTCTTTCAGCCGGTGTGTTTGTCTTATATCCAAACCAGGTCTCATATAAACCTGTTTTCTTTCAGGATATCCTTCTTATCAATGTCATAATTGAACAAATGATCTGTGACACTGATCCTGAGCTAGGAGGTGCTGTTCAGTTAATGGGACTTCTTCGTACTCTAATTGATCCAGAGAACATGCTGGCTACAACCAATGTAAGAAATTACTCTGCAATAGAAACATTTTGGTCTAGTCAGTTTTAGATGATTTTGTATATACTAAGTTGTATATAAATATATAAATTATATGTAAATATTTAAATTTTGAAAATTTGTACAATTTTGAAAAGCATTCAAGCATTTGTACACTCAGTATTCAAGTAGCAGTAATATTCCTCTAGCAGTTATTTTTGCAGCAAAATACAAGATTGTAATCTGCTGAAATCTTGGTAAAATGCTAGCACTTCTATTTTTGTTTCTTGGCCTCTGTATGTTAGCATCTTAAAAATTAAAACAGCAATGTGAATATAATTAACACTACTGAACTATATATAAAATGGTTAATATGGTAAATTCTATATGTTTTTTATCACAGTAAAAAAGAAACAGTATGTATCAGATTATCTTAATTGCATGGTGAAAGGAGTCATTACACAAAAAGGACTTAAGGAAATATCACAAAATATTATTAGTGGTTATCTCAAAATGTTTGAATACTTCTCCTTTATAGAATTCCCTCATATTTAGAGAAAAATTATGTTTTCAAATCATTACACGTTTATAGAGCCAATTATATAAAAAATAATGGTAAAAAAACCAAAAGGCACTATTTTCCAAATTTCCAAGTAACAGATTCTTAAAACTTTTTAAGAAATATCGAAAATCTATACCATTTCTAGTGGCCTGATAAATAAACTTGGTATTTGTTCAAATTTGGATACATTGTGAAATCTGAGCTTTCAAATTTTAAGCAGTTAAGTTGTTCTTACATTGATAGATTTTCCATTGCATTTCAAATCATACTCGTGAAAGAAATTATTTTGAATAATTTTCCTTGGAGAAACCTTTTATAATGCTTTTTTTCATTTAATACATAATATGAAATATGTTTGTCAGTTCTTCAGAAATAAGATTAAGGTGAATATGATAACTTTGTTGAGTTAGGATACTTTCACAGTATCCTAAAGTATCTCTTGTTTGTGTATGACTTGCACTGCTAATTCTTGAAGATGTTCTATTAATTATAAAGATAATAAAGTTTTTATTTTAATTCTGTATATTTCAGAAAACTGAAAAAAGTGAATTTCTAAATTTCTTCTACAACCATTGTATGCATGTCCTCACAGCACCACTTTTGACCAATACTTCAGAAGACAGACGTGAAAAGGGTAGGGCCTCTTACTTACCTGCTTATGATTTCTGTTTTAAAAGATCAAGATAAGTATTAAAGCTAACAGGCTCTTTACTTGATGCTTTTTATGACAGGGAAATTATTACCTAAAATTTTAACCTGAAATATAAAATCATGGTTTCCCATGTTTTAGAGTGTCTGTGGTAGAGAAGTGTGTACAAAATGTGGGAGAAAGTATTACACCTTGAGGAAGAGAAATGTAAACACTTAGCAAAAGAAGATTGTTCCCAGAGTCTTAAGAGTTAATATCAAAAAATAAAAGTAAAAATAAAGTTAATATCAGAGTGAGTAAGTATAGAGAGTATATTACCTACATTAGAAAATCCAAGGGAACCATCATTTTAGAGTTGGCAATACAGTAAAAAAATGCTTTAATTTTTGAACATAAGCGTCAGAAGTTTAAAGGTTGGTTAAAGCAGAGAATAATAATTTTTAAAAATAAACGTTTACTTTACATGCTGACTCTTACTGATAGTTCGAATAGTGTCAAGTCTTTTTTTGTTTTTTTTTTTCTTTGTGTGCGTGTGTGTGCATGTGCATGTGTGTGTTAGTCGCGCAGTCGTGTCCGACTGTTTGTGACCGAATGGACTGTAGCCCACCAGGTTTCTCTGTCCATGGAATTCTCCAGGCAAGAATACTGGAGTGGATTGCCATTCCTTTCTCCAGAGGAACTTCCCAACCCAGGGATCAAACTCTGGGCTCCTGTATTGCAGGCAGATTCTTTACTGTTTAAGCTCCTGGGAAGTCTGTTTTTTGTATATGGGTTTTCTTTAATTGTGGTGGCTCAGACGGTAAAGAATCTGCCTGCAATGCAGGAGAACTGGGTTCAGTCCCTAGGTTGGGAAGATCCTCTGGAGAAAGGAGTGGCTACCTACTGCATATTCTTGCTTGGAGAATTCTGTGGACAGAGGAGCCTGGCAGGCTACAGTCCATGGGGTTGCAAAGAGTTGGACACAACTGAGCACCTAACATTGTCACTTTCACTTTCTTTTCTTTAATTTTATTTCCATATTGCATTCTTACATAAACAGCACCATAATTTATCAGCTACAATTTCCAGTTTCAGTTTATTAAAATGGAGTGAAAACTGAGACATATTTTTTAAGCAATCTGAGTGTAGAATTCTGCTGTGGTTTTAAGTACTTTCCCTTTAAGTGTTTAAGTATTCATAATTTTGTGCATATAAGTTGAGTTCTGCTGTATTTAACTTAGCCATTGATAAAATGTCACAGAACTGTAATAATCTATCTACAGTGTTTATGTGATCATGTGCCAAATATAAATAGCTAAAAGGACTGACTCTGAGAAGTATACAGCTCAACTGGTAAAATGAGAAATGTTGGGGGACATAAGCTCAGAAAATGATGGTTTATCTGTTAAATCAGTTAAGAGGAAGTCAGTTAAAATCTTTGTTAAACTAATAAAAATTGTACACCCTAGATAATACTATCAGCTCCATTTCTGAATTTATATCTTAGGGAGCATTTATGCATACACATGACAGATATAAGAATGTTGTTGCATTGTTCACTGTAGGAAATGAACATGTATATTTGTACAGTGGAATACTAATTAGCAGTCAAATAACTGAATTTTGATCTGTCAACTGATTAGTTCTCAAAAATATAAAATTGAATGGGTAAAAACAGCATGTCACAATGTTTTCTTTCAGAAAGTTTCCATTTATATAAATTAAATGCATTTTTAGCTTTCATTTCATTTTTTTCCCCATTTATTTTTATTAGTTGGAGGCTAATTACTTTACAATATTGTAGTGGTTTTTGCCATACACTGACATGAATCAGCCACGGATTTACATAGCTTTCATTTTAAAGTAAAACGTTTCCAGCATACAGAAATATTTAGATAATAGCATCACAGATACATATTTCCCATTGGCTTTGTCAATACTGACTTGTGCTTTTTCAGTTTTAAAAAAATAAATTATACATAGTTTCTAATGCATTCCCATTTTACCCCATCCCCATCCCTCAAGAAATGCCAAATTTGGAGTTTATCACTCCTGTTTTTTATATTACTATGACATGTATAATGTGTGGTTTTTCATAGTAACTTGTTTCTAGCTTTCTGCTGTTAACAGACAATGCTCTGGTATACATTATTATGTTTCCTTACATAAATATGCTCTAAGATGTGAGCCTAGGAATCGAAACTTTTAATATTCTTAATTTTTTTAATTCAAAGCGTAAGTGACTAATTGTTAAAATTTGTGTTAAATTAATAGAATATTTGATACCATATTTTAATAACTGTTCATCTGCACCCAAGTCTCTAAAAAAATTGCAGATCGAGATATAATATTTGACTGAAGCTACTAATTTTAATGGCTATTATGCCAGTAAAATGAGGTTATGATCAAAGATGTGCTTTGTATGTTGTAAAGTGCTAAGGAAGTGTGAGTTATTACTACTGAAGTCACTGATTTTAATTTTTTTTTTAGATAATATAGTTGGATCTAACAAAAGCAGCACGATTTGTCCTGGTAAGTATAAATTCTTATTTTATGAACTAATGCAAATTATGTTTTTCCTATTCAAAATATAATGTACTTAGACAAAACTAGGAAAGGTTTATTTTTATCCAAAAATCCAAAACTAGATTTTTTTTTAAAAGAAAAAAATTCAACTCTAATATCAAAGATGGAAAATCCATTTGAAACTTTTTTTTTTCTGTAAATTTAGAGCTTATGTCCTGCATTTTTTTTTTTTAGAAGACCTCTAAAAGTTGAGGATTAGTTCCTTCTTATTTTTTAAATACAGTATAACTAAGGCAAATCAGTTAGGAAGTAGTCTTCATAACAGTCTTTGCATACATAGATGTCTCATGATACTGAGTATAAGCACTGTTATTTCTACTTGGAACCTATGTATCAGGTATTGACCTGGTAATATGGAAAATATGCTGTGTGTACCTAAGCATCCTGTCTTTTCTACCAGGCTCATCAGAGTTCTAGGGAAGCCAGTTTCAAATAAGGAAGCAGTTCAGAGGTTGAATTATTAGATATATTGTGAGTGATTTCACATCCTAATTTGGGAAAGTGAAAACAAGGCATTTAATTTAACACTACAGACTGCTGTTGCAAAATCTTAAAATTTGGGAATTGAGAAATTAAAGAGAATTGTTTTTAATGGTAAGAAACTAGTTCAAATATTGACTGTGGTGTTGGCTGTTATACTAATTAGTCTGGAGCAGGTAAAACTCTTTACTTAGATTTGTAGTAGAAAAGATCTTTGAGTATCAGAATTGTATTTTCTATATTTGATGGTCATTCTTTTATTAAAAAGAACGCTGAAATTTCTTCCTGATAACATCATGTGATGTTCCACAAAATATTTATGTGAAAAATAAAATAGTTGGACTAGATGATGTCAGTTTTTTTTCCTATTCTCTAAGGCTTTGATTCCATAATTTCTTCATAGCTTAATGTTTTCTTGCTTAAAATATTTACAGTAGGTATGGGTAATTATATATTCAGTCTTGATGTTCAAGAAGCAATTGTAAATCATTCCATGGTATGTAAACAAAAGCCTCTTGAGGAAGAAAAAGCTGGAATATTTTAGTAGGCCTGTCATCGATATCATGATTTGATGTTAAAAAGATTATTATCTTAAAATCTTGATATAATATTTTTCACTTGATATTCAAACAGCCAGAAATGTCCTTTTCTTAAAGATGTCTTTAAAGAAAGCATATTAATTTTTCTTGAGAAATTTGTGTTGTACCACTTTAGGCAAAAAGTTTAAGATATTTCCTCTTTACTATGGGGTAGATCCTTTTATAGACCCATTAATGTTAATAATGATAGCACATATTACAAAATCATTACTAAGAACATCTCAGTGCAGTGAGGGTCTTATTATCATGTTTGTAGATTTTTATTTAACATACTTAAATATTTTATATTAGAGCCTTAGAAAGTATTTAGTAGGTAAAACTACTAATACTTCTGGAGTGTCTACCTAATGAAAAAATAAAAATCTGTAGCTTCTTTAATTGATATAAAAATTAGGAAAAAACACAGTTTTACTTTTCTAAAATAAAGGATTTATACTTAGTATTCTCTTTGTCTAGATGTGTTGCAGTGTGTATTTTCATACAATGATTTTCTTTGCAGATAATTATCAAACAGCACAGCTGCTTGCCTTAATTTTAGAACTACTCACATTTTGTGTGGAACATCACACGTATCACATAAAAAACTATATTATGAACAAGGACTTGCTAAGAAGAGTCTTGGTCTTGATGAATTCAAAGCACACTTTCCTGGCCTTGTGTAAGTAACAGTTTTAATGAACATTCTTGTAAAATGTCTTATGGAACAACATTTTTAATAGTTTTAGTCTTTTATTTAAAGGACAGGAGGAATAGGTCATAAGTGCTTCTCCCACCTACATATTGCTCACATTTAGATTCAGTTGTGATATAATACCATGTGCAATGATATCACTAACAGAACCTCTCCTGCCATCTTTTACATCTGTTTCATCAAACTGTCATTTAGTAGTGACTCTTATTTTTGAGATACCGGCCTTATGTGTTTTTGTGTAACTCAGGTTATTTAAACTTGTAAAATTAAGTTATGGGTAGCCCTTTAGTAGACCACTTGGACCAATAAAAATCAAACTTTAATGCTGATGTTTGCTCAAATGTGGATTTTTGGCATATTCCTTCTTTTCTTCCTCATAATTTCACCTGCAGATAAAGGTAAAGAAACCTTCTCTCTCAAATAAGAGCTTTGTGGATTTTTTTCTGAGCATGAAAATCATAGTTAAAATGTAAACATTTAAAGTATAGAGAAAAGGTTAATCTATACCTTAATTTTTAAGGCCTTAATAAAGCCAGTGTTAACTGCCTGCACTACTTATTTTCCATTCCTTTTTCCATACCTGTGCAAATTTACATAAACATTCACACATGTATAGGTTTTCATGTTTTATTTTTATAGAAACATGATCATGCTAACACACATCTCAGCCCCTTCATGTTACTCTAGCTCATTGGATATGGCGTGAACAATATTTTTCCTAAACATAGCTGAGTAACAGTTCATAAAGTGGCTCTTCCACAACTTATTCTATCATTCTCCACTACATGGATTACAAGATTGTTTGGGTATTTTGCCATTCCAAATAATAATGTAGTAATTAGCCTAGTACATAAATCTTTACTGGTTCATTTCCATAGGGTAGATCCCCAGTATTGGTATTGCCAGGGCAAAATGTTACTATATTTTTAATATATCCTTTTTTGATTTTAATTTAACATAATAGCCTCCAGATTACTTTCTCAAAAGGTCGAGGCATCTGACATGAAAAATGCATTCATTGAACAGCACTCAATGTGACTGCTTTTTTAAATGTTATCCAGCTGATGATGGAAAATGTATTGTTTGTGTTTCAATTTATATTTTCCTTGATACCATCTTTTCACATTTTAGTGCTTTTGTATGTTATCTGCTATAAGTTGCCTATTATCCTTTTCTTAGAGCTCTTATATATTAGAGATATTGGCAGTTTATCACATTTTGGGGAACAAAATGTCCCATCTCATTTGTCTTTACCTTGACTTGTGGCATTGTTTTCCATATAATTGCTATAAAATTCTTTATGACAACAAATGTCTTTATGGGTTTTTTGGTCTTGCTTAAAGTCTTCTGTGTCCTAAGTTTATACAAATATATTCCTCGATTTTCTTCTTTGTCTGTTTTTTCTTTTCTTTTTTTTTGCCACGCCTCTTTAGTATATGGGATCTTAGTTCTCTGGCCAGGGATAGTCCCCTGCATTGGGAGCATCGAGTTTTGTTTTGTTTTTAATAATTTGATTGGGGTGGGGGGGCTGTACTGGGTCTTCATTGTTGCAGGCGATTTTCTCTAATTGCAGGGAGTGGCAGCTACTCTCTAGTTGCCTTGTGCAGGCCTCTCATTGCCATAGCTTCTCTTACTGTGGAGCGTAGGCTCCAGGACCCACCCTACTGAAAGACTTCAGTAGTTGTGACATATGGGCTCAGTAGTCCGGTTCCCGGGCTCTGGAGCACAGGCTCCATAGTTGTGGCACACAGGCTTAGTTGCTCCAGGGCACATGGAATCTTCCCCATCAGGGATCAAATCGGAGTCTCCTGCACACATGCTCAGTTGTGTCCAACTCTTTGCAACCCCGGGATGGTAGTCCACCAGGCTCCTCTGTTCATGGGACTTTCCAGGCAAAAATACTGGAATGAGTTGCCATTTCCTTCTCCAGAAAATCTCTCCAACCTAGGGATCAAACCCATGTCTCCTGCCTTGCAGGCAGATCCTTTACCATCTGAGCCACCAGGGAAGCCCAGGAATATGGAATCGTAAGCACTAAACCACCAGCAAAGTCCCCTAGCTTTTCTATTGGATGGATAACCAATTGTACTAACACCTTACTAAATAAACTATATTTTCTTTACTGAATTAAAATACTTGATACATAATAATTTACCATATACATTTGTCTTATGTCTGAATCATCTGTGCTTTCATTTCACAAGATAAAATGAATGAGAATGTTTATTTTGTCATTATAATATCTCTGGTATAAAGTTTAATATCTGCCTAGCACCTCTTCTGTTTCCTTTTTCATAATTTTCTTGGTTCTTAGAGTTGTTCTTCCACAGCAACTTAAAAATAACTTTATCCAGTTCATCCTGATTAGATTTACATTAAACCTTTATATTTTGAAAGAATTAATGTTCTCATGCTAGATTTTCCTGTATGGCTTTCTATAAATAGTCCCTTCTGAAGTGACTGCTTATTGGTCCTATTTAAATGGACATATCATAATTGAATGAATATCCAGTATTTAAATGTTTGTATTGTTTAAGATTTAAATTATTATAAACAATGCTGTTTTAACTATAGCTTTGTGTGCATGTTCATTCACCAGCAACATAATGAAATTGCCTGTTTTCTCAGGTCTTTGCCAGTATTTCAGTCTTTTTAATCCTAAATAAACTAGTTCTTACCCTACTATAAAAAGAAGTGATGTTTTCAGTCTAGCACTTCTGTCCACACCTGTTTTAAGTGTTACAGTGATCACACATTCATACCTTATGTGGCCTATTTCTGTTTAATATTTAGAACCTCTTTCGATAGACACAACTTCTTCTTTTAGTAACTTCCATCTGTGAATGAGGGTTTGTAATGAAACTAACAGAAAATCAGAAGCTTTGTGTTTTAAAGGATGTGGCTTAGTGGTATCTATAGAATAAATTACGCTATCTAGGAGAGAGGTCACAAGTTAAAAGATAAACATAAAAATAAGGGATTGAAATTAGTTTGTGTTTCATCAAAGTTTTAGTAATATTGCTAAATTTGTTTAGCTTTATTTAACTAGGGAAAAGACTAGTTAAAGGGAAATTTTCATTTCAATATTCTAAAATGTGAAAAGCCAAATTATACTGCTTATTCATTGCTCTGTCACTCTTTTACAAATACAATCTGATCTGCCATAGTACATGTTTGCCAAAGGTTAAACAGCTTATTATAATCTGGAGGTAGTGTTGGTTCACAGATGATTTTCCAAAGGCAAAGAAAACTGGAATAGCCTTCACCAGAAAAGTAAAGCAACCCCTTAGCTCTCCTGTATACAGGTAGCAGGAGCACCTTTGGCTGTATTTTCAGAAAATTTAAAAGAAGCACCTACTTCCAAAGCTCCCCCCACTCCCTTCTCCCCTATGTCCCCCACAGAGTTAATGAAGTCTTGGCTCTTGGCAGGCTGCACCATTCTTGTTCCTTTCCTAATGACAGCTCCTGCTGATTCTACGCTGCCTTCACTATATTGTCTCATGTCTACCAGAACTGCTTTAAATAGTGCCAGCATTTGTATTGTGTGGGTTTTGTGTATTTTCTAATCTCTCTGCCTTGTAGCTCTCTGCCTACCAGTTGTTGGAATTTTGTTAGCTCCCTACATAAGTTTTACAAGTTTTCAGTGGTCTTTCTTTAATTCTATTTTTCTCAAAACCCAATTATTTTTAATGTAGTTTTGCTTTTTACTTTAGATGAACATATACATTTCTTTATGTAGAAATACCTGTACAATAATTAATATTAGTAAGATTATCCACTTATTCCCTGTATTTTTTTTAATTAGGTGCTCTTCGTTTTATGAGGCGAATAATTGGCCTTAAAGATGAATTTTACAATCGTTACATCACCAAGGGAAATCTTTTTGAGCCAGTTGTAAATGCTCTTCTGGATAATGGAACTCGGTACAATCTATTGAATTCAGCTGTTATTGAGTTATTTGAATTTATAAGAGTGGTAAGTTTATATTAAAAGATTCTTTTTAAAAAAAAAGATATGTTTAGTGATGTTAATATTTTACATTGTGAAATTATCATAGTATTTTAAATCATGTTTATATTCTTCTCAGTTCCTTTTTTTTGGCTAAATGGCTCAGGATATTTAGCATATGTGGATGTTTCATTCTGGCATGCCATTGATATGATCTCTGATCTATTGTAAGGGTAGTGGTAAAAATGAATAGTAAAGTTGAAGATAATTCCTTTGGTAGGCATTGATACAAGATGCATAAAAGGTAGAATGTTATGATGGAATTTTAAGTTGAAGAGACTGTTAGGTGAACTATTCCAACTGCCTTATTTTATTGATGAGGGCTTGAGACACCCAAAGTGATTAGCTGACCTATTCAAATGCATTCATTTGTTTAGGAGCACAGTCAGGGCTTGAAGATATGGTGCAGCTCAGTCTCGGGCAACAAAAGAATTGTCATAAAAGATCTAGAGAAAGCTCTATGTGACTAGCAGGGATAAGATGAAAACTGAAGAACTGGTACAGTAAATTTACCCTGTCCCACACACTGAAATGATTCCACTGGCAGTCACGGCCACATGATCAGAAAGAACTTGACAAAAGAAAATCAAAGCTAGAAATTCATTCTCTACTTTTGTTTCTTGCAAGTCAAATTTGAACTGATGACACACTATTCTCATGTCAACATTATTTGGCAGACTGTTTTTCTCAGAGTAGTCATTTTCTATGAGTACGGTTTGCAAAAAGGATGAAGAAGATAGAAAGAAGTACTAGCCTTAGAAAAAAGGGAAAATAGTTAACTGGCTCACCAACTTTCTGAACCCAGGTTCACAGCACACTGTTCTGTGAATTAGAGATTAATTTTTATATTTTTTTCCTTTAAAATTTTTGTTGAGATTCAGATCAAATGAAGTGTATGGTTCATAACACCATCCTTATTCCTATGATTGAATTTGTTTCTCTGAAAATAATTTTGAATGGTTGATAAATAGCCTTTGAAGCCCAAGACTTACCTTTTTTTCCTTTCAATATGTAACAACCATTTTACCTTGGGTTCTAATTTTTCTCCTTTGCATATTTTTTGATTCAGATATTCAGGGGAACTAACTTAAAGACTTAAAAATTCTGAAAGTTCAGATTATGGTTTATTTTTAAAGAAATAGGATGTATACTTTAGTCCTGGATCACAACCTGTTTTTAATAATGAGCCTGCTTTTCACCATGCATTTGCACTGATTACTTGAAATCATTCATTAAGAATTTAGAATTTATTACTATTGGTCTAGAGAACTTGAAATACACAGGAGGAAGTCAAGTTGTTTTATCAGATATGTGTATGTGATATAGTTGGAGGAATCTTGTTTATTTTTTAGTTAGTAAGACTTATCTTGCTTTGATAGTTAAACAAGGAGTCATTAAGCAATATCTTCAGTGTTTTTTCAAAATATAATTTCAAAATCTGCTTTCTAACTAGATGTGCACTCTTGATCAGGCTATCCAGTCTCTCATAGCCTCAATTTTCCCTTTCTTTAAAATAAGGATAATAAAGTCTATTTCATAGAATTGTTATGAGAGTCAAGTGAAATTGTATGTGAAAGTGCTTATTTTAAGTTGTAAAGTACTATTATGTAAATGCAAAAAATAAATAGGTGACATAAAATAAATACATTTATGTTTCAAATGTTCTGTATAGTCTCCCAGAAGGGCTTCAGGGAATTGCTTCTTTTTTTTTCCCAAGTTTTCTTTGGAGTCCTGCCTCATGTATAAAGAAACTAGGACATTTATTTTTGGAAGGTGATTTGAAAAACCTTTATTTTGATCAGTTTTGGAACTATAAAAAAATTTTAAGTTTTTCTTCTAGCAAGTATTGTATTATATTTGAAATATAAATTTTGTGCTTATACAGGAAGATATCAAGTCTCTTACTGCACATATAGTTGAAAACTTTTATAAAGCACTTGAATCAATTGAATATGTTCAGACATTCAAAGGATTGAAGACTAAATATGAGCAAGAAAAAGACAGACAAAATCAGAAACTGAACAGGTATTTTTTAAGTATATTACATTTATAACCTATAAAATTATGTCCAAGCCGTATGTAGTTTGATCTTACATACAAAATTTACCCAGGAGTTTTCTTTCTACCATTAGAAAATACAGGGTTGTATAGGAGGGTAGGCTGTTCTCCTTGTCCTGAATCCTTTATATAAAAAATTACTGCTCCATATCTTAACTCAAGATAAATTTTTAGGTTAGTGTACAAACATCCTTGGAGTGTTCTCTGGTTACATCTTCTTTCACAACTGGTTATAAGTTATACTCAGTTAAAATTATTTCACCTCCTCTTGGTTATACATATTTATTCTCATATAAACTGGTCAGGAATTTTAAGTCATTACTCAATACTTGTGATATATTTCTTACAGTGTACCATCTATATTACGTAGTAACAGATTTCGCAGAGATGCAAAGGCCTTGGAAGAGGATGAAGAAATGTGGTTTAATGAAGATGATGAGGAGGAAGGAAAAACAGTTGTGGCACCAGTGGAAAAATCTAAGACAGAAGATGATTTTCCAGATAGTTATGAAAAATTCATGGAGACTAAAAAAGGTATTAAAGTGTTGAATTTTTGATTAGCTCATTCTCTTATTTAGTATAGAAATTATATAGTTGCTTGTGAGGTTGTGATCACAGTTTATAAAGCATGAAAGACATGAATTTTATGCTAAATAAAAACCTTTTAAAATAAAATTATCACTTTTTTAAAATCTGATTTTTCAAAACATTTCTCATGTTTAAAATATTTTTCTTGAAACTTGTTTTGTGATGCTCTTCATTTGCTATTTAGAAATTGCATTGTCTATTTATACTTTGCCTTCTGTGAACAGTTATGGCTTTATTTTTATACTGAAGTCTCCAATAATGATAGAGATCACAGAGATCCATAGAAACTTCCCAGTGCACTCTGTCATTTACAGCTGAGGAAACTAAGCTTAAAGAGAGAAGTACTTTACTCTTTGAAATGTTTTAATTGTTAATAAAGCTTTCATAAAGATAAAATGTCAAGAGGAAAAGTAATAGTAAAATTTCCTGTCTTTCAAATATGTTTAACTTGTCTGTAAAACTAAGATCTTACTAGTGTTTTTCAAAAGAAAAAATCACTTTTAATTCTATGACTTGAGCAATTACCACTATTGGAGAGTACCATACTGTATATATCATTTAAATGTTTCAAAAAAATTTTTTTTATCTTGAAGGGCAAAAGCACTTCCTAGACTTTATGTAAGTTTGTGATTTTGAGTGTTAGATTTTTCTTAAGGCAGTTCTCACAAGTTAGTGTTTCATGAATTTCTTACTACATTTTCCTTGAAACTCTTGTTACCTGCCTCACTCATTTTCTCCTCACTGCTGCCATAAGTTCTATTTACTTCAGCCTCGGGCAGCAAGTAACCTGTGAAAATGTCCTAAGAAACAGGTATCTTTTGGTAGCCAAATTATTTTTTTACTTATTATACCCACTGCCCTGACTACTGTCAAAAGAGGCAGTGAGGCAATACCTGAAGTACTGCAAACAGTTAAGAATCATATATAAAAATAGTATGAGCCAGATGTTAAGAGATAGTGGACACCCTTGTCATAAAGGAAACAGATAAAGGAACCTGGAATATTTGGAAAATAAGTAAGCATGATCATAATCATTTTCTTTAGGCATTTGGAATATTATTGACTTGCGAGAGAGATTATTAGGTTTTCATGAGTATGGAAGTATAGAATCAGTGAGTGGACGCTTTAGAGAGACAATTAAAAAAAAGAGAGAGACAGCAAGTGAGACCTTGGAAGGGTCCTAGATAGAGCAGTGGAGAATTCTAGGGTAGGGTGGCTGATCAGTTACCTGATTCTTAAGGTTCTTTCTAACCCTGGGATTTCTAAGATGACAGCTAATGAAGATGGATCACTGTACTCATCATGCTGTGCCCTCTTAGTTCTTACAAAAAAAGCAAAAGTTTTAAATTACTGTTCTTTTCAGATGCTTTGACTTAGCAGTATTTACCAACAAAGATTCAAATATTTATGTTTCCTTTAGCAAAGGAAAGTGAAGATAAGGAAAACCTTCCGAAAAGGACATCTTCTGGTGGCTTCAAATTTACTTTCTCCCACTCCACCAGTGCTGCTAATGGAACAAACAGTACAAACAGCAAATCTGTAGTGGCTCAGACACCACCAGCAAGTTCTAATGGATCCTCTTCCAAAACTACAAACTTGGCCACATCTGTAACAGCCACCAAGGTATGTGAAACTGCTCTACACACAAACAAACTTTGCTGTTTTCATCTGTAAAATTATTTCATGTTTCCTGAAGAAAAATTGGATAATAAAAATAATTTCAAAGAAGATAAAAAGTTGCACACATTGTCATAAGAAAATGACTGCTAACATCTGACTGATTGTTCTTTAGGTGTGTGGGTTTATCTGACACAGTTATGCTCTTTGTACAAGCACAGTTTTGTATCCTGCTTTTATTTGTTATAAGAATTTTTCTATGTTATTAAAACATTGTTGATGATTAGAATTTCATTTTATTTAGCTGTATAATAGTATTTGTAAGCATCCCCTCTCCCCACCAGTACGTTGGAGCACATAAGTTGATTCTGATATTTCACTGACTACTGCTGCTGTTGCATTTTAAATTATTTTCTTGGATGGATGAGTAAAAATGTTTTTCAACATATTGTCAAATTCCGCTCCAGAAAGACTACCAGTTAGTTACCATAACCATTGTATGAGTGTGCTTCGCTCACTGCCACTTTGGCAGTGTTATTATAATGATTTTTAATCTTTACTCACTCAGTAGTGGAAACAGTATTAAAATATATCTCATTCCCCAGTTACTGTCTTTTGTTACTAGTGAAGTTGAATATTAGCTCTTTTGATTTGTTCTTCTGTTGATTGTCTATTCATAGTCTTGCCTTTTTAAAATTGGTTTGTTATTTTAGTGAGTGAGTCTTTAAGAATATTATTAATAATCTTTTTGTCATTCACAGAGCAAATGTATTTCCCAGTGGTTACCTTTTTTATGTAAAATAGTTTAAATTGTATATAAAATGTTTTTATTTCCTTTACAGTATCATTATATGTAAAATATCCTTTTCCCCAAAAAGGAGTGGCTTAAAAATGAAAAGGCATAAATATAGGACAACTTTAGTATAAGGGTAGAAGGACAAGAGAAGGCCATAGTCAAACACCTAACTGAAGTCAAGCTTGTTTTAAACATAAAATACAAGTCTGAGTTTATTCTTTTTTTTTTTTTTTTTACAGAAATGTAGAATCTTTCTTAAGTGTTTGTAGCAAGGTGGGTTCTTGAAGAAATAGCATTTTCAATGGGATTCTTCTGTTTTGTAAAACACAGTTTATGTTATGGAACAAGAATTTTTAAGTTTTCATTTTTTTGATAGGATAATTGAGTGTAATATTGTGACACTATATTAAGAATATTATATTATTTGGGTTCAGATCTTGACTCTGCCTCTTTTTAGCTGTTTAATCTCTCCACGCTTTAGTTTTCTCATTTTAAATAGGGATAAATCAGTACCTCCTTTATCAGTTTGTTGTGAAAATTAAATTATTTAATAAATGTAAAGAGCTTAGAACACTATTTGACACAACTCAATATATACTAGCTTTTTTTTTTTAATCAAAGTAATATATATACTTGCTTTTAAAAGGCAAATAGTATTAAAATTATGGGGGAAAAAAGTCCTCTTTTCCTCTCCACAGAGAAAGCTTGGATCTCTTCTGTTTCTTCTATTTCTAAACAGTGTGCTAATACTGATACATTGTTTTACCACTCCTTACCACATCCTCACCCTTATTACTCCCTGTATCACAATTTTTGGTTAAAATAATATTTGATAATCTTACAGCTATAACAATGTAAAAATTTTTATTCATTTTTTCCTGCTCTTTTTTCCTATAGTATATTTTGCTTTGTAACTTTTTATTAAATAATTTAATTGTGACCATTTTTTCATTTGTTGCAACAGTTACATGCCTCTCACTCATTCTTTCAGTACCTCTCAAGTTAGTTTCCAGATAGTCTGTTCCTTGGAGGTGTCTCTCTTGAAGACCACCATCTTGCCCCAGCCAGAATCGCTCGCTCTCTGGACTCGCTGCACAGCCATTGTCTTAAGGCCGTTCTGCCATCACCCTAACACTTCCTTTGCCTTTCTTTTTTTCTTCCATTGACTGTTTCCTAGATCTCGAATCTGTTCTCTTTCTTGATTTTCCATTTCATTTTATTGGAGCATACCCTCTCTGTTTCCTGAGAAAAGGATTTCATGAGAGAGAAAGTATAAGACCTGGCATGTAGGAAGATGTCATTATTGTATCCCCATATTTGATTGACAGTTTAACTGAATGTAGAAGGAACCAAATTAGAAATAATTTTCTTCCAAAAATGTGAAGTTATTCCTTCCAAGAAATCCAGAGACATTCTTATTCCTAAATCTTTGTGTGTGAATTTAATTTGTCTTTCTTGGAAGCATTTGGAGTTTTATCCCTGTATTCTGTAACTTAAAAATGAAATACTTTCAGCTTTCTCAATTAAAAGTCATGACCTTTAGTTTTGGGACACTTTATATTCTTTCACTATAGCTTTCTGTTTGGATATTGTGCCTTGTTAATTTATCTTATAATATTCATAATTTTTCTCTCCTTTTACTCATTTTTTTTAATGGTTTTATTTGCTTAGTTGTCTCCCTGAGTTTTCGGTTTATTATCCTTCTAGATAATTTTTTATTTATGAACAAGCAAAATCACGTGCAAACACCCAAATGCTTATTTCACCCTTATGACACTAACAGCAGATTGCCAAATACATTTGATCTATACTTTGGGGGGGAACAAGTAGAAAAATAGCAGTTGTTCTTGGAAAACAAATTAATTGTGCAGTCACTCAAGACTATCACAAAAATTTGATATTAAGCAATATAGGAGCTCACAGAGTAAAGCACTAGTTATATTGGCTCTCAACCTTTTTTCAAGAAACTGATCACATTTCTGAGTGAAGGCAGGTTCTTTATCACCAATGGTCCTTTAACCATTTTCACCATCATTGTTTTTCAGGTGTTCAGAAAATTGATTCAGAGATAGATAAGTTCTTTTTTAGATTGTTTTCCATTACAGGTTATTACAAGATATTGAATATACTCCCTGTGCTATACAGCAGGTCCTTCTTGGTTATGTTTTACATATGGTATTGTGTATATGTTAATCCCAAACTCCTCTAATTTATCCTCTCCCTCCTCCCTTTCCCCTTTGGTAATCATAATTTTCTATGTCTGTGAGTCTGTTTCTAAATAAGTTCATTTATGATCGTTCTTTCTAGATTCCATGTATAAGCAATACCATGTTTGTTTTTCTGATTTACTTCATATGATTATCTCTAGGTCTATCCATGTTGCTGCAAATGGCATTATTTCATTCTTTTTCTTTTTTTTTCTTTTTTTTTTAATTTCATTCTTTTTCATAGCTGATTAATATACCACTGTGTATGTATACCACATCTTCTTTATCCAGTCATCCATTGATGAATACTTAGGTTGCTTCCATGTCTTGCCTATTGTAAATTGTGCTGCTGTGAACATTGGGATGCAAGGCTCTTTTTGAATTATAGTTTTGTCAGAATATATGCCCAGGAGTGAGATCACTGTATCATATGGTAACTCTAGTTTTTTAAGGAACCCCTTTGCACTGTTCTCCATAGTGGCTGCACCAGTTTACATTACCACCAATACCATAAGTGAGTTTCTTTTTCTCCTCGCCCTCTCCAGCATTTATTATGTGTAGACTTTTTTTGATGATGGCCATTCTGACCAGAGGAGGTAATACCTCGTTATAGTTTTGATTTGCATTTCTCTAATAATTAGCAACACTGAGCATCTTTTCATGTGCCTGTTGGCCATCTGTATGTCATCTTTGAGGAAGTGTCTATTCAGATCTTCTGCCCAGTTTTTAAAAGGGTTTTTTTTTTTTATGTTGACTTGAACAGTTTATTAATTTTGAATTTTAACCCCTTACTGGTCATATCATTTACAAATATTTTCTCCCATTCAATAAGTTGTTTTTTCATCTTTGCTTTGCAAAAGCTTTTAAGTTTAATTAGGCCCCATTTGTCTATTTTTGCTTAGTTTTAGGAAACTGATCCAAAAAAATAATGTCATAGAGTCTTCTGCCTTTGTTTTTATCTAGGAGTTTTATAGTATTTGGCCTTACATTCAGGTCTTTAATCCATTTCAAGTTTATTTTTGTATATGGTATTAGAAAACATTCTGATTTCATTTAAGACATGTTTATATAGACAGATTTATTTGTCCCTTTTCACCCTGGCACCTTATCCTGCCTGCCCTTCTCTGTGTCCAAAGTCCTGAAATGCAGAACCTTTGTGGTTCCTCTTCCTTATGGTGGTTGTTGGTGGGAGAGCTCCTGGTGGGGGTGGGCATGCAGTAGGGGAATGTATTACAGAATTGAGGACTCAGTTGTCTATTTCACTGACTCCACCATTAACTGTCTTCCCTGCTTTCCCTAGTATTTTGGTGCTCTTTCTTTCTCTGTTTGCTAGGATTAAGACCAATCAGTTTGCTTCCTTCTCATTTCTATATTCTCCTGAAAATACTTTCTTGACTTTGTTCTCCATTAAAAATGAGTTGTTTTGCCTCTCTGATTTCTTCTTCCAAAAATGCCTTGACATCTTTCCTCTGCTATTTTCTCATTTCCTTTTTGGTCTTTGTTGATACATTGTCAGAAACAAAAAAATTTTAAAAAGAGTATAATCCCTGGGAAAGCAATCCAACAAGGAATTTAACTTTGGTGATGTATCCGCACCATGGAATACTAGAGTTTAAAAGAATGATAGAGAACTTTGTTTACTAACATCAAAAGCTGATATTTATTTAAAAACAACATTTATAGTTGTATATGAAAAGTCAATCAAATTCTTCACAATATGCATCTGTGGATTTATAGTCCTTTTACTTCCAATATTTCTTATTTTGTATTTTTATTCTTTCTGTATGCTAAACATCATTTTTAAATGTACAATGAGTTTATGGTGTGTATATGTGTAGATAATAGAGATAAAATTGAAAAATTGTGTAGCTGAGTGTTTCAGACAATATTTATTGATCTTACGCCAAAAATTATTTTTAATTGTTAACCTTTTGGAACTGAAATGTGTGTGCCTTGTGATATGTAGGATTAAAAGCAGAATTAAAACTTTCATTTGCTGTCATTCCTGTGACTGTCAGACTGGTGCCTTTTTACTGTAATTGTCTTCTACCTCTTACCTCCACTCGTCCAACTTGTTTGACTGGAAACCAAATAACAATGATGATTATGGTGGTAGTAGTAGTTAATATCAATTAGCAAATAGTAACTACATACTAAGCACTGTACCAAGGGCTTTATAAGTTTTAAATTTAGCCACACTGCTTCTTGCTTATCCAAATTAAGATATGTGTGTTATCAAACTGAGAAAGAAGCAGAAAGATGCTCACGTAAGTTTTATCTGGTTCACAGACTTTCCGATAACTGCTTCTAGCTGCTCAGAGCCCTTTGTTGATTAATATCGAAGTGCTTCAATTATATTCTGGTAAAGTGTTAATGCCAGATGCCTGGATTCTTTAGGTATGAAGCTACTTAGGTTTGAATTATGACTTGACTTCTATTGTATTTGCTTATCCTATAGAGATCCTAAGGGCTTGAACTAGATGTAGTGTATAAATTTCATGGGATTGGCTCATATTAATGCATACCTGAGGACATATAATTTTCTGGGTAAAGTATCCAGAGCTTTAATAGAATTTTCAAAGGGGTCCATTACTCATGAAAGATCCAACACCTGAAATAACCGCATCCTTTTCTTTTGGATAGAGAGAGCTAGCCCTCAAAGTTTTAGTCATTAGTTTTTAGAAACCATTTCATGTGTTTATTATGTCAGCCATTTAAAAATATTTTTCAAAAGCAGAACAAAAACAATGATGTGTACTTAGTGATGAAATACATACATGAGGAACAGAGACTAACAGGAGACTCTCTGTCACTGGCTGGCTATCCTCTCTAGTTTAAGATTAGAGATGTGAACTAGTTTACCTCCAAGGTCTTTGCAGCTCCAAATGTCATGATTCTTTCTGAGTCCTACTGTTTGGAGATAGTTATTTTCCACAGTGAAATTTTGCTGGATTATCCTGAGCCAAGTAAAGAAGTTGAGGGTAATTTAAGAATGCCACCAATTGTATTACTAAGTACTTATATCATCAAGCAGTTCCTTTATCAAACTCAGAAATAATCTGTTTCAGATATAATAATATGTGATTAGTTTAGAAAACTGATTTTTAGTTACATATGTTAAAAAATTTTTTTTATTCTTCACTAGGGAAGTTTGGTTGGTTTAGTGGATTATCCAGATGATGAAGAGGAAGAAGAAGAGGAAGAAACATCTCCCAGGAAAAGACCTCGTCTTGGCTCATAAAATATTTACTGGGGGCCCTCAACATGTCGTTGAACAAAAATGCTGCAACTGTTCAATGAGCTGAAAATCCGAATCAGAAAGCTTTCTCACTTGAACTTATAAGTATACAAGGAATAGCAAAAGACACTCAGTATATCAGCTTGGAGAGTTTAGTTCTGTAAAAAAAAAAAACACAAAAACAGGCTTCCCAGGAACTTGATTGCTTGCTAGTAATTAAGAGATTTGCCCTTCAGGATGTTAAAAAAAAAAAGTAACCTGGGAGGTAGCTTCTCAGCAAGGAAACTCTCAGGTTTGGGGATGGTTTAGGGAAGGGATAACGTTGGTAAGGTATTATTAATGCAGGGTTGCTCCAGGGGGGTTTCTGATCTAGAAACAATTACAAAACTTCAGTTGCAAACCCAATAACATTACTTGTATAATGGTGCTGGCCATGTTGTTCTTTTAATCAGTTGCCTCTAACTTTTATGCAAAACATTCAACTATCATTAAAAAAATGAAGTTAAGCAGTTGGGACCATTTCTTTGAAGATCTAACAGAAATTCAGCCTTATTGGTAGTTGGAGGGAAATAACACCCCGTGTTACAGCACATGTTGAGTTCTCTCCATCAGGAAATTTCAGTGTGTATTTTGATGAAAACAAACTGGATTAAAAATGGATGGTTTTGTTACTATAACTTTAAAATCAGCACTTTTAGAGATAACAGATGCCAAGAGTCAGTACAGTAGTATTCCAAAGTGATTTTCTCTAGAAACGGGAGTATATTGAACAGAACGTTTGCAGCTGTCTACCAGTACAATCTTTTGTGGAAGATACTTTAAAGTCACTTTCTACTTCATTAGTAAAGTTTTCTCTGCAAAGCTGCAGGCAAGTTTTAAGGTGTAATTTATAAAGACTAACATACAAAGAATAGTGCTGAATTAAGTGGCATTTAATATCTACAGGTCATTTTGGTCCAAGAAGTTACTTCAGTGTCAGTCAGTATGCAGCACCTGAAGCTTTTCATAATAAAGGGTGTAATTTGAAAGCTGCTTTTTTTTTTTAAAGAATAAAAGCACATTCCATGTACGAAAATGAATTTAAAATAATAAACTGAGGCAAACAGTTAAGAGGTTTTATTTTTAGAACAGTGAGTTAACTAAATATTTTAATGTTAGTTTGCTGATCTGAGATCATGCTGAAGTGAGAAAAACATCCCCCAAACTATAATACATTGGGGGGGAAAAAAAGACTAAAATGAGTAATTCCAGCTACAGTCTTCAGATCACCCTTGTAATGTGTTATGGGTCCATTTTTCCTGGAATAGCTTAAACTGAAGCAGTTTCCCCTGTTTTGGAGATTTTGTAGTTAATTTTAATTTTGGCTATTGTTTGGAGGATGGGCTGTTGTGTAGATATGAAGTATAGTTTTTCCATAAAACAGATGTTTATTTTGTATTAAAAATACCACTGTACTTGTTTTACACCATTTGTATACATGTGGTGATATTAATGCTGACCTGTAAAATTCAGGAATTAAAATGTGACCCTGTAATTCTATGGTTGTTGCTTTTGTTTGGTTTGTTGTAAATATAAGTAAATTCCATTTTGAGTTATGTCTATTTTACAGTATTTTTTAAAAGCCAGTATGTTTTCCATAGATATTTATTATAGACCACTGTGTCGTAACACCAATCTGAATGAAAGAATTCTAAATAAACAAAGGCCAACCTCACATGAAATATAACTGATACTAAGAGAAGGTATGCCTTGGGTCCTAAAGTCCTAGCACCAAAGGATCACAGCATGGGGCAGTAGCTCCTCTTTCATTATAGGTGCACATAATGGAAACTTTCCACCTCATAACAGTCCAGTGACTCAGGACAACTTAAAGATCAGTAAAGTTACTACAGGAAAACATTCTCTTTCAAGCAAGTTTTATCAAGCCCCTTCCCTCTTCTTCATTCTTATTAAATTTCCTCTTAGAACCTAAGAAGCCCAGCCTTAAAACATTTCCCTTTCTACTCTTGACTCTTCCTAGTAAAGTAACTTTTGAGTTCCAGCAGGAAGTCTTATCTTTATCTTTTTTAGTAAGTTTTTCTTTCTGAAGAACTGCCACAGGTGAAATGTGAAGCAGCATTATCATAGGAACCTTTTTTATAGCATAATTGTGAATATTTTGTTGAATTACAGGAAAATACTTTCCATGGCACAGATGCTCAGCCACAGTGAAATGAGAGCAAGCAAAAATATCGCTTGAAAGAATAACTTAAGATGACATATGTTAGCTGCTGTCCCAAATGACTACCCTCAGGCAGACAGATCAAGATTTTTTATCTTTATCTTCACTCAGTGAAGCAAGCCACAGCCCACATTTGTATGCCTGAGGTTCTCTTAAAATAGTTATCTGTAAACATGTATGCAATATAAAACCTATTTTTAATAAAAAGCTTCATGAAATAAATTTCTGTGTTTCAATCACTAGTTTTCCACTTGTCCATGTAAGCAATGAAAATGTGACAAATATAAAGTAAGGCTGGGTTTTCTCTGCATGTTGAAGGTTGGAACTAAGGTAATTTCAGTATCCTGTTTGGGGTGTTGTTTTTTTCTTTGCCATGCCTTTGGGCGTGTGGGATTTTACTTTGTTCCCTGACCGGGGATGGAACTCACACCCCCTGCATTGGAAGCGTGGAGTCTTTCCAGTGGACCACCAGGGAAGTGTTAGAATCCCTTTTTAAAAGCTTATAACTATAGATATAAGGAGATAAAATGGAATTATAAATTAAACCTTGGGAGTGGCCTGTAACCAGAAAAAGAGGTGCTTATGGATGACACAGTTTCTGAAAGGAAGGTTTCTCCTACTATTTTGTGTGACCTTTTAGCAAATGGACTACACACCACCCCAGGATCACTTCAAACTCAGAAGACCGTGTATACCCATGGCAGAATTCCCCCTCAAAGAGGCTCAAGCAATTGTTCCTTTGTCTGTTTTAATGTTGCTTTTCTAAAAAGTGTAACTGGATATTTTGAACATCCCCTACATCTATTTTTGAAGTCCTGTTGCTCCTGCCTCAATGTAGGGTGCTAAATTCTGCCCCAGAGAACCACTATTACATTACATTGATTATGCTATACCTGTTCACCCGCACCTACTCTTAAACTCACCCAATCACCACACAGCAACTACACATCTTTTTTAAATGGACATTTTGATCATGAAACTTCCCTGCTTTAAAATTTCCATGACTTCCCACTGCCATTATAAAATCTGTAAAACTCTCACATTCCTACAGGCCTTGCAAATCAGTACCCCACCTATCTCCAATTCCATATGCTAACCTTCTCTTATTGTCTGCAGGGTCCTGTTTATAACACTGCACTCTTCCCATCTAACACTGGCCACATGAAAGCAGGGACCCTGCCGATCTACTTGATCACTGTATCCTTAGCATGCAGCACAATGCTTATTAGCACAATAAATGAATGAATGAATGCACTATTACTTAGCTTTCTATACCTTCTCTCCACAAGAGAATATTATTCAGAAATTTGTATTGAACTGGTCTGCATAAGTAACTGCCCACTGCCCTATACCTGAAGAGTTTAATAAAAGTAATCAGCTTATCTTTGCATTTATAAACACAAGTCTCTGAAACTAAACAGGCTCAGTTTAAGGATTAAATAATTTATTTTTAAGAAATTTTGAACTGCTTGCTAAATTGTTCTTAAATTTACTTATTAATAACTTCTTCTTTAAGTTTCTCTGCAAGCAATCTCCTCTTTAGTAATGTTTGCTTCTCCTCTGCTGTCATTTCTGGTTTCTCTGTCATTTCCTTAGAAAACAAAAACAAAAGAAAAATATTGGCTACAGCACAAGATGGGTTCATTTGTCTAAAATTCCTAGCATACTGCCTGGAACAAATAGAGCATTCAGTGAACTAAAGAAAAAAAAAGCCACACATGGGCTGAGTTCCCTAAATTTCTTCTTTGAAAAATCTCTTAGGGAAGCCTTTTAGAGGTGGTGGCTAGGGTACTGATGCTGTTCTATGACAAAGTATTTCAAAAGGCTTAGGTCAAATAGACAGCTGACCCTTCAGTGCTCAAAGCAGGGCAAGTAAAGAACCATAAAATTGCTATCATTTCTACCTCACAAAATCCTATCAACCCTTTTACTGCTGAGGAAAGACTGACTTTTCTCAGTGTAGGAGTGCTACACTGACGGAGACTGTTACGAATGCATCTAAAGAGCATATACTCTGAGAACCCCACCCACAGGTGTGCCAATTTTCACATACTAGAGCTGGTCATACCTCCATCTCCCTAGCAGGTTTTCCCTTCTGCTCCGAAGTTTGATTCTGCTTCGTCTTCATGTCCTTCCTCATGGCCATCAACTTATCTCTCTTCTGTTTTAGATAGTGTTCTCGCTGGCGGAGCTCTTCTGTTCCAAGTGTTGATAAATTCTGGGTCAAATGAGAGCAGGAACTATTTAAATTCAAGACTGCATAATAAGTGGCACAAATACACCCACTGACTGATCAAATTAGAAGTTTGAGTCCAAGACCATAACAAAAGCTGGATGTCTATGGCTATTTACAATGTTTCTAGTACTTTGTCATTTGCTCATAGTTCTTAAAAAATAATGTTTTAACTTACTGCTATTGGTCCCTCCATGCTTGCATGTTCGAAGCCAGGAATCTTCAGGCCTTTTTGTGGGAGGGAGGAAGTTTCAGGCAACATTTCCAGCTTTCTTGTCGAAGGCTGGACTGATTGATTAGCAAAATGCACTTTAACTTCTGGCAGTAATTAGAGAGACCAAATAGAATATTATAAGAAATATTAAGTTACGCTAGATTTACCAAAATGAGCTAATGTTAATAATACTTCAGTTTTTTCTCTCATTCATTCACAAGCATTGGTTCAGTGCCTCTGCTGTGCTAGGCACTGGGTGGAAACAAATGAACATGGTCTCGGGCCTAAGGAGCTTTAACCATGGTTTCTGGTGAACAGGCATTTTGACAAATACCAAGCTCCTGCTGTTTGGTACTATAGCTACAAAAAGATATAATTCTTGTCTAAAGATTAGAACTACTGTATAATGTAATACAAGGTTGCCATACAAGCCAGGTAAAGAATCCACCTCCCAATACAGGAGATGCGGGGTTTGATCCCTAGTCCAGGAAGATCCCCTGGAGAAAGAAATGGCATTCCAGTATTCCTGCCTGGGAAATATCATGAACAGAGGAGCCTGGCGAGCTACAGTCCATGGGATTGCAAAGAGTCAGAAACAACCTACCAGCTAAACAACAACATATAAGCCAAATAAAGTGCACTAAAATCCCTTACTATCAGTGTTACTGTCTTTCAAACTTTTGTCTGCAGGCAAAAACTGTTAAGTGACCTTATAGTTGCAGAGCAATTAATATAAAGCTACAATTTTTTGTACTGGAAATCAGTGCCAGTAGTATCAATAATGTTAAGTACATCCTAAAGATAACTATAAACCTACTAACATATTAAGAAAATGTAAAGATTTTAAAGTAAGTAGAATTTGGAAGCAGATATAACATGAGCACTCAACACCTTCCAATTATCTGGTAACTGTGCCAAGAGACTGGATTAACATGCTAATTGCTTTTCTGAGCCATTTTTTATTACTGGGTGGAGATTTTAAAAGACAAACATTTTCATTATAATACATGAACTATGAAAGACAGCAAGTGAGAACAAAGACTCACATAAAAATGATGCCAAGAACTATAGGCATGATGGGAGAACATGATATACATGTCTCTAAATGATTAAAAATCTTGCCAGCACAGTAAAACCAGAAATAGAACTTTGCATGAGCAAGAAATTTGCCCAAGGACCACTGCTCTAGCATGGGGAGAGCGGACTGACTGCAGGGCCAAGGAGGTTGGAGGAAAAGTTCTTTGGGCTCTTGGACTGAAAGGGAAGTTTCCATGGAAGAGATGAGGCTGCCGTTAACACTCCAACCAACCTATACAGGAAGATACAGGACTAACTATAACAGAAATGAAGGTGAGCTTCATTCAACAAGGTGGTCAAAATATGCAAAGTTAAAATGCCATTCATATGATGGTGACTTTAAGCAGAGGTAAACTTGAACCACAGGGCTGGGCATGCGGGGTGGGGTGGAGTGGATTCCGGACACATAAGCATTTATATTCGTGTACTTGTTCTGGACAGTTCCTACCTTCAGTTTGTTGTCATGAACATCTTTTATATTCTAACTTGAACCTAGAGAGAAAAGTGCCTAAGGCCAAAATACTTAGCTTGTCTGATGTCTATGAATGGAGACTCAAAAAGTCAGCTAGCTTAAAGGAAGATCACCTGATCACTGGCAACCCTGAATCTACCGAAAAACAGAAGTTACCCATTTATAGCAGGAACCAAGGAAAGATGTGGGCAATGGGATAAGCAGGAAGCCAAACACCTTTATGATTCCTCCCACGTTAGGCATTTCTCGGGTTCCTATTGCTTTGTATGATGTGACTGCCTGGAATATCAGATATATTCATTTTTTTAAAAGAGAACAATTTTTAAAACATAAAGTCATTACTTTTAAAATTACTTTCCATTGTTTCTCTGTTAATGTGCATAACTGAGTTACAAATGGTTTGAAATTAAGTTTTCTATAGCTTAATAGTCTGATAGGCAAATATATTCAAATTATGTCAGAAATGAGATTTGAACAGTACAGGTACTTGTGTGTGTTAGTCGCTCAGTCATGTCCGACTCTTTGCAACCCTATGGACTGTAGCTCACCAGGCTCCTCTGTCTATGGAATTCTCCAGGCAAGAGTACTGCAGTGGGTTGTCATTCCCTTCTCCAAGGGATCTTCCTGACCCAGGGATCAAACCCAGGTCTCCCACATTGCAGAAGATTCTTTACCATCTGAGTCACCAGGGAAGCCCCTACATGTACTTAGGTCTACATAAGAAAAAAAGTTAAATTTGGACCAGCAAATCTTAAAAGCACTCAAACAAATCTAAAGAAGGCACTTTTACAGACATAATTCAAACGAGGTTATCCTACTCAGGGCGTGCAAACAAAAGAAATTATTAAATTTGCTAAGAATCAAAAAGCAAGATAACTTGATAAACCTGCTTCGGTTTCACATGCCCATTATTTTATCAACTAAGAATACAGTTTATTAAAATAGTTGATATACGTCAAACCTATCTATCACAATTATAAAACTTCTGCAAAGTGCAGAAAAACAGAAGACTTGAAGTTAGAAGACCAAGGGAAGTCACAGTCTCACTATTTAAGAGCTCAGTTACTTTGGATATCACTAAACTTCCTTGAATTTCTTGTTTAAAAAAATAAAATAAAAGTAAGGATCATAATATCTACCTCATGGAGTTACAGGGTTTTTTAAATTGAGAAAAGGACATTTATCTAAAAAATGTAGAAATATAAAATAAAAATTAGCTAAATGCATCATCATATTCAAGTTCTGCTTCAGAATTACCTGTCTTCTTAAACAACAAATCAGAATACATATACTGAAAAGGGTTTCCCAAATACTGAACAAGATCATCCACTAACATTTCCCACAAGGAGTCTCCTCAATTTTAGTTTCAATGACAATTTAAGACTAAATTTCTAAACAAACTGGATACCTTTTATTTACTGTGTTTTAATTCACTAGGAAAATAAGTTAATATTATCTTTCCATGTTTAGCTTCTAACTTCCACACATCATCTGATGGTGATAAAGGAAGAAAGTACCAAATGTTACGTGACCATACCGTGAATGCTGTAGTCATGGCCTACAGGCTGGGGGCTCCCCCAAGGAATTCTGCTCATTGCTCTGGGTTCCAAGCTTCATTTAGAAATTTAGGGGCTACACCCTTTCTGTCAGCTGAATATCTCCTACAGGCAATCTCTTTAGCTAAATTCACAAAGAGCATTAAATACCAATGGCCACTGAACACTCCCTCACAGGGTTTTTGAAGCTGAAGCATGTATAAGAAAACAACACACTCTTCACAATGTTTAAGTATTCATATTACTCAGAAATTTCAGTATACTTCAACCATACCTGAGGTTGGGTGTGCAAAATGTTCACCATCTCCTTGGGAATTATTCATTTTTGCTGTTTCATTGGCCTGCATTGAAGGCTCTTCTGTTTTAGCCACTGATAACTTCAGGTATCAACAACACAATTTAGAAAATATTTTAGATTAATTTTGAATAATTCAGTATTTAACAGATTCAAACATATTAGTTTCAAAAATTACTGTCTACTAAAAAGATTGAGCACCACAGAATTGATGCTTTAACTTAAAATGATCTAAAAAATACAATAATAATAATACCAGTACTATGATATGCCTGAAGCAGCCACAAATTGGTTTACAGCATACCTAATTTTATTGCACTTCAACTTACTATCTTTACTAGATACTGTGTTTTTTTGTTTTTCTTTTTTACAAACTGAAGGTTTGTGGCAACTCTGCATCAAGCAAGTCTATACGCACCATTTTTCCAACAGAATTTGCTCACTGTGTCTCTGTGTCACATTTTGGTAATTCTTGCAATATTTCCAACTTTTTCATTATCAAATTTATTATCCTATCACCAGGGATCAGTGACTTCTGCTGTTACTATTGTGCCTGTTTTGGGGCACCACAAATCGCAACCTTATATATGAGACAGTGAACTTAACAGACGAAAGCTGTGTGTGCTCTGACTGCTCCATTAACCGGCTGTTCCCTTACTTCTCTCCCTCTCCTCAGACCTTCCTATTCCTTGAGACACAAAAATGTTGAAATGAGGCCAATTAATAACCCTACAGGAGCCTCAAAGTGTTCAAGTGAAAAGAAAAGTCACAGGTCTCTCACTTTAAATCAAAAGCTAGAAAAGATTATGTTTAGTGAGGAGGTGTGTCTAAAGCTAAAACAGATCAAAGGCTAGGCCTCTTGCACCAAACAGTTAACCAAGTTGTGAATGCAAAGGGAATGCTCTTGAGGAAATTAAAACTGCTACTCCAGTGAACACGACTGACAAGAAAGTGAAACAGCCTTACTGCTGATATGGAGAAAGTCTTAGTGGTCTGGATAGAAGAACAAGCCAGCCACAACATTCCTTTAAGCCAAAGCTTAATCCAGAGCAAGTTTCTATAAAGGCTGAGGGGGTGAGGAAGTTGCAGAAGAAAAGTGTGAAGCTAGCAGAGGGTGGTTCATGAGATTGAAGGAAAGAAGCTGCCTCTGTAACACACAAGCACAGGGTGAGGCAGCAAGTGCTAATGGGGAAGCTGCAGCAAGCTATCCAGAAGATCTCACTAACAAAATTAATGAAGGTGGCTCAGTGGCAAAGAATCTGTCAGCCAACGCAAGAGACACAGGTTCAATCCCTGGATCAGGAAGATCCCCTGGAGAAGGAAATGGCAAACCACTCCAGTATTCTTGCCTGGGAAATCCCATGGACAGAGGAAACTGTTGGGCTACAGTCCAAGGGGTTGCAAGAGAGTCGGACACAACTTAGTGATTAAAACAACAACTCTACCAGCAGATTTTTAAGGTAGATGAAACAGCCTACTACTGGAAGAAGATACTATCTCAAACTTTCATAGCAAGTAAGGATAAGTCAATACCTGGCTTAAAAGCTTCAAAGGACATACTGTCTTATTAGAGGCTACTGCATAATAAGGCCCTTAAGTTCAGTTCAGTCACTTAGTCATGTCCGACTCTTTGAGACCCCATGGACCGCAGCAAGCCAGGCCTCTCTGTCCATCGTCAACTCCCGGAGTTTATTCAAACTCATGTCCACTGAGTTGGTGATGCCATCCAGCCATCTCATCTTCTATCGTCCCCTTCTCCTCCTGTCCCCAATCCCTCCTAGCATCAGGGACTTTTCCAATGAGTCAACTCTTCTCATGAGGTGTCCAAAGTACTGGAGTTTCAGCTTCAGCATCAGTCCTTCCAATGAACACCCAGGACTGATCTTCAGGATGGACTGGTTAGGTCTCCTTGCAGTCCAAGGGACTCTCAAGAGTCTTCTCCAACACCACAGTTCAAAAGCATCAAATTTTTTGAAACTCAGCTTTCTTCACAGTCCAACTCTCACATCCATACATGACCACTGGAACAACCATAGCCTTGACTAGACAGACCTTTGTTGGCAAATAATGTCTCTGCTTTTTAATATGCTATCTAGGTTGGTCATAACTTTCCTTCCAAGGAGTAAGCATCTTTTAATCTCATGGCTGCAGTCACCATCTGCAGTGATTTTGGAGCCCAAAAAAATAGTCTGACACCGTTTCCACTGTCTCCCCATCTATTTGCCATGAAGTGATGGGACCAGGTGCCATGATCTTAGTTTTCTGAATGTTGAGCTTTAAGCCAACTTTTCCACTCTCCTCTTTCACTTTCATCAAAAGGTTTTTCAGTTTTGCTTCACTTTCTGCCATAAAGGTGGTGTCATCTGCATATCTGAGGTTATTGATATTTCTCCTGGCAATCTTGATTCCAGCTTGTGCTTCTTCCAGGCCAGCGTTTCTCATGATGCACTCTGCATATAAGTTAAACAAGCAGGGTGACAATATACAGCCTTGACATACTCCTTTTCCTATTTGGAAGCAGTCTGTTGTTCCATGTCCAGTTCTAACTGTTGCTTCCTGACCTACATACAGGTTTCTCAAGGCCCTTAAGAACTATGGGAAATCTACTCTCCCTGTGCTTTATCAGTGGAACAACAAAGCCTGGATGATAACACATCTGTTAACAACATGGTTTACTGAGTACCTGAAGCCCACTGTTGAGACCTACTCCTCCAAAACATAAAAAAAGATTCTATACATAATATTATTACTCATTGACAGTGCACCTGAACATCCAAGAGGTCTGATGGAGAGGTACAAGATTCAAGTTGTTTTCATGCCTGCTACACAGCTCATGATGCCAAAGCTGAACCTCTAATACTTTGGCCACCTGAGGCGAAGAGCCAACTCATTGGAAAAAAACCTGATGCTAGGAAAGATTGGAGACAGGAGGAGAAGGGGATGACAGAGGATGAGACAGCTGGATGGCATCACCAACTCAAAGGATGTGAGTTTGGGCAAGCTCTGGGAGATGGTGAAGGACAGGAAGACCTGGTGTGCTGCAGTCCACAGAGTCGTGAAGAGTCAGACAAGACTGAGCAACTGAACAACTACAACACACAGCTCATGGATCAAGGAGAAATTTCAACTTTCAAGTCTTATTCTTTAAGAAATGTATTTCATAAGGCTATCTAGGCCATAGATAGTGATTCCTCTCATGGATCTGAGCAAAGGCAATTGCAAGCCTTCAGGAGAGAATTTACCAGTTTAGATGCCATTAACAACCTCTGTGATTCATGGGAAGAGGTAGAAATAACATTAACAGGAGTTTGGAAGAAGTTGATTCTACCCCTCATGGATGACTTAAGAGGGGTCCAAGACTTCAGTGCAGGAAGTAATTGCAGATGTGGAGGAAACAGCAAGAGAACCAGAATTAGAATTGAAGGCTGAAGATGTGCCTGAATAGAGGTAATTTCATGACAAAATGTTAATGGGTCAGGGAGTTCCTTCTTATGTATAAGTAAAGAAAATGGTTGCTTGAGGCAATTTGCTCCCAGGGAAGATGCTGTTGACATGACAACAAAGGATTTAGAACACTACACAAATTTAGTTGATAAAGCAGCAGCCAGGTTTGAGAAGACTGACTCCAATACTGAAAGAAGTTCTACTGTGGGTAAAATACCATCAAACAGCACTTCATGCTACAGTGAGATTGTTCACCAAAGGAAGAGTTAAATAATGCAGCAAACTTCACTGTTGTCTTATTTTAAGAAAAATTAAAAAAACCTCAAATAGCCAAAATAATCCTGAGAAAGAAGAATGGAACTGGAGGAATCAATCTGCCTGACTTCAGACTCTACTACAAAGCCACAGTCATCAAGACTACTAGTATGGTACTGGCACAAAGACAGAAATATAGATCAATGGAACAGAATAGAAAGCCCAGAGATAAGTCCACAAACCTATGGTCACCTTATCTTCGACAAAGGAGGCAAGGATATACAATGGAAAAAAGATAACCTCTTTAACAAGTGGTGCTGGGAAAACTGGTCAACCACCTGTAAAAGAATGAAACTAGAACACTTTCTAACACCATACACAAAAATAAACTCAAAATGGATTAAAGATCTAAATGTAAGACCAGAAACTATCAAACTCCTAGAGGAGAACATAGGCAAAACACTCTCCGACATAAATCACAGCAGGATCCTCTATGACCCACATCCCAGAATTTCAGAAATAAAAGCAAAAATAAACAAATGGGACCTAATGAAACTTAAAAGCTTTTGCACAACAAAGGAAACTATAAGCAAGGTGAAAAGACAGCCCTCAGATTGGGAGAAAATAATAGCAAACGAAGCAACAGACAAAGGATTAATCTCAAAAATATATAAGCAACTCCTCCAGCTCAACTCCAGAAAAATAAATGACCCAATCAAAAAATGGGCCAAAGAACTCAACAGACATTTCTCCAAGGAAGACATACAGATGGCTAACAAACACATGAAAAGATGCTCAACATCACTCATTATCAGAGAAATGCAAATCAAAACCACAATGAGGTACCATTATACACCAGTCAGGATAGCTGCTATCCAAAAGTCTACAAGCAATAAATGCTGGAGAGGGTGTGGAGAAAAGGGAACCCTCTTACACTGTTGGTGGGAATGCAAATTAGTACAGCCACTATGGAAAACAGTGTGGAGATTTCCTTAAAAAGCTGGAAATAGAACTGCCATATGACCCAGCAATCCCACTTCTGGGCATACACACCAAGGAAACCAGATCTGAAAGAGACACGTGCACCCCAATGTTCATCGCAGCACTGTTTATAATAGCCAGGACATGGAAGCAACCCAGATGCCCATCAGCAGACGAATGGATGAGGAAGCTGTGGTACATATACACCATGGAATATTACTCAGCCATTAAAAAGAATTCATTTGAATCAGTTCTAATGAGATGGATGAAACTGGAGCCCATTATACAGAGTGAAGTAAGCCAGAAAGATAAAGACCATTACAGTATACTAACACATATATATGGAATTTAGAAAGATGGTAATGATAACCCTATATGCAAAACAGAAAAAGAGACTCAGATGTATAGAACAGACTTGTGGACTCTGGGAGAAGGCGAGGGTGGGATGTTTCAAGAGAACAGCATTGAAACATGTATATTATCTAGGGTGAAACAGATCACCAGCCCAGGTTGGGTGCATGAGACAAGTGCTCGGGCCTGGTGCACTGGGAAGACCCAGAGGGATCGGGTGGAGAGGGAGGTGGGAGGGGGCACCGGGATGGGGAATACATGTAAATCCATGGCTGATTCATTTCAATGTATGACAAAAACTACTGTAATGATGTAAAGTAATTAGCCTCCAACTAATAAAAATAAATGGAAAAAAAAAATGGAAAAAAAAAAAAAAGAAAGAAACTGCCACAGCCATTCCAGCCTTCAGCAGCCACCACCCTGGTCAGTCAGCAGCCATCAGCATAGAGGCAGGACCTTCCACCAGCAAAAGAGTTACAACTTGCCAAAGGCTCAGATGATGGTCAGCATTTTTTAACAATAAAATAATTTTTAATAAAGATATGTACATAATTTTCAGACATAATGCCATTGCACAATTAAAAGACTACAGTTTAGTATAAACTAACTTTTATATGTGCTCAGAAACCAAAATACATTTGTGATTTATTGTATTGTTATCTTCACTTTATTGTAGTAGTCTAGAACCAAACTCACATCTCTCAGGTATGCCTATACTTCCATTTCTAAAGTAAGATGCTGCATTTAAACCAAAGAAATCACTTAAATCTTGGAAATAATTAAGGAAAATAATTCATTTTTCCATAAAAATAGGAAAATCCAATCACATGTAACTTTTTAGGTAATTCATGGATACCCACGTCATAAGTCTCTATATATGCCGAGTGATGGAAACACGAGGACTTGAAATTATTATCAGCTCTACCTTTGTGTGTTTGAAAACTTCCATTTTAAAAAGTCTAAAATAAAAATCATATGCCCCTAAAATATATTATGATTCAAGAATCCTGATACAGTTTATTTATCAATCAAAAAGTTAAGACTGTCTTCTTTTTTTTTGGCCACATCACGCAGCTTATGGGATCTTAGGTCCCTGACCAGGGATCAAACCTAGTCCCAGAGCAGTGAAAGCATTAAGTTCAAATCACTGGATCACCAGGGAATTCCCAGTACTACTGACTACTGACACCAGTTTTGAATAGTTTCTGTTCTATATTCTTATATTTAAAAATAGTATTATCTATGAATTTCACCTCCACTTACTGAAAGGATAGTTAGTCAAAGAGAAATAAATCCCCTGTAAATTCTAAAAATCTCTCTTCTGCTCTTCATTTGGTACCTTGGAGTAAAATAGGTTTTTTCAAAGACAATAAATGATACAAGCATGAATCACAGTGATTGAGGGAAAAAAAGGAAAATGACTATCAAGTGACTGAGAATTAGTTTATATTAGGTTTCCCTCTCCCTTCGGGGAGATTTGGTAAAATGTGGAAAGAGAGGCAGCTAGAAAAGCGGGGAGGAAAAAATAAACATCAGCTTCCCTCACCTCAACCAGATATATGTTTAATTTTTCCTTAGGAAAAATTAGGCACTTTAGGGAAACAGTTTTTAATGAAAGAATAGTACACCAGGAAATGTGAAACTGAGTCATTCTGCTTCAAGTTGGCAACGTTAACTACAGGGGACCCTCAGTGGTAACTGCAGCTGCTGTTTCAAAACAGTAAAGCAATCAAGGCAAGTGGGGGAGTCAAATATTTTCTTAATCTTCTTTTATTCATAAAATTAAGAGGAATTTCTATTAAAAATTCCCCCAAATATGAATAGTATTACAGTTTTTTTTGGAGTGAATAATCTCATTCTTTACTGAGAATTTAAAGGCAGGTCGTTGGATGAATTATAAAGTGAATAAAAAAGCATAAACGCTCAAAACTGCCAAGAAAATATGAATACTCTGAGGAACTGTGTCATTTCACCTAAGCTTAAACTTTAACAGAAATCCTAGGTGTGAACTTAAGGGATAATAGCAATGAAATACTTCTATTATATAGGTATGTTTTATAGGTACCTGCTTTTTTCTCTTCCTTTCTTCCTCCTGGTCATACTCCTCTTTTGATTTTCTGAAATACACAAAAACAAAGTAGAAAAGTAAACTTTCTCTTTTGTCAAAGAACAAATATTCAATAAGCAACATGCTAACCAAAGCTTAGAATATGTGCAAGGAATTTTGGAAACAAAGATGGAAACAATCAGGCTTCACATAAAGCAGCTTACAATCAACTGAGGAAGACATGCATAGACAAGAACAGCATAATGTGGTAAGCGACGTAAAACACAGGTTTGCCCATATCCTGGGTGAAGGACTCCTAGCTGAACAAAAACCAACGGGTTTGAAATTCTAAACCCAAATCCGAATGGCAAATTCCATGGACTCTGATCTCTCATTTTAGACAGATCAGTTAGTTACATGTCCCCTGATAAGATCCATTTCTCTCCTCATTCTAGTTTCTCCATGGCAGATGAGCTATCACAAAGCTCTCCTGATGCCCTTACACCAAAGCCCTATCAGCTTTGTAAACTGCTCACGAAGGCAGTCTGATTTAGGAAAATAGCCAAGTCAGCTCTCTTGCATGTCCATAATTAAGTTCCACTGTTTATACAGTAGCACACCCCCACCAAAAGCCTACAGAAAATAAAATCTTAAAGTATAATACTGATCAGTTTTTAAACCATCAATCAACCAACAGAAGCAACCAATATAAGTCAAAACTACCAGTCTTCTAAACCAACTACCAAATATCCTGAACTCTTCCAATTTGTAAACTCAAAGCTCTCTGTGTTGTCTCAGGCTCCTATATACCCTCACCTGGCACAGAGGAAAGGAGGACCTGGCAGGAAAGGCCTGGGTTCACCCCCACATTTGCCTCCCTCCCCACACTCACTGAAATCCCCTGAAATGAAGAACTAAATCCTAGAGCTCCTTCCATAAACTCCCACTAGGCCCATCCTTCTAACCACCATTCTGCCTATCCTCCCTCCTGCTTTGGAACTGCGGACAAGTTGGGAAGGTGGGAGGACCACAGGATACTAGAGGATTGTCATGTATGTGGTTAGAATGGAGAGCTTGGGCCCCTAAAGGCCAAGGCTCCACTCTGCAGGAGACACAGCAGTTGTAGGAATCCTTTTGCCTTAAACCAATACATCCCCATAGACTTAAATATTACATGTTGCAATTGGCCCTCCCTTCTCAAACTCCCATAGGAGTCAAGGGACAACAGACTTTAAGGGGAAAAAAAAAATCCCCTTTACTGGACTGCACATTCCATGCCAGGCATTTGTCTGACAATCACATAATAGATAAGAAAGTGAAAGTCGCTCAGTCGTGTCCAACTCTTTGCGACCCTATGGATTGTAGAGTCCATGGAATTCTCCAGGCCAGAATACTGGAGTGAGTAGCCTTTCTCTTCTCCAGGGGATCTTCCCAACCCAGGGATCGAACCCAGGTCTCCCACACTGCAGGCAGATTCTTTGCCAGCTGAGCCACAAGGGAAGCCCATAGATAAGAGGTCAGCAAATAGTCAGCTATTTGGTCTGTGGAGCCTGGATATCCAGTCTCCTCCCATGAGACACCTGGCATCAGCCTCCTCTAATACCAAGATCCAGAAGCCATGCAGTCTCCTGCTCAGCTCAGGCCACAACAGCCATTCCAAGCATCAGGCTGCATCTACTGAACCTTATTTCCACTGATGGCTAGTTTCCTAGGCCCATGATGGGAGTGGAGGAAGACCCTCCCATTTGGGCTGATATGTCCATTAAGAAATGTAATACAAACATAGTTATAAGCAAATAAAGTGATAAATCATGTTCATGGTCTTTAGGAAAGAATTTAGATATTTTACTACTTCACAGGATTTTTTGGATAAAAAGTTTATGTACAGATCATATTGCAATGTTATTAATGATCCATTCAAATAATTAAAGAGGATACCTAAGAACTTCTTTCAGGATTTTCATCTCTTCCTGTTCAAGGTCACTGACCACATCAGAACCATCTGTTAAGCAGTCAGGTAGTACACCTGTACAAAACCAGAGATCACACAGGAGAGTATCAACTCAACTGAAAACATTTTATTTCTCACTATTCTAGTTCATCAAGAAGTACAAAATAGTTTATTGAGATCTATCACTTTAAAAAAATGTTTTATGCTATTTTGTTTTTATTATCTTTTTAACTATGGTCTTTTAAACTTTTTCTTCTTTCAAGGAATCAGCTCCACAAAAAAAAAGAAAAAAGAAAGAAAACCCACAATTTCACCTAGAAATGACTCTTGGTAACCATGTATTTTGTGTTTAAAATAACAATAATATATGATAATAGAAATTAATATAATCTATGTCTTCCATAATCATATACTACACAGGACATACCAATGAAATTAACAAGCTCCTAATAATGAAACTATGCTCTCAGAAGTATTATTTAAAAGGGAAAAGAGTTTACAAAGCAAAATATAAAATACTTCGTTAATTGAAACAGCATGTTAACACTCTTTATTCATACTACAACATATGCTACCAAAAGAGCTCTGCTTACTACATGCAAAAAAGCATGGTGCTAAGCACTTAAGGGGAATATAAAGATGAATAAAACAATCTCTGCTCTCAGATCATCTATTCAGATATTGGGCTAATAACTATAAACTAGGGCAGTACCAACTTTGGCCCAAGGCAAAGAGTAATTCATGGCAAGTAATTTTAAGTATTGGTTTAATTTACTTTATTACCTATATCTTCCTGATAAGCAGGTAGATGGCAATAAGTGTTCTGCTTTTATCCATAATTAGTATATTCCCAAAACATTAACAGTATATCCCCTAATATTTACCTTTCGTATTCATATATGATGATGGGATTTTGTATCTGCTCTAAATTAAAGTAGCGTTATTACTCTAATGCCCTTGATATTTAAGTGCATTTTAAATTAAACTTTTCATTTTGAAATAATTGCAGATTCACATGCAGTTGTAAGAAATAACACAGAGATGCTATGCACTCTTTACCCAGTTTCCCTCAATGAAACATCTTTCAAAACTGTAGTATAAGTATCACAACCAGAAAACTGACTTCTATATAACCCACTGATCTTAAGTGCATTTTTGCTTAGTCAAAAGCTATATAAATAGTATTCTCTTATTGATCTAAGGAAAATCTTAAAAACTAAGGAAAGAATAAAACAACAGTATGCAATACTTCAAAATCATCAAAATATTGCTCTGATTTGCACTTGCCCAAAATTCTTTGATAAGATACAACCAGAATTCCGAGAGCCTTTGAATTTTTCTCACACAAACAGTCTGCAGTTTTGAGTACAATCAACTTTGTTCTAAGGTACTTTCCCCTCGATTTATGTTAAATGAGATACTTAAATACAAGTGTCAAAAGTTCTGTGGCAGAAACTAAGTATTAGTTTATGTTTAAATGTAAGCAAACTGTCCCACCCTGTGGTTTGACTGCAGCATTATTTCACATCATTTCCCTGGTCCTCCCTTGCTAATAGAAGCCATCTGTGTGCAGCTACCAAGCAGCCAAGTACTTAGAGGCAGGGCCCAACCCCACCCCAAAAAAGTGAGTCATGATTTAAGCCAATCACCATGGTCTCAATTCACCCTGCCAGAGGGTTTAGAAAGCCATGTGAATCCAATCCTGACCAATAGGCCCTGAGAGGAAAATTCCTAAGGGGCTTCCATGAATGTGTTGTCTTGCTTATAAAAGGAGATGTACAGGAAGAAGCCCGCTTTTCTTCATGAGATATTGTTGAGTGTGCACTCAATGAAGCTCGAGTGCAATCATAAGAGAAGATCCTAAGAATGGCAGAGTAAAAGTGGAAAAGTATTGGGGCTCTTGAAAACATCACTGAGCCACCAAATGAACCAAGCCTGGACCTGTCTGTCTTCCTTCCCTTCCTCTACTTCTGGTTCTGTGAGATGATCATTTCTTATTGCTTAGGCCATATTCTCTGAGGTATTCTGCTAATGGAGACTTGAGGTTCCCAGCTGATACAAGCTATGGTTACCTGTTCTCTTTTCATTAAAATCTTGTTTCCAGTTAAATTCTAAAAACTGCAGAGTGCCATTATCAAGTTCCCTATTTCTTTTATCAAAAGATCCCCTAAAGCAATGTGAAATAACATAAAAGTAATTATTCAGATTCTCTATCCTATAGGTCAGAATAAAAAGCACAGTTACAGGAAAACACAAGAGAAAAGGATCTTATGAAGCAAACCATGGTAGAGAAACGAAAAGAAAGAGACGGTTTTCCAAACTTTACACAAAAACAGTTTTGTGTCATGCATTGTTCAGGGTTAGGGTGGTTTTATCTCCACATCACGGACAACAGCTCTTTCCTGCTGTGAAATGCATTTGAGAGAATAGGATATGATGGTAGTTGGCTCTAAGAGTATGGTCTTTACTCACCTCAGACAAATGAGAGGAGAACCCACAACAGTCTAACCCACAAGAGACCCTCCAACAGTCTAATGTTTGCCACGTAACAACAGAAGCCTTATTGCTGCATATTCCAGACCCTTAAAAGCAAATAGTACAACTAAACTATAGCTCTAATATGCTCAAGAAACAAGCAAAGACCCGGCTGCCAAACCATCAGACAGTATATAGGCATGATAAGGAACATCCGTGGCAATCTATTAAGCAAAGGAATACACAGGTATTAAGATCACTAGAGTCCGAAATGGGAAACTTAGATATGCATCTGGGTTGAAAAAGAGATAGTACAGTAACAAGAAGTATGGTTAGAGTGTGATGTTTTGAATCAAGATGTCAAGTAGAGTTCAAGTACACAGGAAGGGAAGAAAAGCAGGAAGAGCTAGGAAAAAACTGAGTTCAGGTAGAGAATTAAGGAAAAGATAAAGCGAAAGGCAGCCACCAGGACCTTGAGCTCTGCTTTCTCTTCCACCTGACGGCAGCACAATGCTGTCCGCCCATGCCCTAGTTCTCAGCGCTACCCCAAGACCAGCAGCTTCAGTCACAGCTAGGAACACCTTAAAAATACAAAGTACTAGACCCCACTCCAGACCTACTGAGTCAGAAACAGGCACAGGCATGTGTTTCAACAAGCCCTCAACTGCTTCTAATTGCTCACTAAAACTTGAGAACCACTGTCTTCTATAAGCCAGAAGGGAAAAAGTAACTGTACACTCAACAATAACTGAAAGTGTGACCACTCAAAAATACTGACTTCCATAAACACTATGGCTGAGCAGAAAAACTGAACTCTCTGAAACCTGAAATGTTAAATCAAACTCTGGTCTGCTTTCTTTGAGATGTCAATGAATCAGTTATCTGGAAGTTTAAACTCTAGTATCTCTTAAGTGTCAGCCCTAGATTTTCAAACTTGAAATAAATTTATACAAAGCAGCAACGTTAAGATCATATTAGTTAAAACTAACACCAAAACAAAATGCACTTAGCACTTAGATTTCTAAATTCAACCTTTTACCATTTCTCTCTTGAATTATTCGAATGGCTTGCAGCTGCATTTCAGTATTTTTCTGGACCATCATGGCTTTAAAGATAGTAAAATCTTCTGCTGCCAATACAGGTTGCAAAATGGCCTGTGGAAAGAAGTCAGGAAGTTACAGAACTATTTCCCACACACCCAAATCATTTCCACTGCAAAGGTGCATTAATTCAAGAATGCTGCCTTATTATTTATGACTAGATGACTCAAAAGGACAATTTTAAGATTTTTTTCTAAAAGCCTTTAAAGTAGGCTTCTTAAGAGGCTGATCTTCTAACCCCTCCCACCCCCACAAGGCTAAGGCACACAGTGACACATTTTCCAAATGAGCCAGTGCTGAGCAACTCTGATAAACAACACTGGAATTAGTCTCACTCTTTTAAAGTTACCACTTCAGTATACAAATCTGTTTTTCAGTCAAAATAATGATAACTATTTGGTTTAGATTCTGTCGATCTGAAATTTGGGGCTTCTCTGTTGGCTCAGTGGTAAAGAATCCTCCTGCCAATGCAGGAGACGTGGGTTCAATCCCTGGGTCAGGAAGATCCCCTGGAGGAGGAAATGGCAACCCACTCCAGTATTCTTGCCTGGAAAATCCCATGGACAGAAGAGCCTGGTGGCTACAATCCATGGGTCGCAAAAGAATTGGACACAACTTAGTGACTAAACAACAACCAACCGAAATTTACTGTTCAGTGATAAAGCAGTAACTACAAATAATCCTTTAATTAATAAAATTGCCAAATTAAATAAGAACAAATGCCAAAATTCACTTCATGGCAAATAGATGGGGAAACAATGGAAACAGTGAAAGAGTTCATTTTCTTGGGCTCCAAAGTCACTGAAGATGGTGACTACAGTCATGAAATTAAAAGACGTTTGCTCCTTGGAAGAAAAGCTGACCAACTGAGACAGCAAATATTAAAAAGCAGAGACATTACTTTACCAACAAAGGTCCATCTAATCAAAGTTATGGTTTTTCCAATAGTCATGTATGGATGTGAGAGTTGGACTACGAAGAAAGTTGAGTGCTGAAAAAATGATGCTTTTGAACTGTGGTGTTGGAGCAAGACTCTTGAGAGTCCCTTGGACTGCAAGGAGAGCAAACCAATCAATCCTAAAAGAAATCAGTCCTGAATACTCATTGGAAGGACAGATGCTGAAGCTGAAGCTCCAGTACTTTGGCCACCTGATGCAAAGAGCTGACACTGGAAAAGACCCTGATGCTGGGAAAGATTGAAGGCACAAGGAGAAGGGGATGAGAGAGAATGAGATGGTCAGATGTCATCACCGACTCAATAGGCATGAGTTTGAGCAAGCTCCAGGAGTTGGTGATGGACAGGGAAGCCTGGCATGCTGCAGTCCATGGGGTCACAAAGAGTCAGACACGACTGAGAGACTGAACTGAGTGAAATGCCAAAAAAATGGAGTCTGGAAAATAAGCCTAACATGATAGGAATGATGTAAGAACACAACAGTAGTAGTCCTATAGGCAAAAAGTTTCATGGAAGAGACAGAAATTATGATGTGAAATCTTTTTCTAGATGACACTGAAGTGTAATAAATTAATAAACAATAATAACAGTAGCTATCCTGCACTGTTCTGTGCTTAGTCACTCAGTCATATCCAACTGTTTGCAACCCCACAGGCTGTAGCCCGCCAGGCTCCTCTGTCCATGGGGATTCTCCAGGCAAGAATACTGGAGTGGGTTGCCATGCCCTCCTCATCTACCCTGCCGCTGCTGCTGCTAAGTCGCTTCAGTCATGTCCGACTCTGTGCGACCCCATAGATGGCAGCCCACCACGCTCCACCGTCCCTGGGATTCTTCAGGCAAGAACACTGGAGTGGGTTGCCATTTCCTTCTCCAAATGCATGAAAGTGAAAAGTGAAAGTGAAGTTGCTCAGTCGTGTCTGACTCTGTGTGACCCCATGGACTGCAGCAATGATAATGTCAAAGACACACCTCAACAAATGTTCCATCCAAGAGTGCTGAGCAAAGAGGAAGGAGTCCCTCCAGCAGCAACCAGCTCACATTCCACACAAAAACAAAACAGTCAAGCAAAAGAAAGTGCAAAAGTAGTGACATTTACAAGGAGTCAACTGTAGGAAAAAAAAGAAAGTTCCTTGTCCTTTAAATTCACATATACTGTTCAAAAGGCCGAGGGCAGAGGACGGCAAATAGGCTGCATTGGTATTTACCTGAAAGTTACAGCCCATAGAGCACTATTAAAGACAAGTGCTGTATCAGATAGATCACTAATAAGAAACTACTGCACAGCACAGGGAACGCTGCGGTGACCTAGATGGGAAGGAAATCCAGAAGAAGAGGGGATACATGTGCGTGTACGTTACGGCTGATTCACTTCACTGTACAGCAGAAACTGTCACAGCCATGTAAAGTAACTAACCCCAATTTAAAAAATAATTTTTAAATTTCCTTTAAAATAAAAAAATATTTAAATAAATAAAGACAACTATAGCCAGCCTCTGTCATAGAGTAGTATATCTGATCTGCCAGGGCACCTTTGTGGGATTACACAACCACATAACATTGTTCTTGGTCTTCTTAGACTTATTAATAATATCAAGTTCTCTATCCTCATCACTAATAAACACTTGAAGGGTGCTGCTCCTAATGGCATTGTGTCAGCTAGAGCTATCAGCAAGTCTGCATTTGAGCTGATCCTTAAACATATAATGCAGGGCTTCTCAAAGGGTATTTTTAACCCTTCTAAGAAATGCAGGAAAGAAGGATTGTTAAATGCATATTCCTGAGCCCTACCCTAGACATAATTAATCTAAATTTCTGGACCATGTATCTCCCTGGATAATTCTTATAACACTTAAATTTGAGAACTATTGATACAATGGGGGGAAAAATAAGCCCTTGATATCAAAGGCTACTTTGAGCTTAACCATATGTTAGCTGTTTGATTCTGTATCCATCATTTAGGCTTCTGGGCATTAGTTTCTTCACCTGCAAGTTAGCATAATAATAACAACAATAATAATATTAATACAGTATTTTGTCAATTCTAAGACTCAATAGATCAGCAAAATAAACCATTATTTCATATACCAATAAGAAAAGGAAAAAACCCTATCGATTAAATTATAACATGCCATCAATTACAAAATGCATTCTCATTGAAAAGATATTTATGATAGAAAATTTTCATTTGAGAATGAAGGAAAAATAGTAACTTTCTGGCTGGATGTTAGAATTAAGTAGTGCAAGAAAGCATTTTTTTAAACTAAAAAGTCCTATAAAAGTAATTGTTCTGGGCCTTTTGATTAAATATCAAACTGGTGTGCTAAACCTAACAACTGTACAGCAATTGGGCTATTCTGGTCCAAGGAAATGGATCACCCTTTGCCTAAGAGCTTCCAATAAGAGTAATTAGAGGAACTAAACACAAGAGTTACTCCAAAAAGCTAGCAAGTGGTTTAAAAACAACAACAATCTTAAGTATCCTTTAAATTAATTGAAATGCCAAACTACTTTGAAAGAAGACTATGAAATAAATGGTATAAATAAATAAATGTGGTGAACAGCACCTTCAGTCAACTAGATCAAACTGACATTTTTCCAACAGAAAAATACATTCTTTTCAAGTTCACATGGAACATTCACCAAAATAGACAACATTCTAGGCCATAAAACACACCTTAATAAACTTAAAAGAACAGGAGTCATATAGAGGAAACACTCAGACCCAACAGAATTAAACTAGAAAACAGTAACAGAACAATAGCTAGAAAAAGCTAAAATACTTGGGAGATTAAGAAACACACTTTAAAACAGCACATGGATAAAAGAAGTAGTCTTAGGAGAACCTCTAAAAATATTCTAAATGAAATATTTCAAAATATTTCTAAATGAAACCACAACTTATCAAAATGTGTGGGGTGTAGCAAAAGTTAGTGCTTAGAGGGAAATTTAAAGCACTGAAGCATGTATTAGGAAAGAAGAAATAACCAACATCAACAATCAAAGCTTCCACCTTAGGAACTAAAAAAAGAGCTAATTAAATCCAAAGAAAGGAAACAATAGAAATTAGAGAAGAAATCAATGAAATTGGAAAACAGAAAAGCAATGGAGAAAATCAACAAAACTAAAAGCTAATTATTTAAAAAATAAATAAAACTAAGAAACCTCTGGGCAGGTTAAGTTTCAAAAAAAAAGGCGGGGGTTGGGGGGTGTGGAATTCCCTGGTTGTCCAGTAGTTCAGACTTTGTGCTTCCATTGCAGGGGGCATTGGTTCAGTCCGTGGTTAGGGAGGTTCCACATGCCAGGACATGAGACACACAAAAAAAGACATAAATTAATATCAGAAATGCAAAAGGGGACACTACTACAGATCCCATGGACACTAAAAAGGTAACAAGGAAATTTTATGAACATTCTTATGACCACAAGTTTGATAATCCAGGTGAAATGGACCAATTTCTTAAAAAGCACAACCTGCTAAAACTCACACAAGAAACAGACAATCTGAATAAGTCTATATCTATTAAAGAAATGGAATAAATAATTAGTAATCTTCCAAAACAAGAAGCACCAGGCCCAGCCGGGGTCAATGATGAATTCTATCAAACACTTAAAAGAATTTTATATAATTCTTACAATTCTATACAAGTAAAGATAGAACTTCAAAGAAAAGCTATAGATTGCTTTTACTTCTCAAAAGAATGATTATTATTTATTTGCAGAAATTCAATAGCATAGCCTATAGAAATGATGTGAAAGCCTTTCTATTGATTCAAAGGACTAAGGGGGGGAAAAGTATAACTATGAAATCTAGTCCCAACACTTCATGGCATATTGATGGGGAAACAAAGGAAACAGTGAAACAGTTTATTTTCTTGGGCTCCAAAATCACTGCAGATGGTGACTGCAGGCATGAAATTAAAGGATGCTTGCTCCTTGGAAGAAAAGCTATGACCAACCAAGACAACATAAATTAAAAAGCAGAGACATTACTTTGCTGACAAAGGTCTTTGTAGTCAAAGCTGTGGTTTTTCCAGTAGTCATGTATGGATGCGAGAGTGGACCATAAAGAAGTGTGAGTGCTGAAGAATTGACGCTTTCAAACAGTGGTGTTGGAGAAGACTCTTGAGAGTCTCTTGGATAGCAAAGAGATCAAACCAGTCAATTCTAAAGGAAATAACCCCTGAATATTCACTGGAATGACTGATGCTGAAGCTGAAGCTCCAATACTTTGGCCACCTGATGCTGAGAAAGATTGAAGGCATGAGAAGGGAATGACAGAGGATGAGATGGTTGGATGGCATCACTGACGCAATGGACATGAGTTTGAGCAGGCTCCGGGATGTGGTGATGGACAGGGAACCCTGGCTTGCTGCAGTCCATTGGGTCACAAAGAGTCAGACATGGCTGAGAAACTAAACAACAACAACAAAGCAATTAACAATTGGAATTTGAAATAAAAAACACAATACAATTTACATTTAGCACTACAAAAAAGTACTTAGGAATAAATGTAACAAAATATGCATAAGATCTATATGAGGAAAACTAAAAAATTCTTATGAAAGAAATCAGAGATGATCTAAATAAATGGGAGAGCTATTTCATGTTAATAAATAAGAAGACTCAACATTGTTAACATGTCACTTCTCCCAGATTTGATCTATAGATTCATGCAACCCCAATCAGAATCCCAGCAAATGTGGATACCAACAAACTGATTTTTAAATTTATATGGAAAGGTAAAAGACTCAGAACAGTCACACAAAATTGATAAAGATCAAAGTCAGAGGACTGACACTACATGACTTCAAGATATACTATAAACTGCAATAATCAAGACAGTATGACATTGGTGAAAGAACAGACAAAGGATTAATGGAACCGAACAGAACCTGAAAACTGACCAACAAAGACATAGTCAACTGATTTTTGACAAAGGAACAAAGGCAATCCAGTGAAGAAAGGATCATCTTTCTAGAAAATGCTGCTAGAACAACTGACATCTACATGGAAAAAAAAGAAGGAATCTAAACTCTGACCTTATACCTTTCACAAAAATTAACTTAAAATGGATCATAGATTTAAACGTAAAAACAAAACTTTGAAACATAGCATAGAGAAAATCTAGCTAACCTTGGCTTTTGGCAATGACTTCTTAAGATAAAATATCAAAATCATAAACAATGAAAGAATCACTACATCAGACTTCACTAAAATAAAAAAGACTTCTGCTTTGTGAAAGACATTGTTAACAGAATGAAGAGAAAAGCCACAGGAGAATATTCTGTGAAATATTTGCAAAACAGATCTGATAAAGATTTGTATCAAAAATATACAAAAAAACGCTTACAACCCAACAATTAAAAAATAAATAACTCAATTTAAAAATGGGCAGAAGAAAACAATGATATCACGACATATCTATTAGAATGGCTAAAATCCAAAAACCTGACAATATCATGTGTTACTGAAGACATGGAGCAACAGAAGCTCCCATTCATTGCTGGTAAAAATGTAAAATGATATAGCTACTTTAGAAGAGAGTCTGGCAGTTTCTTACAAAGTTAAAGTGAATCTTAACATATGATCTAGCAGTCTTGCTCCTAGGTATTTACGCAAATGAGATGAAAAATTTACACCCACATAAAAGCCTGAATATGAATAGCTATAGTGACTTTATTCAAAATTGCCAAAGACTGGAATGCACCAAAATATCCTTCAAAAGGTTATATACCACCTTCAAAATGTGGTACACCCATAAAATGGAATATTATTCAGCAATAAAAAGAAAAGAACTATCAAAAATGAAAATACTTAAATTCATATTGCTTAGTGAAAGAAGCCAGTCTGAAAAAGCTACATACTGTGTGACTTCAATTACATAATATTCTGGAAAAAGCAAAACTATACAGACAGTAAAATGAACAGCAGTTGCCAGAGGTTTGGTGTAAAGATAGAAAAGATGAATATGTAGAACATATGAGATTTTTAAGGCAGTGAAACTATTTTGTATGATACTGTAATGATGGATATATGACATTATGTATTTGTCAAAATCCACAGAACTGTACAACACAAAGAGTGAACCTTAATATAAACTATGGACTTAAATCATATATCAATACTGGCTCATCAACAAATATACTACACTAATGAAAGACTTTAATAAAAAAAAAAGACACATTAACTGCTCAACTTTCTGTAAACATAAAACTGCTCTAGAAAAAAGTCTATTAATTTTAAAAAATCTTATAAGCAATCACACAAAATATTATTAATTATCCAGTATGTGTTTTTAGAAAATGAAAGTTATACCATACATATAGTCATTTTAGTGATACAAGTTCTTGGGGAAAAAAAGAATAATTTTCCCAAATTAACATTAGAAGACAAATGTTTCTGAAAGCGTTAATTTCTATTCTACAAAAGGCAAAGTAAATCAAGTGAAAAGCAAAAACAAAAACAAAAAATACTTTATAGTCATCCCTGGCTCCTGCTATACATAGAAATCAGTGATGAGCTCTATCTTCACCAAAAAAAATCACAAGCAATGAAAAAAGCCACTTTTGCCTATTTCAGTTGAAAACAACATAAAATTACAAAATCAACTGAACACAACTGAAATAATATCTCAATATGCATTCTATTATCATATATTCCTGAACTTTTTAGAAAGGTATCTTAATTTATGAGCATTTTTTGAGAAGCTACACATGTATGACAGGAAAACATGCTCTTAAAAAGTCTGTTGTTGGAAAAAAAAAAAGAAAAGTCTGTTGTTGAGACTTCCCTGGCAGGCCAATAGTGAAGACTGTGCTTCCACCAGATAGGGCCCGGGTTTGATCCCTAGTGGGAGAACTAAAATCCCACAAGCTGTATGGAGAAGAAAGAGAAGGAGAGGAGAGTTGAGAGGATAGGAGAGGAAGGACGGAAAGGATGGAAGGGGTGGAAAGGGGAGGGGAGGAGAAGAGAAGAGACAAAAGGAGAGGAAGAGAAAGGAAGGAAAGAAGGAAGGAAGGAAAAAAAAGGTTGTTTTTTTTTAAAACCAGACATCTTCATCTGATGTACTCCTTACAACTCCTGCTAATTTTAATATACAAGAATGCCAGGACCAGTGGTCTAGGACTAATGGTGACCAAACCAATTGAAAAGAATTTTGCAAGTCATCTTTAGCAGTACAGTTCAATGAGAGGGGAGCGAGCAACTGCTTATAAAAATCAAAAGCAAACCAAACAGACCAAAACAAAAGAAAAAGTACCTCCTAAACTACCCTTAACTAACAATTGGTTTCTTGAATTCCTTATAGGCACTCTAAATCAGCATAATGGAATCAGCATTCTGATCTTTATTTACAAAGATTAGAGTATTGCTGCAAAGCAGTATCTAGCAGGCTTTAGGCTGTTTTTCTGGTTATTGGAGATGGCCTTGTGCTTATTCAGTCATACTGCCCTTAGCATCTGGGGCTAAGTTTGCTCCAGAAGAGAATAAAGCTAACTAGTCCACATGGGGATTGAATACATGACCCTGGCCTAATTAGCACCCTGCTAATCAACCACCAAAATAGCTGCCATTACTTACAAGGTGTTTCCATTTATAGACCACCTTATATGTGTCAGGTATTGTGCTAAATGTTTAATGAACATTTTTGCTCAAATCTCACAAAAACCTTTCAAAGTAGATACTATCCCTGTTTTACAGATGTTCAAACTGAGAATCGGAATAGACAAGACAGAAAAGCTGTAAAACAACTTTGTCCGTGATAAATGAAAGTAATCGAAAGATCTAAGTTCAAATCCAAGTCTGTCTGTGTCAGAAGGTTTCCATGCTTGTATATAACAAGACTGTACTACGAATCAACTCCAAATCAAAAGGTGTTATGTAACAGAACAAAGCAGAAAGATGTTACTCTTGATCTGAAAACAGTATTTTAAAATTCTGAATGTCTTCATTCACAAGTTATCCTATGATGAAAACAAAAGATGGATGTGATTACTATTACTATGAACATCTTTTTTCACAAAGTATTTCAGATTCATTCATAATAGCTTAACTAAGAGGTTGACAAATATTAACCAAAGAAGAAAATATTCTGGAAATACAAGGAAAATAAAAACAAATACCAATGCCTTAAAAGAAATCTAAATACTAATTAATAATTTTCAATAAATTCTTCAAGGTAAGTAGACTTGTAAAAAACTTTAATTCAAGGCAATTAAACTGAATTGAAAATGTAAAAGTGCTCAGCGGGGCAGAATGAGTACTGGTCTGACTAGAGATATAAGGAAAGTTGCATTGCAGCATCTCATTGATGATGAGATGGGTTTCTCTGGGTAAAGAAAGGATGAGTGGTGAGAAGGTGGGGGCTGAGCATTCCCGCTTAAGGGACCACTGTGAGCAAAGCCCGGTGCACCAATGCTTACAAAAACAAGTAGCCAGAATTATTATAGTATGTAATGTACTATGGAATGACAGCAGGACGTTGAAAATGATAATTTGAGATCACATCCTAGATAATCCTATCATTTCACTAAGGAATTATAGTTAATTTGGTAAAAGATGAAAAGCTAAAGTAACTCTTTGAGAAGGCTATTTGGGTAGTAATAACATATCTCTAAACTCAATCTCGGAGCCTGAGCTGATATTCTGGCTTTGTTACTTTAGTTGTAGACTGTGCACCAGTTCCTTAATATATATGTGCAATAGTTTTCTCAATTCTAACAAAATAAAATAAATAGTACCAATTTCTTAAGGACTGTTAGGAAGATTCAGTGAAATAACACATGTCAAGTGCTTAAAACAGCAGCTAGCATGAACCCCCAGTAAGTATTAGTTACAAATATACCCAAAACCTACTTCAATTCAGCACTGCAGAACCAATGAGACAATAAAATTAGTTCTAACAGAAGGAAGCCCCAAGAACCGTGTACTGTGTATCTAAGATTAAAGAGGGGGCAACTGCAAAACCATTAGAAACCTATATAATAAGTTTTTTTTTGTATAAAGCCTATGATCTATTATAGTTCTGACAGGAAGTTCTTTTTTAATCACATCAGTTTATTAATGCCTCAAATTATCTTTTCTCAAGGTAGTTATAAAGAAAGAATCCATATGTGTTAAATTGGCTTTTCATTCTTACAGTCTCTGGAATATTATACTTTGACAATCAAACATAGCAAATCTAAGTGGAATCCTGGGCATTTTTGTTAAAATTATATATTAGCAGAAAAACACAAAAACCTGTGATGTACGGGTCTTTGCAAGAGGAGAAGTACATGCTTCTTGAAATTGATCTTCATTAATTCCAATTTCTTTAAGGTACGTTTCTAACAGCTTTTCAACCTAAAAAAAGAGTTTAACTTTTACAATTTACATTGAAAGATTCCAAATGAGTTTTTATATTGAGTTTAGAAAAGTATAATCAAATGCTTGCTTGCAATTATCAATCTACATAAAATTATATTATATGGCAGTGACAATCTTTTTCACCAAAAAAAAAACCCAAACAACTAAAAGTGAAAATCTTTGCAGAGAATCAAATGAAATTTCCTCTACCAGAAATAACTGGTCAGGATTATGAAGTTTGATTTGGTATAATCCTTGTGCTACCCAGGCATTTCTTAAAATCTCAAGACAACAGGGCGAAATTAATAATGAACACTTCCCTGGATATACCAGCAGAAGAATAGGAATAAAATTTAAAGATCAGATGCAAGATCCCTTAAAATAGTTGTCCTAAATCTATTCCTTACATTCTAGAGTCTTATGGAGGAAATGCACAGAGAACTCCTGGAGTCACATGCAACTGATAGCACTACTAGGGTAGACTGGAATTTTTTAAGGAATTTAAATGGACAAGTCTATTTTTTAAATTTAGAACAGACTGAATTAATATTATTCAAATTATATTTAAAATCAGTTTTAAAATACTCACTAGTTCTTTGTATTCCTGATGAATCTCTGTATAAGTCAATTTGCTTTCTTCTTCATCATCAAAAACTAAATTTAAAAGAAAATATTGCATAGTGTAAAAAATTTCATTAAATATGAAAGTCAGCTCCACCAATAGAACTTACAAATAGAACAATCATTCTTGTAAACTGGCTCTTCCACTTTAAAATTTCTGGGATTAAAAAAATAATAAATTGTAAACAAGTTTTTTTTCTATACCTAAGAGCTACTTCATATGGGAGAGGAACACTAATTTGCTACTTTTCAATCAATAATACAAGGCAACAATTTCTTTACAAATTTTAAATGGAACATTATTGGTAAGTTTCTAAATAATTCCTTTCACAACAGGTTCCAGATTAATTCACCATATTGGAACTTTGCTGATCCAAAGTCTACTGAAACTGACTCTTTCTTTATTACATATAAATCAATAATGAAACAAAAATGAATAAAAACAAATGTTTACTCAATGATTGTATGTGTGAAACAATGCAGATTAGAAAGATACATATTCCTTCAAAAAGCTACAATGTGATCAAGGAAAAGACAAATTCATGAACTGTAAACCATAAGCCACCTTTAAAAAAAACTCCCCCATTCTTTCTAAAATACAAAATTAACATCGGTAATTTTCTATTCAAAACTCTTCAATTAAAAACTCTTCAGTTCTTTGCCTAGAGAATAAATGTAAAATACTTAGAATCCCAGACAAAACCCTCCAAGACTGGATCCCAAGTCTCATCTCCCACCACTCCAAAACCCACACTTTGCCCTCATAACAGTATACAATTACTTGCGAATGTGGACAAATGTAAAAACATAGAAGGTGCTTCAAAGCCCCAGGTCTTTGCTCAAGCCCTTCGTGGATCTCTTTGCCTTTACCCAGTACCTCTTCTCCCAACCATTCTTCAAAATACTGCAAGAGGCACATTCTCCATGATCTGCTACCCACTCCCAACTCCCTTGGCTATTTAGATTCCTTCCTCAGAACTATTTGAATACACAGCACCATATGTCTACCTTTATCATAACATCTGGTCACTTTACATTTAAAATTCCATTTACCTGCTTGTCTTCCCCATCAAATTATAAACTTCTCAAGCACAAAGATTTGTTTTATTAACTTTTCTATCCTCAACTTCTGGCTCAAAGACACTCAATAAATGTTGAAATAAATGCTGACATTTACAAAGTTAAACAAAACTAATTTTTAAATTACCTAAGGTGAAGAATAGCACATTGACAACCCAAAGTCAGTGAAATACAAACACTATTATTTCAAGTGCCACTGAAATGTTATTTCCATTTCTCTTGGCATCTATTCTACATAGCACTGGGCATACATGCAATATAGCAGCTAATAAACCTGTTTTCAGATAACTTTGAAGCCAAATTACTACATTACATGTTTACAAGTCTGAAGATTACTATTTCCCTATAAAATTATGCAATCAGGTGTGTTATAACTGAGATGCAGCCACTTTTAACGTTTGGGGATAAAAATAACTTTTTTTTTTTTTGCCGCTTCAGCATTTAGGTTCAGGTTCAGTGGCATAAGTGGAATCAAAAGGTGACATAATTTCTTTTTTCTCCTAAAGGAGATCAGAACACTACATGCTTCCTCAGTCTCATAATAGCGTTTAAAATTCTTTAATGGAGCAGAAATAAAAGTTATTTTGAACTTCTTTTAAAAATTACCTGAAAGAACAATACCTAGTAAATACTATTTGAATGTTGCTCATGGCAATGAGAATGTAATGAGAAGATTCAGTGGTCAAAGTAAACTTCATCTTTACCAGATTCATGGAAACTTAGGGTTGAAAGGACTCTTAACAGATCATTCATGATAACCAACCATTTGACAGTTGAATTCTCCTCTGTAATAACTCCATTAAGGTGCTATCAGATTCATTCAAACACTGCTAAGGCTTGGGGAACTCATTACCTTCTGAGACAGGCGAATTTATCCAGGATACTCTCTGTTATGAAGCACTTCCTCCACAGAAAATTGTTTACCTCTAGTTTGTACCCACGGACGCTAGCTGTAGCCCATTGAACCTTAAAAAAAACAAGTCTAATCCCTCCAACATACGACAGACGTTCGAACGATTAATGGATATTACTACCCTTAAGGTCTTGGCCAGATAAACAACCACGACAACAGCCTGAAATTATTCTTATGACATCGCTTCTGGTTCCTTTTCCATAAATGGGCTCCAAATTATCTTCAAGAATTGAATACAGAGCTCCAAAGCGTGAACTGATAAGAACCTGGAGGTACTCTTTCCTCACAGGGAACGTTATGCCACGTTTACATGCCTCATTCGTTGGAATATACCCTCCATTTTTGGTTTAACCGAGAAAGAGCGCTCAAAAAAGGGAATACAGGCCACCGAGATTACAGGCTCTGGGCCTACCGGAGTAATCACAATACCCCACGCTCACCCACTTTTTGGCCAACAGTTGGAATCAGAAGGAACTCAGAAGCAAATGACATCTCTCCTCTCAAGTCACTGGGGAAGCTGAGAAAGGAAGAAACCCACACAGTCACCCGCCCAAGGCAGAAAGGTGCAGGATGGGGTGAGAGACTCAACACAGGATTAAAGTCTAATGTTTTTCGAATGTGTGCTTGGGCCCAGGGCGGAGAGGTATCTCGTCCCCCTTTTCATTAGCGTGGGAAAGACAGGCGCGGTGACAGCAACACATCCTAAAAATCCAGCTCTAAACCTGGTCGACAGGAGTGGAGATCGAGGAGATGAGAGGCGGTTTGTGGAGAGGTTGTTGGTGTGAGAGAGGTGAGCAAGGACCGACGACTCGAGATTCGGATTTTACCTTCACATTTCTGCTCCACGAAGTCCAAGATGGGGATGGACCAGTCCGGGCCCCGCAGGAACCCCGCGATGCTCTCCACCACCCATTCCACCTCGTCCTCTTCTTCCGCGGCCATTCCGCCCCCGCGGGGCGCCGCGGAAGCCTAGGCCAGATCGCCGGATCCTAGAAGGCCTTTCGGCCGCAGAGAACCGAGAGGAAACAGGGGAACGAAGTGCCCCCGCAGTCTCCGCAGTCACCTGGCTAAAAGCTACAAACCACTTAACGTAAAATGGTCGCTATGGCAACAAGCGGAGCCGCCTCCGGCAGCCGCCCGGAAATGAAGCCAGCTTCCTCGGAGCCTGCGCAGCTTAGAAAGAGGCATATGAAGAACGTTTCCGATTGGCTGGGAAGGGAAAGATAGCCTTCCGCCCATTGGCCCGACCTGCTGGTAGCGCTGACTTGTAGCCATTGGCTGGAAATCCAGGAATCTCAACGTTCCCACAGAAGTGCGTGGGACCAAGGATTAGAAATGGCGCCACGAAGGCCCGTCTCACCTGGTCTCTGACTGAAAAGGTTTTAAAGGCTTCAGTTCACGGCTGTATCCCCAAGGCTCACTCCCGACCATTTTCCGACCCGCTGAGCCAGAAACGTTTGTAATTGAAAAGTTGTTTGTTTGAAAATACAAACCCGAGGAAAGTAGCTCTGTTAAGATTTGCTGATTGTCCTAGCGTCAGTTTGCATCCCGTAGCTGGCGGCGAGTCTTTATGGCGTAGATAGAAATAACTAGAATTAGGAATTTTTCAGGAGTAAAATCAGTCAGTGTTCCTTTAAATAAATGTCTAAGTAATCAACTCTTAATGTTAAATAATACTAACTACTTTTAGCTTGGAGTCCTTTAGCGGAATCTTTCTTCAAAGATCTCTGCCAGGGTACTTGGCATCCCAAAATATTTTCAAACAACTTTGTATGTATTTACATACATGGGATCATATGTACAGTTAGGAAACTTTGTTCACTTAGTATAGTCATCTGTACATGTAAACATAAAATTGTCGTTTCTTTACAGCTACATGATATTCTATAAGCTAGCGTTTTTAAATTCATATTTCATATATATATACGAACAGTGGACTCCCCTGGTGGCTCAGTGGTTAAGAATCCGCTTGCCAATGCAGGAGACGTGGGTTCAATCCCTGGGTAGGGAAGATCCCCTGGAGATGGCAATCCACTCCAGTATTCTTGCTGGGAAATCCTATAGGTAGAGGAGCCTGGAGGACGACAGGGTCACATAAGAGTCAGACTCAAGTTAGATTAAACAATAACAAGTATACACACAGTATCTTACTTGGATGCATAGATGTGATTAGTGTGCCGTTTTTTTCTCCCTCCATAGTGTGGATGTATGTACCATGCCATTTTTCCCTTCTATAAACAGCTGAAATGAACATCTTTGTGTCTCTAAGAACTGTTGGTTTTATTGACTATTCCAAGGGATACAGCCTAGCAGAATTGCTAAGTAAGAGAGTATATATACCTTGGTTTATGTGACCAATCCTCAATTGCTAGATTCATTTCTTCAGTTTCTTAAATAACAATTCTGTAATGAAAACACATATACATATTTTTCAACTCTAGTCTCATTGTTTACTTTGGATAAATTCCCAAAGGAAAGATTTCTGAACCTGTTTTTAAAAACCTTTTTGAAAAATACCTTTACCAATCTACTAGGTTAAAGATGATACATAATTTGCATTTTCAAATTTGAACATCAGCTTTATTTCATGTTGATTAGTCTTTGGTTTCTTCCTGTGTTATTTTTCATATCTTTTGACCATTTCTTATTGGGATTTATTTTTCTCATTGATTACAAGAATTTTAACTTTTCATCACATGTTGCAGTGACACATTGTCATTTGTCTTTTAGTTCACTGTGTCTTCTGCCATATAGAAGTTTCATATTTTTTATGTAGACTTTAAATAGTAGCCAGTAAGTTATTAATAGTTATTTTCCTTAATGGATAGCCATGTTCCAAATATCACTTACTAGAAATGGGTGTGGTAAATTGTGGTGATTTTTTAATACTGAGAAGAGGTAAAAGGAAAGAAGGACATCATTTTTGGGGAGCCAATATATTGTGACACCATCAGTGGATTACTATGGTTTATTGCTCTCCTTTTCTGTCTTCTAAAGCAGCTTAAAAGAGAAAGCCCACTTCTATTTGCCAATTTCTTCCTTTCATGAAAAAGTTACTTGTAAGATTTCTAATGAGCCTGAAGGCCACAAAATTCTGTCCAACTGAACTCAGCATTACCTGGCATTAGGGTCTTTAGTCTCAAGTGCTTTCAAGTTCCACTCAAAGCAGATAATAACTGGAATGTACAAACTCTCCTTTCACTTATTTTCTCAGCATCATTCTTATTTTTTTTTTTAATATTTATTATTTGTTTTATTTGGCTGCATCAGGTCCCAGTTGGGACAGGCGGGATCCTGTGTCCTGGCTGGCTGGCTTTTCTCTAGTTGTGACAGGCAGGCTTAACGGCCCCAAACCATGTGGGATCTTAGTTCCCTGATCAGAGGCAGAACCCCAGTCCCCTGCCCTGGAGGGTGGATTCTCAGCCACTGAGCCACCAGGGAAGTTTCTTAGTGTCTTTCTTGAATGTGGCCAATGTGAATTCCCTCAGGCCTGCAAGCTTTCTCATTTATTTCAAAACATTGTATTAATGCAATTTTCTCCTCAAAATGTAAAGATTTCCTTTTTATTCAGTCCTTGGGACTTTTATAAGCAGGATATTTAATGTAATATATTCAATATGCTTATCGTGAAATAAACACAAACTCCAAAGAACAGTGCTCATACTCTTAGGGCAATGCAGGTGGATGCCCTGAAGTAAGAAAGTAAAGGAAAGGTGGTGTGTGTTGTGCATTTTATCATATATCACTTTGTTCAGCCAAGTAGTGTTTTTCATGTTTTGCAGTTCTGCACAGCATAGTCTCTCTTGATAAAAATCACAACTTCTCATTTTGGCAATTTGGTCTGCTACAGATGAACAAATTTTCATATTGAATTTGTGTTTTGTTTTTGTTTTTTTGTTATTTTATTTTATTTTTTCCCAATTATTTTTATTAGTTTTAGGCTAATTACAATATTGTAGTGGTTTTTGCCATACATTTACATGAATCAGCCATGGATTTACATGTGTTCCCCATCCTGAACCCCTCTCCCGCCTTGCTCCCCATCCCATCCCTCTGGGTCATCCCAGTGCACCAGCCCCGAGCAGTTGTCTCATGCATCCAACCTGGACTGGTGATCTGTTTCACACTTGATAATATACATGTTTCGATGCTGTTCTCTCAGATCATCCCACCCTCGCCTTCTCCCATAGAGTCCAAAAGTCTGTTCTATACATCTGTATCTCTTTTTCTGTCTTGCATATAGGGTTATCGTTACCATCTTTCTAAATTCCATATATATGCGTTAATATACTGTATTGGTGTTTATCTTTCTGGCTTACTTCACTCTGTATAATGGGTTCCAGTTTCATCCATCTCATTAGAACTGATTCAAATGCATTCTTTTTAATGGCTGAGTAATATTCCATTGTGTATATGTACCACAGCTTTCTTATCCATCCGTCTGCTGATGGGCATCTAGGTTGCTTCCTGAAGTTGTGTTTTGTAATGGAAAAGACCAAAATAGGTAATAAGCATACCCATGTAAGTATACACACACACATACACATATATTTACAGTACCTTTACATGGAGTTGATGAGGTTTAATTAGAGAACACTTGGGACCATGTGTTGGTAAGTTAGGAAATGCTCGATATATGTTAGCTATTATTGTTATATGTAAGTTGCATCTTCTTTAACATCTTGCATTCTCCTTGTCTCCACTGACTAGTCAGTTGTGATCTTTACTGCAGTCTTACTGAAATCTCTTGGTTCTCTCCATCCCTTTGTGGGAACTGAACCTCTCCCTTACCAAAGGGTTATAAAGTTCAGTCTTACAGAGAAGGAGAAATATCATATGACATCCCTTATATGTGGAATCTAAAAAGAAATGATACAAATGAACTTAAAAACAGAAAGACACTCACAGACTTCAAGAAGGAGCTTAGGAGTGCCTAAGGGAAGGGATAGTTAGGGAGTTTGGGATGAACATGTGTACACTGCTATATTTAAAACAGATAACCAACAAGGAGCTACTGTATAGTACTGGAAGTTCTGTTCAGTGTTATGTTGCAACCTGGATAGGAGGGGAGTTTGGGGGAGAATAGATACATGTATATGTATGGCTGAGTCCCTTTGAGTTCACCTGAAACTACCATAACATTGTTAATTGGCTACAGCTCAATACAAAATAAAAAGTTTAAAATTTGAAAATAGGAATTCTGATGAAAGAAAAAATAACAGATAAACCAAAGCACAGCATTTATGTTCTCATTTTTATCACTAGTTAATTGATTATTATTATTAAATAATTTTCTTTAAAATTAAAAAAAAATGATCAAAACTCCCCCAAAAAGTTCCATCTTAACAAGATAATTTTTTTTTGTTAAGATTGTTGTTTAGTTGCTAAGTCGTGTCTGACTTCTTTTTTAAATTTTTTTTTAATTGAAGGATAATTGCTTTACAGAATTTTGTTGTGTTCTGTCAAACATTAACATGAATCAGAAGCATTTCTATATATTTAATTTTATTTATTTTGTTTTTGGCTGTGCTGGATCTTGGTTGCTCTGCAGGCTTTTTCTCGAGGTGCGGAGAGCAGAGGCTACTCTCTAGTTGTGGTACTGGGGGCTTCTCACTATGGTGGCTTCCTTTGTTGCTCAGCATGGGCTCTGGGGCAAGCAGGCTTCAGTAGCTGCAGCTCAGTAGTTGCGGTTCCCGGGGCCCTAGAGCACAGGCTCAGTAGTTGTGGCACAAGGGCTTAGTTGCTCAGAGGCAGGTGGGATCTTCCCAGACCAGGGATTGAACCTGTATCTCCTGCATTGGCAGGCAGGTTCTTTACCACTGAGCCACCATTCCTCCAGGTTTCTCAGGGACCCTGTACTAACAACTACTTACATTTGTATAGTACCTCATAGTCTACAAAGGAATTTATGTCTGTTTGACTCAGGACAACCTTAAGAGCTAAGTGAAGATGGTATTAAGATTCGCCTTACAGATGATGTGTATTTTGCTCAGACAGCTGTAGCAAAGTACCACATTCTGGGTGGCTTTGTCAAAGGTTAAGAAATACCCAAAATAAAACCAGTGAATCACGAAAGTAGTAATTAGTTAAAGTTTTTTGTGCATACATCAAAAAGACAGTTTGCAGAGGAGGAGCTCTTCAGCCAAAACATGGGCTGAGGCCCGGGGGTATGTTGTCATAAAGCAACTTATGTAGTAAGAAAGCAGTGAGTGACTCTTTATTCTTTACAGTGATTGGTTATTAGAATTTTCTTAAATGATAGGGAATTTGTCAGTAATTATCTCATATCAATCTTGGGGAACAGTTCCAGTTTTGCTTATGATTTCCAGAGGTGTAAACAAGAAATGACCCAGGTCAAGTAGGTCTCACAAAGTAAGCTAAATTAAGCCTTGTTTATATGAGTAAACTGGTGTTATCTGCTGAGGGAATTTTCAAAGCCATTCTCCCTTTGTTTCTAATTTTAACAGCTTAAACAACACAGTTTTATTCCCTCATAGATCTGTAGACTGGAAAGCTGACCTTGCGGTGTCAGCAGGGTTGGTTTCTTCTAAGGCCTCTCTCCTTGGTGTCTGGATGCCACCTTCTCACTGTGTCCACTTGGTCTTCCCTCTTTACTCATTTGTGTCCAGATCTCCTCTTCTCATAAGGACATCAGTTGAAGGGGTTTAGAATGTGGCACTCTGAAATATGCCACTTTGGCATGTTGATTATTTTGAGCTGAAGTCAGCTGAGAAACAGCAGATGCAGAAACAGCTCTCTACTCTCCTCCATCTGTGTAAAATGGGGCATAAATTTCCCATGAGAAACCTACTAGGCAGAGACAAGGCGAGCACCCTCATCACTAGGGATGAGAAGTCAGTGCTGGAATGAGTCTACATAACAGACTCTACTAAAATGACCCTTGTCTTCCACTGGAAGATTTCTTAACCACCTCCTCCCCATATATTTCCAAGTCACTTCTGCACAGTTTGTCAGCCCTAGAAGCCCAAGCCCTATTTTCTTTGTGTAGTCCCTTTTCCAGTTTATCACCCTTTGTTAAAATGGTATGTAAACCCCCAAATCTGTCTGCCCTTTGATTTTTTCACTTCTTTTTTGGTGAGGCCCCATGCATATACAATTTTAAATATTAATAAAATGGTAGCCTCTTCTGTCAGTCTGTCTTTTGTCAGTTTTAATTCACCAGCCCCAATAACTAAACCCGAAAGAGTAGAGGAAAAGTTTTCTCTTTCCCTACATAATCATATTGCACTAGCCCCCCCAACCCCCCACCCATGACCTCATTTTAACTTAATAACCCCTTGAAAGGACCTCCAAATGCAGTCAAAGTTTTAGGTACTGTGGGTTAGAAATTCAATGTATGAATCTGGGGGACATGATCCAGCCCATAACGGGTAGAAGAACTGAAATTATGAGGTCAAGTTTCTTGCCCAGTGTCAGCACAGAGTCAGGGCCTGCATTTCCCTGTACTTGATGCTTAAGCAACAATGTAACTTCCCATATTCCTTTTCTAGTATATCACAGAAGTTTTTCCCTGTCTACATGATCCCTTTGAAGGAAACCTATTGTCTTAGTTTGGGCTGCTGATAGAATAACTGGGGGGCTTATAAACAGGAATTTCTTTTTCACAGTTCTGGAGTCTGGGCAATCCAGGATCATAGCATCAGCAGGTCTGGTGAGAGCCCAATTCCTGGTTTACAAATCACTGTCCTCCTGCTGTGTCCCCACAAGTGGTAGGCGTCAGGGAACCCACCAGGGTCTCTTTGTAAGGGCACTAATTCTGTTAACGAAGGCTCTGCCCTCATGACCTAGTCACCTACCAAAGGCCCCCACTTCCTAATATCACTTTTGGGGTTAGGGTTTCAACATATGAATTTCAGGAGTACATAAACAATTCAGCCTATACCAACCACCTACTTTTCCATTGTGTGGCTGTAATACAATTTATTTAAACAATTCCATATTTACCTAGGCTATTTCTTACACTATTTTAAAAACAAATGCATCCTTGCAACTAAATCTTGGCACCTAAATCTTTTATCATTTTGTGAAAATGTATTCCTGAAAGTGGAATTGCTAAATCATACAGCAAGCAGTTTTTAAAGACCTGTGTACCTAAGGGTTTCAGTTTTAAGTAGAAACATTGTGCATTCTTCAGTAATCATGGTTATGCACAGATATATCTCAGATACTTGGAAGATTGCTAATTTAATCAGGGGAGAACTAGAGAAATGATTATAAATTCCAAAGGAAGTAAACTATTTAGTTATTTATTTGACTGCATCAGGTCCGAGTTGCTGCACGCAGGATCTTCACTGCATCATGCCAAATCTTTCATTGCAACTCACAGACTCTCTAGGTGTGGCACACTGGCTCAGTAGCTGTGGTTTGTGGGCCTAGTTGCTCCAAGGCATGTGGAATCTTACTTCCCCAGCCAGGAATCAAACCCATGTCCTTTGCATTGTAAGGCAGAATCTGAACCTCTGGACCAGCAGAGAAGTTCAGAGAATTAAACTCTTTATTTTCATCAATATATCTCCAAGTCCAACACAATGCTTCACCCTAAGAGATCCACAATGAATATTTGATGAATATATGAATGGCGACTGGAGTACATAGTACCTCATATTTGCCTAAAAAGAATCCATTTCGATTTTCTGCTTCTGGGGAAGAGAGTAAAGGTGTAACTACCAGCAGAGCAGAGTTTTTTTTTTTAACAAAACATGGTTGCATTCTAGATCAGATGGCTTAAAGTTATTTTTAGCAATAGGCTTAAAAATACCAATGCAACAGAAGTGTCATTTTCATATATAATTTACAGAACATATAAAACATCACTAATGAACTACCTAATTGCTATTCCAAATGGTATGAATTCAGCTTTCAAGTAAAGAAAGAAAAAAGGTCTCTGCTTTAATCCTCCCAATCGCTTTTTTTCCTGGCTGTAGAAAGACTTTTTAGAAGTTCTAAATTATAGGTTCTTACCAAATATTCACGATTATTTGGTTTATATAGCAGCAAAGGGATGGAGGAGGTTTCCATGGGTTGGCAAATAAATAATTACCTGCCATATCTTCAAATTCTCCAGCAAACCCTAAGATTTTTATTGCATTTGCAGATGTAGCATCACAGAATTTCCATTGTCATTTCATTGCCTTTTGTTTTGTGTTCCTCATAATCTATAAAATATTCAACAACTTGATTTAAAACAACAGCAAGGAAATAAAAATGCAGTGACTTCTCAAATTGGACTTAGCGCATTCATTTGGTGTGAAATGGCATAGTTTAGAATCCTTACTTTACTCATTAAGTGCACACTATGTGCCAAGCACCATGCTAGGCACTAAGAATAAAAAGCTCCAAATATGGTAAATTCTCAGTTCCAACTGTATGATGGTTTGCTTATTTTCATTTACCTCTAAATGTTCAGGATCCGTGTGTGAATTATTCTTTCTCTTTGACCTCCCTTTCTTTCGTCATAAGGTTTTTTTTTCCTTGTTTTATTTGTGTATGTGTAGATAATTTTCATGTTTTACTTTCTTCTCTTCCCTTCTACCTTTTATTACCTACTAAGTTGACTCTTGCATTTGTCTTCTATTGTGTTATCTATTTTCTATTTTTATTTTAACTTTTCGTTATTTTAGTGACTTTGGGGACAATGACTAATTTATAGAACATGTTTTATGTACCTTAAATCTGTCTTTAGCTCTCTGAAAAGCAGCTATAGCCTAAATTAATGGTTTCTAAATTTTTTGATGAGCTACTCTATCAGTAAAATAAAATGTCCAAATGCCACTTAATATTTGAATATATATTTACTAATGACTTGCAGACATGTACATATACATACATAAATATAAACAACTGTGTAATATAATTTAAAAGACAAAAGTTGAAAATTGAAATTGACAAAAGATGAGATTAAAAATAATATAAGTTGAAATTCTAATACTTTTTCCCTGAGTGCCAATGCATAATCTTGTGGACCCATTGTGGAGGCCACTACTTTGGGCTTGATAAACTTGATAGTTTGGACTTATGGCATAGTAAGCAAACCACTGAGTGTCCTATTTGCTTTAGTCCCATTTTGAATATCTGGAAAAAATGATAAAGAAAGTTTCAAGATTCACATTTGGAGCCCAGAACATTGAGATCAAGACTCTCAAACAAAAGGATGACAGAAGCCTCTTCCACCCTTACAAGAAGTAGAACTGGATTTACTGACTGGGAACCATCTGATAAGGGAAGCAGTAGGAAATTGGAGTTGATAATGGAGCATTTTTTAAGGATGGGTGGGAAACTTTATTTTATTTATTCATTTAAAATTTTTATCTTTATTACTGGACTTTCCTGGTGGTTCAGTGTTATAGAACTCACCTGCCCATGCAGGAAATGTAGGTTCAATTCCTGGGTCAGGAAGATCCCCCTGGAGAAGGAAATGGCAGTCCACTCCAGTATTCTTGCCTGGAAAGTCCCACTGACAGAGGAGCCTAGCGAGCTATAGTCCGTAGGGTCGCAGAAAAGTTGAACATGACTTAGCAACTAAACAGCAACGACAATATTTATTACTTCTTCTGTTGGAAAAGTCATGCAGTCAATCCTTCATATCCATGGGTTCTGCATCCTCAAATTCAACCAAACATGGCTTGAAAGTACTTGAAAAAAAATTCCAGAAATTTCCAAGAAGCAAAACTTGAATTTGCCACACAATGGCAACTATTTTCATAGCATTTACATTGTATTAGGTATTATGAGTGTTCTGGAGATTATTTAAAATAAATAGAAAGATATATATATATACAGATACTATGCAATTTTACATAATGGGATTTGAGCATCCATTTTGATATCCACAGGGGTCCTGGAACCAATCCCCCATGGATAATAAAGAATGATTATCTTATGTATATTGAAAAAAACCTCAAATGGTGTAGAACTACACAATGAAGAAAGTGAAAGTCTTCTATTTTTCCTACCACCTAAAATAAAAAACCCACTGTAATTGTGTAGTTATTGGGCTCCCAATTTTTTTTAATGTACCTATTGACATATATTATTTCCTTATTTAACCAAAATGAAGCCAGTCTCATTTATCTAACTTGCTTTCACTTTATTTTCCAAAGATATTTCAATATTAATACAAAGAAACTTCTTTCAAATGAATGCATGGTATTCTATTATGTAGAGGTATCTTTTTTAAATGAATATTTTATTCATGCTCATTCATAATATTTTGCTCTTATAAACACTGATACATTAAATACCAGTGTACACGTATTTTTGCATTCTTCCAAATCATTTCATAAAAGAATTAGAATTCTGGGTGTAAGGATATGAAATATTTTGGGAACAATAAAATTTTCCATCAGTATTAACAAATTGCCTTCCAAAAGGCAGTACAAGCTGATACCAAAAGATTGTGTTTACATTTCCACACCTTTTCAGCATCAGAAACTATTAGTGTCAATGATTTTTTTTCATCTGAAAGGTAAAAAAAATTTTTTTGTTTTAATTTACCTATGAAAGTAACAAAAGAGCCTCTTGATGAAAGTGAAAGAGGTGAGTGAAAAAGCTGGCTTAAAACTTAACATTCAAAAAACAAAGATTGTGGTATCTGGTCCCATCACTTCATGGCAAATAGGTGGGGGAAAAGTGGAAACAGTGACAGACTATTTTCTTGAGCTCCAAAATCACTGCAGATGATGACCACAGCCACCAAATTAGAAGGTGCTTGCTCTTGGGAAGAAAAGCTGTGACCAACCTAGACAGCATATTAAAAAGCATAGACATTACTTTGCTGACAAAGGTCCATCTAGTCAAAGCTGTGGTTTTTTCCAGTAGTCATGTATGGATGTGAGAGTTGGACCATAAAGAAAGCCAAGTGCCAAAGAATTGATGCTTTTTAACTGTGGTGTTGGAGAAGACTCTTGAGAGTCCCTTGGACTGCAAGGAGATCCAACCAGTCCATCCTAAAGGAATCAGTCCTGAATATTCATTGGAGAGACTGATGCTGAAGCTGAAACTCCAATCCTTTGGCCACCTGATGTGAAGAACTGACTCACTGAGAAAGATCCTGATGCTGAGAGAGATTGAAGGCAGGAGGAGAAGGGGATGACAGAAGAAGAGATGGTTGGATGGCATCAGCAACTCAATGGACATGAGTTTGAGCATGCTCTGGGAGATGAAGGACAGGGAAGCCTGACATGCTGCAGTCCACCGGGTTGCAAAGAGTCAGACACGACTGAGTGACTGAACCAAATGAAAGTGAAGTGTTGGCCGCTCAGTTGTGTCCAACTCTTTGCAACCTGTGGACTGTAGCCCATCAGGCTCCTCTGTCCATGGAATTCTCCAGGCAGTAATATTGGAGTGGGTAGCCATTCCCTTCTCCAGGGGATCTCCCCAACCCAGGGATCAAACCCAAGTCTCCCCCATTTCAGGCAGATTCTTTACTGCCTGAGTCACCAGGGAAGCCTAATTCACCTATGTTTAATTGTTAATGAGATTGAGGATTTTTTCATATATTAATTGGCCATTTATATTTGTGAGAACAATAATTTTTGTTTCTTTTTTACCTATTGGATAAATTTGCACACATACACAAAAGAAACACTATGCTTCAACAGTTACCAACATTTTTGCCAAACCCATCATGTCATTTCATATGGGAGTTCTTTTACCAAAGGTTGGAAGCTGTCATTTAGGGCACTTTGACTCAGGCACTCAGCTCTAATTCTTTGGTTAGCTAGATGGAATGTAAACTAAAGGGTACCAACCAAACCTAGATATGTCGCAGCACGTAGTTGCAGATTGAGGTCACCAGATGGCAGACCACAGGGCAAAAGAAAAAGAAGAAATCCATACCTACCAAGACCCAGCTTCAGGATGGTCCAGAGGGTTTAGGGAACTTTATTTCATATTAGTAGTAGGGGGAAGGGGAGATTAGTCAAACACATTGTTTAAAACAATAATAATGTGTTTAATTATTTGATAGTAATGTCATTTATTATCTTATGTTTTTTTTCCGTTTTTTTCCTATGAATATTTAGGCTTCCAAAAATAACTTTTGTTTTTCATTTATTTATTTGCATACACCAGGTCTTAGTTGCTTCTTAAGGAATCTTTAATCTTGGTTGTGGCCTGCTGGTACTTTAGTTGTGGCATGCAAGAGCTTTTCCCTGTGGCATGCAGAATCTCTAGTTGCAGTACTTGAACTCTTGGTTGTGATATGTGGGATCTAGTTCCCTAACCAGGGATCGAACCTGGGTTCGTTGCATTGAGAGCATGGAGTCTTAATCACTGGATCACCAGCAAAGTCCCCCCAAATAATATTTTTATTGGAATTGCATCAGAACTACAAGTTAACTTGAAAAAATAAATATCCTACACTATTGGTATCTTTGAATAAGGATTGCAATTCCCCTTCTAAAGATCATGCACATCACTCACTAAAAATTTTACTTGGGAACAAACTCATTGCATATATTGTAACTGGATTTTGATGATTTCTTGGACATATACTGATTTTTGTAGGGTTAGTGTTTATTCTCTGTATTCTTTTATCAAGAAATAGCCCTGAGTTAGTTCTTTTTAATTTTCCTACTATGGAATTACTTAATCTGAAAATATCATAAAATTCTTACGCTTGCCTTTCTAGTATTTATTTCTCTTATTTCTGTTTTATTCTTCATTGCATTAGCTAAAAATGTCATAAAATTATGAAATATTTACTAATTATAAGTAGCATATCTTTAGTATGTATGTGCATACTCAGTCACGTCTGACTCTTTGGTACCCAATGGACTGTAGCCCCCAGGCTCCTCTCTCCATGGGGATTCTCCAGGCAAGAATACTGGAGTGGTTTGCCATTTCCTCCTCCAGAGCATCTTCCCAACCCAGGGATTGAACCCAGGTCTCCTGCAGCTCCTGCATTGGCAGGCAATTCTTTACAACTGAGCCACTGGGAAGCCCTTTAGTATGTATAATTGAATTTTTATTTGGAGTAGACACTCATCATGTTTATTTTAATTTTATATAGTAGTGTATTTTTATAAGAATATAAATGGGTGTTGAATTTCAGTGGTGGCCTTTTAGCATCTACTGAGATCATCATATAATTTTTTTAGTTAATCAATTGATATGGTTATTTTATTAACGCTTCCTCATATTTTCAGCTTTCCAGTCTAAGGTAAATTCTTCTTGATTTCATGAGTTAAAGTTTTAGTGTATTTTGAACTAGAATTGCTATCATTTCATTTGTTTTGTGTCTAATCTTCATAAGTTAGATTTGTCTAAAATTTTTTGGCATGAGACATCTTTATTAGGTTATAGTGTTGGAACCATGTTTAGTTTATGAAAGAATTGGATAACATCCAATCATTTTCTCTGTTTTATGTTCCAGAATAAATAGGTAATGATTTTTATCTATTGCATTATTATTATGTGTCTAAGGCTGTTCTGAAAGAAATGCTGTTTTTAATTTTTAAATGAAAGTAAATAAAGGCTTGTATTAGAGGTGTTTTATAATTCAAAACCTTAAAGAACTGTTTAAAAGTTATTTCCCCCACTCCAAAATGTTAAAGAAATGCCTGCCAAACTGATTATAAAAGATTATCTCTGTCTGGGTGTGCTCTGGGTTACTATTACATAAAGCAGACAGAATCCTTTATTTTTCTCAGCTGTTCTGCTCAATCATGGAGAGAAAATTATGCCTAGTGATTCAGCGTCTGAAATGGTATACCAAGTCGAAAGTAAGTTGCTGCCTGTATATTTTTCACAATAAGCTATTGCATTGCTTAGGTGCTGGTGTGTGTGTGTGTAGTCGCTCAGTCATGTCCAACTCTGTGGCCCCGTGGACTGTTAGCCTGCTAGGTTCCTCTGTCCATGGAATTTTCCAGGCAGAAATATTAGAGTGGATTGCCTTTTCCTACTCCAGGGGAGCTTCCCAACCCAAGGATCAAACCCATCTCTCTTGCATCTCCTGCATTGGCAGGCAAGTTCTTTACCACTAGCACCGGGGAAACCCAGGTATAATACTGTTCCAAGGAAGTGTATTTCATAGGGGGCAAAAAATGGCTGTAAAGAATTTTGGTTCTTGTTTTATCTAGTTGTATATCTTGCCTGTTGAAGTCGCTCATGGCAGGTAGCTATGGTAAACTTCCAGATGAATAATATTGATAAACTTCCGAAAGATCACAGATTTGTTCAACAGAACTTTCTGCCATGTTCAGTTCAGTTCAGTTCAGTTCAGTCGCTCAGTCATGTCTGACCCTTTGCGACCCCATGAATCGCAGCACGCCATGGTTCCCTGTCCATCACCAACTCCCGGAATTTACTCAAACTCATGTCCATTGAGTCGGTGATGCCATCCAGCCATCTCATCCTCTGTCGTCCCCTTCTCCTCTTGCCCCCAGTTCCTCCCAGCATCAGAGTCTTTTCCAATGAGTCACCTCTTCTCATGAGGTGGCCAAAGTATTGAAGTTTCAGCTTCAGCATCAGTCCTTCAATGAACACCCAGGGCTGATCTCCTTTAGGATGGACTGGTTGGATCTCCTTGCAGTCCAAGGGACTCTCAAGAGTCTTCTCCGACACCACAGTTCAAAAGCATCATATTTTCAGCCCTCAGCTTTCTTCACAGTCCAACTCTCACATCCATACACGACCACTGGAAAAAACATAGCCTTGACTAGACAGACCTTTGTTGGCAAAGTAATGTCCCTGCTTTTTAATATGCTATCTAGGTTGGTCATAACTTTCCTTCCAAGGAGTAAGCATCTTTTAATTTCATGGCTGCAGTCACCATCTGCAGTGATTTTGGAGCCCAAAAAAATAAAGCCTGACACTGCTTCCACTGTTTCCCCATCTATTTGCCATGAGGTGATGGGACCAGATGCCATGATCTTAGTTTTCTAAATGTTGAGCTTCAAGCCAACCTTTTCACTCTCCTCTTTCACTTTCATCAAGAGGCTTTTTAGTTCCTCTTCACTTTCTGCCATAAGGGTGGTGTCATCTGCATATCTGAGATTATTAATATTTCTCCCAGCAACCTTGATTCCAGCTTGTGCTTCTTCCAGCTCAGCGTTTCTCATGATGTACTCTGCATATAAGTTAAATAAATGTTTTATTTCTCTGTCCAGTATCTGCTGTGACTCTAAGGACTTGAAATGTGGCTAGTGCAAATAAGGAACTAAATTTTTATTTTTACTTATTTTTAATTAAATTTAAATAGCCCCTTGTAGCTAGTGACCACCAGGTTGAACAGCTCAACTTTTAAGGTGCAAAATTGAATTGGTAGCGTTACATTAAAAAACCCAGGATGTTTTCACCACTAAACATTTCCTTATTATGGCATAAGTAAATTTCACTTGCCAGTGTTTTGACAACTGAGAATCAAAATCAGCCTCTGCTCACTTCTCTAAAATTATTTATATTTTTATTTTAAAAACTTGATTTAATACTTACCTCCTCTTATCTGATCCACCTTCTTTTGCCATTCTGAGACATGTTCTGTTTTTCCTGTCATTAAGTATTTGCTGCTGTTATGGTTCCCCTTTGTTTACATGCTTTTAGTTCTGCCATTAGGTATCTTTGTAATTTTGTATCCAAACCGAGTTTTTGTCTCTTCCTTAAAAAAGTGATTTGGTTTAAAAATTGAACGTGAACATTTCGCCATGTATTATGATGGATAATAATATCAGAATTATATCAATAAAATGGTCATGGGTAAAAAATAATCAAGAAGAATTTGCAAAAAAATTTTAATGAGAATTTATAAGAACAGAATTGGCACTTTAGTAAGGAAATTGCAGCTGTATCATTGAACTGCTTTTCAAAGATGAAGTCATTTTGCTTAATCCCTTACTATAATTATACTTTAAACTTTCTGAGAATATACACTCCAGTATATACCAGTTTTATATGTAGTCTCAGCATCCAACTCCAGTATTATTAAAATTTTAAGATTTGGTGGTTATGTTTTTATAACAATCCTACATGTGCTACTGCTTGTATTTCTGTAGCAGCAATCTGAATGTATACTAGGAAGGTTTTGTTATTTCAAATGATCTAATAAGATGCAGGAATTATTTCCGTTAATTATCTTTTGATTAACAGATTGCAGAGTACTATTTTAGAGAGATCAGAATAACCATTCATTTGAAGCTAAACCTTCATCATTTAGTAGTTGAGAATTATGTTCACTACCTATTTTTTTAAAAAACTAATTTTAAATGAAATTATCTGTGACTGGAATTCAGATATTGAAAACATTGAAATATTGGGCTGGCTGGATACTAAAAGAACTCAAGTTTCTATTAAGATGCCGAGTCTGGTGGTTGAAGTCATTCTAATAGGGATGAGGGAGGTAACTCACAAACTCTTCAGAAAAGAGTTTCACCCACATCAGTAACAGAAGATTAGTCTAGCTTCTTGATAAAATGTAATCGTATTACCTTGGTCCCCACTAGCTCACAATTTATGATATAAAATGTAAGTTTGCACTGCTTCTTAGGAAAACATTTTGCTATCAAAACAATAATGTGAACAAAGGAAATAACATAAAAACATGAGATTGTCCTTTATATTACTCTATTTTTCTGTGACTGCCTCATTAAAGTTACGTAATAGAAGATCATTTTTTGTACTGGCTCAAGATATTAACTATTTTTACCTGTTTTTATTTTTTGGCTTTCTTGGCCACTCTGTGTGGTTTGTGAAATCTTAGTCCCCCGACCAGGGATCAAATCTGGACTCCCTGCAGTGCAAGCACAGAATCCTAACCACTACACCCCCAGGGAATTCCCTACCTGTTATTTTTTCAGGTACATTTCAGAATTATTTTATCAAGTTCTTTGAAAGTATTTCAAATTAGGATTTTGCCACATTGCTTTAAGTGTAATAATTAATTGGTAGGAGAGTGGCATTATTAAAATATTAGTCTTAAATATGGTACTTCTTTTCTTGCACTTAGTATCTTTCAAGAAAATCTTCTGGTTTTCTTCATATTAATGATCTATTTCCCATTGAGAGTCATTTACATATCTGCTGCTATTACAAGTTAAATTCCTTTTTAATTACGTATATCAAACAGTATGATTGGTACATATGAATGTTATTTCAATTTTATATATTTACCTTATTTCCAAACATTTTTCTGAACTCTTTATTCTATATTCTTCTCTGAAAATAGAAATTTCTTTTGTTATCTATTTTCTTAATCAAAAATAACATCTATTCATTTTGTGCATATAATGTTCATTAAAGTTCAAGACTCGGTAGGGTTGAGAGCACTGATCTATCATATAGAGAAAGGGCTCTTGCCTGCAGAGTAGAATAACATAGGCAAATTATACTCCGGAATACCAACAAATCAATTTAGAAATAGCAGTTTCTGCTTAGACATTCAAGGGTGCATGGGGAGGATTTCGTTAAAGGAAAGATCACCTTCAGGGCATTTGAAACTTGTTGCCCTAAACTTCTGAAGCTTTGAAGAGGTTATTGTTATGTTGGTGTGTTGGCAATCAATAAAAAGGCATTTATTTAATATTAATTAAGTGAATGAATACATGTAGCACTTACTGTACTCTGAAGGTTTACTGATGAGAAAAAGAGATCTCAAGGGTAGATGGACATTAAATAAAGACTCACTCTGATTAATACATCATTTGTTCCTGGAGTGGAGAATTTGAGGAGCCCAGAAATCATGGCAGCCAGAGATCCCTCTCCAGTGTGACCTTAACTTCCCACAGGAAATCCAACCCTAATTGATACCATTCCCTTTGGAGTTGCCCATCCCAAATCCCTGATTTTTGAAACAAGGATTCAAAATAGACTGAGAGGGTCCTACTGGACACATTTGTCAAACAGATGAAAAACTGGGTAGAACAGACCTAAACTACCACTCCACCTTCAGTTAGGTGCCTAAACCTTTTATTGCCTGACCAGTTTCCTTCCCCACTTGCAAATTACTAAATATTCTCAATGAATTTTCAAGGAACTACCAGAGCCTGAGACCTCAATATGGACTATCTGAGAGCAGGTAAACCTAGCTGTTTGTATTCCCCACAGGCCAAGCACTTTAGGTGATGCCTATAGCCAATGTTCAGGGTACTGAAACTGCACACTAGGTATCTCATTTGTACCCCCAAAAGAGGACTCAGTCAGACTCCACGATCCATTTCACTTGGGTGGACTCTCATATGTCCTGAAGACTAAGAACTTTGTAAACTTGCCTAATATGAGTTTGTGGGGAGCAGTGGTTTCCAGGGAAATGTTCCACTATGTTGACTTATGAACATTGAAGTTTCCCAAAGCTCTGGTAGTTTAGGAAATAATTTGGTCTATAATCAGTTTAGTCAATCGAGTCAGGAATATAGAAACCACTGTATATAGTTGAAACAGAAAGGGACTTAATTCTAGGAAATGGTTACAAAGGTGTTGAGAGGGCTAGAGGAAAAAGGAGGAGAAAAGGAGTGTTACCCAGAAGTCAGAAAGCTGCTATCACAAGGCATCAGCTGGAGTCCTGTTGTGTTTGCTGCTGGAAGTTCCTGAGTGGCCAGTACAGGAACCCTGCCTCCACAGAAGGGGCCTGCTGTGGCCAGTGCTGAATCTACTGTTGTTCGGTTCAGCTGCTCAGTCGTGTCTGACTTTTGCGACCCCATGGACTGCAGCACACCAGGCCTCCCTGTCCATCACTAACTCCCAGAGCCTACTCAAACTCATGTCCATTGCGTTGGTGATGCCATCCAACCATCTCATCCTCTGTCATCCCCTTCTCCTCCTGCCTTCAATCTTTCCTAGCATGCGGGTCTTTTCCAATGAGTCAGTTCTTCACATCAGGTGGCCAAAGTATTGGAGTTTCAGCTTCAGCATCAATCCTTCCAATGAATATTCCGGACTGATTTCCTTTAGCATTGACTTGTTGGATCTCCTTGCAGTCCAAGGGACTCTCAAGGGTCTTCTCCAACACCACAGTTCAAAAGCATCATTCTTTGGTGCTCAGCTTTCTTTATAGTCCAACTCTCACATCCATACATGACTATTGGAAAAACCATAGCTTTGACTAGACGGACCTTTGTTGGCAAAGTAATGTCTCTGCTTTTTAATATGCTGTCTAGGTTGGCCATAGCTTTTCTTCCAAGGAGCAAGCATCTTAATTTCATGGCTGCAGTCACTATCTGCAGTGATTTTGCAACCCAAAAAGTTCAAACTGGATTGAGAAAAGGCCGAGGAGCCAGAGATCAAATTACCAACATTCGCTGGATCACTGAAAAAGCAAGAGAATTCCAGAAAAACATCTACTTTTGCTTTATTGACTACGCCAAAGCCTTTGACTGTGTGGTTCACAACAAACTGTGGAAAATTCTTAAAGAGATGGGAATACCAGACCACCTGACCTGCCTCCTGAAAAAATCTGTATGCAGGTCAAGAAGCAACAGTTAGAACTGGACGTGGAACAACAGACTGGTTCCAAATCGTGAAAGGAGTACATCAAGGCTGTATATTGTCACTCTGCCTATTTAACTTATATACAGAGTACATCATGGGAAATGCCAGGCTGGATAAAGGACAAGCTGGAATTAAGATTGCCAGGAGAAATATCAATAACCTCAGATATGCAGATGACACCACCCTTATGGCGAAGGTGAAGAAGAACTAAAGAGCCTCTTGATGAAAGTGAAAAAGGAGAGTGAAAAAGTTGGCTTAAAACTCAACATTCAGAAAACTAAGATCATGGCATCTGGTCCCATCACTTCATGGCAAATAGACGGGGAAACAATGGAAACAGTGAGCGACTTTATTTTGGGGGGCTCCAAAATCTGCTGTTGAGATCCCTCTATCACTGGTACCAGGTTTAAAATGGCTTCCTCTTTCTTGCACCAGTGACTCCCATTGGCCAAGCCTGGCTGAAAACCAGTTGATAAAGGATTCTGGGGAATAGAGTTACAGGCTTATAGCCGCTACAGTTACGGGATACGGAAGGGGGAGTGTGGCATTGTGCCAACAGAAAAATAATTGGCACAGTAATGTTCTCAGGTAGATCTTTAATCATTTTGATCAGTTAGATAGAAAATTACCTCTGAATGGATAGATAAGTGTATAATAATAATTACTTTCTTTCCCATGATTTCTTGGGAAATCTTGCTTTTGAGACTTATTAAGAAGGTAGTAGCACAAGTCAGAGATAGAGAGTCAAGGATGGTTGAAAAGATGGAGAATGGACAGCGCAGACGTGGATAATAAACTTGATAAAACATGGGTTTTGAAAAAGACTTCATCTTTCTAATTAAAAAATATTTTGTCTCTAAAATTCAGGGTGGAGGTAGGGCAATAACAATAAAAAACCTTTCTTTTCTATTTTTTAAATTTATTTTTTAATTGAAGGATAATTGCTTTACAGAATTTTGCTGTTTTCTGTCAAACCTCAACATGAATCAGCCATAGGTATACATATATCCCCTTCCTCTTGCACCTTCCTCCCATTCCACCCCTCTAGATTGACACAGAGCCCCTGTTTGAGTTTCCTGAGACATACAGCAAATTCCTGTTGCCTATCTGTTTTACATATGGTAACGTAAGTTTCCCTGTTACTGTCTCCATACATTTCACCCTCTCCTCCCCTCTCCCCATGTCTTTAAGTCTGTTCTCTACGTCTGGCTCTCCATTGCTGCCCTTCAAATAGATTCTTTGGTACCATCTTTCTAGGAGGAGAAGGGGATGACAGAGGATGAGCTGGTTAGATGGCCTCACTGACTCGATGGACATGAGTTTGAGCAAGCTTCAGGAGTTGGTGATGGACAGGGAAGCCTGGCATGCTGCAGTCCATGGAGCCACAAGGAGTTGGACACAACTGAGTGGCTGAACTGAACTGAACAATATTTATCTTTCTCTTTCTGACTTACTTCACTCTATATAATAGGCTCTAGGTTCATCCACCTTATTAGAAGTGACTCAAATGCATTTCTTTTTATAGCTGAGTAATAACTACATTGTGAATATGTACCACAACTTCTTTATCCATTCATCTGTTGATGGACATCTAGGTTGCTTCCATGTTCTAGCTATTGTAAATAGTGCTGCAATGAACATTGGGGTACCTGTGTCTTTTTTAAGTTTTGAAAGCCTTTCTTTTTGTCTGAGTAGCAAGAACCAGTGATCAAATTGCCAACTTGGATCATCGAAAAAGCAAGAGAGTTCCAGAAAATCATCTACTTCTGCTTTATTGACTATGCCAAAGCCCTTGACTGTGTGGATCACAACAAACTGTGGAAAATTCTTAAAGAGATGGGAATACCAGACCACCTGACCTGCCTCCTGAGAAATCTGCAGGTCAGGAAGCAAGTTAGAACTGGACATGGAACAACAGACTTGTTCCAAATCGGGAAAGGAGTACATCAAGGCTGTCTATTGTCACCCTGCTTATTTAACTTATATGCAGAGTACATCATGAGAAACGCTGAGCTGGATGAAGCACAAGCTGGAATCAAGATTGCCAGGAGAAATATCAATAACCTCAGATACACAGGTGACACCACCCTTATGACAGAAAGCAAAGAAGAACTAAATGGCCTCTTGATAAAAGTGAAAGAGGAGAGTGAAAAAGTTGGCTTAAACTCAACATTCAGAAAACTAAGATCATGGCATCTGGTCCCATCACTTCATGGCAAATAGATGGGGAAACAGTGACAACAGTGACAGACTTTATATTTTGGGCTCCAGAATCACTGCATATGGTGAAATTGATGCAATTAATTCAGCCATGAAATTAGAAAGCACTTGCTCCTTGGAAGGAAAATTATGACCAACCTAGAAAGTATTTTAAAAAGCAGAGACATTACTTTGCCAACAAAGGTCTATCTAGTCAAAGCTATAGTTTTCCCAGTAGTCATGTATGAATGTGAGAGTTGGACCATAAAGAAAGCTGAGCACCAAAGAATTGATGCTTTTGAACTGTGGTGTTGGAGAAGACTCTTGAGAGTCCTTTGGACTGCAAGGAGATCCAACCAGTTCATCCTAAAGGATATCAGTCCTGAATATTCACTGGAGGGACTGATGATGAAGCTGAAACTCCAATACTACTTTGGCCACCTGATGTGAAGAACTGACTCATTTGAAAAGACCCGCATGCTGGGAAAGATTGAAAGCAGGAGGAGAAGGGGATGACAGAGGAAGAGATGGTTGGATGGCATCACCGACTCAATGGACATGAGTTTGAGTAAACTCCAAGAGTTGGTGATGGACAGGGAGACCTGGCTTGCTGCAGTCCATAGGGTCGCAAAGAGTCAGACATGACTAAGCGACTGAACTGAGCAAGAGCCATTGAGTTTTATAAGAGGAGCGTGGTGGAATCTAGGTCACTAATTATATGCAAAATCTGCTTTATAATGAAAGAAAAGTGAGTCAACAGAAATAAACAAAACTACATAAATTAACACCTTCACTGTCTTCAGAGAGAGTGAAACAGCTGATAGAGTTGTCCCCAAAGAACCTTCCTTTCATCTCCCGCCCAGGCATATCCACTAGCCTTTGTAAAAGGCTCACATCACCATCAGTTGATACCTGATGTGGGATTTTTTTTTAACTTTCATTATATTTCTCCCATTTTCACTCTACTTCACAAAATGCTTTATTAGAGTTCACGGGGGCATTGTGGCTTATATGACTCAGAAGTGAGTTAATTCCTGTTTGTTAGGTGGCATGAAAACATCCAGTGAGCGATACTGAGAAGGATGATTACTCTATGGATAAACATGTATAGATCATTTTAAAGATTGTTTTGAAAATTCTACTTTGTAGTAAAGCACATTTAATTTTTTAAATATTGTAAGTGCATTACATTAGCTTTTAAAATGAACTTTGTTCCTTGCCAGGAACATATATATGTATATATTTATATATAACATAAATACATATGTTCCATATAATATATATGACTATATTTTGTGGGGTACCGCTCTCCAATGATGTTCCAGAGACTTCCTTCAGAATTATGAAATGTGTAAGGATGATAAAATTGAAATATCCTTTTAGAATTTCATTTTTAAAGCTGCCACTTGCTGTCATCATGAAATGTATACTATATGTTCATTGTAAAGTAATATGGAAATAATAAATTCATATAAATATATCTATATTTTCACATGATGAAAAGGAGTATTTCTGTCAGATGCTTTTCTTAACCTTGTTTACAGTTCTCCACCCAGTTCTCCTGTGTCTAAAGTAAGTGAATCCTTTTCAGAGTTAATCCTCCTAGGAAAATACTGGAAAGGTGAAAGCAGTGGATCAAGTTATATTGGTGTAACTTAATCTTTTCACCTCTTGGAGATAAAAGGGTGAACATTCAAGCCACAGTTATAGAGAACTGCATAGAGACCCCAGAGGAGTCATTTCACAGATGGCCTGTATTTATTCCATTTGGGCAGTCTGCACAGGTGGGCTGTGCTATGTCTTCAAATAACAAGAATTTCCCATACCTGTGGTGGTAGAAAAAATGATGGTCCCCAAGTTGTCCATTTCCTATATATCCAAAACCTGGCATCTTACATGGCAAAAAAAAGGGGTTTTTCAGGTGTGATTAAGAATGTTGAAAAAGGAGATTATTCTGGATTATCCAGTGGGCTCAGTCTAACCACATAGCTCTTTAAGAGTGGACTTTTTCTCAGCTGTGATTAGGGTGAGATGTGACCATGCAAGAAGAGCGAGGGGGAGGTGTAATATTGATGACTTTGAAGGTAGAGAAAGGGGCCAGAAATCGAGGGATGTAGGCAGCCTCTGTAAGCTGGAAAAGTCAAGGAAACAGATTCTCTTGGAGCCTGCAGAAAGAAGGATAACTGTGAAAACACCTTGATTTCAGGTCAGTGAGACCTGTGCCTAATTTCTGACCTACAGAACTGTAAGATAATAAGTTTGTGTTATTTTACCCCTAGGTTTATGGCAACTTGTTACTGCAAAAATAGAAAACAAACATACCTACAAAGCCATTGCCCCACGCCCACTGCTTCGTCAGCCACCCTGAGCGTCCTCTTGGGATTCTCAATCCATAAACAAACAGGTAACCCCTGGCCTGGCAAAGTTCCCTGGGGCCCTGTCCCAACACAGCACAGCTTTAGTTCTGACAGGACCACACCCAACTTAACCAGTTGTGAAATATTTTGAACTTTACTTTCAATTTCAGGGACCTAAACCAGTGACTTTCAACCTTTTTTGACTCCACCCTACCTATAGTAAGATACACATTTTTATTTCAAACTAGGACATAAGACATATTCCCACACATACAAATTATATAACTGAAAGTAAGGTTTCATGAAACTGTGTTTAACTTTACTGCTTGCATTGCACTGTGATATTTTCAATTCTATTGTCTTCTATTTTGTTAGTGTAAATTTCAACCCACTAAACTGATTTCATGATTCAGTAGCAGGTTTCAAGCTTCAAACTAAAAAACACTGACCTTGATCATGACAACTCTATGGTCAAGATGTAGAGTTTTTGATGGAGAATATATTGTTTCTTTTTATTATTTTTTAATTTATTTATTTTTTGGCCACACTTCACAGCATGTGGAATCTTAGTTCC